>NC_069500.1:1072197407-1072854907 GCF_027579735.1 Bombina bombina
GTAGACTGAAACACTGTGTGTATGTGCACTGTGTGCTAACTCTGTGACACTGAACAAGCTGCAAAAACTTATATTCATTTCTTTATATTGTGCAAAAAATATGCATTATTTTTGTTAGCATTATGGCACTATGCTGAAGTGAATGGAAGAGAAGCATCACTTTATTGTGCATTGCTGCCCCCATTGCTCTCCTGCAACCAATTTCACAAGAGCAGTGCATTTCTTTTACACCGAACAAGCGAGTGTCAGGTGATTGACCTTTTCACCTCTGAGGTGGCGGATAGGCAAAAGAAGCAGTTTCTACTTAAAGTTGTTGCCTCAGGCTCGCTCATAGCCTCAAAATCTGTGAATGCAGCTTAATAAATTTACCGCTTAAATTACCATTTGTATTTAAATGGTGTATCCCTGGGCTAGATTACAAGGAATTGAAAGTTTATTTATGCATACATTTTATATTTAAAGTTTGGGCTTCTGTTTATTTTCAAATGAAAAAAAAACAACTTTTTCATGTTAGCTTTGTGGGACTAGAACAATTTAATTCTAGGTTTGTGCATGTTAGTAGATAAGAACGAAAAGTCCTATCAAGTCCAACCATATTTCTTTCTGAAATGTAAATATAATTAGCTCTTAAGGTAACCTTATGCATTTTTAAGAGACTCTTGGATTCCCTTATACCATTGTTCATTACCACCTTTAATCAATGTTTATTCAACAGCCCCATTTATGATTCAGCAAGCTAGCATGTAAACATTTCTATAACCCTGTAATGTAGCTGGTGTAGAACTAGAATCCGATCCCTCAGAAGTGCCAATAGCTTAAATGTATCATTTAGCAAGCGATCAAGGCCAGATTGGCCTACGAGGATACCAGATTTTCCGGTGGGCTGCAACAGCTTGGGCTGAAAAACTACAAATTAAAGGGGTGATTAGCTTGGAGGGAGCCTATATATCCACAATTTGGCAGTTTTTAAATACAAACTAATATAATATAATTCTGATAAAATATTGGGGGAAGGAATATTCAAGTAATCTTCTTTGAGAAAAATGGGGTGTTCGTATTATGCTGACTCAAAGGAAAATAGGGCTGGTCTCCAAATTTCTATGGCTTGAGAAATGGAGCCAACACACTACCCTTTCTATAAAGAAATGCTTCTGCAAATTACTCCTAAACTTCCTTAAATGAAACAGTTTGTGTATGAGATTGCCAGCCTTCATAGTATTGAATCAGTGAGGTGATTAAATAGGTAGACAGGAAGTCACTGCTTCAACAGTAGCCCTAGTCATTAGTGTAGAAACCCACCTTAATTGCTTGAAATACTTAATGTTCTCTTCAACCCATTGACTGGTGCTTCTGTGTAAAAACGTTTAGACTTCTGTCCCCAGACAGCTTCCTAAAGCCTCACAGCAGCAGTAGGATGCCAAGATACAACATTAAACAGTAAAAGTAGGTAACAATAAGTAACTAAAATAATCATAGAAGGACAAGGAGAAAAAAGGGAAAAAGTAGTAACAGGTGGTAGAAAAACAGTGCCATATAGTGGTACCACCCTTCATATGCACCTTTTTGCCACCTTTGGTAGCAAATTAGCCCCAGATTATAAATCTTATACTGTCTGTGTGCATAATAGTTAATCTTGTGGAGTGGTTAAATTACTGCTCCAATACTATACTTTGAAATAAATCTAGTCAAAATCTTTCCCATTATGGCCTAAGATACGAGTGGAGCGAAAAATTGCGCTTTTGCAAGCGCAATATTTGTGCTCCACTTAGTCATACCAGTGCACGCAAATGTGTGTTGGTATTACAGGTTATGGACAGTGCACTTCCATAGGCTCCAATGGAAGTCTCGTTCTTATGCCCTTAGACACAGCAAAGTATATGAATATATACATAGATTTTTATGTGTATATGCACATATTAACACATAAAAATAGATGTATATAAGCATATACTTATATATTTACAGTAAACTCACAGTCACCCATGGACTGGAATGTAAAGGCACTTTCAAACACCCCACATCCCCTCACTTTAACCCCTTATAACTGCTTCATGCAGTATAAAATAAAAAATGCTCATCATTTTAATTTATAATGAACCACTGTCCACTTTATTTGGGGGGCAATTAGGGCGCATATTTTTAATTAACCAGAGGTCTGATCTCTGGTTAACTGCGCTAAGCGTAAAGTGCTTCTGCGAGCACGTGGGACCATTAACCAGCCACTTGTAATGGTTGGTTATTTCACGTGTGCCCATAAAGGGGCAAGTTTGACTCTGCTACATGCTGCACAATGATTGGTTAAATCACTGCATAACCTCATTTTTATATGATAGTAAATGTCCATAGCAAAGGGGCCAAGCAAACAAGCTGAAGAAGGTTCTTAAGGAGTTTTTCCAAACACTGGTCTGAATTTGCAAAGCACTGTACATTTTTTAATAAGATTACATATTTTTATATATATGCCTATATTTTACAGTGCTAAACAAATAGCTATCATCTATCTATCTATCTATCTATCTATCTGTATGTGTATGATTAGCATGGAATAATTTCATATTCAAAGTAGCAAATGGACTACAGGAATCAAATTATGCTTCCTATATACTAAACCCACAAGACAAGAGGCTAGCAGATAGCACACAATTAAATAAAATAACCAATCAGGCAGAAATATCCCCTCTATAAATAAATGTGCAATACAAGGGAGGCTTCCAGGTCCAGGCTTCCAAGGGCATCTTTATATTTACCTCAAATGCTATTAATAAAGTTGAACCTTTGCCTTTTACCTCCAGCTGAAGGTATGTGAGGCAGATCTTTGTTTTTTGTCTCTTAATCTGGACTTTATATTTTGGGTCCTTTTTGCTTGTGAGATCCCCTAACAATCTCCAGATTCTGCAATTTGGCTGTGCAGAGATTGCCTGGTTCTCCACTTATACTAGCAACACCTGAAGAAAGTATTATCTATAAACTGTCAGAGCTCCTGCCTTAATACATTGAAAGACCTGCACTAAGATCTGCAACTTAAAGGGAAATGATACCTATTTTTTTCTTTCATGATTCAGATAGAGGATACAATTTTAAACAACTTTCTAATTTACATCTTTTATCAACTTTTCTTCATTCTCTTAATATCTTTTGTTGAAAAGCAGGGATGTAAGCTCCGTCTAGAGCACAATATGGCACCAATTTTACAAGAAAGTTATCCATTTGCAAGAGCACTAGATAGCAGCACTATTTCCAGCCATGTAAGTGCTCCAGACACCTACCTGGGTATCTCTTCAAGAAAAATTATTATGGGAACAAAGCAAATTTGATAATAGAAGGAAATTGGAAACCTATTTTATGCTCTTGTCTGAATCACAAAAGAAATGTTTTTGGTTTCATATCCCTTTAAGTCAACTTGTTGGAGGTGGCTGAGCAAGCAATGACGAGCACAGTTGGTTAATCGATCTTCTGGCTCTTTCATATTTGGTTCTCCTTCAGGGTAAGTAAAATATGGAGACGATGTTTATGACTATTGTTTCAAGTGTGCTAGAGCGGAGATGTTCTCCCTGCTGCACGGTTAGAGAAGCTGGTGCATTTGTGTGGGCACTCATCTCCAGCTCCTTTGAATTTACATCCCCCAGTTCAGTTATCTACATTAGTTTCAGGAGATTTGTGTATCGTCTTGAACGTGGTGTTGATGGCAGAGGTCAGGATGCTAATGGTCTGTTTCAATCAGCTGTGGAGCTGTTTAATCATGATGAGGACAACCTTTGGCTTCAGCATAGCGGTGTTAGGGACAGTCAAGTCCAAAAAAAACTTTCATGTTTCAAATAGGCCATGTAATTTTAAACAACTTTCCAATTTTCCTTTGTTCTCTTGGTATTCTTAGTTGAAAGCTAAACCTAGTAAGGCTCATATAATAATTTCTAAGCCCTTGAAGGCCACCTCTTATCACATGCTTTTTTATTTGCTTTTCACAGCAGGGGAGTGGTAGTTCATGTGAGCCATACAGATAACATTGTGATCTCGCCCGTGGCTTATGGCAGTCACTGCACTAATTGGCTAAAATGAAAGTCAATAGATAATAAATAGAATGTCATGTGATTAGGGGGCTGTCAGAAGATTCTTAGATACAAGTTAATCACAGAGGTAAAAAGCATATTCATATAACAGTGTTGGTTATGTAAAACTGGGCAATGGGTAATAAATAAAGGGATTATCTATCTTTTTAAACAACAAAAAAGTGTCGCCCGCAAAATCCTCCGCCGCCAGATTTTATGCGATTTTGGTATTACATATACGGCGTAGCATACAAGTTACGCGCGTATATTTCACCTCTCGCTCGCAATTAATACTGCTATAGGCTAACATGGGACCGCGTCGTAAATCGGTATCCAATATCCAGCGCAAGGCCTTAAGTGGCGAAAATGGAGAAATCTTACTCCATTTTTCCTCGCCATAAAGCAGGCCTTGCACTGAGTATGGGAGCACCGTAACTCCCGAAAATGCCTGCAAAAATAAACTAACACCTAACGCATGCGCAATGTCTATCTACCTGTCAACCGCAAATCCCCCACCGCAATAACTAATAAAGTCTATTAACTCCTAAACCACCATAGCCCACAACGCAATAAACCTAAGCCCTAACCTAACCCCCGTAACCTAACCCCCCCTAAATAAACTAAAATGAGCTAATTTACAAAATACTAAAGTTACCATTAAATATAAAAAATTACACTACTTATTAACCCATAAATCCACCAACCCCAACATCGCAAACTACCTATTAAAACTATTAACCCCTAATCCGCCATTAACCCACAACTCAATAAACCTAATCAAGTATTAACCCCTAAACCGCCATAGCACACAACACAATAAACCAAGCCCTAACCTAACCCCCCCTAACCTAACCCCCCTAAATAAACTAAAATTAGCTCATTTACAAATTACTAAAGTTACCATTAAATATATTTAAAAAAATTACACTACTTCTAAAATACAAATAAACTAAGTATAAATTAAAGGGGCAGTCTAATCAAAATTCAGGAGTAGACTGTCTCTTTAAGCAAGAATTACAGAAAATAAAAAATAACATTACGAAATTTTAAATAAATTACACCTAATCCCTATGAAAATTAAAAGCTCCACCAAAATAAAAACATCCCCTAATCTAATCAACTACCAGTTGAGCTCTTTTGCACAAAACATACACACAGCCCCCCTAAAAGTAAACCCCCCACCCACCAAACCCCCCCCCCAAAAAAATACTAACACTAAAAACGCTAAACTACCCATTGACCTGAAAAGGGCATTTGTTGGGCATTGCCCTTAAAAGGGCATTCAGCTCTTTTGCTGCCCACCCTACCTAAATAAAATAAATCCCCCCAAAAACCCCTTAAAAAACCCTAAGTCTAACCCCCAAGTGGTCCTCACCTGTCCTGAAGATCAACACAGAAGGTCTTGTTCCAGGCGGTGAAGTCTTCTCCCAAGTGGCGACCTCTTCTTTCTTTCAGGAACCAGCCGGCGCAGAGCGGAGTCTGGAACTGAAGACCGGCGACGCTGGAACTGAAGACCGGCGACCGTGGAGCCATAGAGCGTGGAGGATCCTCTTCATATGATCTCCGCCATACACTGAATAGGAATTCAAGGTACGGGATAAAAATGGCGTCCCTTGAATTTCTATTGGCTGATTTGAGCCTTCAAATTCAAATCAGCCAATCGAATGAGAGCTACTGAAATCCTATTGGCTGTTCAAATCAGCCAATAGAATTTCAGTAGCTCTTATCCTATTGGCTGGTGGGTGGGGGGTTTACTGGTAGGGGGGAGCTGTGTGTATTTTTTGTGCAAAAGAGCTGATTATCTTGGGGCAATGCCCTGCAAAAAGTCCTTTTAAGGGCTACTGGTAGTTGATTAGATTAGGGGGTGTTTTTATTTTGGTGGGGCTTTTTTATTTTCATAGGGATTAGGTGTAATTTATTTTTTATTTTCTGTAATCTTAGTATTTTTTATTTTCTGTAATTCTTGCTTAAAGGGACAGTCTACTCCTGAATTTTGATTAGACTGCCCCTTTAATTTATACTTAGTTTATTTGTATTTTAGAAGTAGTGTACATTTTTTTATATTTAATGGTAACTTTAGTATTTTGTAAATTAGCTAATTTTAGTTTATTTAAGGGGGGTTAGGTTAGGGCTTAGGTTTATTGCGTTGTGGGCTATGGCAGTTTAGGGGTTAATACTTGATTAGGTTTATTGCATTGTGGTTTAATGGCGGATTAGGGGTTAATAGTTTTAATAGGTAGTTTGCGATGTTGGGGTTGGCGGATTTATGAGTTAATAATTGAGTTATTACTTACGGTGTGGGTTTGATGGCGGATATAGGGGTTAATAGTTTAAATAGGCATATTGCATTGTGGGGGGTTGTTGGTTTAGGGGTTAATACATTTAATATTAGTAATGAAAGGGGGGGATTGCGGATATAGGGGTTTTACGTGTCGGGCTTATTTTTTATGAGGCGTGTTATACTTTTACGGGCGATTTGTTATTTTATTTACTTTTCTTAGGCGCGGGCAGTTTCTAAAGTGCCGTAAGTCACTAGCGACTCCAGAAATTTGTCTTTACGCTCATTTCTGGACATTGCTAGTTTATCAGACTTACGGCACTTTATGAACTGCTGGCGGGGTTTATGTAATACCCCGATGTGGGAGGTGAAATTACGGATGGCACAGGTTCCCTCGCTTGTGCCGAAACCTACGCCGTATATTTGATCACGCCCCTGGTGTTGACTGTTCCTTTAAATGAGTGGAGTACTCAAGTGAGTTAAATGATTCCATATCTCCCTAGAGGCATTTCTCAGCCTTTGACTACATATTATAGACAAATTTGCCCTTATTCAAGGATATACTAACAATCAAGTATTTTTGTGAGCTCACTTTAAAGTATATGATTTGCCCCACTCGTATATTGCAAACACTTTTCGTCTCTATAGGAACTCATAATTATGATGACATGTGGGTCCTATGTTTTGTAGCACCTTTTGGGATATGTCTTGCTGACTTTAGTTCATGTTTTAGAATTAGTGAAGACCCTTGCATTACAATGTTTCTAAAACAGTTTAGAATAGATTGTTACTTTGCTTTATTGGTTTAATGATTTCAACTATCTAATGCCTTTATCCTTTCTCTGATATCTGTTGTTGCTATAATCTTTTTGAAATAAGTGGGTGGAATGATTAAAAAAAACTTTGCAGTGTTCATTATCTAATTATCCTAATTCAAGTCTCAATAGACAGATTCATATTTTACTGTTCAGGTGTTGCCTTTTATTAAACCTATCTGACCTTTACAATGTATTTACCGTAATTACTGGTATTGTGTGGTAAGGTGATGTCAGTGTCATTAAAGAGCCATTATTTTGCAAAAAGTACATTCATTAGAGCATGTCATTTTATCACCAGTGACCCTGCAACACTATGCATTTAATTCCCACAAAGGGGTTAAACACATGATTAAAGTACTAATTGGGAACCCCAGTAAACTTCTGGACTGAGCAGAAAACAAAATACAAAATATTTTTGCTTGCAACGGTAGTAAAGATAATAATCAGGATTAAATTCAATATTACTAATAATATGCTTTGCAGATACTGCAGATAATGGAGAAAAACAATTCTATTATCCAGCTGTGTATGCAGAAATAAAAATACATATTTCAATAGTAAGAAAAAAAAAATACAAGAATTCAATTATTTCTAACAAGTGAACTCCGGCTCCTACGTGTCTCAGTAATGATTAGGATGTAGTCAAAAAAAAAAAAAAAACAATAACCTGTAAAATATATTTTTTATTATTATTTCAAATGTTGCATGAGCTTTCTGGTTTGTTATATATTCACAAGCAATAAACTACTGCATGTTCACAATATTATTGAGAAACAGGATATCTGGAATATTTATAGCAATGAAAAAAAAAAGCTACAAATTTGTTCATCCACCACATTCACATACTAATATTTCTTTTAATTTACTGAAGTGAACCACTCATAAAATAAAGCTGAGACATGTTTAAAGTAGACAGTAATTTCAGTATTGTACTAAATGGGATGATGCTTTCGAATGCACTTTTGGAGCAATCATATCCAGTGGCAATCATACCGTATCAGGAGTGTGCAGAATTCTATTTTGGCATATATCAGGAATACATGAAGCAGTTTCTGACAATTTGCTGCAACAAATTCCTGTTAAAATACGGTTAGATTAAATGATTCTTGCAAAATAACAGTGATCAATCTCAAATCCATTTAGCACAATTGCCGTGTCATCACAAATCTATGCATCTATCGTAACACTTTATATCTTCCTATTGATTCGCTTAAAAGTATTGAGAATTAATTTAAAATTACGCTAGCGAACCTAAACCTAAACATATAAATAATTTTTAAAATGAGCAAAGAAGAAAGGATAATTGTCAGCAATGGTTCTTTTTTTTTTTCTTAATGGATTTTCTGTAGTCAGCTTCCAAAAGGGATTATGAGCTTCACATCACTTTTGCAGATCTATCTTTCAAATGGTAAATATTCGTCTTATCTCAGGGTACTAGCTGTCCTCTAAATACATCCGGTGCCAGTAAAGGTTGCCATGACAAGTTGAAAGGCTTAATAACTGCTCAGGTTAGCACCCATATATCATGTAATTATACTAATTACTGTTAACGTCTACTGCACTTGCAGATGTATTATTCTACAGTGCTTCTAAAATATCATTGAACTGTTTGATGTTAAACAGAAACAAGCATGGAAAAAAAGAGATTATGAAAACATATCCTACAGATACACTAAAATCCTTTCCTGACACAGAATCTTCTAAAAAAATATATATTTCTGTTTTAAAGCTGCAAGAAAATTGATTTCTCCTTCCTTTGGATATAGCTGCACATTTCTGGATCCTCATTAATTCTAGATAAACAGAACTCAGTTTCCTGTTGCAGAAGAGAAAAGATGATAGACTTGCAGGAGGAGAAAATAGTTTACATAGTAAGGGCTCGATTTATCAAGCGAAGGCGGACAGGGGCATACATATCCGCCCCAGTCCACCCCAGCTCGCCTCGGGTGGGCAGCAATCTGCTGCCGGAATTCAGCATTGCACAAGAGCACTATTTTGCGCTCTTATGCAACACTGCCCCCTGCCCACACACAGCCAATCACGCACGGGCAGGAGCTGTCAATCTCCCCAGTCGAATAAGACAGGGGAGATTTAAATTCTCCACCTAAGAGGTGGAGAAGAGGTTAGTTAAGCAGCGGTCTAATAACCGCTGCTTGATAAATACTCACTGCAGGTTTTCTTGTGAGAACCTGCAGTCGTAGGGAGTGAACTGCTTGAGAAATCAAGCCCAAAGAAGCAACTCTTTCTCCAAACATTCCAAATTCTTAATCTTTAATGGGATATTAAACTCAAAACTAAATTCCCCATAAAGCTTGGATCGCTATTGATTGTGCAGGTTGTGCTCTCCATATTGCAGGACTGCGCTAAGATTAGAAAATGCCAAAGAGGCACCACCTGGTGCGATACTGTTAACCCAAGTAAAGTCAAAATGAAAACTCCACAATGGTTACTAACAATGAGGTTGGCACCAAAAGAGATTTAGTGCAAATCATGCAGGCTGGTATTTGTAGTCTCCAACTGACTGATAGTAATACTGCTTCTTCCAAACCAGGGAGCCCAACACTCGGAATGCAAACAAAGTTTCAAATTCACATTAAAAGAAATACAAATTTTATTAAAAACAAAAGTTTCCAATCAATTGCAACAATATCTGCGTAGCATGAGGGAACGCTCTTTGAGCTGAGAAACATGCTGCAGACGTTCTTGCAGGGCATGTCAATCACCCCAAACTAGCGATTGCTTTTCTGAAGTGGCAGAGAGATAACATAATTTATGCTTACCTGATAAATTTATTTCTCTTGTAGTGTAGTCAGTCCACGGGTCATCCATTACTTATGGGACCATATCTCCTTCCCAACAGGAAGTTGCAAGAGGATCACCCAAGCAGAGTTGCTATATAGCTCCTCCCCTCACATGTCATATCCAGTCATTCGACCGAAACAAGACGAGAAAGGAGAAACCATAGGGTGCAGTGGTGACTGGAGTTTAATTAAAATTTAAACCTGCCTTAAAGACAGGGCGGGCCGTGGACTGACTACACTACAAGATAAATAAATTTATCAGGTAAGCATAAATTATGTTTTCTCTTGTTAAGTGTAGTCAGTCCACGGGTCATCCATTACTTATGGGATACCAATACCAAAGCAAAAAGTACACGGATGATGGGAGGGACAAGGCAGGAACTTTAAACGGAAGGAACCACTGCCTGAAGAACCTTTCTCCCAAAAATAGCCTCCGAAGAAGCAAAAGTGTCAAATTTGTAAAATTTCGAAAAAGTGTGAAGTGAAGACCAAGTTGCAGCCTTGCAAATCTGTTCAACAGAGGCCTCATTCTTAAAGGCCCAGGTGGAAGCCACAGCTCTAGTGGAATGAGCTGTAATCCTTTCAGGAGGCTGCTGTCCAGCAGTCTCATAGGCTAAACGTATGATGCTACGAAGCCAAAAGGAGAGAGAGGTAGCCGAAGCTTTTTGACCTCTCCTCTGTCCAGAGTAAACGACAAACAGAGAAGAAGTTTGACGAAAATCCTTAGTTGCCTGCAAATAGAACTTCAGGGCACGGACTACGTCCAGATTATGCAAAACTCGTTCCTTCTTTGAAGAAGGATTAGGACACAAAGATGGAACAACAATCTCTTGATTGATATTCCTGTTAGAAACAACCTTAGGTAAGAACCCAGGTTTAGTACGCAGAACTACCTTGTCTGAATGAAAAATTAGATAAGGAGAATCACAATGTAAGGCAGATAACTCAGAGACTCTCCGAGCCGAGGAAATAGCCATCAAAAACAGAACTTTCCAAGATAACAGCTTGATATCAATGGAATGAAGGGGTTCAAATGGAACACCTTGCAAAACGTTAAGAACTAAGTTTAAGCTCCACGGCGGAGCAACAGTCTTAAACACAGGCTTAATCCTAGCCAAAGCCTGACAAAAAGCCTGAACATCTGGAACTTCTGCCAGACGTTTGTGTAGAAGAATAGACAGAGCCGAAATCTGTCCCTTTAACGAGCTAGCAGATAAGCCCTTTTCTAAACCCTCTTGTAGAAAAGACAATATCCTAGGAATCCTAACCTTACTCCATGAGTAACTCTTGGATTCGCACCAATATAAATATTTACGCCATATCTTATGGTAAATTTTTCTGGTAACAGGTTTCCGAGCCTGTATTAAAGTATCAATAACCGACTCCGAGAAGCCACGCTTTGATAGAATCAAGCGTTCAATCTCCATGCAGTCAGTCTCAGAGAAATTAGATTTAGATGGTTGAAAGGACCCTGAATTAGAAGGTCCTGCCTCAGAGGCAGAGACCATGGTGGACAGGACGACATGTCCACTAGGTCTGCATACCAGGTCCTGCGTGGCCACGCAGGCGCTACCAAAATCACTGATGCTCTCTCCTGTTTGATCTTGGCAATCAGTAGAGGCAGCATCGGGAATGGTGGAAACACATAAGCCATGTTGAAGACCCAAGGGGCTGTCAGAGCATCTATCAGCACCGCTCCCGGGTCCCTGGATCTGGATCCGTAACAAGGAAGCTTGGCGTTCTGACGAGACGCCATGAGATCCAGATCTGGTTTGCCCCAACGATGAATCAGTTGAGCGAAGACCTCCGGATGAAGTTCCCACTCCCCCGGATGAAAAGTCTGGCGACTTAGAAAATCCGCCTCCCAGTTCTCCACGCCTGGGATGTAGATCGCTGAAAGGTGGCAAGAGTGAGACTCTGCCCAGCGAATTATCTTTGAGACTTCCAACATCGCTAGGGAACTCCTGGTTCCCCCTTGATGGTTGATGTAAGCCACAGTCGTGATGTTGTCCGACTGAAATCTGATGAACCTCAGAGTTGCTAACTGAGGCCAAGCTAGAAGAGCATTGAATATTGCTTTTAACTCCAGAATATTTATTGGGAGGAGTTTCTCCTCCTGAGTCCACGATCCCTGAGCCTTCAGGGAATTCCAGACTGCGCCCCAACCTAGAAGGCTGGCGTCTGTTGTTACAATCGTCCAATCTGGCCTGCGAAAGGTCATCCCCTTGGACAGATGGGGCAGAGAAAGCCACCATAGAAGAGAATCTCTGGTCTCTTGATCCAGATTTAGTAGAGGGGACAAATCTGAGTAATCCCCATTCCACTGACTGAGCATGCACAATTGCAGTGGTCTGAGATGCAGGCGCGCAAATGGTACTATGTCCATTGCCGCAACCATTAAGCCGATTACTTCCATGCACTGAGCTACTGACGGGTGTGGAATGGAATGAAGGGCCCGGCAAGTATTTTGAAGATTTAATAACCTGGACTCCGTCAGGTAAATTTGCATCTCTATAGAATCTATAAGAGTCCCTAGGAAGGGAACCCTTGTGAGTGGTAATAGAGAACACTTTTCCACGTTCACCTTCCACCCATGCGATCTCAGAAACGCCAGAACTATCTCTGTGTGAGACTTGGCAATTTGAAAACTTGACGCTTGTATCAGAATGTCGTCTAGGTACGGAGCCACCGCTATGCCTCGCGGTCTTAGTACCGCCAGAAGAGAGCCCAGAACCTTTGTAAAGATTCTCGGGGCCGTAGCTAACCCGAAGGGAAGAGCTACAAACTGGTAATGCCTGTCTAGAAAGGCAAATCTTAGGTACTGATAATGATCTTTGTGAATCGGTATGTGAAGGTAGGCATCCTTTAAGTCCACTGTGGTCATGTATTGACCCTCTTGGATCATGGGTAGGATGGTTCGAATAGTTTCCATTTTGTATGATGGAACTCTTAGGAATTTGTTTAAGATCTTTAGGTCTAAGATTGGTCTGAAGGTTCCCTCTTTCTTGGGGACCACAAACAGATTTGAGTAAAATCCTTGCCTTTGTTCAGTCCGCGGAACTGGGTGGATCACCCCCATTAATAAAAGGTCTTGTACACAGCGTAGAAACGCCTCTTTCTTTATTTGGTTTGCTGATAACTTTGAAAGATGAAATCTCCCTTGTGGAGGAGAAGCTTTGAAGTCCAGAAGGTATCCCTGAGATATGATCGCCAACGCCCAGGGATCCTTGACATCTCTTGCCCAAGCCTGGGCGAAGAGAGATAGTCTGCCCCCCACTAGATCCGTTTCCGGATAGGGGGCCCTCTCTTCATGCTGTCTTAGGGGCAGAAGCAGGCTTTCTGGCCTGCTTGCCCTTGTTCCAGGACTGGTTAGCTTTCCAGCCCTGTCTGTAACGAGCAACAGTTCCTTCCTGTTTTGGAGCGGAGGAAGTTGATGCTGCTCCTGCCTTGAAGTTACGAAAGGCATGAAAATTAGACTGTTTGGCCTTAGATTTGGCCTTGTCCTGAGGAAGAGTATGACCCTTACCCTCAGTAATGTCAGCAATAATTTCTTTCAAGCCGGGCCCAAACAAGGTCTGCCCTTTGAAAGGAATATTAAGCAATTTAGATTTAGAAGTCACGTCAGCTGACCATGATTTAAGCCATAGCGCTCTGCGCGCTTGGATGGCGAAACCAGAGTTCTTAGCCGTTAATTTGGTTAAATGTACAACAGCATCAGAAACAAATGCGTTAGCTAGCTTAAGTGCTTTAAGCTTGTTCATAATCTCATCCAATGGAGCTGTGCGAATGGCCTCTTCCAGAGACTCAAACCAGAATGCCGCAGCAGCAGTGACAGGAGCAATGCATGCAAGGGGCTGTAAGATAAAACCTTGTTGAACAAAAATTTTCTTAAGGTAACCTTCTAATTTTTTATCCATTGGATCTGAAAAAGCACAACTATCCTCCACCGGGATAGTAGTACGGTTAGCCAAAGTAGAAACTGCTCCCTCCACCTTAGGGACCGTCTGCCATAAGTCCCGTGTAGTGGCGTCTATTGGAAACATTTTTCTAAATATAGGAGGTGGGGAAAAGGGCACACCGGGTCTATCCCACTCCTTGCTAATAATTTCTGTAAGCCTTTTAGGTATAGGAAAAACGTCAGTACACACCGGCACCGCATAGTATCTATCCAGCCTAAATAATTTCTCTGGAATTGCAACCGTGTTACAATCATTCAGAGCTGCTAATACCTCCCCTAGCAGTACGCGGAGGTTTTCAAGCTTAAATTTAAAATTAGAAATCTCTGAATCCAGTCTCCCTGGGTCAGATCCGTCACCCACAGAATGAAGTTCTCCGTCCTCATGTTCTGCAAATTGTGACGCAGTATCAGACATGGCTCTCCCATCATCATGTAAAGATTGACTTTTATTTAAAGTGACATCAATGCATTTAGTACACAAATTTCTATGGGGCTCCACATTGGCCTTCAAACATAGTGAACAAGCAGATTCATCTGTGTCAGACATGTTTAAATAGACTAGCAATGAGACTAGCAAGCTTGGAAAATACTTTCAATAAATTTACAAGCAATATAAAAAACGCTACTGCGCCTTTAAGAAGCACAAAAAGCTGTCACAGTTGAAATAACAATGAACCAAATCAGTTATAGCAACCAAAATTTCACAGTAAATGTATTAAATTAGCAAAGGATTGCACCCACCAGCAAATGGATGATTAACCCCTTAATACCCAAAAACGGATATCAATTTAACAAATAACGTTTTTATCACAGTCAAACACACTGTCACAGGTCTGCTGTGACTGATTACCTCCCTCAAAATGAATTTTGAAGACCCCTGAGCTCTCTAGGGACGTCCTGGATCATGGAGGATGAAGTAGGAAAACTGTGACTGAATTTTTACTGCGCAAAAAAGCGCTAAAATAGGCCCCTCCCACACATATTACAACAGTGGGGAATCTCAGTTAACTGTTTCTATGCAGAAATAAACGTTAGCCATGTGGAAAAATCAT
The DNA here is from genome assembly GCF_027579735.1 of Bombina bombina. Taxonomy (NCBI): domain Eukaryota; kingdom Metazoa; phylum Chordata; class Amphibia; order Anura; family Bombinatoridae; genus Bombina; species Bombina bombina. The sequence continues at coordinate 1,072,212,361 of NC_069500.1, forward strand.
GCCCCAAAAAGTTTTATCACCAAGCACCTCACAAAAAACGATTAACATGCCAGTAAACGTTTTAGAAATTAACAGATTATGAAGTGTTATTATTAAGCCTGCTACCAGTCGCTTTTACTGCAGTTAAGGCTCAAACATTACTTCAGCATTAACAGTATTTTCTTAGACAAATTCCATTCCCCAGAAAAATACTTCAGTGCACGTACACTCATCAGCCTAATACCAGTCGCTTATACTGCATTCAAGGCTGTACTTACATTACATTGGTAACAGCAGTATTTTCTAGTCAATTCCATTCCATAGAAAAATAATTTACTGCACATACCTCGTTTGCAGGGGGGCCCCGCATGCTATTCCCCTATCTGAAGTTACCTCACTCCTCAGAATGTGCGAGAAACAGCCAGTGGATCTTAGTTACTTCTGCTAAGATCATAGAAAACGCGGGCAGACTCTTCTTCTAATACTGCCTGAGAACAAACAGCACACTCCAGTGCCATTTAAAATAACAAACTTTTGATTGAAGACATAAACTAAGTTTAAAAACACTACAGACCTCTCACAACGACCTATCTATGTTGAGTTGTAAGAGAATGACTGGGTATGACATGTGAGGGGAGGAGCTATATAGCAACTCTGCTTGGGTGATCCTCTTGCAACTTCCTGTTGGGAAGGAGATATGGTCCCATAAGTAATGGATGACCTGTGGACTGACTACACTTAACAAGAGAAAAAAGAAGCAGTTTCTGTTTCTTAAATATGTGGCAGCATATGTAAACCTGCTCCACATAGCACTAATAAATCTAGCCCTTAGTAACTTCATAGCCAAGTTCCTATGTTTCACTATGCAGCCAATTCACTAAAGCTCTCATACCTCTCGGTTTATTTAGTGACTAAGCTCCACATAACATAGAAATTTAATAGAACATAAAAAAATGCTGATCCAACTAATGGATACGGATATATAACAACATTAAAGAGACTAAAGAACAAAGTTTTCAGTTTAAGTTTTATAGAAAGTACCAGTTTATCAATTCACAAATTGTTAGAAATAACAAGGGTATAGAGCAAGTACAAAAGAAGACAAATTGGAGACAGATGAGATTCATTTCATGACCCAAAAACAAAAAAGTAGAGGCAGCTGAGGCCAACTAATAGCCATTATTATAGAAGCTAAAGTAGACGGATGGTGAAGGTGATTAGAGTTTGTAAGGATGGGAAAACTCAAGAGACAGAAAAGTCATCAATAAAAAAAATGAAAGAGAGAAACAGCCATGATACAATGTTGTACAGAAATTTGGTATCAGCAGCAGACGGATAGGTGATAGCTGTACATATATCATGTGGAGGAAAGAAGGTCAGTAGAAAACTGAAGACAAGATGAGTGATACATGACTGAGCAGATTTAAATTGTAAGCTTTAAGGCAATTGCTGACAAATGGAACCGAGAATAGAGCATGTGTTTGCCGACTACACAAGTAGACATGACATATTGTACAGTGAGTGCATTGTGAAATGAGAATAGTATACACTGTAGGGCTACTAGTGTGGCAATGTTTTCCTTGGCAGCTATGACTTACACATGCTGAGGGTGTGCAAGAAGGAACAAGAATAGTTCTGTCCAGGAAAAACATAGCCAAATGAGCAAACCTAACATGTAGATAGATGCAATGTTACATTAGCTAGTAGTAGCTCATGGATGGATAAATCCAGTAATCTAATGCATAATACGTGTATCATGTTACAGTTTGGTATATAGGAAGAAGTATTAAGAAGAAAACATATAGGTCCTTATGCCATTTTATTTTATAGATCACTAGTTAACAGGAACACAAATAAACTAAAAAAATGTTTAAAGGAGGGAGGCTAAATGGTACATGGTTTAAACAACTAACATTTACATGGAAAGACCCTATTTTATACAGCTTATAGGAGTGAATAGATAGATGTGATATAAAAGAAACTTTCATAAAGCTGAGACTGAAGCCAGTTTTTTATCAAAAGAATCAGAGCAAGGAGTAATAATGTGAAACTGGAGTTAGCAAGTTCAGTAGTTTGTGGATGCTCTTTTTACATAAAATAGAAATTCCAGACTGAGTTCAAGGGCAAAAGAAAGACAAGGTCTAGGGCCAGGTAAAAGAAAACTGCAAACAGGCAGAGTCTATGTAAGGTAGCAAAGGTTAATCCAGAGGCAGAAAATATTAGACAGAACAAAGTCAGTACCGTGTTTCAAGTTCAGGCAGGTAACTAAATGGGTTTACTAAATGGAGACAATATATAGGGCCATGTTAGTACCATATATTAGAAAAGTGCAGGAAATATATCAAGGCATTAACCAGAGGCACATGGTACACAAGCAGAGTCCATGTAAGCTAACAATGAGTTAACCACAGGCAGAACCAATTAGCAGGCATAGGTCAGCAGAGTTTAATAAATTGAGTCCAAGTAAGATTTTGAGGGTTTAACCAGAGGTAGAAACATAGGCAATGGTTAGTACTGTAAGATCAGGCTGAGTTCAAAACAATAAAACCACTGTAAATGCAGGAAATCGACTGCTTGCACTGGTATGGATCAAGATGCCAATCAAGCAGCAAAAGAGCGCATAACAAGGGATCCTTGCTACAATAGCGCAGAATGAGAAGCAGGCATACCAGCACGCTGAGCCAAAGGTAACTATTAAGTGGCCAGAGAGCAGGGACAGACGGTGAATATTACAATTTAGCATATATGAACATAGACTTTATGTAGCAATTTCATTTATATTTTAAAAAGTTTAAAACGTATGCATCAGTTTGTGCTCCTGTTTACAGATTTCCAATAGAAACTGTCAGTCTGTGATCATTATGACAGCAATGTTCTCTAACTGGAATATCTATTTTGTAATCATTAAGGGCCGATTTAAGAAGCTGCAAATGCAGCTATTAAAATTTAAGAAGCAGCGGTCATAAGACTCATAACTCATCCGCCACCTCTGAGGCAGGGGACAGCAATCATCTCGATCGGATTTCAGTCCTTTTTTTGTGTATACCGTACCACATCACTTATTTTGTCTCTGGTTTTTATATGTGTAATGCTGTAGCCGTATTTACATGGAAAACTGAATACTGAGACTTAAGGAGATAGGTCAGGATTATCTCTGTTAGTAAGAAACCCTATTCTCTCAAATATTTACTATGGTGAAAAAAAAATTACATTTATTTAAATACTTGAAAAAAATATTTACTGCTGTGGTAAGTTTACAAGGATAAAGCCTTCAAAAGTCAGAATATGTGTTTTCTTGTATGACGCAGCCCAGACAGACAGGTAATTTGGGCTGTGAATTATTACAATTTCAGCCTCTTGTCACAGTTAAAAGCTCTCATTTGAAGTGAACACAAATCAAAACACATTGTTAATGGTGCAGTTTAACTTGTACTTGATTCTAGTTTTGAATAAATTATTTTTCACATGTTTAGATATTCGTTCAAGCATATAAATGATAAGACAGATAGGCAGCTGTTGGGTATATAAATACATAAAGCAAAAGCTATAAAATTAAATTACTTACATCCATGGTTTACTCTTGTTAAGACCAATAGATGTTAATATTGTTTTAAATGTTTTATGTACAGTATCTGCTTTGATTAACTATTTTCCTGCTAGATTATGATTCACCATACTGCTATGGTTGACCATTGTTTTATCAAGTTGGACTGATATGGGGGAGCCTGTGCCTTTGATGAAGTTTCCACTGATTAGTACCAGAAACCAACACAGCAGTGGGCAAGAATCCATAGCATTTGGCTGTTGATGAGTAACACTAGAAAACTCCTACATGTAATTACAAGTACCTCAAAGGCCATACTAAGAATACCCCATTCAGTAAGATTAATTAAATTGTGCTAGTAATGACTGACTTGAGGACAATCAGTATTGCTATGGCTGAACAGGAGTGTGCCTAAGCTTGATGAACAGTGGAGATAATTTTACCAGATTTATACAATTGTTATAATACTAAATCCATCAGCCTCAATTCCTGTAATTTATTTTGCATATGGTTAGATCAGTGCTTGACAAATGCTAGAATCAGCCAGACATTGAAAGGCCAGTGACAGAGTTTTACAAGCCAAACAAGGGTTTGTATTTCAATATACATAGAAGATAAAAAAAAGAATAGGAGCCAGGTACAAACCTAGGAGTCATGACTCTCTAGCTCTTAGAACAGTGTTTTTCAACCAGTGTGCCGTGAGAGATCCTCAGGTGTGCCACGGCAGACTCACAACAGTGTGACATATTTTTTAAACTTTGCTTGTTTTTTACTCCCAGTGCAGGGGTAGTTTGTAGGAGGCATGGCATAACAGCACAATACATACAGTATGTGTGTGTTTGTGTGTATGTGTATATATATATGCCGTATTAGGCTACAATGTTTGATTTTTATAAAATTTTGGGATGGTGGTGTGCCACAGGATTTTTTAATGTAAAAAAGTGTGCCACGGCAAAAAAAAGGTTAAAAATCACTGTCTTAGAATATATCAAGCCATGGATTACATCAGGATCATTTAAGCAATCCCCTCCACTTTATCCCTACCCCTCTATTCACTATCTAAACTGCAAAGCAGATATAGTAACTTCATCAGTATGCTAACTTACATACAGGTAGATTACGAGTTTTGCGTTACGGCTTTAAACTCTGAAAAATGGCAATTCCAGCGTTATGGATAGTAACGCATATTAAGAGTTGTGTCGGTATAGCTATACCGCAAGAATTTTAGCCTGTAACGCAATGTCCATTCCGCACTAAAAAAAAATTAAGTTATTTTGTGTGGGATTTTCATATCGCCAGTATTACAGGTTGTGCGTTCAGGCTAAAATGCTTGCGTTACAGCCTATACCAACACGATCCATACCGCCATCTGAGAGCAGTAGTTATGAGTTTTGCGCAACAAAAATGTTTCACAAAACTCATAACTAAACTATTACAAAGTACACGAACACCCATAAACTACCTATTAATCTATAAACCGCCACCCTCCCACATTGCAAACACTATTTAAAATTTATTAACCCCTAATCTGCCACCCCTGACATCGCCCACACTAATAAAAGTTATGAACCCCTATTCCGCTGCTCCCCGACATTGCCGCCACTATAATAAAGTTATTAACCCCTATTCTGCCGCTCCCCGATATCCCTGCAACTATAATAAAGTTATTAACCCCTATTCCTCTGCTCTCCGACATCACCTCCACTATAATAAAGTTATTAACCCCTATTTTGCCGCTCCCCGACATCTTAACACTATAATATAGCTATTAAACCATAATCAGCCACTCCCCAAAATCGCCGACACTATAATAAACTTAATAACCCTAAACCTCCGGCCTCCCATATCACCGTCAACAAATAAACCTATTAACCTCTAAACCTCTAGCCCCCCACATCGCTGCTACTAAATAAACCTATTAACCCCTAAACCGCCAGCCCCCCCACATCGCAAAACACTAAATTAAACTATTTATCCCTAAACCTAACACCCCACTAACTTTAAATTACAATATAACTATCTTAAAATAAATAAAAACTTACCTGTGAAATAAAAAAAAACTAAGTTTAAACTATAAATTAACATAACCTTACTATTCTAATAAAATTAAAAAAAACTACCAATTAAAAAAATCTAAATTACAAATTTAAAAAAAAAACAACATGAAAAAAATAAAAAATCTAAAATCACAAAAAATACAAAACACTTAGGCCTAGATTTGGAGTTCGGCGGTAGCCGTCAAAACCAGCGTTAGAGGCTCCTAACGCTGGTTTTGGCCGCCCGCTGGTATTTGGAGTCAGTGATTAAAGGGTCTAACGCTCACTTTTCAGCCGCGACTTTTCCATACCGCAGATCCCCCTACGCCATTTGCGTAGCCTATATTTTCAATGGGATCTTTCTAACGCTGGTATTTAGAGTCGTTTCTGAAGTGAGCGTTAGAGCTCTAACGACAAGATTCCAGCCGCCTGAAAATAGCAGGAGTTAAGAGCTTTCTGGCTAACGCCGGTTCATAAAGCTCTTAACTACTGTACCCTAAAGTACACTAACACCCATAAACTACCTATGTACCCCTAAACCGAGGTCCCCCCACACCGCCGCCACTCGATTAAAATTTTTAACCCCTAATCTGCCGACCGCCACCTACGTTATACTTATGTACCCCTAATCTGCTGCCCCTAACCCCGCCGACCCCTGTATTACATTTATTAACCCCTAACCTGCCCCCCACAACATCGCCGCCAGCTACTTAAAATAATTAACCCCTAATCTTCCGACCGCAAATCACCGCCACCTACGTTATCCCTATGTACCCCTAATCTGCTGCCCTAACATCGCCGACCCCTATATTATATTTATTAACCCCTAATCTGCCCCCCTCAACGTCGCCGACACCTGCCTACACTTATTAACCCCTAATCTGCCGAGCGGACCTGAGCGCTACTATAATAAATGTATTAACCCCTAATCCGCCTCACTAACCCTATCATAAATAGTATTAACCCCTAATCTGCCCTCCCTAACATCGCCGACACCTAACTTCAATTATTAACCCCTAATCTGCCGACCGGAGCTCACCGCTATTCTAATAAATGTATTAACCCCTAAAGCTAAGTCTAACCCTAACACTAACACCCCCCTAAGTTAAATATAATTTTTATCTAACTAAATAAATTAACTCTTATTAAATAAATTATTCCTATTTAAAGCTAAATACTTACCTGTAAAATAAATCATAATATAGCTACAATATAAATTATAATTATATTATAGCTATTTTAGGATTAATATTTATTTTACAGGCAACTTTGTTATTATTTTAACCAGGTAAAATAGCTATTAAATAGTTAAGAACTATTTAATAGTTACCTAGTTAAAATAATAACAAATTTACCTGTAAAATAAATCCTAACCTAAGTTATAATTAAACCTAACACTACCCTATCAATAAAATAATTAAATAAACTACCTACAATTACCTACAATTAACCTAACACTACACTATCAATAAATTAATTAAACACAATTCCTACAAATAAATACAATTAAATAAACTAGCTAAAGTACAAAAAATAAAAAAGAACTAAGTTACAGAAAATAAAAAAATATTTACAAACATAAGAAAAATATTACAACAATTTTAAACTAATTACACCTACTCTAAGCCCCCTAATAAAATAACAAAGCCCCCCAAAATAAAAAATTCCCTACCCTATTCTAAATTAAAAAAGTTACAAGCTCTTTTACCTTACCAGCCCTGAACAGGGCCCTTTGCGGGGCATGCCCCAAGAATTTCAGCTCTTTTGCCTGTAAAAAAAAAACATACAATACCCCCCCCCCCAACATTACAACCCACCACCCACATACCCCTAATCTAACCCAAACCCCCCTTAAATAAACCTAACACTAAGCCCCTGAAGATCTTCCTACCTTGTCTTCACCATCCAGGTATCACCGATCCGTCCTGGCTCCAAGATCTTCATCCAACCCAAGCGGGGGTTGGCGATCCATAATCCGGTCCAGAAGAGGCTCCAAAGTCTTCCTCCTATCCGGCAAGAAGAGGACATCCGGACCGGCAAACATCTTCTCCAAGCGGCATCTTCGATCTTCTTCCATCCGGAGCGAAGCGGCAGGATCCTGAAGACCTCCAGCGCGGAACATCCATCCGGACCGACAACTGAACGACGAATGACTGTTCCTTTAAGGGACGTCATCCAAGATGGCATCCCTCGAATTCCGATTGGCTGATAGGATTCTATTAGCCAATCGGAATTAAGGTAGGAATTTTCTGATTGGCTGATGGAATCAGCCAATCAGAATCAAGTTCAATCCGATTGGCTGATCCAATCAGCCAATCAGATTGAGCTCGCATTCTATTGGCTGATCGGAACAGCCAATAGAATGCGAGCTCAATCTGATTGGCTGATTGGATCAGCCAATCGGATTGAACTTGATTCTGATTGGCTGATTCCATCAGCCAATCAGAAAATTCCTACCTTAATTCCGATTGGCTGATAGAATCCTATCAGCCAATCGGAATTCGAGGGACGCCATCTTGGATGACGTCCCTTAAAGGAACAGTCATTCGTCGTTCAGTCGTCGGTCCGGATGGATGTTCCGCGCTGGAGGTCTTCAGGATCCTGCCGCTTCGCTCCGGATGGAAGAAGATTGAAGATGCCGCTTGGAGAAGATGTTTGCCGGTCCGGATGTCCTCTTCTTGCCGGATAGGAGGAAGACTTTGGAGCCTCTTCTGGACCGGATTATGGATCGCCAACCCCCGCTTGGGTTGGATGAAGATCTTGGAGCCAGGACGGATCGGTGATACCTGGATGGTGAAGACAAGGTAGGAAGATCTTCAGGGGCTTAGTGTTAGGTTTATTTAAGGGGGGTTTGGGTTAGATTAGGGGTATGTGGGTGGTGGGTTGTAATGTTGGGGGGGGGGGGTATTGTATGTTTTTTTTTACAGGCAAAAGAGCTGAAATTCTTGGGGCATGCCCCGCAAAGGGCCCTGTTCAGGGCTGGTAAGGTAAAAGAGCTTGTAACTTTTTTAATTTAGAATAGGGTAGGGAATTTTTTATTTTGGGGGGCTTTGTTATTTTATTAGGGGGCTTAGAGTAGGTGTAATTAGTTTAAAATTGTTGTAATATTTTTCTTATGTTTGTAAATATTTTTTTATTTTCTGTAACTTAGTTCTTTTTTATTTTTTGTACTTTAGCTAGTTTATTTAATTGTATTTATTTGTAGGAATTGTGTTTAATTAATTTATTGATAGTGTAGTGTTAGGTTAATTGTAGGTAATTGTAGGTAGTTTATTTAATTATTTTATTGATAGGGTAGTGTTAGGTTTAATTATATCTTAGGTTAGGATTTATTTTACAGGTAAATTTGTTATTATTTTAACTAGGTAACTATTAAATAGTTCTTAACTATTTAATAGCTATTGTACCTGGTTAAAATAATTACAAAGTTGCCTGTAAAATAAATATTAATCCTAAAATAGCTATAATATAATTATAATTTATATTGTAGCTATATTAGGATTTATTTTACAGGTAAGTATTTAGCTTTAAATAGGAATAAGTTATTTAATAAGAGTTAATTTATTTCGTTAGATAAATATTATATTTAACTTAGGGGGGTGTTAGTGTTAGGGTTAGACTTAGCTTTAGGGGTTAATCCATTTATTAGAATAGCGGTGAGCTCCGATCGGAAGATTAGGGGTTAATAATTGAAGTTAGGTGTCGGCGATGTTAGGGAGGGCAGATTAGGGGTTAATACTATTTATGATAGGGTTAGTGAGGCGGATTAGGGGTTAATAACTTTATTATAGTAGCGCTCAGGTCCGCTCGGCAGATTAGGGGTTAATAAGTGTAGGCAGGTGTCGGCGACGTTGTGGGGGGCAGGTTAGGGGTTAATAAATATAATATAGGGGTCGGCGGTGTTAGGGGTAGCAGATTAGGGGTACATAGGGATAACGTAGGTGGCGGCGGTTTACGGAGCGGCAGATTAGGGGTTTAAAAAAATATGCAGGGGTCAGCGATAGCGGGGGGCGGCAGATTAGGGGTTAATAAGTGTAAGGCTAGGGGTGTTTAGACTCGGGGTACATGTTAGAGTGTTAGGTGCAGACGTAGGAAGTGTTTCCCCATAGCAAACAATGGGGCTGCGTTAGGAGCTGAACGCTGCTTTTTTGCAGGTGTTAGGTTTTTTTTCAGCTCAAACAGCCCCATTGTTTCCTATGGGGGAATCGTGCACGAGCACGTTTTTGAGGCCGGCCGCGTCCGTAAGCAACTCTGGTATCGAGAGTTGCATTTGCGGTAAAAATGCTCTACGCTCCTTTTTTGGAGCCTAACGCAGCATTTGTTTGAACTCTCGATACCAGAGTTAATTTTATGGTGCGGCCAGAAAAAAGCCCGCGGAGCGTTAACAGCCCTTTTACCGCCGAACTCCAAATCTAGGCCTAAATTATGAAAAATAAAAAAAACACTAAGCTTAGAAAAAATAATAAACGAAATTGTCAAAAATAAAAACAATTACACCTAATCTAGTAGTCCTATAAAAATAAAAAAGCCCCCCAAAATAAAAACACCCCCTAGCCTACAATAAACTACCAATAGCCCTTAAAAGCTCTACCAATAGCCCTTAAAAGGGCATTGCCCTAAGTTAAACAGCTCTTTTACCTGTAAAAAAAATACAAAGTCCCCCAACAGTAAAACCAACCAACCACCCAACCAACCCCCCAAAATAAAAAAAAAAACTAACTCTAAAAAAAAACTAAGATACCCATTGCCCCTAAAGGGGCATTTGTATGGGCATTGCCCTTAAAAGGGCATTCAGCTCTTTTTCATTGCCCTTAAAAGGGCATTCAGCTTTTTTAAAAAAGCCCAAAGCAATAATCTAAAAAAAAAAAGAAAAAAAAAACTAACACTAACCTCAGAATATCTACTATTATTTTTTGTAATTTTAGATTTTTATTTTTTTTCGTAGTGTTAGGTTTACATTTGTAATTTAGATTTTTTATTTGGGAGTATTTTTTTTTATTTTATTAGAATAGTAAGGTAAGTTTAATTTATAGTTTAATGTTAGGTTTATTTTTGTTTCACAGGTAAGTTTTTATTTATTTTAAGATAGTTATATTGTAATTTAAAGCTAGGGGGTGTTAGTTTAATTTAGTGTTTTGCGATGTGGGGGGGGCGGCGGTTTAGGGGTTAATAGGTTTATTTAGTGGCGGCGATGTGGGAGGTCCAAGGTTTAGGGGTTAATAGGTTTATTTAGTGGCGGTGATGTGGGAGGCCATAGTTTTATGGGTTAATAACTTTATTATAGTGGCGGCGATGTCGGGGAGCGGTGGATTAGGGGTTAATAGCTTTATTATAGTGTTGGCAATGTCAGGGGTTGGCAGATTAGGGGTTATTAGGTTTATTTAATAGTTGTGATCTGGGTGGCCGGCAGATTAGGGGTTAATAACTTTATTTTGGTGTCAGCGATGTCGGGGCGGCAGATTAGGGGTGTTTAGACTTGGGGTTTATGTTAAGTTTAAACGTAACTTTTTTTCCCCCATAGACATCAATGGTGTTGAGATAGAGAGATTTTTCATACCGCACTTCAGGTGTTAGTTTTTTTTCTAACGCTCTCTCCCCATCGATGTCTATGGAGGAAAGTGTACAGGATCACGTCAAAGCAGCCCTTGGATTTTGTGCGGTATGGAGCTTAACGCCACCATATCGCACGCACAAGGAGACTTTTCAGTAACTCATAATGGCAGAGCTATGGAGAGTGAAATAAGGCAACTTTTTTGGCCTTAGTTTCTCGCCCTGTTTAGCGTAAAACTCATAATCTACCCAATATTGTTTTGTATTTATTATGTGTTAGACATACTCAGGGCCGGACTGGGAATAAAAAGCAGCCTTGGAAAAATATGAAGATCAAACCTATTTTCTGCTGACTCAGTAGAATGCGCACACCCCATTTTTCCCAAGGGGGATTACTGGGATACTCCTTCCCCGAATATATATTTTTCTGAATTAAATTATATTACTTTTTATTAAATAAAAGTGCAAGATTGTTGTTATATTGGCAACCTACAACCCAATGGCATCCATTAATTATCCATTTAAATTGTAGCTTTCCAGCCCCAACTGCTGCAGTCCACCGGGGAAATCTCCTGGTATCCTGGTAGGGCAATCCGGCCTTGGACATACTCAATATAGGCAGTTGTTAAAGGGACAGTCAACACCAGAATTTTTGTTGTTTAAAAAGATAGATAATCCCTTTATTACCCATTCCCCAGTTTTTTGCAAAACCAACACGGTTATATTAATACACTTTTTACTTCTGTGACTAACTTGTATCTAAGCATCTTCTGACCGCCCCTAATCACGTGACTTTTAGTTATTTTGCATATAGTTGCATTTTAGCCAATTAGTGCAGTGTCTGCCACTAGCCACGGGCGTGATCACAATGCTATCTATATGGCCTACATGAGCTTGCTCTCCCCTGCTGTGAAAAGTAAATAAAATAGAGGCGGCCTTCAAGGGCTTAGAAATTATCATATGTGCCTCCCTAGGTTTGCTTTCAACTAGAATACCAAGAGAACAAAGCAAAATTGTTGATAAAAGTAAATTGGAAAGTTGTTTAAAATTACATGCCCTATTTGAAAAATTAAAGGTTTTTTGGACTTGACTGTCCCTTTAAATCTATAATAGTGTTGCAAAACACAGAAAATGGTGCACTAAATTGTGTGTTGGTTTTATATTGAGCATGTAAAACTAATATGGACAGATTAGCCATTTCTTTTTTTAATCTGCAGGCTAGTAAGAATAAATACTAACCAAGATAAGGCAACCATAAAAGCGTGGGGCTTTGAGATCAGCCACACATAAAAGTGTAAGATGCTGCTACTATGATGTAGTGGCTTCCATAAAAAGTGATAGCTATTACTTAGGAGTGGTCACTAAATGACTGTTGCTGCATTTTGTTTGATTCAATCTTGATAGCACGGAAACGGCATGCTAGGGTTCTCACTATCTAGTGATCCTCTAATGACAATGTGTGGATTTACTGACATACAGCCCTAAGCTTATACATTTTAAGATGGTATCTCATTTGTCTATGGATGTTCAATGATTCATTCCCAGGAGAGTTTTGCTATTAGTCTATATGAATTTGGCAATTAGTTACTTAAAGGGACAATAAAGTCATAATTAGACATTCATGATGTTTCTCTTGTTGTCCATTGCTGAAAGGTTTATCTAGGTAAGCTCAGGATCAGCAAAGAAAGAACCTAGGTTCTAGCTGCCGATTGGTCGCTGCATAATTGCATATATATATATATATATATATATATATATATATACCGATTGTCATTGGCTCACACATGTGTTCAGTTAGAAACCAGAAGTGGATTGCTGCTCCTTCAACAAATGATACCAAGAGAATAAAACTAATTTGATAATTGAAGTAAACTGAAAAGTTGTTTAAAATTGTATTTTCTACCTAAACCATGAAAGAAAAAATTGGGATTGTACGTCCCTTTAACATATAAATAAAGCAGTAAAAAGTGGATAGAGACATCTACTAGTAAGAAATACCTCTCTAATAGTGATGCTATTCTGCAAAGCTGAGAGCTAAAGATTCATGGCTGCAAGAATTTTGTTTTCAAAGCTTTTTGGATTATTCTACAAATAGTAATTTGCAAATACCCTCACCAGGCTCTATACAAATATGTCTAGCACCTAAATATTATCTTTAAATCTAAACTTTGCAATGATGGCAGTTCAAGCAAAGAAGTATGTATGTAGTTCTTAAAAATAAGCAAATTTTTTACGCACGAGTTAGTTGATAAGATGCATATTAATGGTTATTCCCCAAGGACTTTAGCGCTTCTGTAGGTTATATTAAACAAAGCTTCACACTACTTTCATATGGATTTTATATTTAAATTCATCATTTTTCTCAAGAGGCCTAATTATTTTTGGGATCTAAAGACTGTAATTCACCTTGGCATTGCAGAGATGACGCTCTTTGTAACCAAGTATAAGACATACTATACAGTATATCCAATGCTGGATAAAAGAGAAAATGATTTTCATCCTTAAAAAAGCACAACCGCACGTGAATCATAATCTATATGACTGCATCTGGCTCAAGGGATTCCATAAAAAAAAAAACATTATCAAACAGAAATATATACATTACATTCAGAATGATAAGCCACATTATAACGTTTCTCTTATGCACATAGCTTGCATGGTTGTGCCATTAGAGCACCTTCTATTTAGGCCATACGTATTTTCAGTTTTTTAAATACTTATGAAAGCTAAAGTTTCACTTCACATTCCAGCTTTCTCAGAAACGTTTTTTTCATTCGCTAGCTTTGTGTCATCTGAATTGTTTACTTAAAATATACAATATTTTTTCAGCTTCACGAATAGCGCGTGGAATGTTCCAAAATGGCTCTTCAATGTGTACAATTTTTATTCTTGCACACAAAATCATTTGTGTTAAAAACTGTGAGGTGGTCTTGATGGATTTCCACAGATGAAGCATAAAATGGATATTCTCTCTATCTGCACCTTGATGGGCACATATGAGGTTGTCAAGCCTTTACCCATATTATTATTATTATCAATTATTTTTATAGCGCCGCCAAATTCCGTAGCACTGGGTACAATGATAGGGGTATACAATGACAACATTTTTGATAAAAATACAAAACATAAAACTAAACAAATCTGGTACAGGAGGAAGAGGGTCCTGCTCCGGAGAGCTCACAGTCTACAGGTTTAGGGTGCAGAGACATAAGGTTGGGGTAGCTTATCACATCAGTTGTAGTTGCAGTAGTGAGTCAGGCAGTTCATGTATTAGTTTGGTTCGGATGAGGGATGGAGGATATATGGTACGCCTCTCTGAATAGGTGGGTTTTCAAGGAGCGTCTGAAGCTATACAAGGTTGGAGACAGTCTTATGGAGCGGGGTAGAGAGTTCCAGAGAACAGGCGCAGCAAGTGCAAAGTCTTGGAGGCGGGAGTGGGACGTAGCGATAACAGGAGTGGATGGGGAATATTTTACGATAAGAGAGGAAATATAGTTGGGAGTTAGACTGTTTAGTGCTTTGTAAGTTAGAGTTAATACTTTAAATTGTATTCTGGAGTGTATGGGGAGCCAGTGTAGAGACTGGCAGAGCAGAGTCGCTGATGTAGATCGGCGACTTAGGTGGATGAGTCTAGCTGAAGCATTCATAATAGATTGGAGGGAGGAGAGGCGGTGTTTTGGAAGACCATTTAGGAGTAGATTGCAGTAATCAATGCGTGACAAAATTAGCAAATTAATAAGTATTTTTGTCGTTTTTTGAGTAAGGAAGGGACGAATTCTGGAAATTTGCGTAGGTGTGAACGACAGGATTTGGTAAGCGATTGTATATGTGGGTTGAATGTGAGCTTTGAGTCTAGTGTGACCTCAAGACAGAGAACCTGGGGTGAGGTGTTGAGAATAGTCTCCAACTGTCAGAGAAATGTCAGGTGTTGGATAAACACTATCATTGCCCCTCATTTCTGGGAGTGCTAGCTATGTACACAAAACTACACAGAACCAAGATAACATGTCAATAATAAAGATCATTAGGGAGAGGACTTTTGTTTGTGTTTGCAAATAGCTTGTGATAATTATGTATCCATTTCATTCTAGCTTGTTTTAAACGATAGTGTACTATAAAATAGTTTTTCCCTTAATGTGTTTCCAATAACTTGTTATGCCAGATGCAGAGTATCTAATGTATGAAAATGTGCTTCTTTGGGGTTTGTTTTTGTATATGAAATAGATGTGTTTGTTCTTTAAAACCAAAAACAATATATAAATGGGTTGAGCTTGCAGGGAAATCTGATCTCCTTATTTTATCACTTTCTGTACACACATACACTACTTTATATTATATCTGCTTGTGTACTAAAGTCTGATATTTTACAATTAACAATAATTTATCTCTCCTACCCCCACTAGGAGTGTAATTTCTTCTGTGGGCTATGCTTATTTACACAGATTTTCTATAGCCAATACTTAAATTCAATCTAGGTAAGTATGCCACAGGCAAAATCTGCTATTTCAAATGTCAACATAAAGGTAAATACGCTATTTGTAAACAATTTAAAACACTCCAACACTCAAAACATTGTAAAATGTCCCTTGGATAATCATAAGCTTGGTTATATCTAACTGTTAATAATGTTATCATAAGCTTGATCAGATCTGAAATATAGAAATGTTTAAAGGGACAGTCTACACCAGAATTGTTATTGTTTAAAAAAATAGATAATCCCTTTATTACCCATTCCCTAGTTTTGCATAACCAACACAGTTAAATCAATACACTTTTTACCTCTGTGATTACCTTGTATCTAAGCCTCTGCAAACTGCGCCCTTATTTCAGTTCTTTTGACAGACATCCATATTAGCCACTCAAAGCTGGCTCCCTGGAACGCCACGTGTTTCTGACACACATGAACTAACACCCTCTAGTGGTGAAAAACTGTCAAAATGCCCTGAGAGAAGAGGCGGCCTTCAAGGACTTACGATTAGAATATGAACCTCCTAGGTTTAGTTTTCAACTAAATTCAACAAACAAATAAGGTGCACAGGCAGCCGGTGGTGAATTCAAATTCTTTTTCTTTTATTGCAATTAAAAAATCTTTGTCCCAACAGGGGTATAGGATTCTCAAGCTGTGCAGTAGTTGGAGATAGCTTCACTTCAGTGACTGTCTGCTGACATGTTTCGGCAATTAAGCCGTAATCGTAGCTGCAGTCTCAGGTGAGCACCAGTCCTATATACTGGTTCCTGTTACCTGATTGGTTAAAAAATAATTAAAACCATACCTGGAGTGAAGCCAAATCCAGCCCTTCTCACATTAAATATAACAGGATAACATATGTCCCATATCAAAAAATCTGTGATAGATACAATCATAAGTGAATTCTAAACTATAACAATCAGCTATACATGAATGTGAATGAAAAAAAGTTTTACACTTGTTAGAAGGTGAATCCTAATATTGATAATATAATCTAATCAGAGTCACATTAATACTTGTTCGTGCATTAGTTAACTGGAAGGAGATAGTTAATTTTCAAATACCTCCTTCTAATTAATTCAATGAATACGTATGGATACTTTATTAACTAATGCGTTTGAACCAACAAGAGTGAAAAATTTGACTCCATGCTAAGGAGCATACAGCTTACAAACATACCCATATATATATTTGTTGTATATATATATATACCAATGATGTTTTTAATGTATAGATATTTCTCTCTCTCTAATCCATATTGAACGGGTATGTGAGGAAACAGTGTTGTGATTACATATTTCAGAGCTAGAATAAGGAAACACAGACCCAGGACCAGAATTCTTATTCCCAGAAATTTATTAGGTCAAACTCTGAATTTAACCCTTCTGGGACTCTGGTCCTGAGTCTGTGTATCCAAAATACCTCCCTTTTTTCCAGCAATCTCTCTCTATCACCTCCTCTTTTATTGGTTTTGACCTGTTCTATAATAGACCATCTAAATGACTTGATGCTTGTTTGATGACAGGTTTTAAAATGCTGAACCAGAGGTGTGGTAAGTTTACCATTTTTAATGTTTGAGATGTGTTCCCTAATCCTTTCTCTAGTCTCTCTAGTTGTAAGTCCTGTATACTGTACATTGCATTCGATGCAGGTAAGTAAATAAATTGCGAACCTCGTTCTGCAATTCAAACAAGAGAAATGTCGAAAATTTTCTCCAGTTACACAGCTTCTGAAGCCTTCTCCCTGTTGTAAAAATTCACAGGCTGTACACTGAGTGTAATTGCATTTAAAGTTACCTTTAAATGTCATCCAGGATGAGCCTACTTCATCTCTAGCTCTGAGCTGTGTAGGAGCAAGTATATTGCTAAGGCTTACACCACGTCTGAAGGCATATCTACACCCTTTTGAAACTGTATCTACCAAGCCATCATCCGCTTTAAGAATATTAAAATGTTTTCTGACAATATTGCAGATCTGATGGAATTGGTTACTATATTGGGTGATAAAAGATACCCCCTCGAATTCCTTTGTTCTATTTTTGGTTTTATCTTCGAGATAAATATTTCTTGGATTTGCCCCAATATTCACTCTATGATGACTGACATAGTCTCTTTTATAGCCTCTTTCACATAACCTCTCCTCCAGCTCTAAGGATTGTATTTCATACTCCTTATCCGTTGTGCAATTCCTCCGGAGTCTAATGAATTACAAAGAATACAAAGAGAACAAAGCAAAATTGGTGATAAAAGTAAATTGGAAAATTGTTTAAAATTACATTCTCTATCTGAATCATAAAAGTTTATTTTGGACTAGACTGTCTCTTTAAATACTTAATATGTGGCACTAAAAAAATGATTACTTATGAATGGACATTGCACATCAGTCCCAGTTTGTCTGATTGTTATTGTCTTGACCAGACTGTTCTGTAAATAGAATTGATAGCAATATCAAAGTTACTTGACTTAAAGACACAGTAAAATAAAAGACTGAGACTTAAATATAAAATGTTTAATTATGTATAGTAAAACAATGTTGCAATATAATGTTTATTATTTTGCTCCCTTTTCTATAATTTAAAGGGGCATTAAACCCCCAAAAATTATTTCATGATTCAGACATAGAATACAAATTTAAACAACATTTAAATTTACTTCTATTATATAATTTGCTTCATTCTTTAGAAATCCTTTGTTGAAGAAATAGCAATGCACATGGGTCAGCTAATCACATGAGGCATCTATGTGCAGCCACAAATCAGCAGCTACTGAGCCTATCTAAATATGCTTTTCAGGAAAGAATATAAAGATAATGAAGCAAATTAGATAATAGAAGTAAATTAGAAAGTTGTTTAAAATTGTATTCTCTATCGGAATCATTAAATTAATAATTTGGGGTTAATGTCCCTTTAAGTGTAAAAAATAAGAGTTTCCCCAGTACTGAAAGCTGGAAGAGTATATGGCAGAATTAATTAACCAAACCCTGCCACATATCTGTCTCTGGCATCCCAGAGATCACCAGTTAGGGAACTGCAAAATAATAAAAAAATCTGATAACGTAATGACTGTGGCTAGTAGCCTTGTTTGCTCCATGGATTGGTTCATCCAATTAAGACAAGAGTCTTGTGCTTAGCTATTCAAAAACAATTGCAGCAAACATGGTTTTAGTGCATTTAAAACATTTAAAACTACCTCAATAAGTTAATAGATTGAAAAACTGCACAGAAAATCTTTATGGTTCTTTTAAACTTGTCAGAAATTCAGCACAGAGGATAATAATACCTAAGCAGAAGGACGGGTGGGACAAATCACTCATGTAGTTGCATTACTCTCTGTACTTTAGCATAAAAAAGTGGAATTATCCCTTATGCTTTGGATATTTATTGATCTTCATGCTTAAGGAGGCTTATACTGTTCAGCATTAGTGATTTATTAAAGTACCATTAAATACAGTAGAATTGCATAATATCCAAATGCACAATATAAACAATGCAACAACACTTACTATGAATTTCAAATTGTCAGTATATTTTTTCCCAGCCCACTGTACCATGTGACAGCCATCAGCTAATTACAGACTTGTATGCATATACACTGTGTAACTCTTGCACATGCTCAATAACAGCTGGTGTCTTGTGTGGGTATAAAAACACAAACTGGTTGTGTAACTCTTGCACATGCTCAATAACCGCTGGTGTCTTGTGTGCGTATAAAAAGTACAAACTGGTTGTGTAACTCTTGCACATGCTCAATAACAGCTGGTGTCTTGTGTGCGTATAAAAAGCACAAACAGGTTGTGTAACTCTTGCACATGCTCAATAACAGCTGGTGTCTTGTGTGCGTATAAAAAGCACAAACTGGTTGTGTAACTCTTGCACATGCTCAATAACAGCTGGTGTCTTGTGTGCGTATAAAAAGCACAAACAGGTTGTGTAACTCTTGCACATGCTCAATAACAGCTGGTGTCTTGTGTGCGTATAAAAAGCACAAACTGGTTGTGTAACTCTTGCACATGCTCAATAACAGCTGGTGTCTTGTGTGGGTATAAAAAGCACAAACTGGTTGTGTAACTCTTGCACATGCTCAATAACAGCTGGTGTCTTGTGTGCGTATAAAAAGCACAAACTGGTTGTGTAACTCTTGCACATGCTCAATAACAGCTGGTGTCTTGTGTGGGTATAAAAAGCACAAACTGGTTGTGTAACTCTTGCACATGCTCAATAACAGCTGGTGTCTTGTGTGGGTATAAAAAGCACAAACTGGTTGTGTAACTCTTGCACATGCTCAATAACAGCTGGTGTCTTGTGTGGGTATAAAAAGCACAAACTGGTTGTGTAACTCTTGCACATGCTCAATAACAGCTGGTGTCTTGTGTGGGTATAAAAAGCACAAACTGGTTGTGTAACTCTTGCATATGCTCAATAACAGCTGGTGTCTTGTGTGCGTATAAAAAGCACAAACTGGTTGTGTAACTCTTGCACATGCTGAATAACAGCTGGTGTCTTGTGTGCGTATAAAAAGCACAAACTGGTTGTGTAACTCTTGCACATGCTCAATAAAAACTGGTGTCTTGTGTGGGTATAAAAAGCACAAATTGGTTGTGTAACTCTTGCACATGCTCAATAACAGCTGGTGTCTTGTGTGGGTATAAAAAGCACAAACTGGTTGTGTAATTCTTGCACATGCTCAATAACAGCTGGTGTCTTGTGTGTGTATAAAAAGCACAAACTGGTTGTGTAACTCTTGCACATGCTCAATAACAGCTGGTGTTTTGTGTGCGTATAAAAAGTACAAACTGGTTGTGTAACTCTTGCACATGCTCAATAACAGCTGGTGTCTTGTGTGCGTATAAAAAGTACAAACTGGTTGTGTAACTCTTGCACATGCTCAATAACACCTGTTGTCTTGTGTGGGTATAAAAAGCACAAACTGGTTGTGTAACTCTTGCACATGCTCAATAACAGCTGGTGTCTTGTGTGGGTATAAAAAGCACAAACTGGTTGTGTAACTCTTGCACATGCTCAATAACAGCTGGTGTCTTGTGTGTGTATAAAAAGCACAAACTGGTTGTGTAACTCTTGCACATGCTCAATAACAGCTGGTGTCTTGTGTGCGTATAAAAAGCACAAACTGGTTGTGTAACTCTTGCACATGCTCAATAACAGCTGGTGTCTTGTGTGCATATAAAAAGCACAAACTGGTTGTGGAACTCTTGCATATGCTCAATAACAGCTGGTGTCTTGTGTGCGTATAAAAAGCACAAACTGGTTGTGTAAATTTTGCACATGCTCAATAACAACTGGTGTCTTGTGTGGGTATAAAAAGCACAAACTGGTTGTGTAATTCTTGCACATGCTCAATAACAGCTGGTGTCTTGTGTGTGTATAAAAAGCACAAACTGGTTGTGTAACTCTTGCACATGCTCAATAACAGCTGGTGTCTTGTGTGCGTATAAAAAGCACAAACTGGTTGTGTAACTCTTGCACATGCTCAATAACAGCTGGTGTCGTGTGTGTATAAAAAGCACAAACTGGTTGTGTCACTCTTGCACATGCTCAATAACAGCTGGTGTCTTGTGTGCGTATAAAAAGCACAAACTGGTAATGGAAGTAAATTGGAAAGTTTGAAATTGCATGCTCTTTCTGAATCATAAAAGTTTAATTCTGTCTTTACTGTGTCCCTTTAACCACTGAATAACTTATTTCTATGGATTGGCTGTGTACAAACCTCGACTCTGTGTTATCTTCAATATCAATTAAAACAGTTCTTAGAAACTTTTTTGTATGAAAATAGTTGTAATTGCTGCCACTTCCTTTGCATGAAGATGATTTTATACGATTTAATGCAAACACTTCTTGTATCCATGTTCATGAAACTAATTAATTTCTAAGCACAACGCCTCATTCCTCATTATTTACAGAATGAAGTTGGCAACATGGTTTGAATGGAATGCAATAACAAAATATGCACCCTGTAAATATTATAAGTAACAGAAAAAAATGAGATTTCATCAACCTAAACAAGCATAAATAACCTACAGTATGAGGAAAATAGAAAACATATGATCTGTGTATATCCTAATTAAGTAAACGTTTGCATAAAAAATTGTTTAAATATCGCTGGCAAGTATTTTAAAATAGTTTTCAAAAATAAGCAAAATTAGTTAGATAGCCATGCTGTCTGGTATAGTCTGATCCACCCCTCTTATCAGTGTTTAGCATCAGAAACACAAGCATTGTATTTCAACTGAGTTCACAGCAGATTATTTTCTTCTAGGCATGCTCCGGCAGATAATGAGTGTTTACTTCTGCATTCTACCAAATCAAAAGTTAGATATAGATACAGCCATAAAAGACATTGTGAGGGGGGAGTTAGAGCTTTACAATTCAGAAACTTAAAAGTAAGGGTTAAATGTCCCAAAATACGCCCCCTATGGCTTAAATGTTTCAGAGCCCTTCCCAAATTGGGAATCTCCCTACGTAGCTCCCCCGCAGTAGCCCTCCTACATATAGGTACTAATTCCATCCCCAAACACCATGCTGGCATAAGTATTTACCTTTTTATGTCCATCAAACACCTGATAGCCTCTGACTGGAAGTCGGAGTCCCCTCCCAGCTGGTCGAGAGTCTGCTCCTATATGGCCTACCTATACACTATGGAAAAAAGCATATTTTATAACCTAGGCAACTCTGACCTATTTGAGCTTATATGGGCCGATTGGAAAGCCACTTATGACACAACTTGGAGACCTAACGTTCTCTCTCCCTCTTAGCCCTTTTGGCCAGACCAGGGAGCCTGAGCTAGAGATAGACCTGACCAGATTCAATTGCCTCCCTGACGACGTACCCACTCTAGAATGACGACATATTCCTCAAATCCTCTTCTTCTCCTCTACCCTTCTTACTTCTATTCTTCTATCCCCCCCTCTTTTCTCTCCTGGGCGGGAATCCCCCGGTTCTCCCCCATCCGCGTCACAAAACCCCATTATGTGTTTTAACTAACCTCTGTATATGCGGAATCCTTTTGAATTACTCACTATACATTTCAAATTGTGTGTTTACAGATCACCTAGAGGACGTTTTGAGTCCTCGAATTGTTAATCTTGTTTCTGTTTTGTTTCCTTTTCTCATTTTGTGCATATTCTTACTTGTAAGCATGATACGATAAATAAAGCTCTTTTGAAACTCAAAAAAAAAAAAAAAAAAAAAGTAAGGGTTAATGGCGAGGCACTGCAGTATAAATGTGCAGGTAAAGTAATTAAAGTACATATTATATTTTGTCTCTATCCCAACTTGTTTTATGTCCCTTTAATCCTTAAAAAAATATATATAGACATTTATTGGTTTACAAAAATAACTAAACACTACAAGAAATCAGACAATTCCCATCAACATTTTTGTAGCCACAAAGTAACTTCTTTGTTAAACAGACGTCTCAATTGTTCGTTTCATTCTTCCTTTAAAGATGATGAAATGGGACTACAAACAATGGCGATTTAAAACAAACTTGTCTTGGAGTTAGAATGGAAATTGTGTAACAATTATGTGGAAATGTGCTCAACAGATCGACATTAATAAAGTTTTATATGGTACAGAGGAAATGTGTAGATCAATGAATTACTGCGCACACGGCTGAAACAGTTTATAAAGAGAAATCCATAGTTCCAGCTGACTGTGCACAAGATGTGCAAGCGACCATTGCTTTAAACAAGTGTCACCGATTCTCTGTCTTCATTACAACACTTCAAAAGAATTGCTGTTACATCAAAGTGCTATACTCATCTATTCTTTCTCACTGCACTAGCGGGATGGGCTACATTTGTCTCTTACACAGTAATGGCAGCACGCAGAAGCAATATATGGTAATGTAATGCCTCAACTTCTACTTCTTTGTCAAGTTTAAAACATTTGCAGGTGAAATGGAAAATCATAAAACAAAGTCAGGAAAGTGAAAATTTCAGTCCTGCCTTAATAATACAGGTTAACCATTTTAAAGAGGGAAAATTCCTATTTCACAGATTACATTTATAAACTGTATATCTTTTGGGGTTAAGAACATAGGTAACAACATTTAGTCTTTTACTCAAAATATGAAAAGAAAGGAAACAAATAATATAAACAGAAATTAGTTGACCTATTGTGAAAAACAAATTATTTTACTGACTTGTTTCATCCGCCTTAAGGGACTTTATAATACAAACACACTACGCTCTATTTGGTCAAGCATTACATTTAAATATTCCTTTGTTATGCGTTTATTACCTTCAAAATGTTTATACAGGAGATAATACAGTCAGTGATTGAAGAGTATGCATGTATGCCTGCTTTTTATATGCTCACCAGCTGTATCACTATCTGAAGTGGTACATGAGCACTACTTTAACTATGTATTTAACAAATTACCAGTAATTTACTTTAAAATAAACTTAAGGAACTATAACTTTTATTTATATACAAAATATCTCTTTAAAATATATATACAAAATATCTCTTTGCTGTGCATGGTAGCACGTGATCGCCATCTGCACAATACTTTTAGTGTGGATGACAACCCTGTGTCGTTATCTGGGGGGGGGGGGTACTTTCAGAGCTCATTGCGGATCTCCTCTGCACTTACCGCTGCATCTAGTGGATATTGGGATAAGTGCAACGGAAACCCAAAAGTGCCAGATTGCTGTAGATAGCTTGAGGGAGCTGGATGGACAGGATAAGTATTCAATTCCCTTGATCTCAGCTCCCTGAAACCCTAGAAACCCACAAGATTTATACTTTGAAAGGCATTCACCTGCTGCCCCTTTTTAAAAGCATTCCCCTATAAAGCTTTTAATAGCCAGACGACCACTGGGGTAAAAATCATCATCTGGTATGAATAATTGTGTGTTTATTTAAGTAAGGGTTTATGCGAGCCCCTATGTGCAAACCAATGTTATATACATATAGCCAAATGGATAACCCCTTCTTTTTTTACAATAGAGTTTAGAGAGAGAAAAAACTCACACGTGCTATTGTTTATAATCTTTTTTTATTAAAATTTTTATAAAATATTAAATTGTTCACACTTTTTGTTGTATATGTCTCACATGTCTTGATATATACATAAAATAATGTTTCTGCTAATCCCCCCCCCCCCCAAAAAAAAACAAAACAAAACAAAACAAAAATATAATTTTTGTGGATTTCTCACTAAAAATGACAGTGGGGCTTAAAATATTAGCAGCACCTAAAAATCCAAAATGGCTCAGTGCAGGGGTGGAAATGGCTCAGCAGTCAAAGGGTTAAACTCATTACACTGTGCCTGAAGTAAACATTGACCTTAAAACCCGATTTGTTCCAACCCATTATTATAATGATCTGCTATTATACAGGTTACGGTAATGACGCAAATGTAGTTCTTTATTGTGCTGCGTCCATTCTATTGTTACTTTTCCAGGGTAGAAAACCCTTTGTCAGCGAGTCTGCCAACTTCTCCCCTTCTAGAAGGCTTCAGTGAAATGTAATATATTAAAAACTAGGAAAATAAATCATTCAAGTACTTATTTATATTTTTTCTTTTACACATAATGAAACAATTTATGAGGGCCTTAATTTGAAGTTTAATATTTCTTTATTGTTGGCTTATTTATATTGTCAGCAGGAGCCAATCAAAATCTTGCCTATTGAATGATTGATATATTTGAGGGTTGAAGATGCTAAAATATGGCTAAGGAGTGCTAAAAGGCACTATTAGTTTTGCCCAAAGAGATGTAGTAAGATATTGAACATTTTGTTTAAATATTTTTTAACAACACATACTTCTTCTAGGTTTAAAAGGCATAAATGTGCAAAAATGCTCTACTGTGTTAGAGCCTTCAATTAATGCACTATTGCCAGCAAAACAGTTAAAGGGACAGTGTCCCGTAATTTTATTCTCTCTCCTTTAATGTGTCCCAATGATCCATTATACCTGCTGGAATGTACTGAATTGTTTGCAAATAGCTGCATTTGCCTGCTTTATCACCACCTGTACTAAAAATATCAGTACTTAAAGGGACACTAAACCCCATTCTCCCCCCCCCCCCCCACGATTCAGGTAGAGAATACAATTTTAAACAACATTCCAATATACTTATATTATCTAATTTGCTTCATTCTTTAGATATCCTTTGTTGAAGAAATATCAATGCACATGGGTGATCCAATCACACAAGGCATCTATGTGCAGCCACCAATCAGCAGCTACTGAGCCTATCTGGATATGCTTTTCAGGAAAGAATATAAAGGGAATGAAGGAAATTATTTAATAGAAGTAAATTAGAAAGTTGTTTAAAATTGTATGCTCTTTCTAAATCATGAAAGTAAAAATGTGGGTTTCATGTCCCTTTAAGTACTGTTTGTAGAAAAGCAATACAAACAAGAATGTTTCATAAACATAACGCATGTTGGGCAGAGAGGTGTTAAAATGTGAAATTTCCATTGTTTTTTCTCAGTATTTGTCTCCCTGTGTATATAAGATATGGTGGATTTTGTGTAACTATTTCAGTGGGTTGCGACTTCCATTAGTATTGACAGCTATTTTATATAATAATATATACCTAAGTCATTGTAAACATATTAATGGGAAACCGATTTTGCAGTACACTATCCCTTTAATCACATAGTTAAAGTAAGCTCCAGAAATAATAATTACACAATTGGGAACTATCTGAACACGTTTGGTGAGTCAATGACAATAGGCATATGTGTATAGCCACCAATCAACAGCTACCACCAGTAGTCTAGTGCTGCTTCTGATAATATGTATTATACTTTTCAACAAAGGAAAGAATAAGAATGAAGTAAATTTAATAAACAAATGCTCTATCTAAATCCATGAAAGCTTAATTTTGACTTTTATATCACTTTTCCGTCCTTCCAAGGTATGTACTAATAGAATATACAAACTTAACCCCTTACATTACACAGCATATGAAGTATAAGTATTCTAAATAGATTTTGGTATTCCAAAATCGCCATACATTGGAAAACCAGGCTCAGATATTGCTAGCAAAAGAAATAGTTTATGAAAGAAGTGTTTGAAAACAAATATTACTGCAAACATCTTTTTCACTGTTTCAAACATATAAACACACCTGTGCTGTACAGTAAATACATAGAATTGTCATAGAATTGTATTTGCCCTGTATTCTAAACACATCATGTTAAAACCACTGAATAGAACTACGTTTCTAAGGAAATTAAAAGCACATAAAATAGTTTACAATATAACACAATAGGAAAACACTTTTTTTAATCAGAAATGCCTCTCTCAAAGGTCATCTCTTCCTTTGTGACAAAGCATTGAGAGTGATGCACTTTCTATTGCTTTCATACATACTTTTCTATTGTCACAATTCCAGCCAATACAAGCACAATACATGAGAGAGGTGCTTTGACAAGGTGGAAGAAATGATTTTTGAGAGCTAAGTAAATTGCGTAATTCAGTCCCTTTAAATGGCTACTTTTACTGGAAACAGATTTATTTATCGGATTCCATAAAACATTTCATCTCTGAAAACGCATTAAAAATGTAAATTGTTCTACAGAAATATATTGGATATCATTTTCAAATCTATCAATTATGATTTAAAAATCGACAAATTTATAGTGAAAAGTATTGTACCATGCCATCTATCTACCATGATGTAATATTAACTCCATGACTGTAAATGTTTCTATAAAATATTAATGTCTAGTACATTTCTGAGAAATGTGTTAATGTGATCTACTTGTACACACAGCAAATTTAAGTAAATTTGAGCATAGAATGATTTTTTTATTTGTTTATAGTGAGTATTGAGCAGACTAGTATCTGTTGGCTATAAGGAACACATTTATCAGATATCCCAACCTGCAAAAACTCATTTCAGGGAGGTGGCTTCTCCCGCTATTGCGCAGCCCCCCCTTCCCCTCCCAGTTATAAATTGGATACCTTGAAACCCTAAATAAGATAGAGACATCATTAAAGTAGCTTCCCACTAAAGTCACATAAAAAAAAAAGTAGCTTTATTGCACAATCACATACAACAAACCTATTTTCCCGTGATCGTACGCTTGTTGAATGCCCAAATATTTTAGAATACGAAGTTTAATTACGTGCAGAAAATAAGGTAGTATTTGTGTTTTATTTTATTAAAATCAGTAGGGGTATTTTGGTTACTGATGCATGCTTTGAGGGTTCTATAACGTCCCAGCAACTAAAGGCATTTCTGGATTTGGGCCACATTGGATCATGGTACTTGGAGTTTCAGGGAGATTGCACTCCATTTGCTGGCATCAGGGAGCCGCTATTACAATCAGGAAGACTCCCTGAACTTCAGGGAGACTTGGGATGTCTGCATTTATGCAACAGCCATCTGACAGCAATAAGCACATGCTATTATATAAATGCACAGTGACATCCTCCCTATGCTTAAAAAACAAAATATCTGCAAATTAAATACTTTGATTGAAGAATTTATAACCTGATCACAGTAAATGTCAATACTAAAGCGAACAGCATTTGTGACCTACATTAATATAAAAAAAAGTTTCATAAATGCATTTTTTTCAATAATCATGTACACCAGCTGATTGCAACCGGCTCTTTAGAAGATTGTCTGCACAATCAGTGTTTCTTAGTCCAGTTAATTAGCTAGCCTTAAAAAAAGTTTTACAAAAATGTAACGCTACATCATATAGTGCAATCATAATTCTAGACTAAATTAAAAATAAAACTAATTTGAGAACAGTTAATCAGCATCTAGGCCTGTTTGTGTTGTGCTTCAAAATGCAGACAGGTCCATATATCAAATATTCTTATTTATAGAGAATAAAAAAAAAATGTCCAATGTTGTATTTGATTTATTCATCAAACAAATACATTCTGTTGTTTTTATATATTAGCTCCAGTGAAAGATAATATGCATTCTTTATTTAACTTTTCTAAAGAATAAAACAACTCCAATGTTGTATTTGATTTATTCATCAAACAAATATTTCCTGCTTTTCTTATATATTAGCTCCAGAGAAAGACATTATGTATTCTTTATTTATTGTGATGCCAGTAGGAGTCTGATGTTTTACCATACAATACATCTGTAAATACTTTTTTTGCTGGATAGATAGATGATAGATAGATAGATAGACAGACAGACACAAAGACAGACAAATAGATAGATAGGTAGATAGATAGATATATTGATTGATAGATAGATAAGCAACATACTGAATTGGTAGGCCTGTTGTTATCAATAACATCAAGTAAGCCATCACTCACAAGCTACAAGAAAGCACTGCTTTAGCATCCAAGTATTCGTGACAGCTTTTACATTCTATGTGAGCCACTATAACATACTATTATCATATAAAAGTAGCTGTATAATGGGGAACCACAAAAAGGTGGTTTAGATCTAGTGGGGTATATACAATAGAAGGGATTATGTATGTGTGATTTATTTATAGTGGATTGTGTCCAGGAGTTTATAGTTCACAGGGGTTTACTGATATGAAGGGATCATGTAGGAGCTAGTTAGAGTTAAGGGGGGGGGGATAATTTTGGGTGCTTTATCCTCTTTTCGGTTGCTGTGTGGGCATAACCATGATAGGTTAATCACACTGCTAAAAAGAGATATTGTCACAAGTGTGCTGACACTAGGTTTTTACAGCTTAACACACAGGTTATAGTTATCAACGTGTCTACTTACCTGCCTTCGCCGGCCCCAATACGCCCGCCTAAGCTCGCCTCACATCGCCGCCACGGACCTGAATACGCTCGCCAAAGTTATCAAAAAAGCTTTCAAAAAGCCGCGCACCAAGTACGGGGCGATGAGCAGCGGATGAGCAGCGGATGAGCAGCGGATTGTGATAGTTAGCACTCATCCAATCTCGCTGCTCTTCGGCGTTTTCCCAGCTTTATTGATAAGCTGTCACTAAGCACCCACACTAAACTACACTGTTCTACCCCCTATACCGGCGCCCCCGGAGCCCCCCGCAACTAAATAAAGTTATCCCCTATACCGGCGCCCCCGGAGCCCCCCGCAACTAAATAAAGTTATTAACCCCTAAACCGCCGCTCTTAGACCCCGCCGCAACTATAATAAATGTATTAACCCCTAAACCGCCGCTCCCAGACCCCGCCGCCACCTACATAATACCCATTAACCCCTATCCTGCCCCCCTTATACCGCCGCCACCTATAATAAATTTATTAACCCCTATCCTGTGGATCCCGGACCCCGCCACAACTAAATAATTTTTTTAACCCCTAAACCGCCGCTCCCGGACCCCGCCGCCACCTATATTAAACTTATTAACCCCTAATCTGCCCCCCTTACACCGTCGCCACCTATAATAAATTTATCAACCCCTATCCTGCCCCCCTTACACCGCCGCAACCTATAATAAAATTATTAACCCCTAAACCTAAGTCTAACACTAACCCTAACACCCCCCTATCTTAAATATTAATTAAATAAATCTAAATAAATGTAACTCTTATTAAATTAATTATTCCTATTTAAAACTAAATAATTACCTATAAAATAAATCCTACATACAATATTACTAATAACTATATTGTAGCTATTTTAGGATTTATTTTTATTTTACAGGCAAATTTCAACTTATTTTAACTAGGTACAATAGCTATTAAATAGTTATTAACTATTTAATAGCTACCTAGTTAAAATAAAGACAAATTTACCTGTAAAATAAAAACTAACCTAAGTTACAATTACACCTAACACTACACTATCATTAAATAAATTATTCCTATTTAAAAATACTTACCTCTAAAAAAAAAACCTAAGATAGCTACAATGTAATTAATAATTACATTGTAGCTATTTTAGGATTTATATTTATTTAACAGGTAACTTTGTATTTATTTTAACTAGGTAGAATAGTTATTAAAATTGTTATTAACTATTTATTAACTACCTAGCTAAAAGAAATACAAAATTACCTGTAAAATAAATCCTAACCTAAGTTACAATTAAACCTAACACTACACTATCATTAAATAAATTAAATTAATTAACTACAAATACCTACAATTAAATAGTTATTAAATAGTTAATAACTATGTAATATCTATTCTACCTAGTTAAAATAAATACAAAGTTACCTGTTAAATAAATTATACATCCTAAAATAGCTACAATGTAATTATTAATTACATTGTAGCTATCTTAGGGTTTATTTTACAGTTAAAGGGACAGTAAAGTCAAAATTAAACTTTCATGATTCGGATAGAGCATGCAATTTTAAACAACTTTGCAATTTACTTCTGTTATCAAATTTGCTTTATTCTCTTGGTATCTTTTATTGAAGAATAACACTAGGTAGGCTCATAAGAGCTCAGGAGTGTGCACATGTTTTTTATACTCCTATGGCAGCAGTGGTTTGCAACATTGTATAACAAAGCTACAAATACTGTTGCAAACCACTGCTGCCATAGATTACTAAAGACACGTGCACACTCCTAAGCTCTTTTGAGCCTACCTAGTTTTACTTTTCAATAAAAGATACCAAGAGAACAAAGCAAATTTGATATCAGAAGTAAATTGCAAAGTTGTTTAAAATTGCATGCTCTATCCGAATCATAAAAGTTTAATTTTGACTTTAATGTCCCTTTAAGTATTTAGTTTTAAATAGGAATAATTTATTTAATGATAGTGTAGTGTTAGGTGTAATTGTAACTTAGGTTAGTTTTTATTTTACAGGTAAATTTGTCTTTATTTTAACTAGGTAGCTATTAAATAGTTAATAACTATTTAATAGCTATTGTAACTAGTTAAAATAAATTGAAATTTGCCTGTAAAATAAAAATAAATTCTAAAATAGCTACAATATAATTATTAGTTATATTGTAGCTATATTAGGGTTTATTTTATAGGTAAGTATTTAGTTTTAAATAGGATTAATTTAGTTAATAAGAGTAATTTTTATTTAGATTTATTAAAATTATATTTAAGTTAGGGGGGTGTTAGGGTTAGTGCTAGACTTATGTTTAGGGGTTAGTTTAATATAGATGGCGGCGGTATAGGGGGGCAGGATAGGGGTTAATAAATTTATTATAGGTGGCGACGGTGTAAGGGGGCAGATTAGGGGTTAATAAGTTTAATATAGGTGGCGGCAGGGTCCGGGAGCGGGGGTTTAGGGGTTAAACAATTTATTTAGTTGCGGCAGGGTCTGGGATCCGCAGGATAGGGGTTAATAAATTTATTATAGGTGGCGGCGGTATAGGGAGGGCAGGATAGGGGTTAATAGGTATTATGTAGGTGGCGGCGGGGTCCGGGAGCGGTGGTTTAGGGGTTAATCAGTTTATTAGAGTGGCGGTGGGCTCCGGGAGCGGCAGCTTAGGGGTTACCATGTTTAATATAGGTGGCGGCGGTGTAGGGGGGCAGATTAGAGGTGTTTAGACTCGAGGTACATGTTAGGGTGTTAGGTGTAGACAGCTCCCATAGGAATCAATGGGATGTCGGGCAGCAGCGAACATGAACTTTCGCTATGGTCAGACTCCCATTGATTCCTATGGGATCCGCCGCCTCCAGGGTACGCTGGGCCGGAAAAGTGCCGAGCGTACCTGGTAGTCATTTGATAACTAGCAAAAGTAGTCAGATTGTGCCGAACTTGCGTTTGAAACATCTGGAGTGACGTAAGAATCGATCTGTGTCGGACTGAGTCCGGCGGATCGAAGCTTACGTCACTATATTCTACTTTTGCCGGGCAGCAGGGCTTGATAACTTAGGCGAATCAGCCTCGCCACAAATACGCTGCGGAATTCCAGCGTATTTGAGGTTGACGGCTTTATAACTAGAGGCCACAGAATCTAGACCATAGAATAATGAACGAGGATCTTTGTGGTTTTGTATATCATACAATTAAATAATTGACACAATCATAAAAAGATGCCTGAGATGAGACATAAAGTATATTAATCTAACAATGTTGGTTGTGCAAAGCTGGGAATGGGTAGTAAAGGCGGTATCTATCTTTTTAAACAATAACAATTTTAGTGTAGACTGACCCTTTAATTGTTTACATCCATATATCAATGATCTATTACAAGAAATAGAATGGTACCAGGTCAGGTAAGAGCCCATGGATTGGCAGGCCTGTTAATAAATGTACTCTTGATAACCACAACAGTGCTAAGATTGAACAGATAATATTCATGGTTTCTGTGCAGAAACTCAATTTATACATCTAAGAAATGAGTTGATAGATAAAACTATTTCAACAGTGTGTATGGCATGAATATTAATTTCATGAAACAACACTATGATATGTACACGGCACATTAAATCTGTACATTGGATATGAAAAAGTCTATAGTCACCCGAAGGCAAGAACAACTGATGCAGAAGTCATGTGACAGGCTCATATCTGTTGCAAACATCTTTTGCAGCACATGCAGTATTTGTCCACAGACAAAAAAATGTCTTTTGTGATGCAGACAGAGAATAAACTTTTTTCCAATCGACTTCTATTATCAAATGTGCTTTGTTCTTATGATATTCTTTGTTGAAGAGTTACCTAGGTAGGTATCTGGAGCACTGTATAGCATGAAATATTACTGCCATCTAGTGCTCTTGCAAATGGTTAACATTCTTGTAAAACTGCAGCCATATAGTGCTCCAGAAATGGGCTGGCTCCTAAGCATATGTCCCTGATTTTCAACAGAAGATATCAAAAGAACAAAGAAAAAATGCTAATAGAAGTAAACTAGAAAGTTGTTTAAAATGGCATGCTCTACCTGAATCATGAAAGAAACATTTTGGGTTTCATATCCCTTTAACCCCTTAAGGACAAGACCATTTTTCAATTTCTTTCCCTTAAAGGGCCACTGTAAGTAAATATTTTCTATGCCTGATACTAACTAACTACCCCAAATACGCTTTTTATCAATAGCATTTCATTAACATATCTCTACCGTATATCAGAAATCTTGTCTGCAAATTTAATTGTTTTCCAAACCCACTCCGTGGGTATCTGTACCAATCAGTTTACAATACCTAGGTTTCAAAATTTAACACAAAGTTATTGGTTTAAGTATTTTGAATATGCAGTGTTGAAAATAGTGGGCAGGATAACGTGACATCATCGGCGAATAAAAGATATAACTTTTAGAACGTTATAAAACTTTGTTTTGGAGAAAATATAGGTCAGTAGGTTTTAATTAATGTTTATTAACTTTAATATGTTAGTTGTTTAGCTTAAAAATTATAACAGAAAGTAATCCTTTAACCCCTTAATGACCACAGCACTTTTCCATTTTCTGTCCGTTTGGGACCAAGGCTATTTTTACATTTCTGTGGTGTTTGTGTTTAGCTGTAATTTTCCTCTTACTCATTTACTGTACCCACACATATTATATACCGTTTTTCTCGCCACTAAATGGACTTTCTAAAGATACCATTATTTTCATCATATCTTATAATTTACTATAAAAAAAAATATAAAATATGAGGAAAAATTGAAAAACACACTTTTTCTAACTTTGACCCCCAAAATCTGTTACATATCTACAACCACCAAAAAACACCCATGCTAAATAGTTTCAAAACTTTGTCCTGAGTTTAGAAATACCCAATGTTTACATGTTCTTTGCTTTTTGTGCAAGTTATAGGGCCATAAATACAAGTAGCACTTTGCTATTTCCAAACCATTTTTTTTTAAAATTAGCGCTAGTTACATTAGAACACTAATATCTTTCAGGAATCCCTGAATATCCCTTGACATGTATATATTTTTTTTTAGTAGACATCCCAAAGTATTGATCTAGGACAATTTTGGTATATTTCATACCACCATTTCACCGCCAAATGCGATCAAATACAAAAAATCGTTCACTTTTTCACAAATTTTTTCACAAACTTTTGGTTTCTCACTGAAATTATTTACAAACAGCTTGTGCAATTATGGCATAAATGGTTGTAAATTCTTCTCTGGGATCACCTTTGTTCAGAAATAGCAGACATATATGGCTTTGGCGTTGCTTTTTGGTAATTAGAAGGCCGCTAAATGCCACTGCGCACCACAAGTGTATTATGCCCAGCAGTTAAGGGGTTAATTAGGGAGCTTTTAGGGAGCTTGTAGGGTTAATTTTAGCTTTAGTGTAGTATAGTAGACAACCCCAAGTATTGATCTAGGCACATTTTGGTATATTTCATGCCACCATTTCACCGCCAAATGCGATCAAATTGAAAAAAAAGTTAAATTTTTCACAATTTTAGGTTTCTCACTGAAATAATTTACAAACAGCTTGTGCAATTATGGCACAAATGGTTGTAAATACTTGTCTGGGATCCCCTTTGTTCAGAAATAGCAGACATATATGACTTTGGCGTTGCTTTCTGGTAATTAGAAGGCCTCTAAATCCTGCTGCGCCTCACACGTGTATTCTGGCTAGCAGTGAAGGGGTTAATTAGGGAGTTTGTAGGGAGCTTGCAGGATTAATTTTAGCTTTAGTGTAGAGATCAGCCTCCCACCTGACACATCCCACCCCCTGATCCCTCCCAAACAGCTCCCTTCCCTCCCCCACCCCACAATTGTCCCCGCCATCTTAAGTACTGGCAGAAAGTCTGCCAGTACTAAAATAAAAGGGTTTTTTAAAAAATAAATAAAAAATTTTTTAGCATATTTACATATGCTAGGGTGTAGGATCCCCCCCTTAGCCCCCAACCTCCCTGATCCCCCCCAAAACCGCTCTCTGACCAACCCTCTGCCTCATTGGGGGCCATCTTGGGTACTGGCAGCTGTCTGCCAGTACCCAGTTTGCAAAAAAAAAGGGCTTTTTTTATATTTATTTGGCTTTTTTCTGTAGTGTAGCTTCCCCCCCCACACAGACAAACCCCCACCACCTTGCTGATCTTTTTTTTTTTAAAAAAAATATTAGGGCATTTAAACATTTTTACTAACACATTTTCTGTAGTGTAGCGGTTCCCACCCACTCCCTCCCCGTGCACGCGCCCGCCCCCACCCTCCCATGCACGCGCGCGCGTCCGTGCGCGCCCCCGCTCATCCCCCGCCCACGATCCCGCCCCCCCTGCACATAACCAGGGCCATCGATGGCCGCCACCCGCCTCCCGGTCCGGCTCCCACCCACCAACGCAGGGAACCACCGATCTCCGGTGCAGAGAGGGCCACAGAGTGGCTCTCTGCACCGGATGGCTTAAAAAAGTTATTGCAGGATGCCTCCATATCGAGGCATCACTGCAATAACCGGAAAGCAGCTGGAAGCGAGCAGGATCGCTTCCAGCTGCTTTCCAAACCGAGGACGTGCAGGGTACGTTCTCAGGCATTAACTGCCTTTTTTTTGAGGACGTACCCTGCACGTCCTCGGTCGTTAAGGGGTTAAGGACAATGGCTATTTTTACATTTCTGCTGTGTTTGTGTTTAGCTGTAATTTTCCTCTTACTCATTTACTGTACCCACACATATTATATACCGTTTTTCTCGCCATTAAATGGACTTTCTAAAGATATCATTATTTTTATCATATCTTATAATTTACTATTAAAAATATTATAAAATATGAGGAAAAAATGGAAAAAAACACACTTTTTCTAACTTTGACCCCCTCCCAAAATCTGTTACACATCTACAACCACCAAAAAAAAACCATGCTAAATAGTTTCTAAATTTTCTCCTGAGTTTAGAAATATCCAATATTTTTTTTGCAAGTTATA
This sequence comes from Bombina bombina, assembly GCF_027579735.1. Classification (NCBI taxonomy): domain Eukaryota; kingdom Metazoa; phylum Chordata; class Amphibia; order Anura; family Bombinatoridae; genus Bombina; species Bombina bombina. The sequence goes on from NC_069500.1 coordinate 1,072,248,623, forward strand.
GGGCGATAAATACAAGAAGCACTTTGCTATTTCCAAACCACTTGTTTTCAAAATGAGCGCTAGTTACATTGGAACACTGATATCTGTCAGGAATCCCTGAATAGCCATTGACATGTATATATTTTTTTTTAGAAGACATCCCAAAGTATTGATCTAGGCCCATTTTGGTATATTTCATGCCACCATTTCACCGCCAAATGCGATCAAATAAAAAAAAATTGTTCAAATTTTTTCACCAACTTTAGGTTTCTCACAGAAATTATTTACAAACAACTTGTGCAATTATGGCATAAATGGTTGTAAATGCTTCTCTGGGATCCCCTTTATTCAGAAATAGCAGACTTATATGGCTTTGGCGTTGCTTTTTGGTAATTAGAAGGCTGCTAAATGCCACTGCGCACCACACATGTTTTATGCCCAGCAGTGAAGGGGTTAATTAGGGAGCACGTAGGGAGCATGTAGAGTTAATTTTAGCTTTAGTGTAGTGTAGTAGACAACCCAAAGTATTGATCTAGGCCCATTTTGGTATATTTAATGCCACCATTTCACCGCCAAATGCGTTCAAATTAAAAAAAACGTAAAATTTTGCAGGGTTAATTTTAGCTTTAGTGTAGAGATCAGCCTCCCACCTGACACATCAGACCCCCTGATCCCTCCCAAACAGCTCTCTTCCCTCCCCCACCCCACAATTGTCCCCGCCATCTTAAGTACTGGCAGAAAGTCTGCCAGTACTAAAATAAAAGGTATCTTATTTTTTTATTATTTTTTTTAGCATATTTACACATGCTGCTGTGTAGGATCCCCCTTAGCCCCAAACCTCCCTGATCTCCACCCAAACAGCTCTCTAACCCCCCCTCTACATTATTGGGAGCCATCTTGGGTACTGGCAGCTGTCTGCCAGCACCCAGTTTACAAAAATATATATATATTTTTATTTTTTTTCCAACTTTTCTGTAGTGTAGCTTCCCCCCCCCAAGACTAAACCCCCACCCCCTCCCAGATCACTTCAATTGATAATATTACATGTTTTATTCCCCATCTCTCCCACTAAATTTAAACACATTGTTCCATAGTGTAATGGTTCCCACCCGCTCCCTCCCCGTGCACGCGCTTGCCTGCCTCCCCCGTGCATGCACACGTGTCCGTGCGCACCCCCCAGCTACCCCGCCCATGATCCCGCCCACCTCTGCACTCAGCAAGCCATCGATGGCCGACCACCTGCCTCCCACGTCGGCTCCCACCCACCAACGATTGCGGCCATCGATGTCCAGTGCAGAGAGGGCCACAGAGTGGCTCTCTCTGCATCGGATGGGGAAAAACTGTTATTGCAGGATGCCTCAATATCGAGGCATCACTGCAATAACCGGAAAGCGTCTGGAAGCGATCAGGATCGCTTCTAGCCGCTTTAATCCCCGTTGTACAGGCTACATCGCTGGTCTTTAAAGACCAGTTTGTGCAAGACGTACCCTGTACGAAGTATGTCGTTAAGGGGTTAAAGCTTAGTTAAAAAGAAAACAACAAAAAACTGCATTGTGAATGCAGGCTGGTCCCTCTTGTGCAATATTCTCTGTCCCTGCATGTTGCCAGTGAATTTTTATCATTTTATAAGTATTGTTTATTAAGCGTTAAAGCATTAAAGGGACACTGAACCCGATTTTTTTCTTTTGTGATTCAGATAGAGCATGCAAATTTAAGCAACTTTCTAATTTACTCCAATTTCTTCGTTCTCTTGCTATATTTATTTGAAAAAGAAGGTATCTAAAGCTTTTTTTTTTTTTTGGTCCAGACCTCTGGACAGCACTTTTTTATTGGTGGATGATCCACCAATCAGCAAGAACAACCCAGGTTGTTCACCAAAAATGGACCGGCATTTAAACTTACATTCTTGCATTTCAAATAAATATACCAAGAGAATGAAGAAAATTTGATAATAGGAGTAAATTAGAAAGTTGCTTAAAATCTCATGCTCTATCTGAATCACGAAAGAAAAAATTTGGGTTCAGTGTCCCTTTAACCATTTCGTTCTTTTGCTTGACTGACATTTGTATACGCTTCTCTGTATATTTTCTTGCTATTACTTGCTTCTCCATTGACAGCTGCAACTTTCTGCTTCAGTGATCTATTAGGTAGAAAAATACAGGCACATCACTTCATATTACATGCAAGGCAATTCTCAGATTTTAAACCTTTTAGAGGTGCAACTCACAACATCTCTGGTTGTATTTAACGTGACACATGTACTTTTTATCCACTGTGTTATCCTGACATACTTATCAAAAAGAGTTATGGCTGCTGGTATGCACGTCTGGTAATGTGATTAGAAAACTAACTTAAAGCTTGGTCTTAAGATATGGGAGCAGTGTTCTACTTAAATTATCATGACAATATTTAAAAATAATCAAGAGTGCAGATAATGAAATCAAAATTATTGTGACACTGGTAAACTATTTAGGCTCCAAGCAGTGAATCTTTAACACCAATTACATTCATTTACACTACTAATAAGTGACTACAATAATAAATCAGAAGAGTATAGCCAAAACGGCTCGTTATTTTTTGGATTTCGTGATGAAATATAATATACTAATTTAGCTGTAACATTTTTATTTCAACATAATTACACTGCTTTTCTCTTTAAAGAGAAGAGAGAAAAGAGAGAGGGAGAGAGAGAGAGGCACAGGTAGCTGACAAACCTTGCAAATTGATCTAGAGCTACTTTTAAAGATTTTGAGCCCCCGGCATCCTTATCCAATTTTACCACATGCAATGCTGTAAGGGAGAGCAGTAATTAATTGCTCAGCAAAGCACACTAATAATGATTTGGAGACATAGATATCAGAGGCATTGCAATGTATTGCTTTTCTCCATGCCTAGACACATAAAGCCTGCACATGTGTAGGCATAAGATATGAATCCAGCCAAACAGAAAGCATTACATCAAATGTAATTTATCCAAAAAACAAAATGCTGCTTCCAAAGAGCCTTATAGAAACTAGGTCATTTTTTAAGGGTGTAGGAAGTTATATTTGAAGAGAACCCATTTTTGAAATATCAAGTAAATAAGAAAAATATAAGTGGCGCACACTTTAGCGCACATATTACAAGTTGAAAGAAATTTTTTTATGTGCAAGTGAAACCTAATGCACATTGGACGCTAACCAAATATCGCGACTGCGTTAATGTTATGTACGCTAACCTGACATGAGTTATGAATAGTGCACATTGCAATGTTCTTCGCATACAGATCAATGTCTTTTTTATTGTAAATACATCTTTTTTTATATTTATATATACCTATACCTGTTTATTCCTATATCTATTTTACATAAACATTATCACATATATAAATATATATTTTATTCGAAAAATTACATTTTTTTTCTATGTGAAGAACATACAAATGTAAAATGTGCGCATCACACTTTGCGCTTTAGGTCAAACACAGCGGGCTATATTACGAGGGCGCACTAATTTTTACGCACAAGCGATATCGGGTCTATCACAGGTATCTGCACACGTCACTAATAACACACGTATTATAAGATGAAAGTAAACTCGTTTACTCGAGCCCGATTGAATTTAACGAGCATTGGGTTATCGCGACATCAGAGCCCTGGTTAACTGTTACGCTCAAATACATTTAAAAGTAAAGTTACACTCATAATAACACTAATAAAAATTATTAAAACTAAATATTGCATGAAAAAGGTTATAAGGGCTCAAAAATTTGAGGTCCCAGGTGTTAGAAAAAAAACGTCCGCAAAGGGCTTTAACATAGAGATATATACATATACATCTAGTATGTATGTGTGTGTGTTTGTGTATATATATATATATATATATATATATATATACAGTATAGATATATATATATATATATATATATATATATATACATACTTGTGCATGCGCAGATGTATGTGTTTTACTGTATATTTACAGTACTTATTTAACATTCCAATGTCCTTCACTTACAGGATAATGTCTTTTTTATTCTTAAAGGGACATGAAACCCACATTTTTTTCTTTCATGATTCAAAGCATGTAATTTTAAACAACTTTCCAATTTTCTTCTATTATCTAATTTGTTTAGTTTTCTTGGGATTCCTTTGTTGAGAAAGATACCTAGGTATGCTCAGAGCTGCTAATTGGTGGCTGCACGTACATGTCTCATATTATTGGCTCACCCAATGTGTTAATTAGCTCCCAGTATTGCATTGCTGCTTTTTTCAAAAAAGAAAACAAAGAAAATGAAGCAAATTATATAATAGAAATACATTTGAAAGTTGTTTAAAATTGTATGCTCTAGCTGAACCAAGAAAGGAAAAAAATGTGTTTCATGTCCCTTTAAATACACACACTCACATATATATATATATATATATATATATATATATATATATATATATATATATATATATATATATATATATATATATATATATATATATATATACACACACACACACACACAGAGAAGCACACTCCCAGGAACGAACAACTTGCTCAATACTATTGTTAGCCTGTTCTATGGCGATTTACCACCTGGGTGCAGCTTCTTTTAGCCCAGTAATGCTTTTCACAGAGTAGAACTCTCCTGTAGTATATCAGTCTGATCCCGCCTATTGCGGTCAGTCCAGCGCCGAAATACCAGGCAATTCCTCTCTGAACAAGGAACACAGCAACCCCAGAAGATCGTCTCGGCCTTCATTAGGCCTCATCAGTGAGGTGTAGCCATATTCCTCTAAGCACACTGAGCAAGGAGTCCACGTCTGGTTTCCCCTTTTTCCCATAGGGAGACTAAATACACACAGAGAGAAGCACACTCACAGGAACGAATAACTGGCTCAATACTATTGTTAGCCTGTTCTATGGCGATTTACCACCTGGGTGCAGCTTCTTTTAGCCCAGTAATGCTTTTCACAGAGAAGAACTTTCCTGTAGTGTGTATATATATATATATATATATATATATATATATATATATATATATATATATATATATATATATATATATATATATATATATATATATATATATATATAATAAAAATTACATTATCCTGCAAGTGAAGGACATTGGAATGTTAAATACATCTGTACACACATCTATACATAGATGTAGCCACCAACCAGAAAGCACTACCCAGGGTTCAGAACCAAAAATGGGTCAGCTTCTAAGCTTTCATTCCTGCTTTTTTAAATAAAGATATCAAGAGAACGAAGAAAAGTTTATAATAGGAGTAAATTGAAAAGTTGCTTAAAATTGCATGCTCTATCTGAATCATGAAAGAAAAAAATTGGGTTCCACATCCCTTTAAATGTTTATCAAAGATTTGCCAAAACATCATTTTTATAAACATGCTGAATAAGTATTTCCATCTGAGAAATAAGTGATCTGGGTAGACATTTTACCTGACATCCTGTATCACATAGGCATACCTTTGCTAGGTGTGTGAAATCTTTCATTCACACATATCTCACAATCAGCTTGGAAATGTGTTTAATTTCATCATATTATTTTTTTAATCACTTTACAGGGCAGGTACAATGCATTTTATTGTCTCACTGAAGACAAATAGAACTGTGAACTATGTGGCATGATAAAATGGATCACTCAATTTTGAAGCTTAAAACCCCCCAAAATGTTTAGTACGGTTTCAAGTGCATAAGAGAAGATTAAAAAGTTTATTCTCTTTAAACTAAATGGTATTATACTTACAAGTTCAAGTATAATCTTTTAGAACTCTTCCCAACTTGGGAAATACAATTTATAATTGTTAAAGTATTTCTGTGGTTAATAAAACATTTATAGATAAAAGCCAAAATAGCTTTTTTTGGTTTGATTTAACAGCCCCTTAAGATGTGAATTCACAGCTAGATGGTTACAGAATTCATCTTCACTGTACTATAGCTTTTTTTATTACATTAACAGGGGTAAACTTTTGACCTATTTTCTAGTGTAACAAAGAATGACAGTTTATTCAAGTGTTAACAGAAAAGGGATAAAGCACAGTCATTACACAAATGTGTTGTTTAAAATTATATGTAATTTAATAATTGTTAAAAATGTTTATCTGAAATGCTATATCAAATTATTATTTTTTTCAATGGATTTTAAGACAAAACTAGAAACAAAATGCAAGCAAATGCAAGTTAAAAGAACATTCTAATTATAATGCACATTGATGTATTTCAAATTTGATTATAAGTTTTTTTGCAATATACTTCTATTAGCAAAAGTGCTTCTAGCAAAAGTTGTTATAGCTCTATGCTCTGAAAGTCATGTGCACAGTAAAAGTTCATTACTAAAGCAGTAATAACTTTTACTAGAAGCGTTTTTGCTAATAGAAGTATATTGAAAAGGTTTCTAACCCTATTCGAAATGCACCGATACATTTCAAATTTGACTAGAATCCCATTTAAGCAGTTCTCTAAAACACTACATTTCAATTTGTATTTACTTCAAACACAAAAGTTATAGCCTTACTAAGTCCGGATATGTTACCCTCTTCATTGCTGAGAGATTTTCAGCTTTGTACTGAAGCTTTTTACACTTTTGCACTTGCAGCATCTAAACATAAATTTGTGCTTTTTTTGTGGGTAGGCCACATAAATTGTGTGTTGCTTCTTCAGCAGACTATGGCAAAGGGGCCAATTTATTATGCAGAATATGCTGCAGTTTCCACGCGAGCCTTCATTCTCACCGGAAAACAAGAGTTAACTCATCCGCCACCTCTGAAGGAGCGGACAGCAATCAACCCGATCGGATACGATCGGAATGATTGACACCCCCTGCTAGTGGGCGCATGGCAGCGAATTTGCAGGGGGCGGCATTGCACAAGCATTACACTAGAAATGCTTGTGCAATGATAAATGCTGACAGTGTATGCTGTCTGCATTTATCGATGTGGGGCAGACATGATCCGCTACAGCGGATCATATCTGTCTGCACATTTATAAATCGCCCCCCTAGTCTTCACTGAGGTGGTAAATTGTGGAAAATGATGATAAAACATTTATCTCAATTAAAGTCTATGGAGACTTTTTATGTTACCACCAGTTTCCAAACTTTGCCACCTCTTCGGAAACTAGGCTTATGTACTTAATAAAAAATACCTAGACCTAGTTCCCATTGCTGTTGCAAACTGTGTAAACTGGTGGTAAGAGCAAGTGTCTCCATTAAAGTCCATGGAGAGATTTTATGTTACCAAGGGCTCACTTCCATTGACTCATTAAAAATGGAGCCGTAAGCTACCGAAGTTGCCGGGAGCTAAAATAAATTTACAGCTCCATTTTAGTACCAGGATTCCATTCAAATATTTTGTGCATTGCGTGTAGGTGTAAGTTAACGTTGTTTTAATGCCAATGGCGTATTTAGGTTTTGTGCTGCCCTAGGCACTCAAAATTCTGCTGCCCTTAAAATAAAATTTGAGTCAGTGTGTAAAATGTTTTTATTTGTGCTTTTTTTTTATAACAACAAAACACTTGCATACAGGTAGGTTGAATTGCATGCATCTCATACTATTTTCTCCCTGAGAGAAGGGAGAGGGACGAAAAGGGAGGGAAAGAAGGGAGGGAGAGAGAGAGAGAGAGAGAGAGAAAAGTGGGGATGGAGAAGAGAAAAGGGGGAGAGAAAGAATGGAGTGAAAGAAGGGAGCAAGGGAGGGAGTTGAGAGAAAGAAGGGAGGGACAGAGGGAAAGAATGAAGGAAGCGAGTTGAGGGAGGAAGGGAGTTGAGGGAGTAAGGCAGTTGAGGGAGGAAGGGATGGAGAAAGGGAAAGAAGAGAGAAAAGAATAAGGGAGGAAAACAATCACTGCCCTTCACACGCAACAACATACAGTAATTATGATCATTCAAGTAATGAAACTTTTTAAGTGACCGTTTACTATTTACTCCGTCGGTTCATGAATGCAGAGAAAACTAGCTATTAGAGTTTATGTTAGTTACTAAGACCTGCAATAAGCACTGCACTCGCAGACCCACCACAGCTGACAAGGGAAGGCAGCATATCAGCACAAGGTCTTCTTCTCCAGCCGCACCTTGTAAGCATATCCCCGGGCAAGTTTCTCACCAAGAACGCTTCCACTGCATAAATACCGGCGGCTCTAAATGAAGCAACAGTTTAAAGGAGCACTGCTTGTGAAGAGCGACCTTAATCAGCGCACGTGCCTTGTCTTCTCTGTAAAAGCCTGAACTTTATCGCTCACTGTACTGTGTGCTGGCTTTTAGAGAGAGGATAGGGCAGATGTGCTGCCTCTCCCAAATCTGCAGCCCTAGGCACCGGCCTTGTTTGCCTAGGCCATAATACGCCCATGATTAACGCTTCTATCCGACATCGGATATCCTGAAAATTGATAATTGCTATGGTAACCCAACCTTACACTATAAAATTTACATTTAACGTCTGTGCTCCTTACCTGTGATCACCTCTAAACAGAAACAAAAACAGATACACTTATTTATAATACGTGTTTTTTTACATATAAGCAAATACTATTTTTAATTAGAATTATATTTTCCACTTTATGAATATATGTAATATGTATTGCTGCCCTAGTCATAGGTCTAGTTTGAATTTTGTGGATATATGCTTGCACAAATTTTTATATGTAAATACATACTGATATTTCCATAAGAACATAAGTATAACTATTCCTATACATGGGACAACAATAAATATTACATATTTCAGTTATTTTCTACATTGAGACACTTGCATTGTTTGCAAGATTTAAAATTTCAAGGGTAACCAGACATCAAAAGCTCCTTTTTCCTCTTTTACATATAGTTGAGCTGGGTGTAATTTTTCACAGTGTATCAACAGCCTCCGATAGTGTATTAACGGTTAGCGCTTTCATTGGAAACCTGGTATAATTTATAGATTAACAGCTTCTAATATTCTATGGGAGGCGAAATTGAGGTAAAACGCGCCATTGGAAGCAGTCGATAAATTAAATTTCTTCTGACAGCATATTTATCGGTTTGCAAGCTCACGTAAACCTAATTATGGCTCAATGGAAGCGAGCCCCAAGAGTTTATATAGTTTACAACAGCAATGGAAACAAGGCCCTTCTTTGCAAAAATATGGCTAAAATCTAGATCCAATGCAAAAAAAAAATCTATTAGTATGTTTGTTTTATTGAACATAGCATATAGCGCAATTTATCAAACTGCTAAAACTGTTTTTAAGCCTGTACAGTACAGGCTCCCTCATGCAAGTCTACTCACATTTGTTTAGCAGCAGCAGTCAACTTCACATAAATGTAATCATCCTGGACTGATTCCCTCAGAATAAATGACAAGTCCTGCTCTACAGGCGGGGAAGTGGGGAACAAGTAAATACTTAAAGGGACAGTCCACACCAGAATTGTTATTGTTTTAAGAGATAGATAATCCCTTTATTACCCATTCCACAGTTTTGCATAACCAACACAGTTATATTAATATACTTTTTACCTGTGTGATTACCTTGTACTTAAGCCTTTGCAGACTGCCCCCTTATTTCAGTTCTTTTGACAGACTTGCATTTAGCTGATCAGTGCCCTCTCATTTGTAACTCCACGGGCGTGGTCACAATGTTATCTGTATGGCATACATGAACTAATGCCCTCTAGCGGTAAAAAAACTGCCAAAAGCATTGAAATAAGGGGTGGCCTCAAGGGCTTAGAAGTTAGCATATGAGCCTACCTAGGTTTAGCTTTCAATAAAGAATACAAAGAGAACAAAGCAAATTTGATGATAAAAGTGAATAGAAAAGTTGTTTAAAATTGCATTCCCTATCTGAATCATGAACGTTTAATTTTGACTAGACTGTCCCTTTAAATAATGAAAAAAGCCATGTCCCCCCTTGTAATAAAAATTGCTTTATGTTTTACTTTTTATGATCAGTTCACCTTATCAAAATGGTGGTTTACATACCTCTGTTTCCTACGTGGTTGGTGATTAAAACTTAGAAGATCAAACCTATGGGTTATTTAGCACCATCTTGCACTTTATGCAGAAAACACTCAAGTAGGAATAATATAACTAACATTATTTAAATGGATCTATTTTATAAATACACACAATTTCAGAGAGATGGCTTAACTTACTTTAATAAGTGTATATCTGCACCCTAACCAAATATGTTTAATACAGAAAAAAATAAAATATACTAATGAATACCAAAAAAATCATCCTATATACATAATTCAGAAAATGCAACTTCTTTTTACTCACTTCTTTGTATTTATTCAGAGTACCCTGGACCACAAAACAGTGATGTGCGGTGAGGTCAGAGGCTGGTGAGGCACTTGACACATTTTTTCTTTCATGATTCAAATAAAGTATGTGATTTTAAGCAATTTTCTAATTTACCCCTATTATCAATTTTTCTTCATTCTCTTAGGATCTTTATTTGAAAAAGCATCAATTTTTGAGCTAACCAACTGTCAATCACCCTTGAAAAAGTCAGTCTGGGATCTGGACAAAATGCATAGGGATATCGAATGTTACAGCTGGTGTGATCTACATTCAGAGACAGAATCAGAGTCTATAGGCGGTTTATAGATGATCTGATTTTTGTCTGGTCAGGTAGTAAAGAGGAAGCTTTGCTTTTTGTTGAATATTTGAATACCAATAATGTCAATTTGAAGTTTACTATGGAATTTAATGAGAATAAAATTGACTATCTGGATGTTTTTTCTGGTGGGAGTAAACAATAATAAAATTGAAAGCCAGCTGTATAGAAAGCCTATATCCAAAAATACACTCCTGCATGCAGCTAGTAATCACCCAGCACATGTTCCCTTTGCTATAGCCAAAGGACAATTCCTTTGTATTAAAAGGAATTGTAGTGACCCTGAGGTATACAAAAGAGAGGGTGAGACATTAAAAGTACAACTAAGAGAGAGGGGCTACTCCAATAGAGTGATCAAGAGAGCTAAGAGTCAGGCAGACTTTTGTAGCAGGAGCAGTCTTCTTCTTGATAAAAACAAAAATAGGAATGCAGAGAGGAAAGTGGACAAAAACAAGACAACCTTTGTTACAAACTACAGTAACCAGTAAAGTACAGTAGTGTTTGTAAAATAGTGAGAAAACATCTGCCTATTTTATTAGCTGACAATAAGCTGAAGCCTTTTATAGAACAGGGATGTAGATTCTCCTATAGGCGAGGTTTGACACTAGGTAATATGTTGTCACCAACTCAATTACCATCTATGACAACTGGAGCAGGTAGCTCCTGGCTTGCACACAAGGGTACCTTTAGATGTGGAAGGAATAGGTGCAAAGCATGTGAACACATCATTGTGACAGATAAATTCTCCTCTTGTGTAACAGGGAAGGTATATGACACACTACAATGTATAAATTGTTCTATGAATTACATTGTATATTTGGTTACATGCGTACAGTGTAAGAAACAGTACGTAGGTCTCACCATTAGGGAGGTGAGATCGAGAATAAGAGAACATCTGAACAATATCGAGAAAGGAAAAGATTGTTCAGCACTTGCTTCTCATTTTATATATGACCATTATAAAAATGTGAACACCTTGAAATGGCAGGCAATTGAGAGAGTGTTACCACCAAAACGAGGAGGTGACAGAGAGAAGGTCCTCTATTGACGAGATCTTCTCATTATAGACACGTATTCCTAAGGGATACAATTCCACTTTTGATTTGATCAATCACTGGGAGTGATTTACTATAAGGTGTATGACACCTAGGGATTCCCATTATATATTTTCAGACCTCTATAACTTAATCGAATGTCTATTTACCTCTATTAATGTTAACTGATTAAAGGGATAGCTTGAAATTGTCAGATAATCATATGTATGATCTTTCTGGCAACTATATAGAAAGTAATCTAAAGGGATAAAGAGATAACTGTCATATGTTCTGACTGAAACTTAGTATGCATATAGCAGTGTCATATGTTCTGGCTGAAATTAAGTTTGTATAATAATATAATAATTGAAACATACATTTGATATCAAGGAAATGTTTAGGTAGATTCTTAGAGGAGAATATCATTATCTACCTGTACGTGTATGTAATTTAGTGTATAACATCTATTAATTAATAATTAATTAATCTATTGTATGCCAATTATTATGACCCTAGGGAAGTCTCCCTATGGGTGATGGGGGAAACCAGACGTGGACTCCTTGCCCAGTGTGCTTAGAGGAATGTGGCTGCACCTCACTGACGAGGCCCATAGGAGGCCGAAACGATTGTCTGGGGTTGTCATGTTCCTTGTTCAGAGGAGAATTGCCTGGTATTTCGGGGCTGGACTGACCTTACTTGGCGGGATCAGACTGATATACTTCAGGAAAGTTTTCTTCTGTGAAAAGCACACTGGTCTAAAAGAGGCTGCTTCCGGGTGGTAAATCGCCATAGAACAAGCCACTGAGCTGTTGTTCGTTCCTGGTAGAGCGCTTCTCTCTTTGTATGCAAGTCTATTAATATATATATGTAGAGAATAGCTATTAGCGTAGCTTAGCATTAGAGTAGAGGATCATAATGTATTTATACATCTACTAATTTAAATTGAATGGCAATTACAATTACGCATAAATAGAGCATGATATTAGCGAATATCAGCATAAAAGAAATATGGGCTACAGCTTCATAAGTATTCATAAGAATTGTGTAGTAATCAAAACTATGTTGTATAAAGTATAAGGTTGCTAATGGCAATTGTTTTGAATCATTAAGTTATATAACAGTATGCAAATAATCTAGCAGTTAATCTTTAGTTATAATTACTAAAGAAATGTTTGTAAGTAACACAGTATTTGGTCAGTTAATCTGTTTAAACCTGACTATCAATTAGAGAGAGCGGTCTGTATTCATGCAAAGCTATGTGTTAAGTTGCAATTTATGCAAAGTTATGTGAAGTTGCAAAACATGTTGGAACGCTTCTAAAATTCTAAATGTAAATTACTGCAGGGCTGATTTGTGGTTACGAATATATAAGTATATTAATATGGCAAACCTTTGGGTATATAGTGTTAAGTACATAGTATTCTGTTAAAGGCTTACACCTGAGTCCTTACCTATTTAAGGAAGCGATAGACCCCATGAAGGTAACTATGACTACGGGTAACACCTGAAACGCATCAGTGACGTCATTGGGCCGAGGTTGTAGCCTTCAACACGTTTAACAAGGCAGTAGCTGTTTGGTATGTATCAAATCTGGTGTGTTCCACGTTTTTAATACTATATTCAATAAAGATTCTCCTTTGATCATCGTCTGGAGCCGGTCTGGGTTTTTTCATGTTGTAGATGTGATCTACAGCTGTCTGGGCCTGAGAATTACCCTCTTGCTGGGGGTCACTCCAGCTTACTTTCAGCCGTGATGTTAGACGCAGCTTCTTTTGTGGTCGGCGATAAAAAGAACTTGGATGTCGGGCTGATAGTGGAACTCGGGACACAGTCACTTAACTCACCAGGGAACCAAACCTGTCATGGATACTGAACTATCATAATCTTAATGTAAGTGCTTATGTATTGTTGCACTTTATGTAATCGAATACATTTCCTAAGCCATTCTTTGAAAAAGCAGAAATGTAAGCTTAGGAGCAGGCACATTTTTTGTGTAGCATTTGCTGATCGGCATTTAGCCACCAATCACCAAGTGCTACCCAGGGGCTGAATAAAAAATGAGCTGCTTACTAAACTTACATTCCTGCTTTTCAAATGAAGATACCAAGAAAAAAATGAAAAATGTATAATAGGGTTAAATATCCCTTTAAGGGTTCTGAGAAACATTTGCAAATTAAAAGATGATGAACATGGTTCTCCTACCTTACTCCAAAGGGACATTAGATTACAGCTACGCAGTTACCTAACACATTCAATGCGGCAGCTCAGCCTGCTTCCAAAAGGCTGAACTGCAGAGACGGTTCATTCTTCAGCCGGCTCTCTGTAAACAGGCTATGAGCCTTCCAGCCAGGATCAGTGCCTAGCTTGAGTAATTGTGCAGGCTCCATCGGCTCAAACACTGACACAGCAATATAATAGTTCACCCCACACATATATTACCGGTAGAGTAAAACCAGGTTGGGGTGGAGCACCGGCGTGGAGGGATCATTGGATTGTGCATGCGCACTGCGCAGGTAGAGCCAAAAATCGTCCAGTCAAGTTCTCCTGGTGCTGTCAATCACCAAGAGAACATACATGACCGTTGATCATTGGCTCCCCGCAAACTAAGAGGCCGCATTAGAGATGCCTCTATAAGTAGTTTTTTAGATGTGCTGCAGCTACAAACCACCACCGGGTGGCACAGGAGAGCGACTACTGATAGAAGAGTATGCTACAAGATTGCGCAATGGAAAGAAAGCTGAACCCTATGCTGCCTCTCTCTATTGCGCATATTAGAGGGGGGGGGAATTTAAAAAAAAAAAACAATTTTTAATTAAAATTTTATTTTTAATTTAAAAATGCCCCAAATGGCAGGTGTGGCGCTGCCTCACCTACCTCCTATGACTGCACGTCATATATATATGTACACTTTTTATGTATGAGGACGGACTTATTGTCCAAAAATGTTCACAGTAAAGTGACCATTCTTGAAAATATATATATTATATATATATATATATATATATATATATATATATATATATATATATATATATATATATACAGGGAGTGCAGAATTATTAGGCAAATGAGTATTTTGACCACATCATCCTCTTTATGCATGTTGTCTTACTCCAAGCTGTATAGGCTCGAAAGCCCACTACCAATTAAGCATATTAGGTGATGTGCATCTCTGTAATGAGAAGGGGTGTGGTCTAATGACATCAACACCCTATATCAGGTGTGCATAATTATTAGGCAACTTCCTTTCCTTTGGCAAAATGGGTCAAAAGAAGGACTTGACAGGCTCAGAAAAGTCAAAAATAGTGAGATATCTTGCAGAGGGATGCAGCACTCTTAAAATTGCAAAGCATCTGAAGCGTGATCATCGAACAATCAAGCGTTTCATTCAAAATAGTCAACAGGGTCGCAAGAAGCGTGTGGAAAAACCAAGGCGCAAAATAACTGCCCATGAACTGAGAAAAGTCAAGCGTGCAGCTGCCAAGATGCCACTTGCCACCAGTTTGGCCATATTTCAGAGCTGCAACATCAATGGAGTGCTCAAAAGCACAAGGTGTGCAATACTCAGAGACATGGCCAAGGTAAGAAAGGCTGAAAGACGACCACCACTGAACAAGACACACAAGCTGAAACGTCAAGACTGGGCCAAGAAATATCTCAAGACTGATTTTTCTAAGGTTTTATGGACTGATGAAATGAGAGTGAGTCTTGATGGGCCAGATGGATGGGCCCGTGGCTGGATTGGTAAAGGGCAGAGAGCTCCAGTCCAACTCAGACGCCAGCAAGGTGGAGGTGGAGTACTGGTTTGGGCTGGTATCATTAAAGATGAGCTTGTGGGGCCTTTTCAGGTTGAGGATGGAGTCAAGCTCAACTCCCAGTCCTACTGCCAGTTTCTGGAAGACACCTTCTTCAAGCAGTGGTACAGGAAGAAGTCTGCATCCTTCAAGAAAAACATGATTTTCATGCAGGACAATGCTCCATCACACGCGTCCAAGTACTCCACAGTGTGGCTGGCAAGAAAGGGTATAAAGAAGAAAATCTAATGACATGGCCTCCTTGTTCACCTGATCTGAACCCCATTGAGTACCTGTGGTCCATCATCAAATGTGAGATTTACATGGAGGGAAAACAGTACACCTCTCTGAACAGTGTCTGGGAGGCTGTGGTTGCTGCTGCACGCAATGTTGATGGTGAACAGATCAAAACACTGACAGAATCCATGGATGGCAGGCTTTTGAGTGTCCTTGCAAAGAAAGGTGGCTATATTGGTCACTGATTTGTTTTTGTTTTGTTTTTGAATGTCAGAAATGTATATTTGTGAATGTTGAGATGTTATATTGGTTTCACTGGTAAAAATAAATAATTAAAATGGGTATATATTTGTTTTTTGTTAAGTTGCCTAATAATTATGCACAGTAATAGTCACCTGCACACACAGATATCCCCCTAAAATAGCTATAACTAAAAACAAACTAAAAACTACTTCCAAAACTATTCAGCTTTGATATTAATGAGTTTTTTGGGTTCATTGAGAACATGGTTGTTGTTCAATAATAAAATTAAGCATACAGCCTCTGCAGAACAACTCATGTGATAGCTGCTTAATAAAAATGAAAAGATTCTCAATAACATTCTGTTATGGATATTAAACAGCAGGAATTAGCCATTTTAAAATATTTTGTACGCATAAGGTTAAATAAAAGCTGTTCATTTGATATAGAAGCTTACAGAAAATACATGTTTGTGCACAAATGACAAGGAGATAGATTGCTCATTGGCTTATAAGGCGAATATCTACAGCACTATTAATGTTATGGTCATGACTAGTTGGCTATTCAGAAACAACTACAGTAAAGGAAGCTAATTTGTTTTAAAATAAAACTAAAATATTGACTGATAAGTAATTCTATAGTAACACATAAGAAGATGCTTGTAATTACAAGGAGTTTACTGTCCCTTTTTAATCTGATGCCTTTAAAGCAGCAACATTCTATTTTATCATTTAATTTTATTTTTCACTGGTTGGTATTATGAATGAGATAGGGAAAAATATCATTACATACCATGTAGTTTCTTCAGCTGCAGAGATAGAATACACCTCTTAGTTATCACTAATTTGATACAGATCAAGGGATGAGAAAACCTGAGTTAAATGAATATCAGTTTGCAGAAAACCTCAGTGTTAATATTCCCTTATATTTTATTCCATTTTCAGCATTGAGAAAAAAAGTGGCAACTAAACCTGTTTATGCCAGGTACTGGCACACGGTGGGCATTAGCACGTTAGCCTGTTTATGCCAGGTACTGGCACACAGTGGGCATTAGCACGTTAGCCTGTTTATGCCAGGTACTGGCAAATGGTGGGCATTGGCACACTTTAGCCTGTTTATGCCAGGTACAGGCACACGGTGGGAATTAGCACACGTCAGCCTGTTTATGCCAGGTACTGGCACATGGTGGGCATTAGCACACATTAGCCTGTTTATGCCAGGTACTGGCACGTGGTGGGCATTATCACATGTTAGCCTGTTTATGCCAGGGTACTGGCACATGGTGGGCATTAGCACACATTAACCTGTTTACGCCAGGTCCTGGCACACAGTGGGTATTAGCACACGTTAGCCTGTTTATGCCAGGTACTGTCACATGGTGGGCATTAGCACACGTTAGCCTATTTATGCCAGGTACTGGCACACGGTGGCATTGGCACACATTAGCCTGTTTATGCCAGGTACTGGCACACAATGGACATTAGCACACGTTAGCCTGTTTATGCCAAGTACTGGCACACAGTGGGTATTAGCACACGTTAGGCTATTTATGCCAGGTACTTGCACACGGTGGGCATTGGCACACATTAGCCTGTTTATGCCAGGTACTGGCACACAATGGACATTAGCACACGTTAGCCTGTTTATGCCAAGTACTGGCACACAGTGGGTATTAGCACACGTTAGCCTGTTTATGCCAGGTACTGGCACATGGTGGGCATTAGCACACGTTAGCCTGTTTATGTCAGGTACTGGCACATGGTGGGTATTAGCACGTTAGCCTGTTTATGTCAGGTACTGGCACATGGTGGGTATTAGCACGTTAGCCTGTTTATGTCAGGTACTGGCAACTCGTGGGCATTAGCACACGTTAGCCTGTTTATGCCAGGTACTGGCACCTGGTGGGCAATAGCACACATTAGCCTGTTTATGCCAGGTACTGGCACATGATGGGCATTGGCACACATTAGCCTGTTTATTCCAGGTACTGGCACATGGTGGGTATTAGCACATGTTAGCCTGTTTATGCCAGGTACTGGCACATGGTGGACATTAGCACACATTAGCCTGTTTATTCCAGGTACTGGCACACGGTGGGTATTAGCACATGATAGCCTGTTTATGCCAGGTACTGGCACACGGTGGGTATTAGCACGTTAGCCTGTTTATGCCAGGTACTGGCACATGGTGGGCAATAGCACACATTAGCCTGTTTATGCCAGGTACTGGCACATGATGGGCATTGGTGCATGTTAGCCTGTTTATGCCAGGTACTGGCACACGGTGGGGATTAGCACACGTTAGCCTGTTTATGCCAGGTACTGGCACACGGTGGGGATTAGCACACGTTAGCCTGTTTATGCCAGGTACTGGCACACGGTGGGGATTAGCACACGTTAGCCTGTTTATGCCAGGTACTGGCACACGGTGGGGATTAGCACACGTTAGCCTGTTTATGCCAGGTACTGGCACACGGTGGGGATTAGCACACGTTAGCCTGTTTATGCCAGGTACTGGCACATGGTGGGCATTAGCACACGTTTTTGATGAAAGACAAAAATAAGATCCAAGCATCATGTTATGGGCACCCATATTACTAAACCCCTTGACACTGGATTTAAAGTATTTCCATTAACACATAAATCCCCATAATGCATCACAGGGACAATCATCAGGAAGTACACTGAGGTTTTATAGCCCCAATAGAATTTTTTTTAAAGGGACAGTAAAGTCTAAATTAAGCTTTCATAATACAGATAGAACATACAAATTAAAATAAAACTTTCCAACTTACTTCTTTTATGAAATGTGCAATTTTTGTATCTTTTCTTGACAGGGACGGACTGAGACCAACCAGGGCCCCCGGGCGAAAGTGTAGTAGGGCCCCACCTCCCCTTTGCTCCACCTACCTCCTCATCTCCTCCTCCTACCCTATTGCCCCTCCCATTTCCTGTGCCCCTCCCACCCCCTTGCCCCTCCCACCTCATATGCCCCTCCCCCACCATGTTTTTAATTGCCATATAAAAAAAAACAATCTTTTCCTTAAAGTCATTACACACACACACCTGACTCACACAAGTACGACACACACACACCTGACTCACACAAACACTGCACACACAAATATGACTCACACAAACACTGCAAACACACATATCTGACTCACACAAGCACTGCACCCACACACACATATCTGACTCACACAAACAAAGCACGCCCACACACACATATCTGACTCACACAAACACTGCACACATACACACACATATCTGACTCACACAAACACTGCACACACACAAACACATATCTGACTCACACCGGCACTGCACCCACACACACACATCTGACACACAAACACTACACACACACACATATCTGACTCACACAAACACTGCACCTACACACACACACACACCTGACTCACACAAACACTGCACACACACATCTGACTCACACAAACACTGCACACACACCTAACAAACACTGCACGCACACACACCTGACTCACACAAACACTGCACACACACACCTAACTCACACAAACACTGCACGCACGCATCTGACTCACACAAACACTGCACACACACATACATACACACACCTGACTCACACAAACACTGCACATACATCTGACTCACACAAACACTGCACACACATTTGACTCACACAAACACTGCACACACATCTGACTCACACAAACACTGCACACACACATCTGACTCACACAAACACTGCACACACATCTGACTCACACAAACACTGCACACACACATCTGACTCACACAAACACTGCACACACATCTGACTCACACAAACACTGCACACACACATACACTCACACATCTGACTCACACAAACACTGCACACACATCTGACTCACACACACACTGCACACACACATACACTCACACATCTGACTCACACAAACACTGCACACACATCTGACTCACACACACACTGCACACACACATACACTCACACATCTGACTCACACAAACACTGCACACACATCTGACTCACACACACACTGCACACACACATACACTCACACATCTGACTCACACAAACACTGCACACACACACACACACACACACATCTGACTCACACAAACACTGCGCACACACACACACACACATCTGACTCACACAAACACTGCACACACATCTGACTCACACAAACACTGCGCACACACACACACATCTGACTCACACAAACACTGCGCACACACACACACATCTGACTCACACAAACACTGCACACACATCTGACTCACACAAACACTGCACACACACAAACACATCTGACTCACACAAACACTGCACACACACACATCTGCGTTTATATATATTTATTTTTTTTCTTATCTTGCCTAAATTTAATTAACATGAAAAAGGTAGAAAACCTTAAAAAAGTTAAACTGTTGTATACATTTACCTCAAAATGCTGTTAAAATAAATAAAAAATAAGAATATATATGAATTTATTCATATCTGCAATACGTTTGTTGATTGTACATTATAGATGCTGTACTGGTATGTTCTTAAATCAGTAACAAATATATACTAGGGAAATTATATAATAAAATTAATCAGTCCTATAAGGAAAACCAGTAATTTGGCAGAGTGGCTGGTACTTTCTTAATTCACTGAATAATTACAACATCCACAATCGTGTGGTCCTACATCATACACAATATGGAGTTTCATGCTTCTGGAACATAAACATAATTATATTCATACACAAATGTTAAGCTTTTCCTCATGATATTTGGGCAACAGAGAATTTAAGAATAACACCTTCATTTTTAGTCACATTAATCCGCTTTTATTATTTTGTTTACAATGTTTAATGTTAAAGTTTAAGTTCTAACCCAAATTCTGAAGTCTAATATTTTAGTTGTTTATGATGTGTTGCTAAATAATGATATGTATCTTGAATAAGAAAGAGGTGATCATGATTGGTATATAGAGTTTTTCATTTGAGTATTGCCATTTAAGGACTATTGTAGGGGGAAAAGGCTGGTTTATTAAAGGGACACGTTTCAGGTGTGTGCTGGGCTCTACAATGTAAGCCATCTGCCTCCATACTACTGATCTCTCTGGGGTAACCCTAACTGGTAAATATGCTCCCTAAGTTGTGCATGGAGCATACCTACTAACTGGTGCCTGGCTGTACTCCTGCACTGGATGAGGGCAACTAAATGGGACTGTTGGGATATAGCATGTAGCTTTTTTTTTTTTTAATACCCTGTCTCTTTGCATTGCAAAGAGCTTTGCAATATATTACTAGGGTCTAGAGCTGTAGTGCCAGTCTGCCACTTACTTACCTTATCGTCAACGTCGTTGTCGCCTACTCAGTCCTCCGCTCCTCAGCAGATTGGCGATGGCTCTTAATCACATGTGGCCACAGTCTGTCTTCTGCAGCTGCCGCCTAAGCCTCTAATGCGCTGTCACTGTGCGCAGTTAAAATTTTGTGTGGAGGCGGAGCTGAGCAGCCAGACAGAGCCAGGGGCCGGGCAGGTGATGTACAGTGAGTGACCATTAATATGTGGAGGACTGGATTCCGAATCCGGATTGTTTGTTACACCACCACATATTGCAGCAGGCTGCCGCCCGGTTCCAAACTCCAATCCAGGCAGTGTCTTTTCTTCTCTTCACATGTTACCCTAGGCTAACCGGCTCTGAGTTCTAGTTCTTGACTGTTCCTGGCTTCATTGATTCTCACAGTCAGTCACGCTCAGTCGCTCACGAGCGATGATGAGTCACGTCTCCTTCACCACTGCACCGGGGACCCCCCCACACCCCCCTCCGAAAAAAAATAAAACAATATCCAAGGAAAAAAATAAAAACAAATATTTAATAAAAAAAAATATAGAAAAAAAAATGCAGCATCAGTAAGATGCATGGGGCCCCTTTAAGAAGCAGGGCCCTCGGGCCAGGGCCGATTTGCCCGACTTGTCAGTCCGCCCCTGTTTCTTGACTTCACTTATATGCCTCTTACCACTGGCTCATCTAATCTCTCAGCTAGCTCAGTGTGGTACATTTCCACTTTGGAGCTGTTTAATAATTGCAGGCTTTGGGGTAGATTTATTATGTGTTGGGACATCGCTAAATGCAGACAGCATACGCTGATGGCATTTAAAGGACCAGTCAACACAGTAGATTTGCATAATCAACAAATGCAAGATAACAAGACAATGCAATAGCACTTAGTCTGAACTTCAAATGAGTAGTAGATTTTTTTTCTGTCAATTTTAAAAGTTATGTCTTTTTCCACTCCCCCTGTACCATGTGACAGCCATCAGCCAATCACAAATGCATACACGTACCATGTGACAGCCATCAGCCATTCACAAATGCATACACACTTATTCTTGCACATGCTCAGTAGGAGCTGGTGACTCAAAAAGTTAAAATATAAAAAGACTGTGCACATTTTGTTGATGGAAGTAAATTGGAAAGATGTTTAAAATGGCATGCTCTATCTGAATAATGAAAGTTTAATTTTGATTGAGTGTCCCTTTAATATTGCACAAGCATTTCTAATGAAATGCTTGTGCAGTGCCGTCCCCTGCACATTTGCAGCCAATAGGCCATTAGCAGAGGGTGTAAATCATCCCGATCGTATCATCCCCTCTGAGGTGGCAGATGAGTTAAGGAGCAGCGGTCTTACAACCGCTGCTTAACTCGTTTCTGGCAAGCCAGAAACTACGGGGGTACATAGCAGCATCTGCTGCTTGTTAAATCTACCCCTTTATCTGACTTATGAAGGTTCAATATTTACTTTACTGTCACTTTAAGGCTGATTTACCTTTAATCCCGGTATTGGAATATTTTCCACAACTCAATGGAAATTCAGACTGGTGAGTACGCAGTGTACAAGTACTTGAGAGATTAGCAAAAATGAATTGGGAGCATAGGTACCACTCCTACTGGTAGATTAATTAAGCAGCGGATGCTGCTTTCTACGCCGATCGTTTCAGGCTCGCCTGAAACGTAAGTTAAGAAGCAGCGGTCATAAGACTGCTGCTCCTTAACTTCTCCACCACCTTTTACGTGGCGGATTGCAATCATCCCGATCTGGTACGATTTGCTGCGAGTGTGCAGAGGGCGGCATTGCACAAGCATTTCACAATATGCTTTCGGCATTTAGCAGGGTCGAGCGGACATGATTCCCTACAGCGAATCATGTCCGCTCAACCTTTAATAAATCTACCCCCTAATCTCAATGTGCTTTGTTATTAGCACCGTGGGCATGTAAAAGGCACCAAACTGAAGTTAAAAAGGTAGAAACAATCTTTATTAAATGTAAGGATTTTAAAATGTTTCTTATAATATACCCTGCAAATGTATAATGAAGGACAGAAGCTAGCTACAGAGCTAAAAGGGAGGAAGCTGGAGTCTATACAGTAGAATTCAGAATTATGACCCAGCAACATACTGCAAAGTGATTTATATCTTGTTCCTAATTGGCAAAAACTAAAATAAAAGATGTACACACACATACATCCCATAAAAACTATTTAATTTGAGCCTGTTTACTATAATATCAAGCAGAAAAGGCATGTCCAGAAGACTAGAGAAGAATTCACTGACTGTGCTAGGCACGTGCACTGACATCATCTTGCGATAAATCACTTTTATAATTAATGTTGAAACACAGTTTTACTCCTTATGAAGCACATTTAAAAGCCATTTAATAAATAAGAAAAAAATGCAAACCAAATGTATTAAA
The DNA here is from genome assembly GCF_027579735.1 of Bombina bombina. Taxonomy (NCBI): domain Eukaryota; kingdom Metazoa; phylum Chordata; class Amphibia; order Anura; family Bombinatoridae; genus Bombina; species Bombina bombina. The sequence continues at coordinate 1,072,272,225 of NC_069500.1, forward strand.
TTCCGAAATAAGAAAACAGTTTGTTTGTTTTTTCCTAAGAGACTCAAAGCTGTGATTCACTCTACCTCATAAAGATAAAGACCTTGAACAAAGTACAGTTTCCTTCCGTAAAGCCGTAAACCAAAATACACAGCAAATCTTCTTTATTTTTTTATGTAGTGTTTATCTTAAGAAATCTAGTGATAGCCAACAGAGAAACTTGTTCATACTGCAACTTATAAAGCAAATGACAGCGGTAGCTGTATTGATCACTGGCGTTGTATCCTATGGCTATAAGTAGATTTATGCCTTTGGGAAATAGATTTCTCAATTAAATTAAATTTATCTTGCATTGGATTTACATACATTAAACAAACAATACCGGTATTTTTTTCATGTATTCAGTATCTATTAATTAGGCTGTCACTATTCAAAATCATACCAACATGTTCAACATCTTTATTGTGACGAAAATTCTTCGTTCAAAGAAAATCAGTGTTAGTTGGATCCAGGGCCAGATTAGGAATGAAAAGCAGCTTTGGAAAATTTAAAAACCAGCCCTATATTCCGTCCATAGAATATATTTATGTTTGGTTTGTAATAAAACCAAAAGCAATAATCACAATAGTACAATAATAGATTTCTGGAGCCCAACATTAAGTGACAGTATCAGAAAGCACAAGTCACTTACTGATGTGCTGTAAAAATAACATACTGTTGTGATTGTAACTGGTACTGCATTTATGACATCTTCATATTGGTGCAGTGACATCTGGCAAGGTCCACACGTAAGCAACCAGACCTCTACTGATAACATTTTTTTTTTTAAAAACTTTATTTAGTCAGTGAGAATGGTATTCACATAAACCAAGGACAATGATAAATCATTTTACATACATAGAAAAGATTTTACTTCTCGTCCAATACAAGACTCTGACAATGTTTCTGTTCAATGAAAAGTTCATAATAGTCCTGCATTAGTATAGCAAAGGAGTCATAGCTCATGCTTCTACCCCCTACCCTTTTTCTCATTTTCTTTAAAACATTGGAAACAATAATAATAACAAATAACAACATAAATAAAATAAAATAATAGTGTGCACCAACAAAGAATGGTGCAAACCCTACTTACCTGGGGCGCCCCCAGGCCGCAAGCCACCGACCAATCCATTAATATAGTGTGAGAGGGTTGTGGTAAAAAAGTGGACATGCTATGTAGCGGTGTTGAAGAAACACCAATTTCCCCTGAGATTCTCTTTTAATATGAATTCACTATTTTTAAACGGGTATAGGACTCTTTCTCTAACATTTTCTGGTAAGTGTAGTAAGTATAATTCCCATTTCTTTGTGAATCTAGATATCAAATGTTCCCCTTAACATCTGCCTGTTCTATGAGCATTTGGGTATGTAGCTGAGCGAGGAATTTTTGAAATTATGGGGATAATTTATCTGCCCAGTGTTGTAATATCAGTTGTCTTGCAACCAAAACGGTTATATTAACTAAGGTTTCATATGGATGCGTGCCGTATTCCGGGAGCAGAAACAAAACTTGCTGCGCCGAGATGTACATCTGCTTCTTAATCACCCTTGTCAACCAGTATGTTATTTTGCTCCAAAACCACTTTAGTTTGGGACAATCCCAAAATAAATTAATCCAGTCAGGATTTGCCTGATTACATTTAACACAAACATCTCTTGCTCAAGGTATCCATTTGGCTCTGATGGCTGGGGTGATGTATGCTTGTTGAAGGATTTTGGTATGTGTTTCTCTCAGGTTTGCGGATAATGTTGTGTTCCTAACCTCTGTGAAACTAGCTGCTAGCCTCTCACTATCCATCTCAATTGCCCTACATCCAGACCACTTCAACGATATTTTTTGAGCGGCAAGGGTGTCATGGTGTTTGAGTATATGCTCATATGTGTTTTCCAGCTTAAATGAGCCCTGTTTAGCTAGTGAGCACAATGTAGTGATATGGTTATTTTCAGTGCTGAGGAGGCCTTCCTTTTTTAATTTTGTGTTATAATGTCGACATTGGAGATATGCCAATCTATGTGTGTTTGGGAGTTGGTAAGTGTTTTTCAACTCTTGAAAAGGATGGATACCGAGGGTCAGTGGATTAAAGAGTTGTCCGATTTTAGTGAGATTTTTCTCCTGCCATGTTTTAAACACCTCTGTGGTGTACTCAGGCAGGAAAGACAAATTGCCCTGAATGGGGAGAAATTTACTGCAGTAAACTGTATTCCCCACAACCTACACAGTTTGGCCCATGCTCTCAAAGGGTCCCTAAATAGCATATGATGCTTAATATTCTGGGACAGGGAGCTCAATTTTGCGTGTGGTAAAAAGGCTAGGGGGTCGATCCGATAAAAATCGTCGCCCGCAAAAGCTGGCGACGCCAATATTTGCGCGGGTTTGGTATCCTATATACGGCGTAACCTAGAAGTTACGCGCGTATATTTCTGCCGTCGCCCGTAGTTTTTTGGGCCATAGGCAGGTATACCAAACCCGCGCAATTTGGTATCCAATATACAGCGTAAGGACTTACGTAGTGAAAATGGAGAAATCTTACTCCATTTTCACCTCGCCACAAAAAGCAGCCGTAAGAAGCCTTACGCTGACTATTGGAGCCCCGTAAATCCCTAAACTGGCTGCTAAAATAAACCTAACACCTAACGCATGCGCGATGTCTATCTCCCTGTCAACCGCGATCTTCTAAAATAAACCTAACACCTAACGCATGCGCAATGTCTATCTCCCTGTCAACCGCGATCCCCCGCCGCAATACCTAATAAAGTATTTAACCCCTAAACCGCGCCATCTACATAAACTAACCCCCTACTGTGAGCCCCTAAAACCGCCACCATCTAACTGATCTATCCCCTAATGTGAACCCCTAAAACCGCCACCATCTAACTGATCTATCCCCTAATGTGAACCCCTTACACCGCCGCCATCTATATTAAAATTATTAACCCCTAATTTAATCTACCTACCCCGCCGCCAGCTATATTATCTATATTAACCCTAAGTATATTATAGTTAATATAGTTATTACATTATATATATTAACTATATTAACCCTAATTATATTAGGGTTAATATAGTTAATATAGTTACTATAGTATTTATATTAACTATATTAACTCTATCTAACCCTAACACCCCTAACTAAATTCTTATTAAATAAATCTAATTCATATTATAAACTAAAATATTCCTATTTAAATCTAAATACTTACCTATAAAATAAACCCTAAGATAGTTATGAACTATTTAATAGCTACCTAGTTAAAATAATTACCCAATTACCTGTAAAATAAATCCTAACCTAAGTTACAAATACACCTACACTATCAATAAATTAAATAAACTACAAATATCTATCTAAAAATACAATTAAATAAACTAAACTAAATTAGAAAAACAAACAAACACTAAATTACAAAAAATAAAAAAAATATTACAAGATTTTTAAGCTAATTACACCTATTCTAAGCCCCCTAATAAAATAATAAAGCCCCCCAAAATAAAACAATTCCCTACCCTATTCTAAATTAAAAAAGTTCAAAGCTCTTTTACCTTACCAGCCCTTAAAAGGGCCTTTTGTGGGGGCATGCCCCAAAGAAAACTGCTCTTTTGCCTGCAAAATAAAACACAATACCACCCCCCAACATAACAACCCACCACCCACATACCCCTAATCTAACCCAAACCCCCCTTAAATAAACCTAACACTACCCCCCTGAAGATCTCCCTACCTTGTCTTCACCACACCGGGCAGAACTCCTCATCCGATCCGGGCGATATGTTCCAGCAAGCGGCAGTGAAGTCTTCTTCCATCCGGGCGATGTCTTGAAGCAAGCGGCAGAGAGTCTTCTTCCATCGGCGATGTCTTCAAGCAAATCGGCATCTTCAATCTTCTTCCTTCGCTCCTCCACCGCGGAGCATCCTTCCGGCATGACGACTTCCCGACGAATGAGGTTCCTTTAAATGACGTCATCCAAGATGGCGTCCGTCGAATTCCGATTGGCTGATAGGATTCTATCAGCCAATCGGAATTAAGGTTGAAAAATCTGATTGGCTGATTGAATCAGCCAATCAGATTCAAGTTCAATCCGATTGGCTGTGACATTTGTTGAAGAATAAATTATTTTTTATATAAACACTAAATTGCATTCTCTCTTTTTCTTGGGTATATTTTGCCTGTACTGGCGCTTTAGATTTTAATTGTTCTCTGTTGTCCTTTCCCCTGGGGATTTAGGAGAAATATCCCCTTAAATCTTATAGCATATATACCCTAACCTTTGCGCAGTCTGTATAACCTTTTGTAGATTATCCATAATTCAAAAGCTCACCATCTCCTAATACTCCATTGTAGCCTGGCAGCTTGAATCCTCCACTCTGCTACTACATATGGGCAGTACTTTTGACGCCACGTGCCACTGGAACTTCATCTCCCTGGATCTGCAGAGTGATTGACAGGCCTGATTTACAGCCGTGATAGGCTGGGCCTGTGCATGAAGAACAATGATAACTATTAAATGTAAAGTGCGGGCGGTAAGGCTAATAAAAAAAGGCGTTAATAATTAAATATAAAATGCCTGTGGCAAGGCTAGTAAAACAAAGCAGCAGCTCTGCAGCCAGGTGTATTATAGGCTGCACTCATAACACCATCCTCTTAAACTGTGTCCGCGTGGACCCTATAGAGCCACCTGTGACACCAAATAGAATGCAGTTTTTGTTATCAATTTAAAGAAACACTAAAGTCAAAATTACATTTTCATGATTCAGACAGAGTATGCAATTTTAAACAACTTTACAATTCACTTTCATTATCAAAATGTGCACAGTTTATTTACAGTATATGCACACTTTGGGGTACCAGCTCCTACTGAGCATGTACAAGAATTGACAGTATATATGTATATTCATTTTGTGATTGGCTGGTGGCTGTCACATGATGCAGGGTGAAGGAAAATAGAAATAATTTTGAAACTTGTCAGAAAAATATACTGATTTGAAATTCAGACTTAGGGCTCTGTGCACAAAGAAATGAATTGCAGGTGGATTAAAGGTCTTATTATCAATTTTTTTTTTTTGCTTAGGAGCCGGACCATTTTAGTTTCAGCACCCTGGAAAGCGCTTGCTTATTGGTGGCTACATTTAGCCACTAATATGCAAGGTGTAACCCAGGTTCTGAACAAAAAATGGACAGGCTCCTAAGCTTTGCATTCCTGCTTTTTAAATAAAGATAGCAAGAGAAGAAAAAAATATAATAGGAGTAAAATATGAAGTTGCTTAAAATTGCATGCTCTATCTGAATCATTAAATAAAAAAAAATTGGGTTTCCTATCCCTTTATCTATGCATTAAGAAGGGCCAAACCCTGCAAGAAGAGCTGACTTAGCCCTTCACAATGCATAGTTGATGCTGCATACAATTCACCTGCAATCCTATTTTAGGTGAAGTGGATACAGCATTAACCATGCAATGTGCAGGAGATACACACTGGGTTTGGCCCTTGATAATGCATAGTTAATGGCGGGAACTGAAATGTATTTTTATTATATATATGTTATTATGCAGTTCTACTTTATTTAATGGCACTTTAAAGAGACATTATATTCAAATTGAAAACGCACAAAAGGAGTACATTTCCATTTTCAGTTGAAGCATTTTTGCAATGCAGGTGTATTAGCAAACGTGTCTGATACATGGTGTTTCAGTGATAGCATTTACTGTGCATGCAGTATACAGAGGATGCATTTATATGCCCTGTTCATTCAAACACTGCTTCTGCTCAGAAAGTCACTGGCATTGCTTAGCCTATTGGTGATGACACAATTTGCATCATTGCTGTCATGTTATACGTTAGCACCACTGGTTCACTAAACAGGCGAAAAGCATATAAATGTATGGTCTGTATACCCTGTGCATCACCTAAACACTAATACATTTGCATTTCACTTGACTTTAAAGGGACACTAAACCCAATTTTCTTCTTTCATGATTCAGATAGAGCAACTTTCAAATTTACTCCTATTATCAATTTTTCTTCATTCACTTGCTATCTTTATTTGAAAAAGAAGGCATCTAAGCTTCTTTTTTGGTTCAGTTCTGGACAGCACTTTTTTATTGGTGGATGAATTTATCCAAATAAATGAAAAAGGACAGGAGCACCAGTGGATGTGTAGACCAGCGTTTATTTCACCAATAACGCTGCTATAAAAGCACTTGGTAAAGAACAATAACTGCAACAAGTGGTAAATAAAGAGTGCTCCAATAATGCTGGCAGCAGCTGATAGTTCAGTAGGATGTGAAGGTAAAGAAACAGCTGACGCATTTCGGCAGTGGTGCCGTAGTCTTAGCTGATTAAAACTTAAAAACAAGCGCCCTTTTTCTAGGGCTAACCTTCCTCCTATTGGACAATCTGTTGGGCCAATCCAGAGCGATTTACAATCTACAGCTGCAAGTACAATTTGACTCCCTAGCTTACATTTGACTGGGCTTATAGTAATACTGCGTAATAAAAGCCTGTGTAACTCAATTTAAACTTCCTATCTTAGAAATGAAACATATGAAGGATCTTAGATAGGACAGACAAGAAATACCAAAGTGTATATGTACATGCAAAACAATCATATGTAAGAAAATTAACATAAACAATTAAATACATGTAAAAGCAAGACTTATATATACGGTAGACAATAAATTATATATATTCAATATTGTGAATGTTAACAATCTTGATGATCTCTTGACCTTTATCTAACGCATCACGTGCAGGTCCAAGTATGTAATATAAAAGTCTTGCTTTTACATGTATTTAATTGTTTATGTTAATTTTCTTACATATGATTGTTTTGCATCTACATATACACTTTGGTATTTCTTGTCTGTCCTATCTAAGATCCTTCATATGTTTCATTTCTAAGATAGGAAGTTTAAATTGAGTTACACAGGCTTTTATTAAGCAGTATTACTATAAGCCCAGCTAGGGAGTCAAATTGTACTTGCAGCTGTAGATTGTAAATCGCTCTGGATTGGCCCAACTGATTGTCCAATAGGAGGAAGGTTAGCCCTAGAAAAAGGGCACTTGTTTTTAAGTTTTAATCAGCTAAGACTACGGCACCACTGCCGAAACGCGTCAGCTGTTTCTTTACCTTCACATCCTACTGAACTATCAGCTGCTGCCAGCATTATCGGAGCACTCTTTATTTACCACTTGTTGCAGTTATTGTTCTTTACCAAGTGCTTTTATAGCAGCGTTATTGGTGAAATAAACGCTGGTCTACACATCCACTGGTGCTCCTGTCCTTTTTTATTTATTTGAACTATCGGATCCCTCACGGAGAGCACAGTTGAGGTCTGACAGCCTCCTCCCGTGGATTGGATGGTACATTCACCGGATGATGACATCCCAGACCGTTGACCAATAGGAGGAGCCGCGAGCGTCTGAGGAGGGCGGGGTCCAAGTTGGTTGGTATCGGCAGAGCCAAGGAGCTCAATTCTGGGCCAGAGAAAAGGAAATCGATACACAGACGAGGAGTGCGAATTACCGCTAACCAGAACGCAGCCCTCAGACCAACCACAGAAGAAAATCCCTCCCTAGGACCGGACGCGGTAAGTCGACCACACAGGGTCACAGAGTTCTCTTTCTTAGTGTGGGACTTTCTGCTTATTACACTACGTTACAGGATGAATTTATCCACCAATCAGCAAGAATAACCCAGGTTATTCACCAAAATGGGCCGGCATCTAAACTTACATTCTTGCATTTCAAATAAAGATACCAAGAGAACAAATAAAAATTTATAATAGGAGTAAATTAGAAAGTTGCTTAAAATCGCATGCTCTATCTGAATCACGAAATAAAAAATTTGGGTTTAGTGTCCATTTAATGTCCCTTTAATAAGAAATCCTGGCAGAAGAGGCAAATGTTCTCAGATCTCTTGAAATATCTTTGCCTTTCTTAGTTTTGTAAGTGATAATGAATTGCTCTTTCCTGGGAATGAGTTACCTAAATTCCTGCACATGAAATATCCTTTGCCTTAACAAGTGCCTCATAAGTAAATCTTAACAAATCTACTGAAAACATGATTCAATTAACCTTAGTCCATGATCAATGCAACCAACTCAGGCATACAAAGGGTTAAGCACCGTCAGCTTATTTAATAAGGTTTAAAGGAACACCAGAAAACATAAAAATAAAATGGATCTACAGCCAGTCACAAATAAAAGGTTTGTTTTACCGGGCAGAGATTTCAAACGCACAGTATGTTGTTTCAAAATTTACACTCCTAACAAGGACTATCAAAGGAGACTGATTCCATTGTATATTCCTTTGGTTAGTAGGCATATTTTTTAATATAGAACACCATACTTCTTTTCAGCACTACTTTAAAATCAGCTAGTTGGTTCCTCAAGCTACAGGTAGAAAAGATGAGTTGACTTCCCTAGAGCGGAAAAGCTCAGCGCCCCACTAGAGAAGTATACTGTTCTAGCACTTTCATATGTTACAAACTACTAAATATTACATTCCACTCCATGATGCAAGCTTGAGTTTTAATAAAATCAGCTAGTTGGTTCCTAAAGCTACAGGTAAAACAGATGAGTTGACTTCCCTGGAGTGGACAAGCTCAGAGCCCCACTAGAGAAGTATACTGTTCTAGCACTTTCATATGTTACAAACTACTAAATATTACATTCCACTCCATGATGCAAGCTGGAGTTTTAATAAAAGGGCACTCACAAGTATTTCCATGCTTCAAAGCAGTTCATTTTTATTGAGAAAAATAGACAACCAATGCCATCATTAACAAGCTATTAAGACATAGCACTTTGCTAAAAGTGCCATTTGAAGAAGATTTGGGAAATAGAACCAAACATGCAACCCCATATCAAAATATATTAATAGACTCCTATTTATTATTATAGTTCACAAAACGTTGGTGTGTGATGTCATCACTATGTGCTGGCTCTCACACTGCAGTTGACAACCCACTTTAAAAAAGAAAAAAACACAACTGCAGAAACAGTTTCTGTCTCAGTGAGTTGAGATATGTGTGTGGTATATTTGTGGATTTAATTGACATTGGGCTGTAACTAAAAGAAAGAAAAACAAAAGGTTAAACACAATGATTAGGAACAGGAGTTTATCAATATGGTTTGATATGGGTTTTGATGTTATATTATACACCATAAATTGCATTGTGAGCAGGGTCCCATAAAGGGACAGTTTACACTTTCATGATTCAGATGGAGCATGCTATTTTTTAACAACTTTCCAATATACTTTTATCCTCAAATTTGCTTTGTTCTCTTGGTATTCTTTGTTGAAAGTTAAACCTAAGTTGACTCATTTGCTAATGTCTAAGCCCTTGAAGGCCACCGCTTATCTCAGTGCATTTTGACAGTTTTTAACATCTAAACAGCACTAGTTCATGTGTGCCATATAGATAACACTGTGCTCACTCTCGTGGAGTTATTTATGAGTCAACACTCATTAGTTAAAATGCAAGTCTGTCAAAAGAACTGAAATAAGAGGGCAGTCTGCAGAGGCTTAGATATAATGTAATCATAAAAAGTATATTAATATAACCGTGTTGGTTATGCAAAACTGGTGAATGGTTAATAATGGGATTGTCTAATTTCTAAAGCCATTAACCCTTTGAGTGCTAATGACGGCTCTGAGCCGTCACAGAGTTTCCCACTCTGGTGCTAATGATGGCTCAGAGCCGTCACTAGCACTCTCCCACCTTGAGGGAGATCTGGTGGCTCCTACCCCAGCGATCATGCCTGTAGAGTGACAGGCATCACTGGGGCTTCCCGTTCTGCGTGGTGATGTCACGCGCAATAACGTGATGACGTCACCGCGCAACTTTATTTATACTTAACAATGTTAAGTATAGGAGCAGGTGGCATGCTGCTTAGAAGCCTGTACCTCAGGAATCTAAGCAGCTACAGACCCCCAAGACCCACCATTGGAAAGGTAACCACCTAACATTCCCAACAGTGTAAGTGTCTTGGGGGTCTGAAGAAAATAAAAAAAAAGTTTAAAAAAAAAAAAATGTTCAAAAAATAAAAACATTAAAAAAAAATTAAAAAATCTTAGCACCTAGGTGGGAAAGTGCTTAGCACTCAAAGGGTTAAACTGCCTCTTAGCGCATTTTGACTTTTTTTTACAGTTATACACTGCTAATTCATGTGTGTCATATAGATAACATTGTGCTCACTCCTGTGGAGTTATTTATGAGTCTGCACTGATTTCACATGAAATGCTTGTGCAATGATAAATGCTGACAGCGAATGCTGTTGGAATTTTTCGATGTCCGCCCGACACATGATAAATCGGCTCCTTAGAAACAAGGTAATCACAGAGGTATAAAGTATATTAATATAACTGTTAGTTATGCAAAACTGGGGAATGGGCAATCAAGGGATTATCTATCTTTTGAAACAATAGACATTCTGCTGTAGACTGTCTCTTTAATTCTATGTTTTTAAGCTAAACATAATGCATACAATGAATGCATTGCACACACACACAAAGTATAACATATTACATACATCAAATTAAACCCGAACAGTTTTACAATGGCAAAACTGTCTAGTTATCAACTTTCAAAGGAAAAGTTTAACAGGAATATTGATCATATTTATTTTTAAGTAACAAAGTATGAGCTAGAGATTTTTTTTTTTAACTAAACATAGCATTAACAAACACACACACACACACACACATACAGGTTTAAAATATTGAGAATGCAACAACATCCAATAACAAAAAACAACAACAATTTTAACTATGGCGAAACTGTCAAAAATATTAGTTTTCAGGCAATGTGAAAAAGAAGGTTAACAGGATTATTGATCATATTTATTTTTAGAAAGCAAAGTAAGTAGACTAATTAAGAACTTGCTATAAAACTTGGCTTGAGACAGAACACCGCCAGCTGGAGATTCTGACTGTGACATTTGAATCTCATAAGGGTCACAAAAGGTTCAAAGACTGAATATGCCAGTGGTAGTGTTCATGTGGCTGAGATAGGTCATTGGCTAATAACAATAGTTTTGATGGATTTCAGGGTGACGTAATTGCAAAGTTAATTTAATGTACACCGCAATTTATCATGAAATTACTGAAGACAGTAATAAAGTCATCTTGGTAATCTGCTTCAAGCATCCTGAAAATGATACTGATTTCACCTTGAAAAATCAATCAAGTTACACATAAGCAGCAGCAAATATATGTCATCTATTATATCTCTTGCATTGATGTTTGCTTATACTGCCTTAGACTACTGTACCTCAACAGCCGCCACCAGCAGCTACTTGATCCATTGCCTAAATCTCAAAGGAAATTAAGATTATGCCTTTTCCACTTTCCCCAATTGCTTCCTTACTTTTGGATTAATTCGGAATCAAATTGACCAAAAAATTCCACTTCTGCAGGAAAACCAATGTATCACAGAAGCTGTGTGTTGAAGACACCAGAGCAAAACACTGTGAGTCCTGACAACTTCTGCTGTAGCTTTTTCTTATAGGAAATGTGTGCATCTTACATCAGCCCTGCAGCCTAAACTATGTCAAAATAAAGAAAAAATAGAGGAAAATGCTTATAATCTTAAACCTTCCAATGCCTATGGGTTTACTAACTCGGATAATATTATACAGCTATGTGCACTTTTAAGTATAATATTCCAGATTAATTCTTTATCAATTGTAGCGCTGTTTGTCTGACTACATTCCGTGAAAGCTAGGAGAACAGTAACACTAGAAATGCTTGTGCAATGATAAATGTCGACAGCGTATGCTGTCTGCATTTATTCATGTCCGCCCACACATTAGTAAATCGGTCCCTAAGCATTATTATGTGAACAATCAGAAGACTTGTTGAAGAAAAAACAAAATTTATGCTTACCTGATAAATTTCTTTCTTTTGCGATGTACCGAGTCCACGGATTCATCCTAACTTGTGGGAGATTGTCCTTCCTGACAGGAAGTAGCAAAGAGAGCACCACAGCAGAGCTGTCTATATAGCTCCCCCCCTTAAATCCACCCCCCAGTCATTCAACCAAAGGCCAAGGAAGAAAAGGAGAAACTATAAGGTGCAGAGGTGACTGAAGTTTACATAAAAAAATACTATCTGTCTTGAATAGACAGGGCGGGCCGTGGACTCGGTACATCGCAAAAAAAAGAAATTTATCAGGTAAGCATACATTTTGTTTTCTTTTGCATGATGTACCGAGTCCACGGATTCATCCTAACTTGTGGGATACCAATACCAAAGCTTTAGGACACGGATGAAGGGAGGGACAAGACAGGAACCTAAACGGAAGGCACCACTGCTTGCAAAACCTTTCTCCCAAAAATAGCCTCCGAAGAAGCAAAAGTTCAACAGAAGCATCATTTTTAAAAGCCCATGTGGAAGCTACCGCTCTAGTAGAATGAGCTGTAATCCTTTCAGGAGGCTGCTGTCCAGCAGTCTCATAAGCCAAACGGATGATGCTTTTCAGCCAAATGGAAAGAGAAGTCGCCGTAGCCTTTTGACCCCTACGCTTTCCAGAATAGAGAACAAACAAAGAAGATGTTTGACGAAAATCTTTGGTTGCCTGCATATAAAATTTCAAAGCACGAACCATGTCCAAGTTGTGCAACAGACGTTCCTTCTTACAAGAAGGATTAGGACACAGAGAAGGAACAACAATTTCTTGATTGATATTCCTTTTAATAACAACCCAGGCTTGGTACGCAAAACCACCTTATCAGCATGGAACACAAGATAAGGTGAATCACATTGTAATGCAGATAGTTCAGAAACTGAATACGGTACTGAAGAGATAGCAACTAGGAACAAAAATTTCCAAGATAAAAGCTTAATATCTATGGAATGCATGGGTTCAAACGGAACCCCCTGAAGAACTCTAAGAACTAAATTTAGACTCCATGGCAGAGCAATAGGTTTAAAAACAAAAGGGACAGTTCACCCAAAAAATTTCTCTCCTTTAAATTGTTCTCAATGATTCATTTTACCTGCTGGAGTGTTTTAAATCATTTACAAGTAGCTACTTTACCCATATTTTGGCATTTGAAATAGCTGATTTAGCCTGTGGTTTCCCAACCTATACTGAAAGTTTCTATACTGGAGTATATTCTATTAAATTGCCTTAGTAAACACACCCAGCAAAAGAGATTACACTCTTAGTGGGGGGCATGATAGTTAATTAAAAAAATTATCATGTTCCATTGTTCTCTCTAAGTATTGAGCTTTAGTTTTCTAGACAAATATAAGATAAGGAATCAAGTCTGTGTACATTAAAGTGATAACATAATGAGATATGATATTACCTGAAGCTCAACCCATTGTAATAGGCTTTGGTTTAAAATCACAAAACCAGCTACTTCATATACACAAATAAACCTTAAAATGCAATTTCTCATAAATGTTATTCTCTGCAGCTGGTATAACAAGTCATTGAAAATACATTCATATAAAAACAATTTTACAGTGTACTGTCCCTTTAATTCTAACTAAAGCCTGAACGTCTGGAACATCTGCCAGACGCTTGTGCAATAAAATAGATAGAGCAGATATCTGTCCCTTTAGGGAACTAGCTGATAATCCTTTCTCCAATCCCTCTTGGAGAAAAGACAAAATCCTAGGAATCCTGATTTTACTCCAGGAGAAGCCTTTGGATTCGTACCGAAAAAGATATTTACGCCATATCTTATGATAAATTTTCCTGGTAACAGGCTTTCGAGTCTGAATCAATGTATTTATGGCTGACTCAGAGAAACCCCGCTTTGATAGAATCAAGCGTTCAATCTCCAAGCAGTCAGTTGCAGAGAAATTAGATTTGGATGCTTGAATAGACCTTGAATCAGAAGGTCCTGTCTCAATGGCAGAGACCATGGTGGAAGGGAAGATATGTCCACCAGGTCTGCATACCAAGTCCTGCGTGGCCACACAGGCGCTATCAAAATCACTGATGCTCTCTCCTGTTTGATTCTGGCAATCAGATGTGGAAGGAGAGGGAAAGGTGGAAACACATAAGCCAGGTTGAACGACCAGGGTACTGCTAGAGCATCTATCAGTACAGCCTGAGGATTACTTGACCTGGAGCCGTAACGAGGAAGTTTGGCGTTCTGACGAGACGCCATCAGATCCAACTCTGGTGTGCCCCATAGCCGAACCAGCTGAGCAAACACCTCCGGATGGAGTTCCCACTCCCCCGGATGAAAAGTCTGACGACTTAGAAAATCTGCCTCCCAGTTCTCTACACCTGGGATACAGATCGCTGACAGATGGCAAGAGTGAGCCTCTGCCCATTGGATTATCCTTGAGACCGCTATCATCGCTAAGGCGTCTGTCATCACTATAACCCATTCTTGCCTGCGGAAACACATTTCCTGGGACAGATGATCCTGTGACAACCACCAAAGAAGAGAGTCTCTGGTCTTTTGATCCAGATTTATCTGAGGAGATAAATCTGCATAATCCCCATTCCACTGATTTAGCATGCATAGTTGCAGTGGTCTGAGATGCAAGCGAGCAAACGGAACTATGTCAATTGCCGCTACCATTAGTCCGATTACCTCCATACACTGAGCCACTGATGGCCGAGGAATGGAATGAAGAGCTCGGCAGGTGGACAAAATCTTTGATTTCCTGACCTCCGTCAGAAATATTTTCATGTCCACCGAGTCTATCAGAGTCCTTAGAAATTAAACTCGTGTGAGGGGGGAAAGAGAACTCTTTTTTTACATTCACTTTCCACCCGTGAGACCTTAGAAAGGCCAATACTAAGTCCGTGTGAGACTTGGCTAGTTGGAAGGACGACCCTTGAATTAGAATGTCGTCTAGATAAGGCGCCACTGCTGTGCCCTGTGGCCTTAGAACTGCCAGAAGGGACCCTAGCACCTTCGTGAAGATTTGCGGCGCCGTGGCCAACCCGAAAGGAAGAGCCACAAACTGATAATGCTTGTCCAGAAAGACGAACCTGAGGAACTGGTGATGATCTTTGTGGATAGGAATGTGTAGATACGCATCCTTTAAGTCTACAATGGTCATATATTGACCCTCCTGGATCAATGGTAGGATAGTCCGAATGGTCTCCATCTTGAAAGATGGACCTATTAGGAATTGGTTTAGGATCTTGAGATCCAAAATTGGTCTGAAGGTTCCCTCTTTTTTGGGAACCACAGATTGGAGTAGAACCCCTGCCCCTGTTCTGCTTTTGGAACTGGGCAGATTACTCCCATGGTAAAAAGGTCTTCTACACAGCGTAAGAACGCCTCTCTTTTTGTCGGGTTTACAGACAATTGAGAAAGATGGAACCTCCCCCTTGGAAGGGAATCCTTGAAATCTAGAAGGTATCCCTGGGTTACAATTTCTACTGCCCAGGAATCCTGAACGTCTCTTGCCCAGGCCTGAGTAAAGAGAGAGAGTCTGCCCCCTACTTGATCCAGTCCCGGATCGGGGGCTACCCCTTCATGCTGACTAAGTGGCAGCAGCAGGCTTTTTGGCCTGTTTAACCTTGTTCCAAGCCTGATTAGGTCTCCAGGTTGGCTTGGATTGAGCAAAGTTCCCCTCTTGCTTTGCAGCAGGGGAAGAGCTAGAGGGACCACTCTTGAAGTTTCGAAAGGAACGAAAATTATTTTGTTTGGTCCTTGTCTTATTTGACTTATCCTGAGGGAGGGTATGACCCTTCCCTCCAGTAAAGTCTGAAATGATCTCTTTCAATGCAGGCCCGAATAGGGTCTTACCTTTGAAAGGGATGGACAAAAGCTTAGATTTAGATGACACATCAGCTGACCAGGACTTAAGCCATAACGCTCTACACGCTAAAATGGCAAAACCTGAATTCTTAGCCGCTAATTTAGCAAGATGAAAAGCGGCATCTGTAATACAATAATGTGCCAACTTAAGAGCCTTAATTCTGTCCAAAATATCATCTAGTGGGGTCTCCATCTGAAGAACCTCTTCTAGAGCCTCAAACCAAAAGGCAGCTGCAGTGGTTACAGGAACAATACACGCTATAGGTTGAAGAAGAAAACTTTGATGAACAAAAATTTTCTTTAGGAGACCCTCTAATTTTTTATCCATAGGATCAATGAAAGCACAACTGTCTTCAATAGGTATAGTTGTACGCTTAGCCAGGGTAGAAATAGCTCCCTCCACCTTAGGGACCGACTGCCATGAGTCCTTTATGGTGTCAGAAATGGGAAACATGAGGAGGGGGAGAGAACGGAATACCTGGTTTATCCCACTCCTTAGTAACAATGCCCGAAATCCTCTTAGGGACCGGAAACACATCAGTGTAAACAGGAACCTCTAAATATTTGTCCATTTTACACAATTTCTCTGGAACTACAATAGGGTCACAATCATCCAGAGTAGCTAAGATCTCCTTGAGCAATAAGCGGAGGTGCTCTAGCTTAAATTTAAATGCCGTCATATCTGAATCTATCTGAGGGAACATCTTTCCTGAATCAGAAATTTCTCCCTCAGACAGCAAATCCCTCATACCTACTTCAGAACATTGTGAGGGAATATCGGATACGGCTACTAAAGCGTCAGAAGGCTCAGCATTTGTTCTTAACCCAGAGCTACTGCGCTTCCCTTGCAACCTGCTTAGAGCCAGCAAAGAGAATGACTGGGGGGTGGAGTTGAGGGGGGAGCTATATAGACAGCTCTGCTGTGGTGCTCTCTTTGCTACTTCCTGTCAGGAAGACAATATCCCACAAGTTAGGATGAATCCGTGGACTCGGTACATCATGCAAAAGAAAAGGAAGCCAATTAGACAATAGTTTCCAGTTGTTTACAAGATGTCAGGGAGACTGTCTGGTATCTGTGTTTTCAGACAACACTTTTTCTGATATTATTTTATTGTTCCATTTGCAATATTTTCCAGTTAATGTAAAAAATGTATGTATTATTGGTACTTTTCATCGTCAACACAAATCTATATTTGAATTGCTAAAAAGGCCACATGAAATTAGTCAAATTGATTACCAATTCCCATAGGACGAAATAAATATTTTGTTGCTGCATGCGGTACTTTCCAATTAAAGGCATCCTTACACACACATATATATATATATATATATATATATATATATATATATATATATATATATATATATATATATTGTTTTTTAAATACATTTTCTCTTTTAAAAATTGCTCATGCTTTTGCAAGCCCTTGCTAATTGGACATTTTCACTTTTTAACCTCTCATATTACCTCATTTCTACCTACAATAATTTTTATGTGCTGTGCCTACTTTGTGGAACTATCGTCTCACTGTTTCATACTTTCTACTCTTCTCACCTGAAAACACACATATTTTAAATAGGTATATCACTTAGCTTAAAGTGAATGCAAATTTTGATGCTAAAATGCCCGGTTTTTAAAAATTCGATTAAAAACAGGGGTACTTTAATTCATCAAAATTTACATTTCACTCGTGTTGTGAAAAAAAAAAAAACTTACCTTTTAAATAAACTTGACAGCAGCTCCAGCTGGTCGTCGCAAGCCATTTCTGATGTCAGAAATGATGGACAGGTCATCCTCCAATCATGGTTTTCCCCTTGGGGAATCAGTGTCTGATTCAACACCGTGATTGGAGGAAGTCGGATTCCTCATTTTAGACCCAGGAAGAGGCTTTGCGACCGGTGGAGGAAGCTGGAGCTGCTGTCAAGATTAACAGGTAAGTATTGTTTCACGAGTGAAATGTACATTTTGATGAATTCAAGTGCCCCTGATTTTAATCGAATTTTTAAAAACCGGGCACTTAAGCATCAAAATTTACATTCACTTTAAGTACAAAATGTAGCAATGCTCACCTCATCCTCTCTACATCCAAAACACCATAAGTCAAGTCATTTCCTAACCTCTTGTCTCCATTACCCAGTTAATTACTCAGATTAAAGTACCCACAGGAACATGGCTTCTTTTGTATAAGTATTTTCATTTAACATTAGTCTTCATCTGGTTATTTATTTATCAAATCCTTGTAAAGCATGAAATAGTATGCCAATAATTTATATATAAACACAACATAATAATCATGATCATCATCTTTAACAATTTCAAACAGATAAATGTGTTCATGAGTCCTGAGAAAAACGCATGTTATCTTCAAAGACTTTATTTGAGTTCTATTTTTTTTAAACAACTAAAACTGGATATTTTCAATAAAATGTGAAAAGCACACAAACAAGCTATCAGGAATTTTCAAGCCTTAATTGTACAACATTGACGTCTATTGTTTTATTAATCAATAAACATTTCCCGGATCCCTGAAAAACATAGAAGCAGTAGAATTAACAAAGGTTTATAATTGTTTTTGTATTGTATAGTAATGGAAATGAGCAAGGCAAGAATTAAATGGTAGATAACCACAAAAAGTTGCTGACTAAAAGCCAAAACTGTTACAATTAGTATATTCTAAGTAGTTTCATTCTTTAGCGAGAGTTCATTTATTTGCCCATATTACAAGTATAACAAATAAAGTAATATATATTATTTCTGTCCACAGTAGCTTCTATGGGTATACCAAAGAATTTCCATATTAAAGGGCCACTGTAAGCAAATATTAACAATACTTGTTATGAACTAACTATATAAAATAATCATATTCTCAATAGGATCTCATTATGAGATCTTTACCGTATCGCCATAATCTTTTTTCAGAAATGTATTTCTTTCCAAAACCACTCCGTGGGTATCTTTTGCTCCTCTCCAATCCTGGCTGACAACTGCAGTTGGAATATGGCGCCAAAAATTCTATCTGTGCATGCGCAAGATTGCGCAACATCACTGCCAACATAACTCCATGAAAGACTGCCTGTAACATAGTAGACCCGCTCGATCGATAGTACATCAGAAGATCCCGCTGCAGGCTAATAGTCTTTCTATTGTACGTAGAAAGCCTGGAGCACCAATTGCATCGATTTTGGTCTCAAATGCGCAAACGTGATTCCAATATCGCGGAGGGTAAATTTGTCTTCAATAATTGAAAATGCGCATGCGTTATTTCTCATGATTATGTGCGCATGTGAATGAGGACTAATTTAGCTGCTAATGAGATGCATAAACACCAGATAGGATTGGTTAAAGTTTTCAAAGACGTAGTCACGAAAATTGTGGGTTGGATATTATGACGTAATTGTCTGAAAATAAAGATGCTTTATCTAACGTTATGCGGCTTCGTTTTTCAACATTTATAGATCAGTACGTTTTACTTTATACATGTTAATTATTATATGTGGTTTTTATTGACTAAAATTAGTAAAAGTTTGTAATCCTTTAAATAAAATTGTCACTATACATTGCTGCTTTGCATGCTATACATTGCATGCTTTTCCAAGTATGTTTTTCGATGGTTGCTACATGCATAACATTAGGGATTTAGTGCACCGACACATCTGTGCTTTAGAGACTAATAAAAACAGACCGTGCCCAGAAGGGCACAATAAGATATAAACTACACCAGTCATAACATAGGCACACACATATTTATACACAAAAACAATGTCTTCCAACTTGCAATAATTTGCAGCTGTATTGTAACCTAATATACAGTACGTTTAGCGTTTTTGTTTCACCTACAAAAATAATCAGAGTTGAATGAAGCCCTGTTTAACAAAACAGATATAAATGCACATCATTAAGGTTTTGTTAATTTCAGACAGACAATTTGTAATTTGGACATGAATTCCCTGTGGAAATTAATTAATAGCAGAATTTATTGTTGTTGACATCCAATAGGACTCTAGCCCTTGGATACACTTCAAATGGATTATTTAGCCAACTGTTTTCATGCTTTTCTCATAGCATACTATTAATCTCTAATGCTGGTACATATTCACTTTTAATTCCCTAATGGGTATGTTTGCATTACCCCTAACAGGGGAACTGTTAGAATATATATCATCATAATGACGCCATTTTGTCTCTAGTAATACATTGTGTTTTAGACTCACTTTTAAAATGAGTTTATTATATTTCATTATAAGGTAGTTATTATGCTGTGAGAAAAATATGAAGCTGAACATGTTATCTCAATAATTTGTCTGATGGCCTTGCTATGTCCTGGTGATGCGCCCAGATACACGGTTATTTAAAACTGTTAGTTTCACAGTAAACTCCTTATTTATATTATTTGTTATGGAGTTCTTTGTTTCAAGCATACTGTGTGAAATGGTGTGATTATGATTACGTCATTGTTTAACCCCATATACTGTAACCATTGTCTATAAAAGTATGTCATGCTTTATAATAAACTGAACAGTGATTGGACTTTACTTGCTGGCTGTCTAAATGCTGTTCACCGAGAGATCTCGTCAAGTACCCCATTCAGTTCCAGGTGAAGGTGTAGAATACTGCTAAGTGTCAAGTGATACCCCTGGCTATAAGATAACGCCTAACAAGAACACTGTATATGTTCAACTAAGATCCTGCCTTTGAATCTACATTTTTGAATGTGCTTAAGATAATGTCAGGTACTTTTTTTTAATCCTTTTTACATAGTCTTTTTATTGAATAGTATCCTGCATAGTTTGTTTTTGTTCTTCAAATTTCAATATATGTTCTGTTACTGTCTAATTCCTTTATAGCGCTTACTCATTTCTTTCTTTTTTCTTGACATTAATTTATTTGGCATTAAGGGCTACTGAAATGAAAATTGATTTAACAGATTTTACTCATGTTAGGTCAATTAATCCTTCCAAATAAATCAATATGTTAAGTTAACAAGGAAAATGTGTGACAATAGTATTGTTGATCCTGGTCTTGTACAAATCAAGAATATTATTTAAAAAATCTTTAAAATTGCCTTATTATAAAATGAGAAATGGCCTGTTTTTGAAAACAGACTACAGAAGAACCACTTATGCTTTGTATAATTTGCCCTGTGCACAAATTGTAGTACCTAAATAGTTTATGGCAGTTTTATTTTTTTCAAAAACTGTTTTCACTGTGACAATGTATGTACAGTATATCTAATGTATGTATGTATATGTATGTATGCATATGTATGTATGTATATATATATATATATATATATATGAATATATATATATATATATATATATATATATATATATATATATATATATATATATATATATATATATACTGTAGCAAAGAAGCACTCACTGAACGATTCCAACTGTGACAAAAGACTTTAATTCAAACGAGTGACGTTTCGGGACAATAACAGTCCCTTCCTCTGACAAGCTAACAATGTGAAAAAGCAGGCCTTAAATAGGCTCCAAAACTACCCTCCCCACAAGTGTGACCAATCATGGTCAAGATTACATTACCCAGTAACAAATAATAATCGAGTGCTTCTTTGCTACAGTTTATCTACTATCTTACAGCACCCTGACAAGTTGCAGAAGTTGGTGAGAGTGCACTTACACCATCGCTTGAAATATATATATATATATATATATATATATATATATATATATATATATATATATATATATATATATATATATATATATATATACTGTCATAGATAGGATTGCACAATCATACCACAAGTTATGCCACGGTGCACTGCTAATGCAATATCCAGTTCGTCCAAGAAGCAGGCACTCACTATTTTTTATGAAAAAAGACCATTGAGTGCCTGCTTCTTGAAGGAACTATAAATATATATATATATACATATGTATATATATAAACCAAATTAAGTATAAATCACTCCTGTGAGTGGTTAAATACTAAAAAACTGCGCTCTCTAAGAGTTGAATAACTCACAAACAAATAATGAATGAAAAAATATACCACATATAATATGATGATTTTACAAGCACTTATACTCACTATCAATCACATGCAGTATATACAATTTTAGACAGTTCTTGATATTGTAATTTATTGGTGTTTTATAAAAAAGGATATGTGATGGCCCCACACAATGTTAGGGGATCTAGGTAGGTGCTGGCTGCTGTATTCACAAACACATCTGTTATCCCACGGATAGAGGAAAAATATGTATATATATGTATGTATATATATGTATGTATATATATGTATGTATATATATGTATTTATATATATATATGTGTGTGTATGTATATATATATATATATATATATATATATATATATATATATATATATATATATATATATATATATATTTAGCCAGAAGAAAATGCACTCTCAGGACTTTCATAAATAAGTTACTTTTATTTCTGTAACGTTTTCGGAGGTCTTGCCTCCTTCATCAGCCTGATGAAGGAGGCAAGACCTCCGAAAACGTTACAGAAATAAAAGTAACTTATTTATGAAAGTCATGAGAGTGCATTTTCTTCTGGCTAAATATTTTCTACAAATTTGCACCCAGGCAGTTTTCCTCTGTGGGCGAGTTCTGGTGTTTTGGATACACATATATATATATATATATATATATATATATATATATATATATATATATATATATATATATATATATATATATATATATATATATATATATATATATATATACACACACAGGGGGCCCTCGTTTTACAATGGTTCAATTTACACCATTTCAGAATAACAACCTTTTTTTCCAGTCATGTGACTGCTATTTAAAAGCCAATCAGATTGACCTCATATTCTATTGGCTGATCGGAACAGCCAATAGAATGCCAGCTCAATCCTATTGGCTGATTCAATCAGCCAATCAGATTTTTCCAACCTTAATTCCGATTGGCTGATAGAATCCTATCAGCCAATCGGAATTCAAAGGACGCCATCTTGGATGATGTCACTTAAAGGTACCGTCATTTAGTCGTCGGATCAAGAAAGAAGAGGATGCTCCGCGTCGGATGTCTTCCGGATGCTGCCGCTCCGCTCCGGATGGATGAAGATAGAAGATGCCGCCTGGATGAAGACTTCTGATGGATGGAAGACCTCTTCTTGCCCCGCTTGGATGAAGACTTCTGCCGGTCTGGATGTCTTCTTCTGCCCCATCGGATGAAGACTTCGGCCCGGCTGGGTGAACACGACTCAAGGTAGGGAGATCTTCAGGGGCTTAGTGTTAGGTTTATTTAAGGGGGGTTTGGGTTAGAGTAGGGGTATGTGGGTGGTGGGTTGTAATGTTGGGGGGTGGTATTGTGTTTTTTTTTACAGGCAAAAGAGCTGTTTTCTTTGGGGCATGCCCCGCAAAAGGCCCTTTTAAGGGCTGGTAAGGTAATAGAGCTGTTAACTTTTGTAATTTAGTATAGGGTAGGGCATTTTTTTTATTTTGGGGGGCTTTGTTATTTTATTAGGGGGCTTAGATTAGGTGTAATTAGTTTAAAATTCTTGTAATTTTTTTTATTTTTTGTAATTTAGTTTTTTTTTTGTACTTTAGCTTAGTTTATTTAATTGTATTTAATTGTAAGTACTTGTAGTAAATGTATTTAATTTATTTAATGATAGTGTAGTTTTAGGTTTAATTGTAACTTAAGTTAGGATTTATTTTACAGGTAATTTTGTAATTATTTTAACTAGGTAGCTATTAAATAGTTAATAACTATTTAATAGCTATTGTACCTAGTTAAAATAAATACAAAGTTGCCTGTAAAATAAATATAAATCCTAAAATAGTTACAATGTAACTATTAGTTATATTGTAGCTATATTAGGGTTTATTTTACAGGTAAGTATTTAGTTTTAAATAGGATTAATTTATTTAATTATTTTAATGATAGTGTAGTGTTAGGTGTAATTGTAACTTAGGTTAGGATTTATTTTACAGGTAAATTTGTATTTATTTTAGCTAGGTAGTTCTTAAATAGTTATTAACTATTTAATAGCTATTGTACCTAGTTAAAATAAATACAAAGAGGAATCTCAAGGGTTACCAATAAGAGATATACACAGGGTACTCACTTGTGGAAAAGGCAATCAATTATGACTATAGGAGCAGACTGGATTTCTACAGCAGTCCAGCTAGCTGATCAAGGCCCCAACAAGCAACTCCAGCGTGCAGGGGATCAACAAGTCCAGGTTGTAGACCAATAAAAGGTGTGCAGGCAAGATGGTAGAAATAGGGGAACTCACCCTATTCGTAGCGTAGCACCAAGATATGATAGACACTTAAAAGTTGGTAAAATAAAAACAAATTTATTTAAAAATTGTAAAATACACAACTTCTTATAGTGCCAAATAAAATCTTGGATAAAAGGAGAAACGATGCAACGCGTTTCTCACTAAAAACTAGGGATGCACCGAAATTTCGGCCGCAGAAAGTTTCGGCCGAAAATGGCATTTTTGGCTATTTCGGTTTTCGTTTTTTTTGCCTGTTAGTTTCGGTTAAATTATTGTGTAGCATATTTCAAATTTGATGCTAGCCTAGAGCTGCTGTTTAAGTTTATTACTTCACTTACTGTTCTGCATATAATGAGTTTTCTAGGATTATACTTTATTTGGATAATTGGTAAAAAAAAAAACTGTTAAATATGATTATGTTACATAGAACTAAATGAAGAATAATACAGTATATTGATATTTATAATTGTTTTAAGTAGGGATGCACCAAAATTTTGGTCGCAGAAACATTTTGGTCTAAAATGGCATTATTTTTTGCCTGTTTTTTTTTTTTCTTGGTAAAATTATTGTGTAGCATATTATTGTTTTAAGATATTTTTGTCCAATTTTAGTGTGTTACTTTCAATAAAAGTGTGGGCTTTTTTTATTGGCTCTAATTATGCAAAAAAAAATTTTTAAAAAAATAATTTGAAAATAATTTGAAAATTCCCGGATTTTCGGATTCGGTTTCAGTCCAGAATTTCCATTTCGGTGCATCACTACTAAAAACTGTTCCATCAGGCATGTTTCACATCAGTACATTTAGTCCTTATATAGGGCTACGCTACTAAACAAACCCCTAAACACACCCCTCTCAAAACCTATAGTATAGGACTTTAACAGGGCTATTTATTTATAGAAATACCTATGTCCTGTAACATACCGTTTTCATGTGTATATACACAGTTAGATATTGCAAAGTGGTAATACCCCAGGGGCTCTCTAGTCAGATCGCCATATCAACTGCTGATAATACCTTACTCTAAGCATTGCGGAGACCGCACAGCATTTCTATCCGATTTATAACCTGTTGGGTACATAGCGGCTACTAATGATAGTGACAGGTTAGCTGATGTGCCCATATATAGTAAGACACCATCAATGGGTAATATAAAAGAGACTCCTACATAAAGACACATCGGATCGTCTTTATGTTTGTCTTCATTGTTACGATCACTCAGTATACTGGTTAGAGTGATGACCCGCTGAGGTTGCTGCGGCGGATAGTAACATAATGGTTGCTAACAACAATATGGGGGCCATTTGGTATCTATGCTACGTAATTCATGGCAGCACCAATAGAGACAGCATTGATCACACATGCTCCCTAGTCCGTTAGCAATTGGTGGATTACTGGGTGTTGTTCGCTTGCCTGAATGTAATTGGATGGCGAGTCACACTCACTGCGGTTTATAGGATTGGCTAATTGAGCCATCTATCACCAGTACATATGATTGACAGTTAAATTTACCTATCAGCAGCCTCTAATTACGAAGGAAAGGAACCTTTACAAATTAATGAATTACCACACTTTAAATTATAAGTATAAACATTATAAACATTATTTATAAAGGAGCTAAGTATAGGGTTTCACCCCATTGTCGAAAAAATATTTTTTATACTTTTTTTTAAATATATTTAAGGTTTAAACAACACTGCAGCAAGGGGTGTTTGCAAATGAAGGGTTGTGATTGGTTGTACTATAGGTTTTGAGAGGGGTGTGTTTAGGGGTTTGTTAAGTAGCGTAGCCCTATATAAGGACTAAATGTACTGATGTGAAACATGCCTGATGAAACAGTTTTTACTGAGAAATGCGTTGCATTGTTTCTCCTTTTATCCAAGATTTTATTTGGCACTATAAGAAGTTGTGTATTTTACAATTTTTAAATAAATTTGTTTTTATTTTACCAACTTTTAAGTGTCTATCATATCTTGGTGCTACGCTATGAATAGGGTGAGTTCCCCTATTTCTACCATCTTGCCTGCACACCTTTTATTGGTCTACAACCTGGACTTGTTGATCCCCTGCACCCTGGAGTTGCTTGTTGGGGCCTTGATCAGCTAGCTGGACTGCTGTAGAAATCCAGTCTGCTCCTATAGGCATAATTGATTGCCTTTTCCACAAGTGAGTACCCTGTGTATATCTCTTATTGGTAACCCTTGAGATTCCTCATTGATCTGCACCATTGGCGCCTCTATCTATTCTATCTTTACTACAGATAATCCATCATTGTATGCTGTTAGAGAGCTGCCTACCGAACCATTTCTACAATCAAACACGTTTGTTCAGCATTCAGGATCTTAGCTGACATTACATTGGACTATTTTGTTTCCATATATTCACCTGTGGTAATATAATATAACACAATAGAAATAATAATAATATACATTTGTTGTTAAATCATCTAGTCATTGTGCTATTTATACATTATATACCACATTGTATGTCTATCTTGTTATTTTTTATCATTTTTTGTCACCTGTAGCGCCTCCTAGAGGATTTCAGGGAATTTTTGGGTGTGTAATATATCTCCCTCATTTCCTCATTTTTTATTTAAAATAAATACAAAGTTGCCTGTAAAATAAATATAAATCCTAAAATAGCTACAATGTAACTATTAGTTATATTGTAGCTATATTAGGGTTTATTTTACAGGTAAGTATTTAGTTTTAAATAGGATTAATTTATTTAATTATAGTAAATTTATTTTGTTTTATTTAAATTATATTTAAGTTAGGGGGGTGTTAGGGTTAGGGTTAATAACTTTATTATGGTAGCAGTGACATTGGGGGTGGGAGATTAGGGGTTAATCATTGTAGGTAGGTGGCGGCGATGTTAGGGAGGGCAGATTAGGGGTTAATAAAATTTATTATAGTGTTTGCGAGGCAGGAGTGCGGCGGCTTAGGGGTTAATACATTTATTATAGTGGCGGCGATATCCGGTCGGCAGATTAGGGGTTAATACTTGTGGTGATGTTGGGGGGGGCAGATTAGGGGTTAATAAATATAATTTAGGGGTCGGTGATGTTAGGGACAGCAGATTAGGGGTTAATAGCTATAATGTAGGTGGCGGCGGTGTCCGGTCGACAGATTAGGGGTTAATGCTTGTAGTTAGGTTGCAGCGACGTGGGGGGGCAGATTAGGGGTTAATACTATTTATTATAGGGTTTGCGAGGCAGGAGTGTGGCAGTTTAGGGTTTAATACATTTATTATAGTAGCGGTGAGGTCCGGTCGGCAGATTAGGGGTTAATACTTGTAGTTAGGTTGCGGCGACGTTGGGGGGGGCAAATTAGGGGTTAATAAATATTATGGAGGTGTCGGCGATGTTAGGGGCAGCAGATTAGGGGTACATAGCTATAATGTAGGTGTCAGCGATAGCGGGGGCGGCAGATTAGGGGTTAATAAGTGTTAGATTAGGGGTGTTTAGATTCGGGGTTCATGTTAGGGTGCTAGGTGCAGACTTAGTGTTTCCCCATAGGAAACAATGGGGCTGCGTTAAGAGCTGAATGCTGCTTTTTTGCAGGTGTTAGGTTTTTTTTTCAGCCGAAACTGCCTCATTGTTTCCTATGGGGGAATGCCGAATTTACCAAGCTAATTCGGATTTATTCGGTAGATACGGCAGCTAATTCGGATTCATTCGGTAGATTCGGAAGTATTTTAATTCGGAAATTCGAATCGATCCGAATCTCCGAATTAATCCGAAATGAATCGCACATGTCTACTAAGTATTTATAAATAGATATTATAGATATTTATATATATATATATATATATATATATATATATATATATATATATATACACGTATATATCTATATAAATTGGTATAAATATATATTTAGAAATATGCATTTATGAATAAATAGAACATATTCTGCTATGTGAAGAACAGTGGAATGTAAAATATTAATATTTTCATGTCGGGTTAGTGCACTTGAGAAAATGCTATAGGGTTTGCACGTGTGTAGGGTTTTTGTTTTATTTTTTTTCCACTTTTGGCACTCCATTGAATGTGATCACAATACTCTAACTTAGGTGTCTTGCATGTGTCAGGTTAGAGTGCGAGCAAAAACGTTTAACTTTCAAATTGTAATATGTGCGCAAACAATTTGCACAAAGAGAGCTTACTTCTGGCGATGTTAGCTTGCGATCAGGAGCGATAAATAGCACTCCACTTGTAATCTTGCCCTAAATGGGACATCTCAGTATCTGGGCAGAATTAAGGTCCCACAAAAAATACCTCATCACTTAGTAAAACCTCTGGAATGTGATCAAGAGGAAGATGGATGGTCAGTCACAAGCCAAGCTGCTTGAATTTTTGCACCAGGAGTGGTATAAAGTCACCCAACTGCAATGTGAAAGACTGGTACAGAACATTCCAAGACGCATAAAAGCAGAGATTGAAAATCAGAGTTATTTCACCAAATACTGATTTCTGAACTCTTGCTTAGTTAAACCATTAGTACTATTCTAAATGTATTAACCCTTTAAACCTAAGTCTAACCCTAACCCTAACACCCCCTAACTTAAATATAATTTAAATAAATCTAAATAAAATTAATATCATTAACTAAATTTTCTATTTAAAACTAAATACTTACCTATAAAATAAACACTAAGCTAACTACAATATAACTAATAGTTTGTATTTATTTTAACTAGGTAGAATAGTTACTAAATAGTTATTAACTATTTAATAACCACCTAGCTAAAATAAATACAAATTTACCTGTAAAATAAAACCTAACCTAAGTTACACTAACACCTAACACTACACTACAATTAAATAAATTACCTAAATTAAATACAATTACCTAAATTAAATACAAATACCTAAATTACACCTAAAAAAAAAACCCACCCAATACACCCTTAAAAAAATCCTAACACTAACCCCTGAAGATTCACTTACTGGGAGAAGCCTTCACCCAAGCGGCAAGATGTCCTCAACAAAGCCGGCAGAAGTGGTCCTCCAGATGGGCAGAAGTGGTCCTCCAGACGAGCAGAAGTGGTTCTCCAGACGTCATCTTCTATCTTCATCCTTCCGACGCGGAACAGCCATCTTCAAGACATCCGGCATGGAGCATCCTCTTCAATCGACGGCTTCTTCGGAATTAATGTTTCTTTAAGTGATGTCATCCAAGATGGTGTCCCTTAGATTCCGATTGGCTGATAGAATTCTATCAGCCAATCAGAATTAAGGTAGAAAAAATCAAATTGGCTGATGTAATCAGCCAATAGGATTGAGCTGGCATTCTATTGGCTGTTCCAATCAGCCAATAGAATGCAAGCTCAATCCTATTGGCTGATTGGATCAGCCAATAGGATTGAAGTTCAATCCTATTGGCTGATTGCATCAACCAATAGGATTGAAGTTCAATCCTATTGGCTGATTGCATCAACCAATATGATTTTTTCTACCTTAATTCCGATTGGCTGATAGAATTTTATCAGAAAATCAGAATCTAAGGGACGCCATCTTGGATGACGTCACTTAAAGGTACATTCATTCCGAAGCAGCCGTTGATTGAAGAGGATGCTCTGCACCGGATGTCCTGAAGATGGAGCCACTTAGCGTCGGAAGGATGAAGATAGAAGAAGCCACCTGGAGGACCACTTCTGCCGGCTTCGTTGAGGACATCTTGCTGCTTGGATGAGGACTTCTCCCGGCAAGTGAATCTTTGGGTGTTAGTGTTAGGATTTTT
Organism: Bombina bombina; assembly: GCF_027579735.1. NCBI lineage: Eukaryota > Metazoa > Chordata > Amphibia > Anura > Bombinatoridae > Bombina > Bombina bombina. The sequence goes on from NC_069500.1 coordinate 1,072,301,994, forward strand.
TTAAAGGTGTATTGGGTGGGTTTTATTTTTAGGTTAGGGCTTGGGCAGCAATAGAGCTACATGCCCTTTTAAGGGCAATGCCCATCCAAATGCCCTTTTCAGGGCAATGGGGAGCTTAGGTTTTTTTAGTTAGGGTTTTATTTGGGGGGTTGGTTGTGTGGGTGGTGGGTTTTACTGTTGGGGGGGTATTTGCATTTTTTAGTTACAGGTAAAAGAGCTGATTTCTTTGGGGCTATGCCCCGCAAAAGGCCCTTTTAAGGGCAATTGATAGTTTAGTTTAGGCTAGGTTTTTTTTTTATTTTGGGGGGGCTTTTTATTTTTATTGATGTCTATGGGGAAATTGTGCATGAGCACGTATAACCAGTTCACCGCTGACTTTAGCAGCACTGGTATTGGAGTGCGGTATGGAGCTCAATTTTGCTCTACGCTCACTTCTTGCCTGTTAATGCCGGGCTGATAAAAAACCTGTAATACCAGCGCTGTAGGTAAGTGAGCAGTGACAATAATGTGCAAGTTAGTACCGCACCCCTCATACCCCAAAACTCGTAATCTAGCTGTAAGAGATTTGAGATTTATGCAAAATTATCAGTTTTTCTGGTTTTACAGCCCTTACAAAGCCCCAGCACAAGATTGCCTGTGGGGTGAAACACAAATGTTGTCTATACCTATACCTACCTGGACATTCATAGGTGTGAGGTATGAAGCGCTCCCTGTCAAGCTGACTTTGTTTGGTTCCTGTGGTGAAGGCTGACACAAAGCCAGTTACGGCACTTGCTGTGGATCTCTTTGATACGATTTGGGGGGGATATTCTGTGGGAAGGAGATTGCTGCTTTTTCCCTGAAGTTAATTGCCCCAATGTATCAGTGATAGTAAAAGTGGTTTAAAATCAAGATACCTCTATCGCTGGAGTAAACACAGTGACGTCAGAGGAGTAGGAGAACTTACAGGATCTAACATGCTACTCGTTTGTACATGAGCTCTCATCAAAGGGATTCCCAGGAGGGGAATGTAAGCCGCTCCACACAGGATCACGTAAGCATATTGTATACCGACATTGAAAATGTGTTTATAGCTAAGGATTAATTTCCAGTCCGATTCGACCTAGAGTGCGGCGAAAGCAGCGGTCACTTACTGGGAAAATTATTCTGGACTTTAGTCTAATTGATGTCAACAGCCTTGTTTTCACAGCAATACATTTGTGTACCAACTATAGTGCAGAGGTGGCAAGAACGCAGGCCCTCTGTATATCACTTATGTATGTCTCTTACTTGTGGTTGAGGATTGCAGCTATTATAAGCTGAAGTGGTTACATGTTGTTTTCAGGAATGTGATGTATATTTATAGGTTTACTATGTTTCTTTTATTGGGTGTCACACAGAAGCTCTTTGAATCATGTTAGATTAACAATAAAACAAAATTGTTTTGAAATTTTAAGAGTGCTGAATTCCATTTCTTTACAAGAGGATATAGATATCCTCTTATATATTTCTATTTACTATTTTTGTTATTTTTAAACAAAGGGTCTGCACCATTACCTTTAAAATGGCACAAAACAATCAACAGGTTTATCATACCTGACATGGGAAAAGTTTTTTTTATCTCTCTATTGTACATTTTTATATATATTGATTGTCACATCTGTTTAAATTCAGTCAAATATGTTAAAGGGGCATGAAATCCAAAAGTTTCCTATAGAGCATTGTGATTTTCAACAACTTTCCAATTTACTTTTATTATCTAATTTGTTTTGTTCTCTTAGCATACTTTGTTAAAAAAGGATACCTAGGTAGGCTCAGGAGCTGCTGATTGGTGGCTGCACATATACACCATGTTGGGCTATATTATGAGAGGAGCGATATTTAACGCTCCCGCTCGTGCGCTAACTGCGCTAAATTAAGGAAGCGCTCGTATTACAAGTTGAAAGTAAAACATTTTTGCTTCCATCTAACCTGATGCGCCCAAAAATCCTAACTTACAATAGTGCGTGCGTTAACATAAAAGCACCCTACTCGTGCGCTAACCCAATCACATATTCTCAAGGGCGCTAACCCAACATGAAAATATGTATTTTTTTACATTCCAATGTTCTTCATGTAACAGAATATGTTCTATTTATTAATAAATACACACACACACACATATATATATATATATATATATATATATTCAATTAGCCAGTGGCCCAGCACTTGGTGGTGTGTTGCCAACCTGGGTGCAAGCCTCAAAGAAACATAATTTATGCTTACCTGATAAATTCCTTTCTTCTGTAGTGTGATCAGTCCACGGGTCATCATTACTTGTGGGATATTAACTGCTCCCCTACAGGAAGTGCAAGAGGATTCACCCAGCAGAGTTGCTATATAGCTCCTCCCCTCTACGTCACCTCCAGTCATTCGACCAAGGACCAACGAGAAAGGAGAAGCCAAGGGTGTAGTGGTGACTGGAGTATAATTTAAAAAATATTTACCTGCCTTAAAAAACAGGGCGGGCCGTGGACTGATCACACTACAGAAGAAAGGAATTTATCAGGTAAGCATAAATTATGTTTTCTTCTGTTAAGTGTGATCAGTCCACGGGTCATCATTACTTGTGGGATACCAATACCAAAGCAAAAGTACACGGATGACGGGAGGGATAGGCAGGCTCTTTATACAGAAGGAACCACTGCCTGAAGAACCTTTCTCCCAAAAAATAGCCTCCGAGGAAGCAAAAGTGTCAAATTTGTAAAATTTGGAAAAAGTATGAAGCGAAGACCAAGTTGCAGCCTTGCAAATCTGTTCAACAGAGGCCTCATTCTTAAAGGCCCAAGTGGAAGCCACAGCTCTAGTGGAATGAGCTGTAATTCTTTCAGGAGGCTGCTGTCCAGCAGTCTCATAAGCTAAACGAATTATGCTACGAAGCCAAAAAGAGAGAGAGGTAGCAGAAGCTTTTTGACCTCTCCTCTGACCAGAGTAAACGACAAACAGGGAAGACGTTTGTCGAAAATCTTTAGTTGCCTGTAAATAAAATTTAAGGGCACGAACTACATCCAGATTGTGCAAAAGACGTTCCTTCCTCGAAGAAGGATTTGGGCACAAGGATGGAACAACAATCTCCTGATTGATATTCCTGTTAGTGACTACCTTAGGTAAGAACCCAGGCTTAGTACGCAGAACTACCTTATCCGAGTGAAAAATCAAATAAGGAGAATCACAATGTAAGGCTGATAACTCAGAGACTCTTCGAGCCGAGGAAATAGCCATTAAAAATAGAACTTTCCAAGATAACAACTTTATATCAATGGAATGAAGGGGTTCAAACGGAACACCCTGTAAAACGTTAAGAACAAGGTTTAAACTCCATGGTGGAGCCACAGCTTTAAACACAGGTTTAATCCTGGCCAAAGCCTGACAAAAAGCCTGAACGTCTGGAACTTCTGACAGACGCTTGTGTAACAGAATGGACAGAGCTGAGATCTGTCCCTTTAAGGAACTAGCGGATAACCCCTTTTCTAAACCTTCTTGTAGAAAAGACAATATCCTAGAAATCCTAACCTTACTCCAAGAGTAACCTTTGGATTCGCACCAATATAGGTATTTACGCCATATTTTATGGTAAATCTTTCTGGTGACAGGCTTCCTAGCCTGTATTAAGGTATCAATAACTGACTCAGAAAAACCACGCTTTGATAAGATCAAGCGTTCAATTTCCAAGCAGTCAGCTTCAGAGAAGTTAGATTTTGATGTTTGAAAGGACCCTGAATCAGAAGGTCCTGTTTCAGAGGTAACGACCAAGGTGGACAGAATGACATGTCCACCAGATCTGTATACCAAGTCCTGCGTGGCCATGCAGGCGCTATTAGAATCACTGATGCTTTCTCCTGTTTGATTCTGGCAATCAATCGAGGAAGCATCGGGAAAGGTGGAAACACATAAGCCATCCTGAAGGTCCATGGTGCTGTCAAGGCATCTATCAGGACTGCTCCCGGATCCCTGGATCTGGACCCGTAGCGCGGAAGCTTGGCGTTCTGTCGAGACGCCATGAGATCTATCTCTGGTTTGCCCCAACGTGGAAGTATTTGGGCAAAGACCTCTGGATGAAGTTCCCACTCCCCCGGATGAAAAGTCTGACGACTTAAGAAATCCGCCTCCCAGTTCTCCACTCCCGGATGTGGATTGCAGACAGGTGGCAAGAGTGAGACTCTGCCCAGCGAATTATCTTCGATACTTCCATCATTGCTAGGGAGCTTCTTGTCCCTCCCTGATGGTTGATATAAGCTACAGTCGTGATGTTGTCCGACTGGAACCTGATGAACCCCCGAGTTGCTAACTGGGGCCAAGCCAGAAGAGCATTGAGGACTGCTCTCAATTCCAGAATGTTTATTGGAAGAAGACTCTCCTCCTGATTCCATAGTCCCTGAGCCTTCAGAGAATTCCAGACAGCGCCCCAACCTAGTAGGCTGGCGTCTGTTGTTACAATTGACCAGTCTGGCCTGCTGAATGGCATTCCCCTGGACAGATGTGGCCGATAAAGCCACCATAGAAGAGAATTTCTGGTCTCTTGAATGGAATGAAGGACACGGCATGCATTTTGAAGTTTTGTTAACCTGTCCTCTGTCAGGTAAATCTTCATTTCTACAGAATCTATCAGAGTCCCCAGGAAGGGAACTCTTGTGAGTGGAAAGAGAGAACTTTTTCTCTTCGTTCACTTTCCATCCATGCGACCTTAGAAATGCCAGTACTATCTCTGTATGAGATTTGGCAGTTTGAAAGCTTGAAGCTTGTATCAGTATGTCGTCTAAGTACGGAGCTACTGAAATTCCTCGCGGTCTTAGTACCGCCAGAAGAGTGCCCAGAACCTTTGTGAAGATTCTTGGAGCCGTAGCCAGTCCGAATGGAAGAGCTACAAACTGGTAATGCCTGTCTAAAAAGGCAAACCTTAGATACCGGTAATGACTTCTGTGAATCGGTATGTGAAGGTAAGCATCCTTTAAATCCACTGTGGTCAAGTACTGACCCTCTTGGATCATGGGCAAAATTGTTTGAATAGTTTCCATCTTGAACGATGGAACTCTTAGGAATTTGTTTAGGATCTTTAAATCCAAGATTGGCCTGAAGGTTCCCTCTTTTTGGGAACTACAAACAGATTTGAGTAAAACCCTTGTCCTTGTTCCAACCGCGGAACTGGATGGATCACTCCCATTAATAAAAGATCTTGTACGCAGCGTAGAAACGCTTCCTTCTTTGTTAGGTTTGTTGACAACCTTGACAGATGAAATCTCCCTCTTGGGGGAGAGGATTTGAAGTCCAGAAGGTATCCCTGAGATATGATCTCTAACGCCCAGGGATCCTGAACATCTCTTGCCCAAGCCTGGGCGAAGAGGGAAAGTCTGCCCCCCACTAGATCCGGTCCCGGATCGGGGGCCCTCAATTCATGCTGTCTTAGGGGCAGCAGCAGGTTTTCTGGCCTGTTTGCCCCTGTTCCAGGACTGGTTAGGTTTCCAGCCTTGTCTGTAGCGAGCAACAGCTCCTTCCTGTTTTGGTGCAGAGGAAGTTGATGCTGCTCCTGCTTTGAAATTACGAAAGGAACGAAAATTGGACTGTCTAGCCTTGGCTTTGGCCTTGTCCTGAGGCAGGGCATGACCTTTACCTCCTGTAATGTCATCAATAATCTCTTTCAAGCCGGGCCCGAATAAGGTCTGCCCTTTGAAAGGAATATTAAGCAATTTAGATTTAGACGTAACATCAGCTGACCAGGATTTTAGCCACAGAGCTCTGCGTGCCTGAATGGCGAATCCTGAATTTTTAGCCGCAAGTTTAGTTAAATGTACTACGGCATCTGAAATAAATGAATTAGCTAAGTTTGTGTGTGATGTCATCTAGTGTGGATGATTTTAGTGTCTCTTCCAGAGACTCAAACCAAAATGCTGCTGCAGCCGTGACAGGCGCAATACATGCAAGAGGTTGCAATATAAACCCTTGTTGAACAAACATTTTCTTAAGGTAACCCTCTAATTTTTTATCCATTGGATCTGAAAAAGCACAGCTATCCTCCACTGGGATAGTGGTACGCTTAGCTAAAGTAGAAACTGCTCCCTCCACCTTAGGGACCATTTGCCATAAGTCCCGTGTGGCGGCGTCTATTGGAAACATTTTTCTGAATATAGGAGGGGGTGAGAAAGGCACACCGGGTCTATCCCACTCCTTAGTAACAATGTCAGTAAGTCTCTTAGGTATAGGAAAAACGTCAGTACTCGTCGGTACCGCAAAATATTTATCCAACCTACACATTTTTTCTGGGATTGCAACTGTGTTACAATCATTCAGAGCCGCTAATACCTCCCCTAGTAACACACGGAGGTTCTCAAGCTTAAATTTAAAATTTGAAATGTCTGAGTCCAGTTTATTTGGATCAGAACCGTCACCCACAGAATGAAGCTCTCCGTCTTCACGTTCTGCAAACTGTGACGCAGTATCAGACATGGCCCTTGCATTATCAGCGCACTCTGTTCTCATCCCAGAGTGATCACGTTTACCTCTTAGTTCTGGTAGTTTAGCCAAAACTTCAGTCATAACAGTAGCCATATCTTGTAATGTGATTTGTAATGGCCGCCCAGATGCACTCGGCGCTACAATATCACGCACCTCCTGAGCGGGAGATGCAGGTACTGACACGTGAGGCGAGTTAGTCGGCATAACTCTCCCCTCGTTGTTTGGTGAAATATGTTCAATTTGTACAGATTGACTATTTTTTAAAGTAGCATCAATACATTTAGTACATAAATTTCTATTGGGCTCCACTTTGGCATTAACACATATAGCACAGAGATATTCCTCTGAATCAGACATGTTTAACACACTAGCAAATAAACAGCAACTTGGAAATACTTTTCAAAGTAATTTACAAATAATATGAAAACGAACTGTGCCTTTAAGAAGCACAGAAAATATTATAACAGATAAAATAATTAAGTTATAGCATCAATCTTTGTCAGAATATACAGTTTTAGCAAAGGATTGTTCCCCTCAGCAAATGATAACTAACCCAGGCAGCAGAAAAAAATACACAAATAAACGTTTTTTATATCACAGTCAATACAATCAGCACAGCTCTGCTGTGAATGATTACTTCCCTCAAAAAAGACTCTTGAGATCCCTGAACTCTGTAGAGATGAACCGGATCATGCAGGAAGAAAATGAACCTCTGACTGAGTTTTTCTGATGCATAGTGAAAGCACCAAAATGGCCCCTCCCCCACACACATAACAGTGAGAGGGATCAGTGAACTGCTCTAATTTAAATCAAAACTATTGCCAAGTGGAAAAAAAAAAGTGCCCAAAACATTTTTTCACCCAGTACCTCAGAGAAAAAAACGTTTTTACATGCCAGCAAAAAAACGTTTTACCTCAATAATTAATTGTCATTTAAAACCTATTGCAAGTCCCTGCAAAATAGGTTAAGTCTATGTATACAGTTTAAAAGCCAGAGAAGTACCATTTCCCAGAAAACTGAAGTGTAAAATATACATACATGACAGCCTGATATCAGCTACATCTACTGCATTCAAGGCTGAGTTTACATTATAACGGTATGGCAGGATTTTCTCATCAATTCCATGTCAGAAAATAATAAACTGCTACATACCTCTTTGCAGATTAATCTGCCTGCTGTCCCCTGATCTGAAGTTTACCTCTCCTCAGATGGCCGAGAAACAGCAATATGATCTTAACTACTCCGGCTAAAATCATAGAAAAACTCAGGTAGATTCTTCTTCAAATTCTACCAGAGAAGGAATAACACACTCCGGTGCTATTATAAAATAACAAACTTTTGATTGAAGATATAAAAACTAAATATATCACCATAGTCCTCTCACACATCCTATCTAGTCGTTGGGTGCAAGAGAATGACTGGAGGTGACGTAGAGGGGAGGAGCTATATAGCAACTCTGCTGGGTGAATCCTCTTGCACTTCCTGTAGGGGAGCAGTTAATATCCCACAAGTAATGATGACCCGTGGACTGATCACACTTAACAGAAGAAAACTTGTATAAATCTGGATAAAGAAGGGCACTCTCAGGATTTTTATTTAGACTGTGAATATATTTATTCTGACAATATCAAAATGTAATTTGTAGAGGATCATTGTCGACATTTCGGCTCCTACAGGAGCCTTCTTCAAGACAAAATGTATCATTAGTCGGCTGTTGAGCCGTACTCCCAAACAAGAAAATGAGCACATACAAATTATATACCTGTATATATAATGATTATATACAGGTATAGATATATACATATATTCAGTATATATATATATATATATATATATATATATATATATATATATATATATATATATATATATATATATATATATATAATCTATTCCTATTTATAAATACTTCGAACATATTCTGTTCTGTGCTGAAAATTGAAATGTGAAATATTTGCAGTAACGCTTTATTATGATTTGTATTTGTTTTTATAATGGTTTTAAATGATGGAATATATTCTGGTACCACTAGAGGTCACTGTGTTGATGAAATTATAAACCTGGATAGGTATGGGATGGGTTAAATCAATTAACATTGAGAATTGAAGCCTGATTAGCCCAGATACCCTTTTTAAAGTCTGTTTGTTTGTTTTTAACTTATGCATGATTAAGGACCATGTAGGTCCGAAACGTCGCTTTTTATTGGTTGCTATACCTCAAATAAAGATTTTTCACCTATAAAAGAAGATTTTCTGTACTGTGGTGCTGTTACCTTATTTTCTACATGGTATATATATATATATATATATATATATATATATATATATATATATATATATATATATATATATTATATATATTATATATATATATATAGTGATATCAATCAACCCCAAAAGGAAGAAAAGGCGCTTCACTCTCCGGTCTTTGCAAAAGTTTTAATTCGATTCACAACATCAATCAAAGAAGTCCCCCAAACGTTTCGATACCTATTGGTATCTTTGTCAGTGGGTGTTTAAAACACATTCGTCCCAAGAAAAGGTTCCTCAAAGGAATATTTCGAACATATTTTGTTCTGTGCTGAATATTGAAATGTAAAATATTTGCAGTAACACTTTATTAAATATGAATATTGCATAAATATGATTTTACATATTTTCATCTACTTGACTGCAAAGGGCTCCAATGCACTGTGTTTTAAATTCAATTGCGCTCAATCAATCGGAATTTACTTTCAACTTGTAATACGCGCTCACAAATGTTAGTATGCCACTTGTAATCTGGCCCGTAAATTGGCTCACTCAATGCCACAAATTGAAGGCCATAAATAATGCATATCATATTACAGTGCAAAATTATTGTAAATAAATATTTGTTACTAAAAAATCCTACTGAAATGAATGACTATTAAAGGGACAGTATACTGTAAAATAGTTTTTCCCTTAATGTGTTTACAATTGCTTTTTTTACCAACTGCAGAGTAAAAAATGTATGAAAATTAGCTTTTTTAAGGCTTATTTGTGTATATTAAAGCTCTGATTTTGTGTTTTGAAGCCACAACCTAATAAAATAGGTTGAGCTTGTAGGTATAATCCGATCTCATTACTGTATCACATTGTGCAAATATACCTGCTTCTTTATCTTATATCTGTCCTTAAAACAATCACCGTTACTTTGAGAGAACAATGGAAAATCAACATTTTATTACCTTAGCTCTGCTATATCACACTGGGAGTGTAATTTCTTCTGCTGGCTGTGTTTGCAAAGCTTATCTATAGCTGGTACGCGAGGTCACAAACTTTCAGAATAGGTGGGGATACCACATGCTAAATCAACAATTTCAAATGCCAATATAAGGGTAAAGGAGCTACTTGTAAACAATTTAATACACTCCAGCAGGTAAAGTGGATCATTGGGAACAAATTAAAGGGGAGAAATTTTTTGAGTAAACTGTCCCTTTAACAAGAGGAATTTACATACAGAGCAGTTTTTTTTTGTTTGTTTTTTAATTCAGGTGTCTGTTTAAAAAGCATGCTATAATCATGGTGCTAAATATCCAAAAAATTATTTCTAAAATATTTCTGAAGTAAATTTTCAAAAGCTATGACATTGATTTTTTAGTGCTCCGAGGTTCAAAATAGCACGGCAAGACAATTATGTATCTTATAAAAGCAAACCTGCGCTTCTAACAAATGTGAGATGTTAAATGTGTTTAAAGTGGAGGATTACTGGTCCCAGACACAGAAGCAACAAAAAGTACAAAACATGATTTATATATAAAATGTACTGTAACAAAAATGTAAAATAAATGTAGCTTTGTGGGGTTAAATTAGAACAGTCTCTATGTAGTTTGATAAGTTAAAGCAACACTGTACTACAAAAAAATGCTTCCATTTGAAAGAATAGCATCAAAAAGATTTTCTTTGCCATGAAAAAAGTGAGATAAAAGCTGTTTGTTTTAATCTTAAAACACACTAAACACGTTATATGCACCACCCTCTAAACATGGATGCTGCCATTATGGAACCTAGGTTACACTGCAGGAATGTGAAGGAGAGTCACATGTGCAGACAGGTCAATAGTGAAAGGTAGATTTCAAAATGAAAGCATCGAGGTGGGGACTTTAACCTTAGCACTATACTTATAAAATGTATTTAGTGTTAAATATCCTTTTGAACTAATACTTATTGGTTGATATTAGTCTTGTGCAGCAGCAAAAATTTTGGTTCATCCCAATCTTTCAAAACAAATATTCGGAAAAATAGTTTTCTGAATATTCCTATCTTTGGAAACTTCATGTCAAAGCAAGTGTTGGCAAGACTGTGGCATCTATGTTTTAGGATACAGAGGAATTTCTTATAATTGGCTAATGTTAACTTGATTGTTAACTTGATTGTTAAATTGTACAAAGCAATTAAACAGAAGGGATATGTTGGGTCAGAAAGAGTTCTTCCACCAAGCCAATGCTCAGACACACAAGTCCTATGTCGCTGTGGCTGCCATTGCTAAAGCTAGGATTTAGTTGCTGAATTACCCTCCACATTCACCAGACTCACTAATGATAATGTGATAATGGCTGCTAATGAGTGACTTTAAAGAATTACATTTTTGTTTCTAAAGGTATAAAAATATTGTGTAAAAGTGTATTGCGCAAAAGGGGGGTTACAATGGAAACATATTTAATGGGTTCAAGTATTTTCTTGAAAGGTTTCTGGAAAGAGCTAAAAATGGGTCAATGCTGTTAAAATAGAAATAATAAAAAAAAAAAAAACATGAGAAAAGCTGCTTGAAAAGTGTCCTCTGATTGTGATAACATTTTCAAATTCTCATAAAGTGAAGAATTGGGGGAGTTTACTTGGTGAAAAGGCAATGGAAAAAAACAAACATGATAACCAAGTTTACTAACAAATTTCTTATTGATTGTAGTGGCCTTGGATTTGAAAACGGGGGGGGGGGGGGGGGGGGAGACTGTATGAAGCACTTCCCATGACATAGTAAGATTTTTTTCTTTGTATGCTAGAATGTCTTTTTAAGGCTTTATATTCTCCACACTTAGGGGCCGATTTATCAATGTCTGTCCAACATGATGTGTATGTTTATGTGTATGTGCATGTTTGTGTGTATATTTGTGTGTGTGTGTATGGGTGGATGGGTGGATGGTGGTTAGGGATGCCTTAAAGGTAAATGCTGGAAGGGTTTTATATGTAATGTTACGTGACCACAGCATTCTTCGATGCCAACTTCAAATGACACACAGAAAATTGTCATCTATTAAGAAATCACATTTGAATACCTGCTAGATTGAATCAGTGAATATGAATGGAAATTAGAATGTGCCTACAGGGAACAAGCACAACGTTGGTGGAAATAATTTGTTTTGTCACAAAATACAATACAGTTTTGGTGAACTTCTGACACGTAACACAGATCAAAAATAAGAAAATATATACAATAATAATATGTAGTTAAATCAAAGTAATAATGTCATTAATAAACATATTGGATTCTAGCAAAAATGAATAACATGATACAGTATAGGTTACCACTTAGCCCAATATAAATGCTCTTTCCTACCAATTAAACCTAAAAGCTGACTCTTAACTTCTCACAAGCACCATATTTATAACCATACATAGATTTCTCATTAGGTAATGCAGGCTATATGCTCTCAGACATCAACTGGAAAAATTCCTTATGCATTTCATGTGGGTAACACTTAAGGTTGTAAGTGGTTACACACACAACACCCACTGGATGTTCTAGCACAGTTTTCCAGTTCCTCTTTTGTAATGCTATGTAATGAGAAATAAAAAATATTTGTTTATACAAACTAAACCACATAAGCAGTGACAGAAACATCTAAACGACAGTCAAAACAGTTATTTTTCTTTAAAGGGACAGTATAGTCAAAATTAAACTTCATGATTCATATACGGCATGCAATTTTAAACAACTTTCCAATTCACGTTTGACATCAAATTTCCTTTTTTCTTTTGGTATTCTTTGTTGAAAGTAAAACCTAAGGAGACTCATATGCTAATGTCTAAGCCCTTGAAGGCCACCACTTATCTCAGTGCATTTTGACCGTTTTTCACAGCTAGACAGCACTAGTTCAAGTTTGCCATATAGTTAAGATTCTGCTTAATCGTGTGTAGTTATTTATTATTATTATCAGGTATTTGTAGAGCGCCAACAGATTCCGCAGCGCTATAAACATAGGCGGTATACAAGGTAACATTTATAGGGGGTCAAATGGGTAGAGGTCCCTGCCGAGAGTTGCACTGTTGTAATCGGCTCTTATGCAGGTGAACTACAAACAGCTGGGCTCATAGGCTTACATGCTAAGGGGTTTAAGGGGATAGCAGTGGAGTTAGGAAAGGTTAGTGTAGGTTGTATGCATCCCTGAATAGTACAGTCTTTAGGGAGTGCTTGAAGCTTTCAAAACTAGGGGAGAGTCTTGTGGAGCAAGGCAGAGAGTTCCACAAGATGGGAGCCAGTCTGGAGAAGTCCTGTAAACGGGAATGTGAGGAGGTAACAAGTGAGGAGAGTAGGAGATCGTGGGCAGAGCGAATGGGTCAGGAGGGAGAGTATCTGGAGACAAGTTTTGAGGTGTAGGGAGGAGCAGTGTAGTTGAGGGCTTTGTATGTCAGAGTCAAAATTTTGTGTTTAAGCCTGGAGGCAAGAGGAAGCCAGTGAAGGTATTGGCAGACAGGTGCAACAGATGAAGAGCGACATGTAATGAAGATGAGCCTGGCAGAGGCATTCATTAATTGATTGTAAAGGAACTAGGTGGCAGCTAGAGTTGACCAGAAAGGATGGAGTTGCAGTAATCGAGGAGGGAAAGGATGAGAGTGGATTAGAATCTTAGTTGTGTCTTGTGAAAATTTTAGAGATGTTTTTAAGATGGAAGCGGCAGGCTTTAGCCAAGGACTGAATGTGAGGAGTGAAAGAAAGATCTGAGTCAAGTGTGACCCCAAGACATTGAGCATGTTGGGTAGGGGTAATGATGGAGTCATCGACAGTTATAGAGAAGTTGGGGGTGGAAATTTTTGAAGAAGGGGGGAAATAAGGAACTCAGTTTTGGAGAGATTTATCTTAAGGAAGTGAGAGGACATCCAAGATGAGATATGAGAAAAAAAAGTTAGTGACATGGCTTTGCAAGGAAGAAAATAGGTCTGGTGCAGAGGTAGATTTGGGTGTCATTGGCATACAAATGGTATTGAAACCCATTGGACTTTATTAAGGAGCCTAAAGATAATGTGTAGATTGAAAAGAGAAGGCTACCAAGGACAAAGCCTTTCGGTACCGCAACATAAAGTGATAATGAGGCAGAGGATGCCCCAGAGAAGACTGCACTAAAGGTACGGTTAGACAGATAGGAAGAGAATCACAAGAGATTTGTGTCGCAAATGCCGAAGGATTGGAGGGTTTGGAGCAAAAGAGGGTGGTCAACAGTATCAAAGGCTACAGACAGATCAATGAGGATAAGCAGAGAGAAGTGGCCTTTGGATTTTGCTGTAAGTAGGTCATTGGTAACCTTAACAATTGCTGTCTCAGTGGAGTGGTGGGGCAAAATCCAGATTGCAGTAGATCAAGGAGGGAGTTTAGTGTAAGGAAATGGGATAGACGTACATATACTAGCTTTTTGAGAAGCTTCGAGGCAAGAGAGAGTAGGGAAATGGGGTGGTAGTTGAATGAGGAGGTTGGATCGAGAGAAGGTTTTTTGAGGATAGGTTTGATCAGAGAAGAGGGAAATATACCAGTGCTGAGGGAGAGGTTGTAGATGTGTGTGAGTATAGGGGTAAGGGTAGAAGAGAGGATAGGGAGTAGCTGTAAGGGGATGGGGTTGAGGGGACAGGTAGTAAGGTGAGAGAATAGTATAAGGGCAGAAACTTCATCCTCTGTAACAGGGGCAAAAGAGATACATTTATGGCTATGTGGGTTTTGGATGATAGTGAAGTTTTGAGAGGATTTAAGACCGGTAGCATGTTGAGAGCTGATTTAATTTCTGATGCAGTTTATTTTGTTATTGAAGTAGCTGGCAAAATCTTGAGCTGAGAGAGAAGTTGTAGTAGAAGGTGGGGGTGGGCAGAGAAGAGTATTGAACATGGAGAACAGACATTTTGGGTTTGAAGAAAGAGTAGAGATAAAAGTGGCAAAGTAATGTTTCTTATATAGATTAAGGGCAGAATAGTAAGAGTTCAAGATGAACTTGTAGTGAAGAAAGTCAGCTGAACTATAAGATTTTCTCCAGTGTCGCTCAGCAGTACGGGAACCACTGCATAGGTACCATGTCAGAGGAGTATACCAAGGCAGAGGATGAGTGTATGATTGCCGAGCTATGGTAGGTGGGGCCAGATTGTCAAGGACCGATGTAAGGTTAGAGTTATAGTGGCAGATAGATTCATTATGGCAGGAAAAGGAGGGGATGGAAGAGAGGAGAGGTTCGAGAGAGCTAGCGAGCTGTTTCTGATCTAATGACTTAGTGCTTCTGTGAAATTTGGTGTGAGGGGTAGAAGCAGGGAGAGTTGTAGGGAGGGATGTGATGTTACAAGTGAGGAGATGATGGTTCAAAAGAGGAAAAGGGGAGTTTGTGATGTTTGAGATAGTACAAGGAAGTGACCATATTTGTGAGTAAGAGAGTCAGTCCATTGAGGCAGGCCGAGTGGGTTGCAGAAGTTGTTTTGCAGAGACGTAACTAATAAAATTAAAAATAGAATTGACACATAAAAATAAAACTAATTAAAACCAAAAAGGAAGCATTAATAATACTGTATACTGAATATTAGCATCATATAGGATTTTCAAGATACTGACAATGTCCACAAAAAGCGGCTTGTATAAGATAGCAGTGGGAAAGTCACTGTACATAGTTCTTTATTAATAGTCTGTGCATGTACCTCTGTTGATAAATATAATATCCCTGTTAGTTGGGGTTGGAGTGTGGATCTATTAATTCCCTCGGTTCAAACAACCATGTCGGACTGTGTGTTTTTTACTTGTCTTGTCTCCCTGCTTACACTTGTCAGGGTTGATGTCCTTTAGGGGCTATTAAGATTTCTCACCACATGTGTTTTCATCTGTCTTAATCAGGCATGGTATCTTCAGACTTCTGCGGGTTTAGCTACTGCCGTTTGCTCACTGTTCCGTCTCTGTTGTGCCACTTCTGTGTTGTTTGTCACGTGTGTGGGTTGTTTAGCCATCAAGTAGAATTACAGCAAATTGATGTGCATTTCCTCCCATGCAATTCACAGAGTGCTCTGTGTTCAAACTGTAAGAATATCCAGGTGCGTCTACGCGTTTCAGCCTATCACCAGCCTTTATCAAGATGACCTGGTCTTTCAATTTCTTTTATTTTATAGTGATTCTTACTAATGTGGGAGTGTGCTTATGCAGTGTGACCTTCCAATTGGTTCTGGTTTATGTCCATCATTATCTTAATACCTTGTTTTACAAGGTGAGATACCTTTTTAATTGTATCTATACTCAACATATTAGTCTCTATCAGCATTTGACACAAAAAATATAATAAATTAAATAAAATAAAAGAATAAAACTTAAATTATGCTTACCAGATAATTTCATTTCCTTCTGTATGGAAAGAGTCCACAGCTGCATTCCTTACCTGTGGAAAATACTGAACCTGGCCACCAGGAGGAGGCAAAGACACCCCAGCCAAATGCTTTAATACCTCCCCTACTTCTTCATAACCCCAGTCATTCTGCTGAGGGAACAAGAAAAAGTAGGAGAAATATCAGGGTGAAAAAGGTGCCAGAAGAATACATTTAAATTTAGGGCCACCTATCAGAGAACATGGGCGGGAGCTGTGGACTCTTCCCATACATAAGGAAAGGAAATTATCTGGTAAGCATAATTTAAGTTTTCTTCTTAATAGGGCTGGGCGATATGGGGGGATTGCAATTTTTTTATAAAAAAAACACGATTGCGATTTAATCGCGATGTTCTTATAAATTACTATAGCACCTTAATTTTGCACACGTGACGGGTCTCTCCCTCTGAGCAGTCAGCGTTCATGGGATGGTCCCGGGAGAAGGGGTGGTGCATAGACTGGGAAGGAGGTGTCTCTAGCAGGTGATTGGTGGACTGGTGTTACTGTAGCATGAGAGTGGCCCATCGGAATTTAGCACCAACACAAGACTGGCTTTTTCATTACAGGCGGTGCTGTGGGATCATGATACTTCCTGTTCTGTCACTACAGTTCCTGTGAGCCCCACGTCTTCACATCTGAGGGAAAATATTAACTTGTTCTAATGTTTGAAAATGTCCCTGGGAGGCAGCTTAGAAAATACTATTTCAAATTAAAACACAGTTCATAATAAAGCGGTCCTTTATTAGCGTTTTAGCCTCTCAGCTGCCTCCCAGGGACCTCAGTGCATTTTAAACATTAGAATAAGTTAATATTTTCCCTCAGATGTGAATACGTGTGGCTCACAGGAACTGTAGTGACAGAACAGGAAGTATCATGATCCCAATGCACCGCCTGTAATAAAAAAGCCGGTTTCGTGACGGTGCTAAATTCCGATGGGCCACTGTCATGCTACAGTAACACCAGTCCACGAATCACCTGTTAGAGACACCTCCTTCCCAGTCTATGCCCCGCCCCTCCTCCCCAGGACCATCCCAGGAACGCTGACTGCTCAGAGGGAGAGACCCATCACGTGTGCGCTCAGGATCTTCTCTTCAGTCACCGCTAAGCCTGTTCACATGGGGCAAGTGATGTCACTTCTGGGCGGGGCTAAAAATTGCATACTCTCGTGGTTTTTAAACCACAGCGATTAATCACGGTTTAAAACCGCAACCACAATTAATCGTGCAGCCCTACTCTTAATATGGGAAGAGTTCACAGCTGCATTCCTTACTTGTGGGAAACATATACCCAAGCTCTAGAGTACACGGAATGCTAATGGGAGGGAAAAAAGAGAGGCAGACCCTAATCTTAGGGCACCACAGCCTGCAAAACCTCTCTACCAAAGGCTGCTTCAGCAGAAGCAAAATCATCAAACTTGTTAAGTTTGGAAAAAGTATGTAAGGAGGACCAGGAGGATCCATAGAGACCTCATTTATGAAGGATCAAGAGGAAACTACTGCTCTCGTAGAATGAGCCGTAATCCTCAGAGGAGGCTTATATACCGCTGTCTCTATGCTAAATGGAGAACACTCCTCAGCCAAAAAGATAAGGAAGTCCCTCTGACCCCCACCCTTCCCGGAAAAGAGAACAAACAGAGAAAGAAGATTGTCTAAATTTCTTTGTGGCCTGAAGATAGAACTTGAAGCCACAAACCACATCCAGAATTACGTTAAAAAACGTTCCTTCGACGAAGAAGTATTAGGACATAAGAAAGGAACCACAATCTCTTGATTGATGTTGTGAATTGACACAACCTTAGGAAGAAAACCCAACTTGGTTCGTAGAACAGCCGTATCAGCATGAAAAGCCAGATAAAGAGGGAAGGAGTTTCAAGGCAGCAATCACAGATATTCTGCATGCAGAAGCAATAGCCAGTAGAAAAGGAACCTTCCTAGACAACAATTTAATGTCTACGTCATGCATAGGCTCCAACCGAGATTTAAACTCCAAGGAGGAGCATTAGAACCTCTTGTGCAGTAACACAGACAGGGCAGAAAAAATATTAAGTAGGTCTTCCACACCTTACGATAGATGCGACGAGCAACCAGCTTACGAGCTTAAATAAGAGTAAAACAATTCTCTCAGAAAACCCTCTCTTGGCTAGAACTAAGCGTGCAATCTCCATGCAGTCAGCCTCAGAGAATCTAGACATTGATGAACAAAGAGACCTTGGTCAGCAGATCCCTGCAACAAGGTAACTTCCAGGAGATGAGGACATCCCCACTAGATCTGTGAACCATATCCTTCACGGCCAAGACGGAGCAATCAGTATCACTGACGTCTGCTCTAGCTTGATTCGAGCCACTACACGAGTACGTAGTGGTAAATGGCTGGAAAAGATAAATTAGATTGAACCTCCAAAGCACCGCTAATGCATATGTTAGCTCTGCCTGAGGATTCCTGTACCTCGACCCATATCTGGGTAGCTTGGTATTGAGACATCATAAGATCTACCTTTTGCAAATCTCCACAAACACCTCAGGATGGAGAGACCATTCCCCCGGATAAAAGGATTGTCTGCTGAGGAAATCCGCTTTCCAGCTGTCCACACCCGGAATGTGGATCACTGACAGCGTACAGATGTGGGTCTCTGCCCACTCTAGAATCTGAGATACTTCCCTCATAGCTAGGGAGCTTCTCGTTCCCCCCTGATGAATGATGTAAACCACCGAGGTTATATTGTATGATTGTAATCTAAAAAACTGGGACATACCCAGCACAGGCCAAGCCTTCATATTGCCCAAAGTTCCGAAATGAGATTGGGAGGGAGCTTTCCACCATAGTCCATAGGCCCTGTGCCTTCCTGGCACCCCAAACAGCTCCCCATCCTGACAGACTTGCAACCATAGTCACAATCTCCAAGGATGGTCTTAAGACGGACGTCCCTCGGGACAAGAGATCCACCAAAACCACCAAGAGAATGATTCTCTCAATCAGTTGTCCAGAGAAATCTGAGACAGATCCGAATGGTCTCCGTTCCACTGCTTCAGCATGTGCAGTTGCAACAGTCTGAGGTGAAACCTGGCAAAGGGAATGATGTCCATGCTGGACACCATGAGACCAATCACCTCCACACACCGAGCCACAGATGGCCTTAAGGAGGTCTGGAGGACAAGATGAAGCTAGCTTGCAACGTTTCTGGTCTGTTAGAAATATTCTCCTGTCTATGGAGTCTATTATAGTACCCGGGAATTCTACCCTGGTACTTGATATAAGAGAACTCTCTCTAGATTTATCTTCAATCCATGGGATCGAAGAAGACAGAGGAGAGATTCTGAAAGGTCCACTCTTCGAAAAATTTCTTGGAGCCGTAGCTAGACTCAGCGGAAGTGCAATAAACTGGAAGTGCTGGTTCAGGAACGCAAACCTTTGGAACTGGAAAAGGTCCTTGAGGATTGGTACGTGAAGGGAGCATCCTTCAGATCTATCGTGGTCCTGAACTGCCCTTCTCAAATGAGGGGAAGAATGGACCTTATTGTCTCCATCTTGAATGAGGGGACATATAAAAACTTGTTTAAGCACTTTAGGTCCAGTATCAGACAGAAAGTTCCCTCCTTCTTTGGACCATGAAAAGGTTCGAATAGTAACCTCCCTCTGCGATAGGCACCGGGACAATAACTCCTAAGAGAACAGATCCCGTACGCACCCCAGAAAGGCTTTCCTCTTTTCTGGTCAGGAAGACAGGTTTGAGAGGAGGAATCTGTCCCTGGGTGGCTGAGAATTGAAACCTACCTTTTAACCCTGAGCTATGACCTTCAGGACCCATGGATCCTGCACATCCCTGACCCAAGTGACTGAAAAGAGCAACAGGGTGCCCCCTGCATGATCCAATAGAGGACTGGGGACTGCCCATTTATGTCGACAGACTCGGTAGGCTTCTTGCTCTGCTTGGATTCATTACAGGACTGAGCCGGCTTCCAAGAGCTCTTGTTTAACTCTGGCCTAGCGGGGTGACTGCTGACATGGGCTTTATCAGAATGAAAAGAACTAAAATTGTCCCTTAGAATATTTCATATTCACTTGCGGTAGGAGGGCACCCTTGCCCCCTGTAACCGTGGAGATAACTGAGTCCAGGCCTGGACCAAAGAAAATCATTACCTGAAAGGGGAGGGAAATAAGACTAGACTTAGAAGTCGTATCCGCAGATCATAACATAAGCCAGAGCCCGATGGGCCTGAACAGAAAAAGCTGAAGCTGTAGTATTCACATGAATAATCTGCATATTAGCATCTCAGATAAAATAATTAGTAACTTCAAGGCCTTAATTCTTTCCTGAAGAACGTCGAGGGGACCCTCCCTCTCGATTAAATCCTGTAAGGAGTTGCACCAATAGGTAACTGCTCCAGCAACCGCGGCAACAGCCTCCACCGGTTGAAAAACAAATATCCCGTATGTTGAAACATTTTTCTTAATCCATGGTCTCCAAAAATGAAGAGCGGGATAGTAGTACCTTTAGCAAGGGCGAAGATAGCTCCATCCCTTTTAGGGATGGAACCTCACAACGCCAAAGAGAGTCCAGGACCGGGGACAATTTGTTAAAGGTAGAAGAGGGGAAAAATGATTCCAATCCTGTCCCATTCATTTTTAATAATGTTCGCAATCTAACAGGAGTAGGGAAGGATAAGGTACCACCCTGTCCTCAAACTCTATCTAATTTAGGAATCAAATTTAGGAATCAAAGGTTCATCAGGCAATTTGGCCTCTGGAACCTCTGAATTTGCCAAAAACTTCCTTTAGAAGAAAGCGCAAATTCCTAAAACTAAAGTCTGGTTCCTCTGCAACCGGAGGTTTAGATGCAGCAGAATCCAACCCAGAATGTTCATTCTCTCAGAAAGAACTTCAACCTCGGATAACTGTATCAGTTAAATCCAATAAATTATCTGATGTACTCTGGGAAGGAGTGCAAAATGTAACCTTTTGCTTGCGCTTGGCAGGGCGAGGTAAAGCATTAAAGGCCGCAGACACTGCCGTCTGAACTGCGCAGTAATGTCTGGTGAAAAAAAGGCCCGCCGCAAGAAGGAGGATTAGCAATGCTATGGGAAAACTGCATGTGTGGAGAGAGAAGAATGGGTACGCACCTCACTGGATGACAACTCCTCAGAGGTGGACGGCTCAGTGGTATCAAACATGTTTGATATTATCACATTATCAAGGCATATGGAACATAATTGAGAGGGCGGATCTAAGGCCTCCTCACAATATAAACAGGAATTACTCTTTAGGAATAGAGGGAGTACCCTCTAAAGTAACAGAATCCTCTGTCGCTAGTGCAATAAGCGGAGAACTATAGAAAATAAAACAATCTTATTTTATTCACAAAAACGGCACCCTTATACCCCAAAGGCTGGGGCATTCCCCACCTCCTATGACCCAGACAGTATGAAGATTTATGACTCCTCTCTGATAAACACCTGGTCAGGAAAGAGGGAATGAAAACTGCACAACGCAGGACTGTCTCTGCTATGAGAAAAAAGGAGCCAAACTTGTAAGCTGCACAGATCTCAAAGTGAAAGTGAAACCTGTATAATTCCATAACAGCCTATGAGCCCATAATATCTCACACATAAAAGCAGCATAAAATCAAATAAACATATAAGATTATTTTCCACTGTTCAATAATCCCCCTCAGGAGATATTAACCCTTGATTCTATACAGATAAAAGGAGTCACACTGTGACCCTGTCTTCTTGCATTATCATACATGTATAAAAAATTAAACAATCTTAACAGAATCTATGCCGTGGAACAGTAACATGGCCCTTCAAGCATGACAGATAGTAGTGTTGCTTCTGACATAGACTTGAGTGAAGAAAGCAGGCAGCGAAACTCGTCAACGCCAATTGCTTATGGAGCTGTTAATATGAGTCAGGATGGTTTCGCAGAAAGACTCTCCCTGCATCACCGGACTCTAACTTTCATCCATGCTCTTACTGAGAGGCTGACCGGACTACTTAAAACTCCAGTCCCATATCGGAGAGTACTACCCTCCATAAGAGACTACTCCTAAATCTTCTGATACTTCTCTGCCAACCTCCTGTGATGAAAGGCAAAGAATGACTGGGGTTATGAGGAAGTGGAGGAGGTATTTAAGCCTTTGGCTGGGATGGCTTTGCCTCCTCCTGGTGGCCAGGTTCAGTATTTCCCACAAGTAAAGAATTCAGCTGTGGACTCTTCCCATATTAAGAAGGAAATTAAGAGGGTAGATTAAAATTAAAAAGAAATATAAATATTATCTATATCAAATCTGTATAAGAAACTATAAAGGGTATACTAAAAGAATATTAACTCACATCACTATAATCTATCTACATGTAAAGAGATTTTCCTTTCTTAAACTTAAAAGAAGAAATATATTTAATGTAAAACATATTTAGATGTTTTCATTACTAGAAAGACTGTAATTATAAATATACTGAGGTATATGTTTGTAAAGGACCATATGAATGTAGATACGAATACACAAATTATTTAGATATCTATGTGTATAAATATATATGCACGCACATCTGTATGTTTTGCTACAGTATGTGCAATTAAACTAAATCCTAGTATGAATATACATGGAATAAGTGTACTTTTTAATGCTTCTTATATATAATATATCTAATATCTATTCCATCTGTATCATATCTTATAAAAAGGAATTGAGATCTAGCTTTGCATTAAGACCCTCAGGTGTGAGACTGCCAAATTCAAATATCAGGTGGGCTTCTTGATATAGTAGTTTATTTTCATAGTCTCCACCTCTCCAGTCTCTCTACTCTTTTGATGCCCCAAAATTGAAAACCTGCCACATCGCTGTTATCTTTGTCTTTAAAATGTTTCGGGAGAAAATGTCCTTCAAAACCCCTTTTTTATATTATACATATGTTCTCTGATCTTGTCTTGTAATATTAGTTGGGTCTGTCCTAAATATTGTTTATTGCAAGGACACTGAATTAAATATATGATTCCTTTATTTGAGCATCTAATAGTGTCAGCAATAATGTATTTGAACTCCCTGGTTGTTGTTGTTGTACCTCTTTTTTCTTTGTGCTGTGTTTACATGAAATGCAAGAGTAGCATGGAAAAAAAACTTTTACCATATTTCCTTGTAAATCTTTATATTTAGTTAATTTCTTATTATTATTAAATTCACTAGGGGCCAGACAGTTTTTTTTAAAATAGGAAATAAGGAAATAAGGTAGCCAGGCAGCAAAGTGATCTAGAAATAAATTTGATGAGCCAGGGGGCGGTATATGACTGCAATACGTATAGAGAGGGGAGAGAATAAGCGAATCGTGTGCGTTTCGAATTAAGAAAATGTGAGGGAAGAGAAGGACTACATTTGTTGAAAGGTGCAACAAGAGGAAAGTAAAATACCAACACCACCTCCTTGTCTATTGTCAGACCTAGGAGTGTGGCTGAAGTGAAGACCCCATGTGACAGTGCAGCGGCGGAAGCAGTGTCTGAAGGAGAGAGGCAGGTTTCTGTGAGAGCCAGAAGATTGAGAGAGTGGGAGATAAAGAGTCATGGATAGAAGTGAGCTTGTTGCAAACAGAGCGAGAGTTCCAGAGTGCACAAGTGAAGGGGCAGTGGCTTTAGATACAAGAGTAATGTGAGTTAGGTTATGAGAGTTTTGTTTTTGAAGTCTATTGAAAGGCACACATGGGTGTGCAAGACTAGGAAGTTGTGGGGGAACAGGATTAGGAGAGATGTCACCAGCAGCTAGTATGA
This sequence comes from Bombina bombina, assembly GCF_027579735.1. Classification (NCBI taxonomy): domain Eukaryota; kingdom Metazoa; phylum Chordata; class Amphibia; order Anura; family Bombinatoridae; genus Bombina; species Bombina bombina. The sequence goes on from NC_069500.1 coordinate 1,072,325,830, forward strand.
GCAAGAGGGAGCGTGACATGAGATGAGATGCAGATTTGCAGTAATGAGGTGCGAGGGGGAGAGAGAGTCTTTAGGAATTTTTGAATTTTGTGAATACAAAAGTAAGGTGAGGTTAAGAGAGATGGGCTAATGAGCAGTAATTGAGTAAAGTAGTTTGTTATAGAGACAAAAGGTGACAAAGGAATAAAAAAATATATTGAGCATTTTTTCAAAATAGTCAAACAGTGGATAAACACAGAATTACAACAGAACTTGCCTTGTCCCTTGTCCAATCCTTGTTGAATTCTTGTATAATTCTTTTTCCCAATTCTTAGTGCCTCACTTATAGATGTTCACTTAAGAGATGGGAACAGATGATGTTACAATACTGCAATGCTCACTCCAGAAATGCTTTCCCCATAGCAGTGTTACATTTATAGGCCAGAGCATTCAGCAGATTGAATAATGACATGATCATGACATGATTTACTAGACAACACTCATTGGTTAAAATGCAAATCTGTCAAAAGAATTGAAATAAGAGGGCAGTTTGTAGAGGCTTAGGTACAATGTAATCATAAAAAGTATATTAATATAACCATATTGATTATGCAAAGCTGGTGAATGGATAATAATGGAATTTTCTATCTTTTTGAACAATAAGAATTCTGAAGTAGACTGTCTTTTTAAATCACATCCTCCTGACCAAGAATTGACGATTATGCAAATCCAATATATAAATCTAATAAGATCAATTCCATATGGTCCCATAACATGGTGTCATCACACGCTGCATCCCAAAAACAACAACTGACAACTTTAATTAAAGTAGTGCATGTTTTAAAGAATGAATGATTCACCCATAATACCAGAAACTATCACAAAGCAAAAGTGGGTGCATAAAGGGGCTTATCAGACTATCTCTCAGTAGGTATTACTTGCAATTATTGTAAAAAAAAGTCTGGGCTTGCAGTGACTAAGGATTTAACCAAACATACCAAAATTACCAATGTATTATAACAGAGAGCACACAAATGAAACATAATAATCTCCAAACTACTCACAGACAGGCAAACGCATTTACACACATATGTATGTGTGTAAATATGTGTGAGGGTGTAAATGTGTGTGTGAATGTGCGTGTAAATAAGTGTGTGTATGTGAATAAGTGTGTGTGTAAATGTGTGTGTAAATAAGTGTGTAAGTATATGTGTGTGTAAATAAGTGTGTATGTAAATGTGTGTGTAAGTATATGTGTGTAAATAAGTGTGTGTGTAAATGTGTGTAAGTATATGTATGTGTGTAAATAAGTTTGTGTAAATGTGTGTAAGTATGTGTGCGTGTAAATAAGTGTGTGTAAATGTGTGTAAGTGTGTGTGTAGATGTGTGTGTGTAAATGTGTGTGTCTGTAAATGTGTGTGTGTGTGTGTGTGTAAATTTGTGTTTAAATGTGTGTGTGTTTAAGTGTGTATGTAAGCAAGCATGTGTGTGTGATCTAGGTAATTGTCCTACAGTATACATACACAACTCACATACACACACATTCACAGACTACAAACATTGGGATGTTGGGTGTAGAGAGAGAAATTGCATGGGGGGGGGGCAAGAAAATGTTTGCCCAGGGTCCAATCAATATTAAAGATGGCCCTGGTGTATGTAAGACAGAGAAATGGGCAATGGTGTATATTAGGGAGTGAGCTTAGCAATGGTGTATGTTGAAGTGAGGTGAGCAATGGTGTATGTTAGAGAGTGAGCATGGCAATGGTGTATGAGGGAGTGAGCATGGCAATGGTGTATGAGGGAGTAAGGTGAGCAATGGTGTATGAGGGAGTGCGGTGAGCAATGGTGTATAAGGGAGTGAGCTTAGCAATGGTGTATATGAGAAAGTGAGCATAGCAATGGTGTATGAGGGAGTGAGCTTAGCAATGGTGTATATATGAGAGTGAGCATAGCAATAGTGTATATAAGGGAGTGAGGTTAGCGACGGTGTATGTAAGACAGAGAAATAAGCAATGGTGTATATATTAGGGAGTGAGCTTAGCAATAGTGTATGTTGGAGTGAGGGGGCGATGGTGTATTTGAGGGAGTGGGGTAAGCAATGGTGTATGATGGAGTGAGGTGAGCGATTGTGTATATGAGTGAGGTGAGTAATGCTCACACAGCGCAGTTAGCATTTTGAACAGCAAAGTTAGCATTTTCAAACACTGTAAAAACAGGTAAGTGATTCTGCTTTTAAGTATTCTTTGTTTTACCTGCAAACTTTTTAAACAGTTTCCTTTTTTTCCTTTTTTTTTTATTTTATTGTGGAAATAACATACGAAAAACATGAGAAATATGGAGACGCAGCTCCATTGATACAAAGAATAAACAAAAGCCAAGAGTCAATACAGTCAACAATAGTATAAGCTACTAGATTTAGAATAACTAAATCAAATAATTCAATTAGAAAGTAATTACATAATGGTTAAAACTAAAACAGCACCAAAGAAAAAAACAGTTCTTGTAATAGACTATAAAAAGAGAGTCCTTATTAATATATAATATAAAAGACTATACCGTAAAGATTAGATGTGGTGGGGAGTGGGGAAAACAGAAAAAAAGGGGGGGGGAAAGGGAAATGGCACAAAAAAAGGACAAGGGGATCGCTCTTGTCCCTGCGCTCCTTAGTTTAGGACCATGAGGCTGGAAAGGTCTTATTCTCTATTTGATGTTTGTACCACTTAGAAGATTTAAAAGGGGAAATTATCTGGGCTTGAACTTCTTGAGGTAAAGAGATTATCAGTTTGTACCATTTGGAGAAGAAACATTGGATCTGTTTTTCATTAAAAATCTTTAAGTTACACTGTTCTAATATCATCTGTGAATTAACTGCTTTTAGAAATTCTGTAAATTTAAAACCTGGCTGTTCCTTCCATTTCCTAAGTATCAAGTTCCGCCCCACTAAAATGATTGAGCTAACAAAGTTATAATTACGTATGGTAGGTGAATAATTAGTTTAAAAGAAAATTTGAGCTGCTTAAAGTTGCAGATTAGATCCAAATATCCTATTTACTCAGTGGCTGACTTTACACCAAAATTGGAGTATTTTGGGACAATGTAAAAAATAATGAAAAAAGTCAGCTGACATAGACTGGCATTTCGGGCAGTTCCCTTTAGTGGTCACCCATTTATCTAATCGGGAACGGGTGAGGTAAGCCATGTTGACTAACTTAAAGTGAGATTCTCTCCAGTTGATAGATACTGATGTCTTCTCAACTAAAGAGAGGCTATGTATAATGGATTCTTTGGAGATGATAATAGGGACCTTATTCCATTTATATAATAAATTATCAATATTCAAATCCCCATGAAAATTAATCAAAACTTTATATATGTTGGAGATAGAGATAATCCCTTTGAGTATAGATCAATCATTTTGTCCAGCACCCCTAGAGTCAATTCAGGATCCATTTCAGATCTCAACTTTGTAATCCAATTTCATGTGAGTGTGTAAATGTGTGTGTGTGTGTAAATGTGTGTGTGTGCAAGTGTGTGTAAGTAAGCGTGTGTGTGTGTGTAAATGTAGATCTAAGTAATTGTCCTACAGTATACATACTACGAACTCAGCTCCCTTGGGCTCTGTGACATTGCCCTCTCCTGGATCCACTCTTATCTCTCTAATAGGTCCTTTTCTGTCTCACTTGCTGGTGACTCCTCCTATCCACTGCCTCTGTCTGTTGGAGTACCTCAAGGCTCTGTTCTAGGCCCTCTACTCTTCTCTATTTATACTTCCTCACTGGGTAAACTTATCAGTAGCTATGGCTTCAACTATCACCTCTATGCTGATGATACTCAGATCTACCTATCTACCCCTGCACTCTCTCCTTCTGTCCTTTCCCACATCAGCGACTGCTTATCTGGCATTTCTTCCTGGATGGCCTCTCACCACCTAAAAATCAACATGTCTAAGACTGAGCTTCTTCTAATCCCCCCAACTAATTCTATTCCAGTTTCTAACTTTACTATCACTGTTGGTGACACCACTATCTCCCCATCACCCCAAGTCCACTGCCTAGGAGTTACACTTGACTCCAACCTGTCCTTCATACCCCACATCCAATCGCTCTCTTCATCCTGTCGCAACCACCTACACAATATCTCCAAAATCCGTCCTTTTCTGAGTGCTGAAACTACTAAACAGCTAATCCATTCCCTAGTAATTTCCCGGCTTGACTACTGTAACAACCTACTAACTGGCCTTCCTCTCTCCCGCCTCTCCCCCCTTCAATCCATCCTAAATGCCTCTGCTAGGCTAATCCACCTCTCCCGATGCTCTGTATCCGCTGCACCCCTCTGTGAGTCCCTTCACTGGCTGCCCATTCACAGCAGAATTAAATTCAAAATTCTCACTTTGACCTACAAAGTCCTTACCAATGCAGCCCCCCCCATACCTGTCCTCACTCATCAACAAATATACTCCAGCCCGTCCCCTAAGATCCAACAACGATCTACTCCTTGCCTCTTCTACCATCACCTCTTCTCTTGTGCGGCACCAACCCTCTGGAATGCACTTCCTTGAGCTGTCAGACTTTCCTCCAACTTCTCCTTCTTTAAACGCTCCCTAAAGACCTCCTTGTTCAGGGAAGCCTATCACCAAATCAGTAACTAATGAACTCCACTTGCCTAATAGTTGCCCTCATCTAACTCCACACTAACATCATTCCCACCTTTGTAGTCCCCACCTCCTGTTTCTCACCTTCCTACCCATTTAGATTGTAAGTTCCCATGGGAACAGGGCTCCCAATTCCCCCTGTATTTGTTTGTTAAATTTTATCTGGTGTCTCATATTGTACTATCCTTTTATCTTTGTTATCTATGGACAGCGCTGCAGAATCTGTTGGCACTTTATAAATAAAGTATAATAATAATACACTACTCACATACACACACATTCACAGACTACAAACATTGGGATTTTGGGGTGGAGAGCGAAACTGCATGGGGGGGGCAAGGAAATGTTTGCCCAGGGTCCAATCAATATTAAAGACGGCCCTGGTGTATGTAAGACATAGAAATGAGCAATGGTGTATATGAGGGAGTGAGTTTAGCAATGGTGTATGTTGAAGTGAGGTGAGCAATGGAGTGAGGTGAGCAATGGTGTATGTTAGAGAGTGAGCTTAGCAATGGTGTATGAGGGAGTGAGGTGAGCAATGGTGTATGTAAGACAGAGAAATGAGCAATGGTGTATATATTAGGGAGTAAGCTTAACAATAGTGTATGTTGGAGTGAGGTGAGCAATGGTGTATATGAGGGAGTGAGCTTAGCAATAGTGTATGTTGGAGTGAGGTGAGCAATGGTGTATGAGGGAGTGAGGTGAGCGATTGTGGTGAGTAATCCTTACGGAGCACAGGTAGCATTTTGAACAGCACAGTTAGCATTTTAAAATACTTCAAAAACAGGTAAGCGATTCTGCTTTTAAGTATTTTTTGTTTTACCTGAAAACTTTTATGTTTCATTTAATAAAATTTCTGCAGGCCTATAATGAATAGTATATAAATGCAATGTTAATAATAATAATAAGTTACGTACGCACAAAACCTACTGCTTCTTTTATACCGTAATCTATTAAAGCTTCCTGTCCATTTCTAAAACATACCTTAGCACCCGAATAGCATAACGTTACACAATTTTTACTAAGACTTGAAAAATGTAGAATAAATGAAATTTCAAATACATCAAATTTGTTTTCAGCATCTGTTCTACAGAAAAACTGTACTTATCTTTATATTCATGTGGCAAACATATAATTATGTCTATGAAAAAAAAGAAGCATTGCCTGAGTGAGTCTGGTGCAATTTTTTATGTGAGTTATTATTTCAGGCTTTTTTTGTATGAGGAATTGAATCATTTCAACAATGGAAATGAGTAGCAGTAATAAGCTCTGCCATTTATGAAAACATCTGAACTAGTATAGCATTTTAACATGTTTGTAATATTATTTTACAATGAAGCTTTTAATAATCCAAAAAATATATAAGGGTAAAAAACTCTTTATCCAAACTGCTTGGGACCGGAACAGGTTTGGATTTCATAATAGTTTGAATTTTGGAATATTTGCATCTGAGAGAGTAGTAGAATACTAATGGGTTAGAGAAAATTCAAAGGATTTGTGGCATTGAAGCCAAGTGCTGAATTAAACACTACTAGAGTAGAAAATAAATTGATTATTAAAAAAAAAAAACACTTTATTAAATATGTATACTATGACGAACAAGATTACTAAACTGGATCAATTCAAGAAATGGGTAATGACCATCCACTTCTATATAATCATATGAGGTGATCCAACTATAGTTAAAAACAATATATAGAATAAAAGGGCTGTGTAGCCTGAATGTGGTCTCACAGGACCGTAGGAGGGGAGTTGAAGTGTCAAGACAAGAAATATATTATGGGAACATGTGATCACACATTACACACAGACTATGCGCTCAAAGGCGTCCTCCTGCCTGCGTACTGCTGTGATTCAACCCAGTCAGCCGATTGCTTACTAGTGTCCCTATATCTTGTCACAACATTCATACAAATTATATACTCGTATTGGCCGTTTATGTTAAATAACACAAAAAGAGGCGTCACTGTGTTCTCATGTTCAACTCCTGTGACTTGTTTCTATAGTGTTGGGCATAAGCAGGTACAATGTGTCAGAATTATTCACTTTGTAACACACATTCTATAGGTATCAATAATACTCGTTTGTGATTCGCCTGCTAAAACATTATGTATCCCAACATAGCGTTACAAAAGAATATCCTAATTAGTATATTATCAAACAGTACTCGAATTGTCCTACATCCCTTTCTGTTTGATCATCACGTCAATACAGAACAAATACTGTTAGTAAAATCAAGCATTTGGCACTTAGTATATAAATCGCTATATTGGAAATCTAATGCAACTAAGAGAAACAAGCCGTAGCTCCTACAATCTACGATAGCACCACCAGGACACGCCCACCGACGCGTTTCGTCACTAGTACGTGACTTCGTCAGGGCATAGGGGCGGCCCAGCAATTCAGTCCGTATGATATACTCTCTGGTTACCATGGGAACGGTGTCTGTTTGCGGAAGGGTTCCCCGCAATTTTTGGCGATCATGTTGATCAAAAGGTGAATCAAACATCCCTTGTATTTGAAACACATAGGTATAAAGGTCCACTCATTATAATAATAGAGAGATTATTCAGTACGAATGTTTTAATCATTTTTAGTCGAAGCTATGTTAATGTCCACATATAAACGGATTCATATATGTTTATACATATTAAACTCTTCAGAAGGTATAAATTATTGCACAATGGTTCGCTATATATGGTGCTGATATTTAGTATCTCCACTAGTTCATTTACATTATCACCAGGTATAGAATTATCAGTAAAATGCATATTAACTATCAGCACTGCTCAGCCAATACGTTTAAGCCTTCCACCCATGGTACTATGCAGTTGCTATGGGAGCGGCATATATTTATGGGAATATTCACTGTTTGTGTGAGGCCATCATATTGGTCAGAGGTGCTGAAATCATCTATGGGTTTACAATATATACAGGGAGTGCAGAATTATTAGGCAAGTTGTATTTTTGAGGATTAATTTTATTATTCAACAACAACCATGTTCTCAATGAACCCAAAAAACTCATTAATATCAAAGCTGAATAGTTTTGGAAGTAGTTTTTAGTTTGTTTTTAGTTATAGCTATTTTAGGGGGATATCTGTGTGTGCAGGTGACTATTACTGTGCATAATTATTAGGCAACTTAACAAAAAACAAATATATACCCATTTCAATTATTTATTTTTACCAGTGAAACCAATATAACATTTCAACATTCACAAATATACATTTCTGACATTCAAAAACAAAACAAAAACAAATCAGTGACCAATATAGCCACCTTTCTTTGCAAGGACACTCAAAAGCCTGCCATCCATGGATTCTGTCAGTGTTTTGATCTGTTCACCATCAACATTGCATGCAGCAGCAACCACAGCCTCCCAGACACTGTTCAGAGAGGTGTACTGTTTTCCCTCCTTGTAAATCTCACATTTGATGATGGACCACAGGTTCTCAATGGGGTTCAGATCAGGTGAACAAGGAGGCCATGTCATTAGATTTTCTTCTTTTATATCCTTTCTTGCCAGCCACGCTGTGGAGTACTTGGACGCGTGTGATGGAGCCTTGTCCTGCATGAAAATCATGTTTTTCTTGAAGGATGCAGACTTCTTCCTGTACCACTGCTTGAAGAAGGTGTCTTCCAGAAACTGGCAGTAGGACTGGGAGTTGAGCTTGACTCCATCCTCAACCCGAAAAGGCCCCACAAGCTCATATTTGATGATACCAGCCCAAACCAGTACTCCACCTCCACCTTGCTGGCGTCTGAGTAGGACTGGAGCTCTCTGCCCTTTACCAATCCAGCCATGGGCCCATCCATCTGGCCGATCAAGACTCACTCTCATTTCATCAGTTCATAAAACCTTAGAAAAATCAGTCTTGAGATATTTCTTGGCCCAGTCTTGACGTTTCAGCTTGTGTGTCTTGTTCAGTGGTGGTCGTCTTTCAGCCTTTCTTACCTTGGCCATGTCTCTGAGTATTGCACACCTTGTGCTTTTGGGCACTCCAGTGATGTTGCAGCTCTGAAATATGGCCAAACTGGTGGCAAGTGGCATCTTGGCAGCTGCACGCTTGACTTTTCTCAGTTCATGGGCAGTTATTTTGCGCCTTGGTTTTTCCACACGCTTCTTGCGACCCTGTTGACTATTTTGAATGAAACGCTTGATTGTTCGATGATCACGCTTCAGAAGCTTTGCAATTTTAAGAGTGCTGCATCCCTCTGCAAGATATCTCACTATTTTTGACTTTTCTGAGCCTGTCAAGTCCTTCTTTTGACCCATTTTGCCAAAGAAAAGGAAGTTGCCTAATAATTATGCACACCTGATATAGGGTGTTGATGTCATTAGACCACACCCCTTCTCATTACAGAGATGCACATCACCTAATATGCTTAATTGGTAGTAGGCTTTCGAGCCTATACAGCTTGGAGTAAGACAACATGCATAAAGAGGATGATGTGGTCAAAATACTCATTTGCCTAATAATTCTGCACTCCCTGTAGATATTTTTAGATATTTTTGGTACGCTAGTTAGTGTTGTTGAAAGATGGTTCATTAACACCTTTTGTAAAACATATGGCTAAAGCTAATTTATGGTGTAAGGTCTTCAAAAAGTGCACATCATTATTCAATCTTTCTTAGTTTTTATTACTGATATACAGTGTATGAATTATCTATACTTCTATTACCTGTAAGATCATCAAAACCAAGCACACCCACATAGGGCACTTAATCCCTAATATTATTGGCCACAGGCATATTAATCAACATACATTTAAACTATACAGTCATCCATAGAAGTACACAATCGTTTGATATTGTTCAGCTGGTACATACACAAAACCAATTGTTCATTTATTTTGAGGAAGAATGATATAGGAGGTTACTTAAAGTGAAGGCTAAGTTTTAGGTATTACACTTCTTTCCCTGTAAATACTATCCAAATAAATGTGAGTTTAATTCATCAAAATTTTAGTATCGCTATATTAATGTATTTATTACCTGTTCTTTATCCTATTCATCAGACTGTTAAAACATCCCGTTTTTTTTTTTTTTCTTTCTTATCCAGGTCACGTTTTTTTCAAAGCCAATTGAGACACTGGCCGTTAGGCGGCCGTCAAATTACGTCACCGCAAAACTCTCTCAAATGCGCATGCATTGTATTCACTTCCTATCTGTTAGTCTCAACGCGCGTTCTAGTTTTGTGCATGCGCTTTCTTCAATTCCTCCGGCAACGTCTTGGGTATTGACAAAGTTGCAACTGTATCACGCCTGCGCTTTAGCTCAAACAAATTTTTCTGTCACGCAGACGCAAATCCCACTTATGGCGAGTGGGGCGCATGCGCAATTGCTCCTGAAAACGTGAACGCGCTTTTGAATGACGTACAGAGCGGGTGGGACTGCTCTGTACGTAATGTAATGAATAATCCGGAAATCAATGGAGGGAGGAGCTACAAACGGCCGGGAGAGTAAATATAACATGTTTCTAAAACAATAATCTATATACTGTACTAATGTTAAAAAAAAATTTGCGATCATGGTATTTAGGACTTAACTAATATATTACAGGCAACAAAACCGCAAAACTTAACCTTCACTTTAATTTATAGGAAGCTTTTATAGGAGATTGCATCATTGAGGCCTTTGGGAGATGCAGATCGTAGTTCATGTATCAATCTGCATTCTTTTTGCAGAAGCAATTTGTTAATATCTCCCCTTCTACCTCTTAATTTAAGTTGTTCAATGGCAAAAAAGTGCACTTGATATTTATCTTCCTTATGTACTGTATTCATATGTTTGGCCACCGGCACATTGCGGTTCCACTTTATGTCTCCCATGTGTTCCAACACTCTTGTACGTAATTCCCTAGAGGTCTCACGCACGTAAATTAGGGGGCATTTGCACATGGCAACATATATGACTCTCTTAGTCTACAGTTCATGAATTCATTTATTTGATAACTTTTTCCTGTCTGGGGATGTACAAAGCTTTTCATGGGGGACATGTTTTTACACGCCTGGCAGCGGCCCCATTTAAAGAAGCCTTTTGTTTCTTGCAGCCATGTCCTTTTGAGAGAAGTGACTTCTTGTCAGAATATCTTTGAGATTCTGAGATCTCCTTTTTGTTATATTAGGTTTTTCAGTGATAACTTCTGACAACTCAGAGTCATCCTGCAAAACATGCCAATGTTTCTGGAAAATATTACGAATTGTGCTGTTCTTTTCATCAAAGGTGCCTATTATTCTGATTTTCTTAGTGTTAGCACATTCTTCGTCCTCTTTCCTATCGTGTAATAGGATTGGTCTCTCTAGCGCATTTGCGCGTTGATAGGCTTTTTTGAGACATCTATTAGGATAACCCCTTTCTTTAAACCTCTTCCTCAATTCCTTAGCTTCTGACTCAAAGTCTTCCAAAGTGCTACAATTGCATCTTGCCCTTAAATATTGTCCAAATGGAATGCCCATCTTTTGACTTTTAGGATGGTAGCTCTTCCAATTAAGGGGACTATTTGTTGATGTCTTTTTTCTAAACAGCTTTGTGCTTAAGGACCCATCAGTCTTTTTCTTGATCTCTAAATCCAGGAAAGAGATACTATTTTCTTCAATTGTAGAGGTATAGTGCATACCATGTATGTTGTCATTCAGTCAACGCATAAAGTTAGTAAAATCTTCTTTGGAGCCTGTTCATAATATCAGGACATCATCAATATAGCGAATATACAGATCCATAAAACTCATGAATGGATTGATGTCTTGATTAAGGATATATGTGTGTTCAATCTACCCTAGGAACAAATTGGCATATGTAGGTGCACAGCATGTGCCCATTGCTGTGCCCTTTTTCTGTAGATATACTTTGTTATCAAACAAAAAATAGTTGTGTTTTAACACAAAATCTAGGAGGTCAATAACAAAACCATCCTCTTCACTGCCTCTAGGATTAATCATTTTAAGAAAGTACTGTATGGTCTGTCTTCCCTAGGGAGTGAGAGATGTTGGAATATAGACTCTCAACATCAGTACTAGACAGTAAGGTATTCTCTTGTACATGAATATTTTCCAAATATTTCAAGACATCTTTAGTGTCTTGGACATATGATGTTAGCGTATGTACAAATTCTCGTAATTTATTATCAATATATATACTGATGTTTTCGGTTAAGCATCCATTGCCAGACACTATTGGTCTGCCTAGTGGTGCATTAAGGTCCTTATGAATCTTAGGCAGGTTATAGAATGTTGCTATTCTTGGTGTCATATTACACATGAATTGATACTCAGACTTGGTGATCATTCTTTCACCATAACCTCTATCTAGTAACGATTTCAATTCTTTTGTGAATATCAACGTGGGGTCTTGTGTTAATATTTGATAATTCTCTGTATTTGTTAAGATATCAAGACACATCTTTTTGTATTGTGTGTTATTCATAATAACCAAGTTACCGCCCTTGTCGCCATTCTTAATTGTTATCTCTTGATTATTTTTTAATTCAGCTAATGCTTTTCTTTCTTTAAAGCTCAAGTTCTTCTTAACTTTACTTTTACAATTAAGTGCTTCCAGTTCAGTGGTTACTAGAGAAACAAACTTGTCAATGGTGAGGTATTTTGAGATAGTGGGCATAAAAGTGCTTTTTAGTTTTACAACATTGCTTACTTGGACATTGCCCGTGTCATCATTTTCATCAAGTAATGTTATCATCAAATTAACTATCTCCTGATCTTCCTCCTCAACACCCATATCAGAGAGGCAGATTTTGTTAGCATCTTTATAATATTTATGAAGTGCTAATTTTCTCGCAAAGAGATGTGTGTATTTGACCCAATTAAATGTATCGTATTTAGGGGTGGGAATAAATGAAAGACCTTTTGATAACAGAGTATGATGTTCAGATCTTAACTCTATGCCTGCCAGATTTATGATTTGTAATCCCTCATCTTTCATTTTTGTTTGTTTGTTTTCATTTTGGTTTGTTGCCTTGTTCTTACAGTTCTTTTTGGTGGGAACAGATCCTTCTCTAAAAAAATCCTCGTTATGGAAGGTTCATTTGTGGATGTTATTACATTCGTAGTGACTATTTGTGTTGGTTCCTCATCTGAAGGTTCAGATTCAATAGAGGAGCTCTCTAGTGTGTTACTTTTACCTCTAGCTTCCTGTGTGTATCTCATATTCCTACATTTATAAATACTACTAGTTGTTACTGTACCTTCAAGTAAACTTTTAGTTTTACCAAAAATGCAGTGCACAAAAAATAGATGTATAAATAAAGAATAAGTTTAAGAATTGCATAGAATGACAAAATTAAAGCTAATATAGCTGATTTCAGCTGTAGATGAAGACAAATTGCAAGAATCTGCACTGTAGCTCAAAACTAATATTTTAGTTTGAACAAAAATGTCAAACATTGTCCAAAACGAACACGACAAACCAAAACAAACTAAAAAAAATTTTCAAATGTAACGAAAGGAACAATTTCATACAAAACATTCTCTTGTGCACATTATAAATAATTCAACAATTTGTGGAAATTAAAGTTTGAGTTTAATATCCCACTAACCAAAGGCCTTGAAAGACTGTATCCAGTAAGAGGGACAAAGATAAATGCACCCAGTCAAATCTAACTTCTAATGAGAGACATTTTTTTTACATCCATTGCCTATATGATGTCGTTTATCAATGACCCTCTGTACAGATAACCCATTGATGAAAGTATTGAAAAAGAGTGATTTTGATCCTGCACTGGCCTTGTGGAGGGGTGAGTGCCAGTACAATGAGTGGATGGACAGCGGAAGTTGCATCAAATGTGGACCTGAATGGCTGTGTAGCTTGCCCTATTTGGTGTATAATTTGTATGGTTTTATGGGTGCTTCCTGTTTTAGTTTGAAGGGAGTGCTTTATTAAATGCAGGCAAGTGTTTAATGTGATGGGCATGTTGGGATACTGGGGCAAGCATTGGGGGAGCCATCCTTTGTACTTTTATTTATGTTATATTATTAATTATTGTTTGGTTATTATTAGTAAACATAGCTTTCCCCATATATGTAGTTTGTGTCTAATATTTATATAATAACTTAAAGTCAACACACGTCAGCACTTTTTGATCACTATTTGTTTCACCTTAATCATCCACTCTTTTGTTAAGTGCACCCATACATATTATACACTGTTTTTTAACAGTGTATTATGACATATTATGTTTAACACTTTTAAGGCATAAAATAAAATTTAGGGATAAAAACACAAAAAAACCAAACACACTTTATTAAAATAAAACTATATAAAAAAAAACGTTATTCAAAATTAAAATGTATTAAAGGGACATAATACTCATATGCTAAATCACTTGAAACTGATGCAGTATAACTGTAAAAAGCTGACAGGAAAATATCACCTGAGCATCTCTATGTAAAAAAGGAAGATATTTTACCTCACAATTTCCTCAGCTCAGCAGAGTAAGTTCTGTGTAAATAGTTACATATAGCAGGTAAAAAAAATTAAAAAACAAACAGCAGCCACAATCAGCATCAACAGTGCTGAGGTCATGAACTCTTTTACTGTGATCTCATGAGATTTCACTTAACTCTTATGAGATTTCATAGTAAACTTCCTTAAACTGAATAGGGAAATAACATGAGTGCACAAGGCTCAATTCCTTAGCTGTCCTGGGACAGACATACTGATTTGCTGCTTAGAAGTCCTTTACAATGGGATGTGGCTACTAAGGAATGGAATTTTTGAGGTAAAATATCTTTCTTTTTTACATAGAGATGTTCAGGTGATATTTTCTAGTCAGCTGTTTACAGCTATGCTGCATCACTTTCAAGTGTTTCAACATTTGGGTATCATGGCCTTTTAACAAATCTATACAAAAACACTTTATTAAAATACATTTTACACTTTTACCACTGTAGATGTTCATTGGGACAGGAGGGGAGGGGCAAAGACAAGCCATTCTTAACAAACAATAGCTTGTCATTTTTTACATGATCACTCTGACTGGCTACTTTTTTGTACATCACTGGACTGCCTCACCCCTGAGGCACCCAATAATTGGCCACTGAGTTTGATACCAGCATGCATTGTGGCACGCTCATATCTAGGCCCCATTTTGAGTATACAATCACTGTGACTGGCTGTCACAGTGATTGTATACACAGTTACAGTTTCTGTACTACTGCTGCTGGTTAGCCTCATATGCAGGCTTCTTGATTGCAAAGTGTATCTCATGAATGAAGGCACCCCACTAACAGGCTTGGGATCAAAGGGAGACGCTGTCCCTACGATTGGTAGCCTAAGGTGTCTTAGAATACGCTATTTCTGCACTGCTTCACTCCAGAGACATGCAGAAATAGAACAGTTGTGCCAACAGTGGAGAGACAGGTGCGCTAATTGCCCAGGACACAGCCACTGTACATGGTATGGGACTGGTCCTTAAGTTGCTAAATGACTAGAGTTGTTCATTAAAGGGTTAAAAAGTTTCCAGTTTACTTCTATTATCAAACTTGCTTTGTTCTCATGGTATTCTTTGTTTAGGAGAACCACCCATGAAGGAAACCAGGAGAATGAGTCAAATGTCGTGTCCCCTAAAAGAAGACAATATAAGGGGGCACACAAAAGTTCACCTATAGTCAGTGATGAAGCGAAATGATCATCCATATAGAGAAATGTTAACCAATCTTCCAAGCAGAAGCTATAGGATGCTACTACCTCACACTGTCTGGAACTGAAAAAGTGTGAGTCTAAGAAAAGCAAAAAACAGGGGGCGCCACACAGAGTGATTTGGCAAAATATGTAGATAGTAAAAATGCCAAATTTGTTACTCACATTTGAGAAGGCATAAATGCAGTAGCGCAACCAAGTAGGCCGATGTTCAACAGGAATTAGCCGACTGATCTCCAGTCATGCAGCTCCAATGACACAGCTCCTCCAGTTAGCATTTCTCCACCACTGGTAATCCAGTGAACTGGTCATTTATGCACATGGTGAGCGCACATAACAAAATAAAACTTGTTTCTAAAGTTCAGAATAACAATATCTAAAGGGCTGCTGATTACAAATGATTAATGAGCAACAATTAAAAAAAATGTTGCTGATCATTGATATTTATATAAGAACCCCATTGTAAAGGGGACATTGCTCACAAATATAAAAACAAGTACCAATGTAACATTCTCTCAGCTCATCGAAATGCCAAACTTCAGATTGAAACTGTTTTGTGAACAGACCGATCTAAAGAGATGCAAAAAGGTGAATACAGAAAAAGGAGAACATTTCCACAACATTGACAGGTCACTGGAGAATAACCAATATGGAGCTACCACATTATCACGTTACAAAAGAAAACCATACATACCAGATATGAAATATATATAATAATAACAATAATAATAATAATATAAGATGATAAATACAAAAGTTAAACATGTAACTAGTATAGTACTAACTGAAGGAGTCGTGTCATTGGAGCTGCATGATCGGAGAGTAACCAATTTGATGTTTTTATTATGTACATACAAGTAATTTGCAGAATCGCGCTATATGGTGCCCCCTGTTTTTTGCTTACCAAGAGAATTAAAAAAAAAATTGATATTAGAAGTAAATTGGAACATTTTCAAATTGTACAGTTTATCTAAACCATGAAAGAAAAACTTAATGTCCTTTTAAGCATGTGTTTTACTTATCTGTTTCCCCCTGTATAGTTTCATTAACAAAGGGTTAATATTAGGGACTGTATCTTTGCAATTATGGTACGTCTTTTTAGAGAGTAAAGACTGAGAAATCCAATATCAGTGATCAAGGGCATCAACGCACAAACACGTATCCATTATTTGGTCTCTTCAATGACACTATTTTTTTAAGACTTGTTGCTACTGCTGTCTACTTTACTCTATTTTTGGAGTATGGGGTTTTATATTGCTACTAAATGTTTCAAGAAACATCCTCATATATTGTTAAAAATATATTCTGACATACACATCTATCTATCTCTATCTATCTATGTACATATACACAAGTAAATTGTATTTTAAGCTAGCATGTGATAAATGTAACATACAGCATTTTTCAAACTCATTGTCTGATTCTAACTCCAAAAGATGTTCTGGAGAGATAAGCCTTCACGAGCATGCAACAAAAAATAGGTGTAAAGTGACAGTCTACTACTGTTATTGTTTAGACAACCAACACTAATTATTATTTATAAAATATTTTACCCGGAAGGATACATTGAGATTTCTCTCGTTTTCAAGTATGTCCTGGGTCCACAAAACATTGTATTGATACAATAGGGTACAAAAAAAATACAAAAACAATATTAATACATAATATATTCAAAATTTAAAGGGATATATTAGTGAAAATTAAACTTTCATGATTCAGATAGAACATGCATTTATAAGCAACTTTCTAATTTACTCCTGTTATCAATTCTTCTTCGTTCTCTTGATTTCTTTATTTAAAAAAGCTGGAAAGTAAGCTTAGAAGCCGTCCCTTTTTTGGTTCAACACCTGGGTAGCACTTGCTGATTGGATGGCTACATTTAGACACCAATCAGCAAGTGCTACCCAGGTGCTAAACCAAAAATGGGCCATCTTCTAAGCTTACATTCCAGCTTTTTTAAATAAATATACCAAGAGAATGAAGAAGAATTGATAACTGGAGTAAATTAGAAAGTTGCTTATTATTGCATGTTCTATCTGAATCATGAAAGTTTAATTTTGACTATACTATCCCTTTAACATAGAACAGGTAGGAAATATATAATCAACCATGGCAGGTGCATTCTGTTTTGAGATATGCAAAGAGGGATCTCTTAAAGGATTTTAGACTTGGGGAAGGTTTTAAAGTGTGTGGGAGGTCATTCCATAATTGTGGTGCTCTGTAGAAAAAACAGAATTTATGTTTACCTGATAAATTACTTTCTCCAACGGTGTGTCCGGTCCACGGCGTCATCCTTACTTGTGGGATATTCTCCTCCCCAACAGGAAATGGCAAAGAGCCCAGCAAAGCTGGTCACATGATCCCTCCTAGGCTCCGCCTTCCCCAGTCATTCGACCGACGTAAAGGAGGAAAATTTGCATAGGAGAAATCATATGATACCGTGGTGACTGTAGTTAAAGAAAATAAATTATCAGACCTGATTAAAAAACCAGGGCGGGCCGTGGACCGGACACACCGTTGGAGAAAGTAATTTATCAGGTAAACATAAATTCTGTTTTCTCCAACATAGGTGTGTCCGGTCCACGGCGTCATCCTTACTTGTGGGAACCAATACCAAAGCTTTAGGACACGGATGAAGGGAGGGAGCAAATCAGGTCACCTAGATGGAAGGCACCACGGCTTGCAAAACCTTTCTCCCAAAAATAGCCTCAGAAGAAGCAAAAGTATCAAATTTGTAAAATTTAGTAAAAGTGTGCAGTGAAGACCAAGTCGCTGCCTTACATATCTGATCAACAGAAGCCTCGTTCTTGAAGGCCCATGTGGAAGCCACAGCCCTAGTGGAATGAGCTGTGATTCTTTCAGGAGGCTGCCGTCCGGCAGTCTCGTAAGCCAATCTGATGATGCTTTTAAGCCAAAAAGAGAGAGAGGCAGAAGTTGCTTTTTGACCTCTCCTTTTACCAGAATAAACAACAAACAAGGAAGATGTTTGTCTAAAATCCTTTGTAGCATCTAAATAGAATTTTAGAGCACGAACTACGTCCAAATCGTGCAACAAACGTTCCTTCTTTGAAACTGGATTCGGACACAAAGAAGGCACGACTATCTCCTGGTTAATGTTTTTGTTAGAAACAACTTTCGGAAGAAAACCAGGTTTAGTACGCAAAACCACCTTATCTGCATGGAACACCAGATAAGGAGGAGAACACTGCAGAGCAGATAATTCAGAAACTCTTCTAGCAGAAGAAATTGCAACCAAAAACAAAACTTTCCAAGATAATAACTTAATATCAACGGAATGTAAGGGTTCAAACGGAACCCCCTGAAGAACTGAAAGAACTAAATTGAGACTCCAAAAAACTCTAAGCCATCTCCGTGGAGATGTTGCCTGTACAACGGCAAAGAGAATGACTGGGGAAGGCGGAGCCTAGGAGGGATCATGTGACCAGCTTTGCTGGGCTCTTTGCCATTTCCTGTTGGGGAGGAGAATATCCCACAAGTAAGGATGACGCCGTGGACCGGACACACCTATGTTGGAGAAAGGAGGATCGAGCTGCTTTCTTTTTGTATGGAGGCAGACTAAATAATGTACTGGTACTGGATCGGAGATTATGGGAGGTGGGAACAGCTGGAGAGAGCATTCTGCTCATGTAGGGTGGGAGCTTCCCAAAAAAGCTCTTAAACACAAGGCTGGAAAGATGGAGGGTGCGCCTGGATTCCAGCGACAGACAGTTTAGTTCTTTAAGTAAGTCATAATGTTGGGTCCTGTAGTTACATTGTAGCACAAAGCGGCAGAACGAGTTATACAGTGTATTAAGTTTAGGTGAGTTTGCAGTGCAAGTGCATATACTACATCCCCATAATCCATGATTGGCATTATGGATTATGTTAATATTAATATGCTTTTTACCAATGTGATTACCTTGCATCTAAGCTTCTGCAGACTGCACCTTTATCTCAGTTCTTTTGACAGACATTCTGCAGACTGCACCATTATCTCAGTTCTTTTGACAGACATGCATTTTAGCCAATCAGTGCCCTCTCATAAGAAACTCCATGGGCATGAGCACAATAATATTTACATGAACTAACGCCCTCTAGCTGTGAAAAACTGTCAAATGCATTCAGATAAGAGGCGGCATTCAAGGGCTTAGAAAGCTTTCAACTAAGAATACCAAGAGGACAAAGCAAATGTGATGATGAAAGTAACTTGGAAAGTTGTTTAAAACGGCATGCCCTATCTGAATCATGAAAGTTTAATTTTAACTAGACTGTCCCTTTAATCAGCAAACACACATTTTAAAAATGTAATCCATTTTAAAATACTCTAATATAGATCAATTGATTTTAAAGGCTTTCAGTAACATTGATTTTTAAAACAGTGGCATCAAAACACATACTGAAGTGATATGGAATACATGAACCGCAGGGTTAAAGCTTTTATCATTTTCTTCCATGCTCCTGTCAGCGCCACTGCAAAACTAAGTCAGATGATTTACATAAAAAATAATTAACTAAACAGATGTTCACATTTGATGACGGTGAAATGAAGTGTGAACAATAACAGAAAAGATTTGGGTTTTCTAAACAAAATGACTTCAATCAGCAGAATAATATATCTCCCACACATTACTCCCACAAAAAAAATCATTTTTTAGCCAACAATATTTTGCCAGAGTTCACAACAAGAATGCGTTTTATGAATGCACAATTCTGTGTTTCCAAGCAGACCGTGTTACAAGAGCTGTAGCACTGCCAAATAATATTCATTGTAACTAATGTGATCTGAGGTCAGTTAAATAAGTGCATTACAATTTCACTTCATTCAAAAAATGCTATTCTGTTCCAATACAAATATGAGAAATAAGATATCTTCTTTTTTTATATAACAAAATTGCCCAATTGCAGAACAAAACACAAAAAAATAAGGCTTCTTTCAGCAGAGAAGTTTATTGTTTAAAAGCACATTCTAGTGTAAAAATAAAATGCTCTATTTTGCTAAATTTTATTTAAAAAAAAATTCAAATTTAACTGTGTCTTAAAGGAATATGAAACCCAAATCTTATTTTAATTTTATGAGCATACATTTTCAAACAACTATCCAATTTACTTCTAATTTTGCATCGATCTCTCAGTACCCTTTGTTGAAGGAGCAGCAATGCACTACTAAGAGCTAGCTGAACACATTGATAACCCAATGACAGGAGGCATACATGTGCCACCAATCAGCATGTAGCTCCCAGCTCCTGAGCCTACCTAGGTATGCTTTTCAACAAAGGATACCAGCAGAACTAAGCAAATAAGATAATAGATATAAATTGGAAAATTGTTTAAAATTGTGTGGTCTACATGAAAGAAAAATATTTGGGTTTAATGTCCGAAGGAAGAGGAGGCGGTGCTGCTGCAGTATGCTTCCGTAAAGGACCGGGGTAAACGGACCGAACCAAAACCGGTGAAGGGGTGTGTGGAGCCAACCAAATGCGGGGGACGTCCGCAATGAACTCAGCAAAAACGAAAAAATGGTAGGCTGCTGAGCAACAGGTAAGAAAAAAGATTTATGATTTATTCCATTAAAATGACAAAGAACACAACAATACAAAAAGGGGTGTTAGCCATCTAACATGTTTCGCGCATGAGAGCGCTTACTTATAGATGCTAAGTGCAAGTAAGAAAGACCAGAGCATTTAAAGGGACAGGCACCAATAGGAAACAGGTTCATCAGGTGACATAATGTAACAGGTGTCACATAAATAATTTCACAACATTTGTTAAAGTTGTCTGTCCTTCATATATGCTATAGTTTGTATATTAAAAACAAATACATTTTACTTGTGAAAGAAAAAGCAATATTTGGCTCATAAGAATTGCATCAAATGTTTAAATACTCAAATGATTCAGAAACAGTTCATGATAGGAACAATATACAAAAAGCAAACGAAAGAAATAAGTAAAAGAGAGAAATAAAGTATTTACACAAAACTGAACCATATCAAAGTTGCATAACAAACAATATATGAAAAACTCATAATAATTATATGTTGGAAAATAATTGATATGTATCTTCCTGCATGTAATAGTGTGAGGAATAATTAACAAATATTTTGTTTGTTTTGTAATGAAAGTATTTGCCATACATGCTAATTATTAAAGAAAACAAAACAAAATGAAATGGGGTACACCCAGGGCTTACATATATCTTATATAGACTCTACACTTTAAAATAAATTTTTATTTTTATTGGAATTTTTATTATTGCATAAATTCAAAAGTAGAGGTAGTGTCTATATTCACATTTACAACCATAGGTGAGACCCATATGTATATCATAATGTCCAGACAGATATTAGTGTATGCAAAGAGTTATAAATCCAAGATTTTTAGAAAACATAAGTATATGTGAGCATACTAATATGAAAATATATGTATGGACATCAATATACAATGATAAATATACACTCTCATATCTGTCTAATCCACGAAATATCTCATATCCCACTCTAAGTTCATACCTAGTGGTGATTTAGATCTTAGCTTATAGATCCAAAATAATTCCTTTTTATCCAATATTTTAGATAAATTACCCCCACGTGTGGGTACTCTAGCTATATCTATAACCTTAGTTTTAAATTTGGGTACATTGGTGAGGTGGAAAAGGTTAAAATGTTTGGCCACTGCGGAATCTTTATTAAAATTCTTTACATCCCTAAGGTGTTCCCTAGTATGGTCCCTGAGACTTCTAGTTGATTGACCTACATACTGAGACCCACAAAGTTGGCAATCAAGTAGATATACAATATAGGAGGTCAGGCAGGTAGCATAAAAATAAATTTTGAAAGTTTCCCCTGTAACTGTACTACAAAAACTATTGGTGTAGTCCATAGTGTCGCAAGTTAGGCAATTAGAAAGGTGTGCTCTAAAATTGCCCTTACCTCTAAGCCAGTTAGCATCAGTACTGGCCTTGGATTTCACGAGACTAGGTGAAAGCTTGGAAGCTAATGTGGGAAGTTTTTTTGCTACAAATCTACAATCTTTGATATAAGATTGAAGGATTTCATCACTCTTCAATACATGTAGATGTTTTTTAAGAATACTACATATGGAATTATATTGGAGAGAGAATTCCGTTGAAAATACAATGCTATCCTCATTTAAATAGTTTCTTGTTTTAGGATAATCCCTAGATATAGCAATACTGCTAGTTGTCTCTATTAAGGGGGGAAGGGGAAACCTGTGTCTTAGGTTTCTAATATTTAGTCTCCTCAAATACTTTGGTTAGCTCTTTTTCATTATAACCTCTGGCTTTGAGTCTTACAATTAATTCTTTACCCCCTTGTATATAATTTTCAATATTGCTAGCATTGAGTCTGAGTCTAATAAACTGGCTCCTAGGTATTGATTTTACTAGATGATGTGGATGGCAAGAGGTAGCGTGAAGTATGGTGTTACCTGCCGTATCCTTTCTGTATGTACTGGACTGGATCTTATGTGTGGAAATGTCACCATATAGGTGAAGGTCTAAAAAATTAACTCCCTCAGGGTGCAAATCTCCAGTAAATCTTAAATTGATATCATTGTCATTAATACTGGTCAAAAAATCATCAAAAGGAAAGTCATCTTTCTTTTACAGTTTTAAATTTGGGTACATTGGTGAGGTGGAAAAGGTTAAAATGTTTGGCCACTGCGGAATCTTTATTAAAATTCTTTACATCCCTAAGGTGTTCCCTAGTATGGTCCCTGAGACTTCTAGTTGATTGACCTACATACTGAGACCCACAAAGTTGGCAATCAAGTAGATATACAATATAGGAGGTCAGGCAGGTAGCATAAAAATCAATTTTGAAAGTTTCACCTGTAACTGTACTACAAAAACTATTGGTGTAGTCCATAGTCTCGCAAGTTAGGCAATTAGAAAGGTGTGCTCTAAAATTGCCCTTACCTCTAAGCCAGTTAGCATCAGTACTGGCCTTGGATTTCACTAGACTAGGTGAAAGCTTGGAAGCTAATGTGGGAGGTTTTTTTGCTACAAATCTACAATCTTTGATATAAGATTGAAGGATTTCATCACTCTTCAATACATGTAGATGTTTTTTAAGAATACTACATATGGAATTATATTGGAGAGAGAATTCCGTTGAAAATACAATGCTATCCTCATTTAAATAGTTTCTTGTTTTAGGATCATCCCTAGATATAGCAATACTGCTAGTTGTCTCTATTAAGGGGGGAAGGGGAAACCTGTGTCTTAGGTTTCCAATATTTAGTCTCCTCAAATACTTTGGTTAGCTCTTTTTCATTATAACCTCTGGCTTTGAGTCTTACAATTAATTCTTTACCCCCTTGTATATAATTTTCAATATTGCTAGCATTGAGTCTGAGTCTAATAAATTGGCTCCTAGGTATTGATTTTACTAGATGATGTGGATGGCAAGAGGTAGCGTGAAGTATGGTGTTACCTGCCGTATCCTTTCTGTATGTACTGGACTGGATCTTATGTGTGGAAATGTCACCATATAGGTGAAGGTCTAAAAAATTAACTCCCTCAGGGTGCAAATCTCCAGTAAATCTTAAATTGATATCATTGTCATTAATAATGGTCAAAAAATCATCAAAAGGAAAGTCATCTTTTACAATGAAAATAAGATCATCTATATACCTCATGTACATAAGGATGCCGGACATGAAAGGTTCCCCAATGTCATATATATGCTGGAGCTCCCACCTACCCACAAATAAATTTGCGTAAGAGGGGGGCAAATTTTGCCCCCATAGCTGTTCCTTGGCATTGTAAATAATGGATTGAATCAAAGTTAAAATAATTGTGGGTAAGTAAGAACTCCACAAAATCCAAGATAAACTGTTTAATCTCATCCTCGTAGGTGGTGTTTCTATTCAGGAAAAATTCCAAGGCCCGGCATCCATGCACATGAGGTATAGAAGAATACAAAGATGTGGCATCTATTGTCACCCATTTGTAGCCTTCCTGCCATTCAAAATTCTCTAATACTTCTAGAAGATGGCTGGAATCACTGATGTAGCTATATAAACTCCTGACTAAAGGTTGCAGGATACTATCTATCCATTCAGACATAGGCTCCAAAAGGGAGCCTATGCCTGAAATGATAGGGCGCCCTGGGGGGGATAAAAGGCTTTTGTGCGTTTTTGGGAGATAATGAAAAATCGGTGTGATAGCATGTGTAGGCAAAAGATATCTAGATTGTTCAGTAGTGAAAATACCCAAGGAAACAGCTTCCTCAAGTAATTTCTGTAACTGTTTTGAAAAAACTGCAGTTGGATCCAACTCAAGTTTCCTATATGTAGTGTTATCAGATAGTTATCTAGCGGCCTCCATCATGTAGTCAGACTTATTGAGAACAACGACATTGCCCCCTTTATCCGAATTCCGGATGACAATGTCGTCATTCTCAGCTAAATCCTTTACAGCATGTCTTTCCAAAGTAGTCAAGTTATGTTTGTATCTATAACTATCAGAATTACATGTTTCCTCTAGTTTCAAAATATCCTCCTCTACACGTTTGTGGAAAGAATTGATAAAGTTACCCCTAAACTGTCTAGGATAGAAGTTAGACTCATATTTCCTTGGAACTGGTAGAGTTTCTTTCTTGGAATCATTAATCTCTACATTTAGATTATCTATAGTTTCATTTAGACAAATATCTGAAAAGGAAAATAATTTATTCCAATCTACATTTTTTTCATTTTTTTCTTCATTTTTTTCAATGCTGTTAGTTAAAGAATTAGATACATCATATGTGATAGTGTGCTCAGAATTGTGAAAAAACCTTTTAAGTGTCAACTTTCTGATAAATCTGTTTACATCAATTAAAGTCCTAAATGCTGAAAATTTATGTGTCGGTGCGAATCCTAATCCCTTCTTCAGGACTTTTTCATGTTCCTTGGATAATTGAGTGTCAGAAAGGTTGATAACATTAAGAGTTATTTCTTCTTCTGCGATTTCTGCTGTTTTCCCATGTTGTTTTCTCTTTTTCTTCCTTGATCTTCTTGTCCGTCTCCTAAAGGGATGCTTGACTGGTTGCGAGTTTTAGGACGAGCTGCCTTATCACTATTGGCTTTATCTTTCTTTGATGTAACCTGTGAAGACAAGGAAAGAGAAGAGGGGTGGGGAGACACTGGAACAGACGTATCATCACTAGATCCTGTGGAATCAGAGTCACGGTCAGTGGATTCCGGTTCAGTGGATGAGAAGACCACCCTGCGTTCTTTATCTTTTTTCAAAATAGGTTTGAGGGGTCTATTATCCTCCACGTCATTTGACCGTTTCTTTGAAGGTCTCCTATGACGTCTACGGAACCTCGACCAGTCGTATACTCTGTTATTATCATAGTCTTCGCGGTCACGTAGAAATTTGTTCTTTTTCTTTTCAGCAATTTCTGCATCTGCTTTCTTTATTTTTTCTTTCATTTGTAATTTTAATTCTGCATATTGTTCCTCAGTTTTGCATGCTTTTAGGTCTGCTTTGGTGGTCAGAATTTTATCTTTCAGATTATTCTTTTTCTGTTCTTTGCTTTTTACCAATACCCCTAACAACTTTAGAGAACACTCATTTAGAGCTGTATTCCATTCATCCTGTAGATCACTGTCTTCCAGATCATAATTAGGATATTTTTTGATTCTGAGGCCTCTGGGGATTCTTTTCACATCTATATAGTGTGTCAGTGTAACAACATCCCACATGGACTGTAAATCAGACATTAGTAGTTTCTCTAAGGTGTTAAAGAGTTGTTTTAAATCACCTTCACATGTAGTGTTAGCAGAACTTGAAAATATAGTGTCAAAAAATTGCTTTCTGTTCTGAATATCATAGCCAAATTGTCACCTTCACCCTCCATGTTTATGTGTCCAATAAAGTCTTATGGTATAAAAATTAACCTGTTGCTGCTCACACAGTTAACCCTTGAATTCAAATTTAAATTTATATACCGGTAAGGTCTATATATTAGTAATGTCCAATGTGTATGATACAACTGAATTAGTAAAAAAGTTTACCCCTGCTGCAATTCAAAGAAAACTGACATAAAGGCATTTGATTAGACGGTACCATGGATGAAATGAAAAACACACATCACCATCAAAACATAGTATCAACTGAAAGTTCCCTTTGTCAAGCAAAAATAGGAAAGCACGAATATCGTATAGCCAAGCTGAAGCCAAACTGAAAGTTATTTGCGTTAGTCCAGCGTTAGTAAGGAGCGGGTAAGCAAAAGAAAGCAAAAGCCAGTTTTATAGCATTACACACTTCATATGCTGTACATCCGTGAATCATTCATTAAACAGTAAAGGCTGTACCTGATAAGCATCTCGGCAATTCCTATGTAGTGGAGTGTAGTAGTCTTCTTGTTAGCAATGTCCAACGTCCGTTAACGAGCAAGCACCGAAGTTTGTCCAGAATCACAGAAGGAAGAGGAGGCGGTGCTGCTGCAGTATGCTTCCGTAAAGGACCGGGGTAAATGGACCGAACCAAAACCGGTGAAGGGGTGTGTGGAGCCAACCAAATGCGGGGGACGTCCGCAATGAACTCAGCAAAAACGAAAAAAATGGTAGGCTGCTGAGCAACAGGTAAGAAAAAAGATTTATGATTTATTCCATTAAAATGACAAAGAACACAACAATACAAAAAGGGGTGTTAGCCATCTAACATGTTTCGCGCATGAGAGCGCTTACTCATAGATGCTAAGTGCAAGTAAGAAAGACCAGAGCATTTAAAGGGACAGGCACCAATAGGAAACAGGTTCCTCAGGTGACATAATGTAACAGGTGTCACATAAATAATTTCACAAAATTTGTTAAAGTTGTCTGCCCTTCATATATGCTATAGTTTGTATATTAAAAACAAATACATTTTACTTGTGAAAGAAAAAGCAATATTTGGCTCATAAGAATTGCATCAAATGTTTAAATACTCAAATGATTCAGAAACAGTTCATGATAGGAACAATATACAAAAAGCAAACGAAAGAAATAAGTAAAAGAGAGAAATAAAGTATTTACACAAAACTGAACCATATCAAAGTTGCATAACAAACAATATATTAAAAACTCATAATAATTATATGTTGGAAAACAATTGATATGTATCTTCCTGCATGTAATAGTGTGAGGAATAATTAACAAATATTTTGTTTTTTTTTAAATGAAAATATTTGCCATACATGCTAATTATTAAAGAAAACAAAACAAAATGAAATGGGGTACACCCAGGGCTTACAAATATCTTATATAGACTCTACACTTTAAAATAAATTTTTATTTTTATTGGAATTTTTATTATTGCATAAATTCAAAAGTAGAGGTAGTGTCTATATTCACATTTACAACCATAGGTGAGACCCATATGTATATCATAATGTCCAGACAGATATTAGTGTATGCAAAGAGTTATCCTTTTGGAGCCTATGTCTGAATGGATAGATAGTATCCTGCAACCTTTAGTCAGGAGTTTATATAGCTACATCAGGGATTCCAGCCATCTTCTAGAAGTATTAGAGAATTTTGAATGGCAGGAAGGCTACAAATGGGTGACAATAGATGCCACATCTTTGTATTCTTCTATACCTCATGTGCATGGATGCCGGGCCTTGGAATTTTTCCTGAATAGAAACACCACCTACGAGGATGAGATTAAACAGTTTATCTTGGAGGTTGTGGAGTTCTTACTTACCCACAATTATTTTAACTTTGATTCAATCCATTATTTACAATGCCAAGGAACAGCTATGGGGGCAAAATTCGCCCCCTCTTACGCAAATTTATTTGTGGGTAGGTGGGAGCTCCAGCATATATATGACATAGGGGAACCTTTCAGGTCCGGCATCCTTATGTACATGAGGTATATAGATGATCTTATTTTCATTGTAAAAGATGACTTTCCTTTTGATGATTTTTTGACCAGTATTAATGACAATGATATCAATTTAAGATTTACTGGAGATTTGCACCCTGAGGGAGTTAATTTTTTAGACCTTCACCTATATGGTGACATTTCCACACATAAGATCCAGTCCAGTACATACAGAAAGGATACGGCAGGTAACACCATACTTCACGCTACCTCTTGCCATCCACATCATCTAGTAAAATCAATACCTAGGAGCCAATTTATTAGACTCAGACGCAATGCTAGCAATATTGAAAATTATATACAAGGGGGTAAAGAATTAATTGTAAGACTCAAAGCCAGAGGTTATAATGAAAAAGAGCTAACCAAAGTATTTGAGGAGACTAAATATTGGAAACCTAAGACACAGGTTTCCCCTTCCCCCCCCTTAATAGAGACAACTAGCAGTATTGCTATATCTAGGGATGATCCTAAAACAAGAAACTATTTAAATGAGGATAGCATTGTATTTGTGATGAGAGCAGGATGTGATGTCACTAGCATGTGGGCGGGGCTTAGATCCGGTGTCTGTGTCGCAGTTATTTTAGTACAATCAACCTGACTAGATGTGTATTGTTATGCTCTGCAATAAAATAGAGTTGTACCATCATTGCTGTGTCCTGCATATGTCCTGCATCTCATGACAAGTTCTGGACTGCGCTTCTGTTCCTGATCGATTGCAATGTCAAAGTTTACCCCACCTGAGCCTTTTGACTTTTCTCAGCCTGCAGCTTGGCCCACATGGCGTCAGCGGTTTCAGCGCTTCAGGATTGCATCCAAACTGAACAAGGAGAGTGGTGAAGTACAAGTTAATTCTCTTTTATACTCCATGGGGAAAGATGTAGAGCCAGTGTTCAATGCTTTTACTTTCCAAGAAGGGGAAGAAGTTAACTTTGATATAGTCATGGATAAACTCAGTGCCCACTTTGTGCCCAAAAGAAATGTGATTCATGAGAGAGCTTGTTTTCACAAACGTAATCAGCGTGTGGGAGAATCTGTGGAGTCATTTGTGCAAAGCCTGTATGAATTAGCTGAATTCTGTGAGTTTGGTGTTGCTAAAGAAGAGCAAATCAGAGACCGAATAGTTATTGGAATTGCAGATGCTGAAGTCTCCCTGAAGCTGCAGTTAGAGCCTGATTTAACGTTAGACGGGGCTATTAGGATGGCCCGCCAGAGTGAACTGGTGAAAAAGCAAAGTGCTGATCTGAGGTCTGAGAGTATTGTGGATGAAGTGCAACAGTCTAGAAAAATTACTAGTGAAAGGCACAGTGTGAGCGGTAGATCAAAAGTACTGGAAAGGCCTAGAAGTGGATGGGCGCAACATGGCCGATGCACACGGTGCTACCGGGCTCATGATCAGAGTGCTATATGCCCGGCCAGAGATAAAAGATGCAGAAAATGCAACAGAATAGGCCATTTTGAAGTGGTGTGTAAAACTGAATACATTAAGGAGATGCAGGTGGACAGTGACCAGGAGGGTCAGGAAGTGTCTTTTGTGGGGTCTGTTGTGGAACGGACAAGCTCAGAGGAAGATTGGAAAGTTACTTTTACTGTAATGGGAGCCAAAGTTGATTTTAAGATTGACACAGGAGCTGATATCACTGTAATGTCTTTTGCTGAATTTATGAAACTGCCTCGACAGCCCCAGCTGGCAAAGGTTACTACAAATGTCCATAGTCCTGGTGGCCGCATTGATTGTGTGGGGAAATTTCTTGCCAGCTGTGAGTACAAACAAAAAAAGTTCACCATGTGGGTGCATGTGATCCGAGGTCAATGTGTTAACAGTTTATTGAGCAGAAAAGCAGCCTGTGACTTGGGCCTCGTGGCCAGAGTGAATGAGATCTCTGAAGATATGTTTGGCGAGTTGGGCTTACTGAACTGCAAACCTGTCCGTATAGCACTTAAAAGTGACGCAGTCCCATACAGTATTTCTACTCCTCGTAGAATTCCGTTCCCGCTCATGCCTCAAGTGGAGAAAGAGCTCATGCGCATGAAGTCTATGGGGGTTATTGAAGAGGTTGTTGAAGCAACTGATTGGTGTGCCCCCATTGTTCCAGTTGCAAAGAAAAACGGAAAGGTGCGCATCTGTGTGGACCTGAAAAGGTTGAATGAGGCAGTGAAGAGGGAGAGATTTGTGCTGCCGACATTGGAAGATATAGCCCCGAAGTTGGCTGGGGCGAAGTTCTTTTCCACATTAGACGCTTCTAGCGGCTTTTGGCAGATCCCCCTGGATCCAAAGTGCCACAAACTGACTACCTTTATCACACCGGTAGGTCGGTTCTGCTTCTGCAGACTCCTCTTTGGGATATCCTCCGCTCCTGAGATCTTTCAAAGTGAAATGAGTTCTCTCCTGAGTGGCCACGTGGGCACAACGGTCGTCATGGACGACATTCTAGTGTATGGGTCTACAGTGGAGGAGCATGATCAGCGTTTGAGTTGTGTGCTGCAGGCTATCAAAGAGTCTGGGCTGAAGCTGAATAAAGAAAAATGTCATTTTAGGAAAACTGAATTATGCTACTTTGGGCATATCATCAACGGGGATGGCATCAAGCCAGACCCCGAGAAAATTCGGGCTATCGAACAGATGAAAAGCCCTTCTGATGTACATGAGCTGAGACAGATATTGGGCCTTGTAAATTATGTGGGCAAGTTTCTTCCAGATTTATCTACAGTTTTACACCCTATCACAGAGTTGCTTAAGAAAGATGTTGCCTGGGTCTGGGGACCCTCACAAGAAAAAGCGTTTCTGCATGCCAAGTCCCTGCTGGGGTCTGCCCCAGTGCTGGGGTTCTACTATCCTTCAAAAAAGACTGTGGTTAGTGCTGATGCAAGCAGTTATGGGTTGGGGGTTGCACTCCTGCAGCTGAATGACAACAAACTACAGCCCATCGCCTACTGTTCCCGCACACTGACGGCTGCGGAGTCAAAATACGCTCAAATTGAGAAAGAGTGCCTGGCTGCAGTTTGGGCCTGTGAGCGCTTTCAGCGTTATCTAGTGGGTTTGGAGAAATTTAGTCTGGAAACTGACCACAAACCGCTAGTCCCTCTTATCAATTCTTATGACATTGACAAAACACCCTTGAGATGCCAGAGACTTTTAATGAGACTGCTCAGGTTCAATGTTCAGGCAGTGCATGTGCCGGGGAAGCAACTGGTTGTGGCAGATACACTGTCCAGGCTCCCGCTGGCTGCTGCTGAAGAATCCTCCACAGAGTCGGATGTGAAAGTGTATGTTGATTCAGTTCTGGCCTCTAAGTCCATTTCTTCAAGGAAACTGGAAGAGATAAAGAAAGAGACATATTTGGACACAGATCTGCAAGAAGTTATAAGGTACATAAAAGATGGCTGGCCCGAGAGCCGGGCAGCTTGGATGTCTTTAAATGCTTACCAGCCAGAGAGGTTGCAGCTCACGGAGCTGGAGGGGTTGGTGCTGTTCCAAGACCGCATTGTAATTCCTGTCAGCATGAGGAAGGAGATGTTAAACAGGATTCACGATGGCCACTTAGGCATTACAAAGTGCAGAGAAAGGGCAGCTACAGCTGTGTGGTGGCCTGGGATCAGCTCCGACATTGCAAATCACGTGTCTTAATGTGCCTTTTGCCGGGAACGCCGGCCTACTCAGAGAAGGGAGCCCTTAATGTCTACTCCGCTGCCTGCGGGGCCGTGGCAGAAAATAGCTGCTGATTTGTGTGAACTGCACGGGAAAAAGTTTCTTGTTGTGATCGACTACTATTCCAGGTATTTGGAAATTGCACCCCTGAATGATATCACAAGTCAGGCCGTTATCGTTCGCCTGAAGAGCTTGTTCGCCCGCTGGGGCATTCCAATGGAGCTAGTGAGTGATAATGGTATGCAATTCGCTTCTACAGAGTTCAGTGCTTTCAGCAGGGAATATGATTTTGTACATTCCACGTCAAGTCCACATTATCCGCAGGCCAACGGAATGGCTGAAAGGGCAGTTCAAACAACAAAATTCATTCTAAAGCAATCTGAGCCGTACCTAGCCCTTTTGTCATACAGGGCGACGCCCATTCAAGCCACCGGGTTTAGCCCGGCACAGCTGATGCTAGGACGCCAGATTCGCACCACTTTACCCTCAGTGGGTGTCTTCAAACCGCCTGGCCTTGTTCCTCGGGACGAAGTCCTTAGGAGGGATGAAGAGGCCAAAAAGGGTTATCGTTTCTTCTACGACAGGAGACAGTCTGTCAGGCCTTTACAGGAACTGAAAGTGGGCCAAAGTGTCAGAATTAAACTGGATGATGAGAAGAAATGGAAGACGCCTGCTACGGTAGTGGGCCGCTCTCCAGAACCAAGGTCTTACACAGTCCTTACAGAGGGAGGGACGGTTACACGCCGTAACCGAAGACATCTTCAGCCTGTACCTGAGAGTCTGGAACCGGATACCTCAGTACCACCGCCGGTGGGATCCCCTGTTCAAAGAGAGGTGCCTTCCCCTCAGCAAGATCACAGCGGGGATATATCTTTTCCTCCAGCAGACTCTTGTTCACCATCTTCTGTATCAGAGGACAGTTCATGCAAAGTTACATCAAGCGGAAGAGTAGTGAAACTTCCGGCCCGTTACAGGGACTGACTTTAGCTAGAACAGTGACCGGAAGTATGGGCAGAATAATCCCATGGTCACTGTGGACTAGGGTAGTCTACCCCGATGTCCAAGTCAGGATGTAATTTATTTGTTCATGTTTTCTAATCTATCTGTTTTTATAATGTTCAAAAACAAAAATGTTGTTGTATACCCTGTTGGTGTACCTTGTTATTTATTATATGCAAATGTATGCTTTGCCTTTGAAAAAGGGGAACATGTGATGAGAGCAGGATGTGATGTCACTAGCATGTGGGCGGGGCTTAGATCCAGTGTCTGTGTCGCAGTTAGTTTAGTACAATCAACCTGACTAGATGTGTATTGTTATGCTCTGCAATAAAATAGAGTTGTACCATCATTGCTGTGTCCTGCATATGTCCTGCATCTCATGACAGTATTTTCAACGGAATTCTCTCTCCAATATAATTCCATATGTAGTATTCTTAAAAAACATCTACATGTATTGAAGAGTGATGAAATCCTTCAATCTTATATCAAAGATTGTAGATTTGTAGCAAAAAAACCTCCCACATTAGCTTCCAAGCTTTCACCTAGTCTAGTGAAATCCAAGGCCAGTACTGATGCTAACTGGCTTAGAGGTAAGGGCAATTTTAGAGCACACCTTTCTAATTGCCTAACTTGCGAGACTATGGACTACACCAATAGTTTTTGTAGTACAGTTACAGGTGAAACTTTCAAAATTGATTTTTATGCTACCTGCCTGACCTCCTATATTGTATATCTACTTGATTGCCAACTTTGTGGGTCTCAGTATGTAGGTCAATCAACTAGAAGTCTCAGGGACCATACTAGGGAACACCTTAGGGATGTAAAGAATTTTAATAAAGATTCCGCAGTGGCCAAACATTTTAACCTTTTCCACCTCACCAATGTACCCAAATTTAAAACTGTAAAAGAAAGATGACTTTCCTTTTGATGATTTTTTGACCAGTATTAATGACAATGATATCAATTTAAGATTTACTGGAGATTTGCACCCTGAGGGAGTTAATTTTTTTAGACCTTCACCTATATGGTGACATTTCCACACATAAGATCCAGTCCAGTACATACAGAAAGGATACGGCAGGTAACACCATACTTCACGCTACCTCTTGCCATCCACATCATCTAGTAAAATCAATACCTAGGAGCCAGTTTATTAGACTCAGACTCAATGCTAGCAATATTGAAAATTATATACAAGGGGGTAAAGAATTAATTGTAAGACTCAAAGCCAGAGGTTATAATGAAAAAGAGCTAACCAAAGTATTTGAGGAGACTAAATATTAGAAACCTAAGACACAGGTTTCCCCTTCCCCCCTTAATAGAGACAACTAGCAGTATTGCTATATCTAGGGATGATCCTAAAACAAGAAACTATTTAAATGAGGATAGCATTGTATTTTCAACGGAATTCTCTCTCCAATATAATTCCATATGTAGTATTCTTAAAAAACATCTACATGTATTGAAGAGTGATGAAATCCTTCAATCTTATATCAAAGATTGTAGATTTGTAGCAAAAAAACTTCCCACATTAGCTTCCAAGCTTTCACCTAGTCTCGTGAAATCCAAGGCCAGTACTGATGCTAACTGGCTTAGAGGTAAGGGCAATTTTAGAGCACACCTTTCTAATTGCCTAACTTGCGACACTATGGACTACACCAATAGTTTTTGTAGTACAGTTACAGGGGAAACTTTCAAAATTTATTTTTATGCTACCTGCCTGACCTCCTATATTGTATATCTACTTGATTGCCAACTTTGTGGGGCTCAGTATGTAGGTCAATCAACTAGAAGTCTCAGGGACAGTACTAGGGAACACCTTAGGGATGTAAAGAATTTTAATAAAGATTCTGCAGTGGCCAAACATTTAAACCTTTTCCACCTCACCAATGTACCCAAACTTAAAACTAAGGTTATAGATATAGCTAGAGTACCCACACATGGGGGTAATTTATCTAAAATATTGGATAAAAAGGAATTATTTGGGATCTATAAGCTAAGATCTAAATTACCACTAGGTATGAACTTAGAGTGGGATATGAGATATTTTGTGGATTAGACAGATATGAGAGTGTATATTTATCATTGTATATTGATGTCCATACATATATTTTCATATTAGTATGCTCACATATACTTATGTTTTCTAAAAATCTTGGATTTATAACTCTTTGCATACACTAATATCTGTCTGGACATTATGATATACATATGGGTCTCACCTATGGTTGTAAATGTGAATATAGACACTACCTCTATTTTTGAATTTATGCAATAATAAAAATTCCAATAAAAATAAAAATTTATTTTAAAGTGTAGAGTCTATATAAGATATATGTAAGCCCTGGGTGTACCCCATTTCATTTTGTTTTGTTTTCTTTAATAATTAGCATGTATGGCAAATACTTTCATTACAAAACAAACAAATTATTTGTTAATTATTCCTCACACTATTACATGCAGGAAGATACATATCAATTGTTTTCCAACATATAATTATTATAAGTTTTTCATATATTGTTTGTTATGCAACTTTGATATGGTTCAGTTTTGTGTAAATACTTTATTTCTCTCTTTTACTTATTTCTTTCGTTTGCTTTTTGTATATTGTTCCTATCATGAACTGTTTCTGAATCATTTGAGTATTTAAACATTTGATGCAATTCTTATGAGCCAAATATTGCTTTTTCTTTCACAAGTAAAATGTATTTGTTTTTAATATACAAACTATAGCATATATGAAGGGCAGACAACTTTAACAAATTTTGTGAAATTATTTATGTGACACCTGTTATACATTATGTCACCTGATGAACCTGTTTCCTATTGGTGCCTGTCCCTTTAAATGCTCTGGTCTTTCTTACTTGCACTTAGCATCTATAAGTAAGCGCTCTCATGCGCGAAACATGTTAGATGGCTAACACCCCTTTTTGTATTGTGTTCTTTGTCATTTTAATGGAATAAATCATAAATCTTTTTTCTTACCTGTTGCTCAGCAGCCTACCATTTTTTCGTTTTTGCTGGGTTTAATGTCCCTTTAATGGAGTTAAGTGATTAAATACATAGTTAAAGTTATGCTCCTGTTCCACTTCAGAGGTAATAAAGAACAGCATAAATGAGTTTGAGCCAATCACTGGCTGATCTTTAGCTGAAGCAAAGTAGGGTGTTCCAAGAGCATAACTTTGATTACATGTTTAAACACATAGTCAAAGAAGAAAATTTGTTTTTAAAAAAAAATGCTTAAATGATATGCAGCATTTTATGCTACCCTAGGACGTTGCTTAAAGGGACATTGTACACTAGATATTTCTTTGCATAAATGTTTTGTAGATTATCCATTAATACAGCCTATCTGGGGCTGCTTTAATAACATTGTTTAATTTTAGTTATTTTTTTTAATAACATTCAGCTAGATTACTAGTTTTGCATTATGAGTGAAAAAGCAGTGTTATGGCCCATAATGTTTCATTTTCCCTAATGCTTCTATTACAAGTCTTGTTGGTATAGGGGTACCGCACACCTTTTACCTGTCACGCAACGTCAGTACCGCACATTTAAAAAAGTCCTTTTTCAATGGGACTCCCATAGCGCCGGTATTACGAGTTTGCCTGGGAGGCCAAAAAGTGAGCGTTACACCCTATACTGACAAGATCCGTACCGCCATCTAAAGTCAGTAGTTATGAGTTTTACGTTACAAAGCTGTACCATAAAACTCATAACTAAACTGTTACAAAGTACACTATCACCCATAAACTACCTATTAACCCTAAATCGCCGCCCTCCCGCATCACAAACACTATTTAAATATTATTAACCCCTAATCTGCCGTCCGCCCACACCGCTGCTATAATAAACCTATTAACCCCTAAACCGCAAGCTCCCACAACAAAATATACTTAAATAAACTATTAACCCCCTAAACCAAAAGCCCCCACAACGAAATATACTAAAATAAACTATTAACCCCCTAAACCTAACGCCCCCCTAACTTTATATTAAAATTACAATGTCCCTATCTTAAATTAAATTAAAATTTACCTGTCAAATTAAATAAATTAATTTTAAACTAACAATTAAACTAAGATAATTATTAAACTATAATTAATCTAACTACCAGTTAAATTAAATTAAACTACACATTTAAAAAACCCTAACACTACTCTAAAAATTACAAAAAGTATCTAATTACAAAAAAAAAACAAAATTACAAAAACAAACAAACACTAAATTCCGAAAAATACCCTAGCCTACAATAAACTATCAATGGCACTTAAAAGGGCCTTTTGTGGGGCATTGCCCCGAAGATAACAGCTCTTTTACCTTGAAAAAAAAATACAAACTCCCCCCAACAGTAAAACGGACCCCCCCCCACAACCAACCCACCCAAATAAAATAACTATCTAAAAAAAACTAAGCTCCCCATTGCCCTGAAAAGGGCATTTGTATGTGCATTGCCCTTAAAAGGGCATTTAGCTCTTTTACATGCCCAGACCCTAAACTAAAAATAAAACCCACCCAAAAAAAACCTTAAAAAAACCTAACACTAACCCCACGATCCACTTACAGTTCTCGAAGTCCCGCTTGAAGGATCCATACAGCCGGCGAAGTCATCATCCATGCAGCAAGAAGTCTTTATCCAGGAGGCCTCTTCGATCTTCATCCAGCCTGCGAAGTCCTCATCCAGGCGGCAAGAAGTCTTCATCCAGATGGCATCTTCTATCTTCATCCATCCGGCGTGGAGCGGGTCCATTCTGAAAGCTTAATACCTGCGGAATGAAAACCTCCGTAACACAGCCCCAATGATGTCTATAGGGAAATAAAAAGTTATGTTTAAACCTAACACCCTAACATAAACCCAGAGTCTAAACACCCCTAATCTTCTGCCCCTAACATTGCCGCCACCTACATAATGTTATTAACCCATAATCTGCCGCCCCCAACATAAAACTATTAACCCCTAATCTGTTGCTCCTGATGTCGACGCCACTATACTAAAATTATTAACTCCTAAACCTCTGGCCTCCCACATCATTACCACAAAAAAATCCATTAACCCCTTAATGTTAAAGTTAGGGGGTGTAAACCTAAGCCTAACACCCCCTAACGTTAACATAATTAAAATACAGCTAAACTAAAGTTACAATTATTAACTAAATAATAACTATTTTAAACTAAACACAAACTTACCTGTGAAATAAAACCTAAGCTAGCTACAATATAACTAATAGTTATATTGTAGCTAGCTTAGGTTTTATTTTTATTTCACAGCTAAGTTTGTATTTATTCTAACTAGGTAGACTAGTTAGTAAATAGTTATTAACTATTCACTAACTACCTAGTTAAAATAAATACAAACTTACCTGTGAAATAAAACCTAACCTGTCTTACACTAAAACTTACACTAAAACTTAACATTAAAAAAAAAATAAACACTTAAATTACAAAAAATAAGAAACAAATTATACCTAATCTACCTAAAATAAAAGCTTTTTTTTTGCCGGCTCTTCCCATTGATGTCTATCAGGGAATCATGCATGAGCACGCCAAAGCAGTGCTTGTTTTCGGTGCGGTATGGAGCTCAACGCAACCATTTCACCCGCGCAAGTCTGTCTTTTTAAAACTCGTAATACCAGGGCTTTAGGGAGGTGAAATAACGACGCTTTGTGTGTCGTTAAAATCCCTATAGGGCTCAAAACTCGTAATCTAGCTGATTGTGCTGATTTTCAGACTCCTAACCAAGCCCCAAAGTGTCAGATGTATACTGATGTCTACAGACTCCTGCAGGCTCCTGTTTGTCTAATCTGTCTCTTAATATGCAGAGAAGCGGGGAGTGTCTGCTCTTTTTAGTTTCCCAGCCCATTTCAATGGGTGTCCCAGCCTAAACTCATTATCAGTGCTTAACTTGGAGCTTCTAAGTAAGTTTTTAAAAGGTTTTATACTGGATTTTAGTTCAGTATCTGTGCATATTCTTCTTTATAGTAGTGTCTATTAGATGCAGTTATATGAAAATTGTTGTATACTGTTCCTTTAAACGGACAGCCTCCTAAACTGTTTCTTCAGCAGCTTGTAATGAAGACAAATACTTTTAAAAGCAGAGTGGCTAGATTACTTCCTGAGCTGCCCCCTAGAAATAGACATTGAAGGATAGCCAATCAGCAGCTGCAGCTTACAGATTTTATTATCTTTATAATTTACTGATTGCTAGAAAAAAAAAAAAAACATGTTGTGAGCAATTAAGCATAATAAACTGTTCTAGCAATATAAATAGTTTTTTTTTCTTTAGCATTCTATTAAAAATACATGTGAAGTCTGCTACAATATCACCTCTCAACCTTCTCTAAGCAATACATATTACGCTAATTAAGTTTACAGTCTTTTGTTATACATAATACGTCTTTCTAGAGCATATATCACTTTAGTATATCAATGTCACACTGAGGACATTATCTTCAGAACAGTAGATATTATTATAGCTGAAGACTGATGAATTATTAGGCAGAATTAATACCTCTTTTCTTCCTGCTATTTTCTCTTCTTATAAAACCAAGTTCCCTGCTGTTTTATCTAATCATGCGCTTCTATGCTTCACTACTTTTAAACTGCCTAAAACAACAACAGCTTAAAGCCCTTTATGGCTAATCTTGATAAATCCTGGAAGCA
Source organism: Bombina bombina (assembly GCF_027579735.1). Lineage (NCBI taxonomy): Eukaryota > Metazoa > Chordata > Amphibia > Anura > Bombinatoridae > Bombina > Bombina bombina. The sequence goes on from NC_069500.1 coordinate 1,072,365,295, forward strand.
TCTCTCCAAAAACTGTTACTTCTGAGTTTGTAACTATTTTTGTATTATATTACATTTATATACTGTATGTATAATCAATTACTGGTTGTTTAAAACATGTGGCTGCTCAGTATTCTGTTTGAAGTTTCATATAAATCTGTCAATCACTGATTTTGTACCTTTAAGTATACAACAATTTAATTGGTTTTACACTATTAATTCTTATATACCATTGATTTGACCATAAGTCACAAAGTATAAAACTTTACATCTGATAATCTTTATAATATTGACACTTTTAACATTGAATAAAGAATTGTTTCAGAAGCCATTGATGGATTTTAGTAGTTACAAATAAATCATCTGATAAGTAGTAGGTCTCAATAAGCTCTTACTTTTACAGCGAGTCTTTGTAGTTATGCAGTACAAGTAGTATTTGAGAGTAGAACATTCTGTGACCCCAAGGGCACACGTATCATATGGCATTGCTCAGCCAGCTTCTGGGAACCTCCTGGGATGAGCCCCATTCACTTTATACATGAGATACAGACGTTGCCTCTTACCCTTCCACCTGTCACTACCATCCACCAAATGTGTCCATATAATATCTTGTCACCTACCTACCAATGGGGTTCTTCATCAAACCTAGGGGCTAGGAGCTCAAAAAATCTTAATGGCCGTCAACCCTGTAATTCATACAAAATTCATACAAAAGGTCAAAAGCCTGGAGGTAATCTAAAGACTAAAAAGGACCCAACAACTAGACTGTGCAAACTAGGAGCCAAGCTAGTATTACAAAATCTCCAGAAGTCATTGGCACAGAAACTAGATTTCCTGGCATAAACCACTATAGCATAAAAAAATAAATCAAAAACAGAGAATTAGTGGCTCAAACATCTCTAATTAAGCTTATGTGTAAACTCTCTAGTGAGGAAAAGTCTTAAAATATACCAATATTCCTTCTCGTGTAACCTGTCTCTCAAGGTATGCAAAACTTTTCACATTTTTATGACATTTACAAAAATGGATAACTTTCAACTAAAATGTTTACATACAATGGAATTTAAAGTGATAAAACAATAAGGCCATCATATTCAAATGTTGAGATATTCAAAGAACAATGCCGGCGAGTGTTGATGTCTCTCCTATAGAAATCAATGGGAGACTGATGTCACCACTGCATCACAAACATCGCTACTCATCTGCATTTTGCTGCGGCTGGGGAGGCCCTATTTGAAGCATCTAAACTCTCATTCTTTGCTCTAAATCTAAGTGTCATTAAAAATGTGATCAATGCTTGGCAGAAATTATGCGGTGAACTTAAGGTGAATTTCAGACTATCCAGATATCTCCCCATTACATTAATTTATATCAGGTCTGAACTATGGGATTTTCCAGGTTTGGAAAATGAAAAGTATTGAGTATTTGTTTCAATTTGCAGAGACTGGGACAAAATAAGTATTTTGATCAAATTAAAGTAAGACAGTTTTATAACCAAACTATACAGGAACAGGGCCCAAGATGGGATATCGGAGTAATTGAAAAAGGTATCCAGGCATTCGCGGCCGGTTGCCATTCAATTGCAATATGGTATAAAATGATCATGAGCAAACATGGACAGATATATTTAGATTTGATTACTGCCAAGTGGCAGAGACTATTTAGGGATTTGGAAGCTCAGGATATAAAGCACACTGTTCAGACTGTAGGGAGCAATAATACGATCTGGAAAGAATCCCACAGTTAACATAAACTTCTTTATATTACCCCAGTGATTTTGGCTAAATGGGATAAAAATTCTACAGGTGCATGCTACCATTGTCGGTTCCCCTAAGCAGATATCTTACACTGTTTTTAGTGTTGCCCTACAATTCAGAGGTTTTGGAATAGAGTTAACTTCTGGCTTAAAGGGACAAGTCAATACTAACATTTTTTTTGTTTAAAAAGTTAGATAACGCCTTTACTACCCATTCTCCAGCTTTGGACAACCAACTTTGTTATATTAATATACTCTATAACATTTAAACCTCTAAATTTCTGCCTGTTTCTAAGCAACTATAGACAGCCTCTTCATCACATGCTTTTTATTTGTTTTTCATTACAGGAGACTGCTAGTTCATGTGGGTCATATAGATAACATTGTGCTCACACCCGTGGGTTTTGCACAACACAGTTAAAATGCAAGTCAATAGATAATAAATAAAAAGTCATGTGATTAGGGGTCAAAAGAGGCTTAGATACAAGGTAATCACAGAGGTTAAAAGTATATTAATATAACCATGCTGGCTGTGCAAAACTGGGGAATGGGTAATAAAGGGATTATCTATTTTTTTTAAACAATACAACATTTTGAGTTGACTGTCCCTTTAACAGATTCTTAACGCAGAAAATGACTCTCTCCCCCATAAGTATTATATTTTTTAATTTTACCAGACCAGGGCAAGGAACCTAATTTTACAGTATTGGAAGGCAGTTAAATACCCTAATATTGCAATATTTGTTCAGAAAATGTACTTACAATTCACTCTAGAACAGTTTGATGTTGAAGTAAATAATGAGAGACAATTTAAAGTCTTTTCTTAAAAATGTCTAAAAATAATTATGGCTTTACCTCCAGCTACACAAAGCCACCCTATTAAACCTTTTTGTAAATCTGAATTATTTCATTTAACAATACAAGAGGGCTATTTGCCATCCTATTGGGCTAATTATGGAGGAGGGAGGGAGATGGGGAGTAAGGAAGTGAGAGTTAAATAAAATTTTAAAAAATTCCTGTTTAGTTTTTACATAAATGAAACCTCAACCCTCAGGAGGCAAGTACAATGATATGTGGTAACAGTTATTTATTCTTTGGACATTATATAAAGCTTAATAATGTTGTCATTAATAAATAGACATGGTAATACTTTGGCAGATATTTCACTGGGTGTCAATAATATGCTATATAATATGAGACTTATAGATCTGATATACAATTGTGTTATGGCGCATCCTGCTTTATGTATGATGAGCATTTTCTTTTTATTTTGTCTGTTGTAATAACGAGTGTTGATTAATAAATATGAAATTAAAGGAAGTCTATATATAAACTCCCTAGGGAGGCAAAGTCTTAAAATATTCCAATATTACTTCTCGCTTAACCCGTCTCTCAGGGTTTGCAAAAGTTTTCACATTTTTATGACATTTACAAAAATGGATAACGTTAAACAAAAATGTTTACACGCAGTGAAATTTTACATTTTGTTTAAAGCGATGACAAAACAATAAGGCACCGATATTCAAAGCATCGACAGACCATTGAGAAACTGCCTTACTGGCCTTGACGGCCTCACAGTCCGATGGTCTGTCGAGATATTCAAAAAGCAATGCTGGTGAGTGGTGATGTCTCTCCCATAGAAATCAATAGGAGCGTGACATCACCACCCGCATTGACGCTCGTCTGCAATTTCTGCAGCCGGGCGGGCCCTATTTGAAGTGGGCCTTTACGGTGCAGACAGTGCGCTCACTGAAACTAAAAATAGCTTCAGTGTAGGAACACTCCAAATATTGCCAAGGGGTCCTAAGTTTTATTACACCTACTCTAACTACCTCAGGCGATGTAGTCTCGACAGCTGATAGCTGGTGAGACAAACAAGGCCGCTACCTTCCTAACAACCTGCACTTCGCTGATTCAAACATATTGATCTTGTGTTGATGTGTTCGAATCAAAGTGCAGCCTACTTCCCCTGAACGCCTATAACTACTTCACGCCTAACCTATACTCCCCCTGCTACACCTCGCTACCTCCCACTGACTGCCCACACCTATCTCAGAGCTAACCTACACTCCCCTTTTACCATCCAGCTAGCTACCCCCGACCGCCTACACCTACATCATGCCTAACCTACACCCCTTGAATGCCCAGCTAAGTCCCTAATACTGCCTATACTTACATAATGTCTAAACTATACTCTCCTGGAATGCCCCAGCTAACTCCCACATACTGCCTACTGTCATAAAAATAGCTCACTATAATAAACTATACTAAATAGTAAACCTCTCCATTATAACTATGAAGCTATGTCACTAAAATCATAATCAATGTTTAAACAATGTGTAACAGAGATGCACTAAAATGTTGGCGGCTGGCAAAACTTTGCCAGCCTAGTCGGGCTTGTGGCACTCAACGCCAGACCGGACTTGAGCCCCAGTCCGCCGCTTCTTCAAAGGGGTGCCAATCGAGCAGGGTGATATCTCTAGGGACCTCATCAAATTGCTGACAACATACTATAAGGGGACTTGATCCTCTGCACCCTGCTCGGTCTGCACCCCTTTAAAGAAGCGGCGGATCAGGGCTGAATTCTGGTCTGGCACTGACTTCCAGGAGCCCGTCTAGGCTGGTGAGGTTTTGCTGTCCCTCCTGCGTCTACCACATCATCTTGTCAAAATAGGTATTATCATGTGCAATGTGTAATAGTAGATTTCTTAAAAGGGATTTAACGGTTGCTTTCTATTATTTCAAACATATTTATATATTTGAAAATATATATAGTAAAATAATAGAAAGCATAATTAAATACCTTTTAGTCTATAGATATATACAATGCTTTAAACAATATGCATTGTACATATCATTCAAACATTGACTGTAAACTGTCATAACCTAAAACTAACTTTATAAGCAAAGGCCCTACACATAAATATTCAATATTTAAAATGATTCATTGTTATGTAGAATTAATATTGTTTAAATGTTTGCATATAAATTAAAATGTAATTAATGTTGCTTGTTGTGTTTATTATTTGATATTAAAGACAGTATAATTAAAATTATAGTTCTACATAACTGCATGCCTGACATGTAAAAATATAATTTAATGCTGACTACTATAACATAAATAAATATTAACATATATATCTATGTTATCACTAATAAACACAACAAGCTAACAAACACATTTCACTGTATACGCAATACTTAAAGCATTTTGCAATATACATGCATAACAGTTCAAATATTGAATATCAATACAAGGCCTGACTACGATATGTCTACAATATTTGAAATAAAATGCATGGTCATGTATAATGCATATTAATTCAAGTATTGGATATATAAATTAAAATGTAGATATTCTTGCTTGATGCCTTTATTATTTTAAATATAAATATATTTTTAAAATAGATATTCGTTATAAAAGACAGTTGCATTATAATTATAGTATAACACAACTGCATGCCAGTTATGTAATAATACAACTGTAACACTAATGTCTTTTGTAACATTAATTTAAATTTTAAAATATATATTTATGTTTACAAGAAAACAAAATACATATTAGTTTATATACAATAGATAAAAGAATATGCATCACTCATATAAAACACAATATTTCAGCAATTGTAGATACATGCACTATTAACCCACAGGTATGGGGGTGGTTAGGAGATTAAGGCCTAATACATGGTAACCATCAATAATCACCTAATCAAACCCCATACAGATATGGGGGTGGTTAGGAGGTTAAAGCCTATTAAATGATAAACACCAATAATCACCTAATCAACCCCCATACAGTGGCTTGTCCTAGGATCTGGTTGCTGCCTGGGGAGCAGCCTTTTTTTAGCTCCCTTGTATTTTAAAACAAAGGATAACTTTCCCATAACATATAATTTTGGTTATTTCAAGATCTTCAGCCCAGAACAAACCTTCAAGTAAATTCTTTTGTAAACTAAAGATTTTTCATCTACTTCAAAGGTATATTTTAGCCAAAGACTCATCAGTGAAGATACAGCTCCATTGTTCTAAGTTAAAACTAGCAAGGGCTTTACAATTTGTTAAAGAAACAAACTATAGATTTAACCTGTGATACGCATAACAATCTGAGACGCTGCAACTCTATCATCTCTAACTGTCCATATCTAGTCTCGCCCTCCGAGTGATGTCACATCCAATCTGATCACCCGACATACATTTCACCAATTCAAATGGCTTTTTCAAGGATGTCTTCATTCGGTTAGCGTTGGCTACAATTGGATCCTTATTTTAACTCCTTATGTGTCTAATATTAGCATCATGAAAAAAGTAGAATCATACAAAATATACTACATGGCAATTAGAAAACTTATCATTCATACAAACATATCTCATAACATGAACTGTTATAGACCCGAGTGATTGATTTGTCCTTTTTTAAATATCAAAGTATTTTAATTCTGCTTCAGTTTCATTGGAACTTTAACCCATGACAGGTCTCCATGAGCATATATACTTTGAGCTAGGTTCTTAACTCAAATAAATGTGAGTATACTTCTTTGATCCTGCTTATTTGAATATTTCAGCAGGATTTCACGATTGCCATCTATTTCTTTATCTTTCTGAAGAACATCCTTTTGGAAGGAAGAAGACATTTAACCCACAACTTGGGACTTTTATACACATCCTTTTGCACACGTTTTAAGCATTTAACAATTTGTTGCCTTAAGAGTCAAAAACACAGTAATGGGACATTCAGACCCTGTACAAGCAGTTCATTACCTAAGCGTAAAGTATAAACTACTGATGTAAGAAGACAAGTCTATATAAAGATACCATACACAAGGAAATCATGAAGGGCAAATTTAGAAGTTCAGCCAATGTTTTATTAACAAGCAAAAAAATAAAAAAGTATATAAGCAAATTGATCCAACTCACATTTATGTGCTTCGGAAACAGGATCTTATATGCACGTCATAGGAGGTGATAGTGATTTTGAGGAAAGCTCATGGAAGTGCTGTTAGGAAATACTGACCTTCCCTGGAGTATTTTTTTGTCATTCATTGCCAAAATTATCTCCACCAGATTAAACATTGTACAGGAAAATATCTGCATGCCAAATCATATCATTTGAAACACATTTAAATATATGTACATTTACGGATTTTGCTGCATGGTAGTGCAAGAATATATCTACATGTGAAGAAAACTGTATATTTAAAGGGACATGAAACCTCAAATTACTCTTTTAGGATTTAGATAGAACATACAATTTCAAACAACTTTCCAATTTACTTCTATTATCTAATCTGCTTCATTCTCTTGGTATCCTTTGTTGACAGGCAGTAATGCACTACTGGGAGCTAACGGAAAACCAATAACAAGAGGCATATATGTGCAGCCACCAATTAGCAGCTTCTGAGCCTACCTATATTTACTTTTCAAAAAAGGATACAAAGAGAAGGAAACAAATGAGATAATAGAGTGCAATTGAAAAGTTATTTAAAACTGAATGCTCTATCTATGTCTCTTTAATTATTCACATAAACTGATGAAGCATGTGATGCTAATTAGCAGGCTTTATAATTACTCTCTGCATGTGTGTGAGGTTACGTTATACAATGGACCTCAATATAAAGGATTGTGAACCATTTAGGTTTGTCTACAGCATAAACAAAGGGAAGCCAAGGATTTACTGAATCTCAATAAGATAAATTTGTTTTGTTTATGCCCTTATGTTGAGATTTGCAACCACTGTCACAGGTCAACAGGTTAATAACCACATGAATAAATAATTAACAACCTATCCTAAACTATTAAATAATAATTACAGCCTGACAATTTGCCCAATAGAAACCTATTTGCTTCAGGCTTCCGATATGACACTGGTTTAAAAACAATGATTTAGCAAGCAACACTGAAATCTAAAGAGATGAATTATCCATTACTTGTGGGTGGACTTAGCTATCTTTGGGAATAACTAAATACAAAATGATCTGATTATCCACCTGCTACATCTCCTAAATGAATTTCATACAGAGACTATGATGTGTCATGATGTTTTTATGATCAAATTACAAAAAAAATGTGACTCTAAATAGTAGAATAGGTTACACTAATGGGTATTGCTTACTAAAGACTCAAGTAAATCAAATCCATCATAGAAATTAAAATAAAATTGCTATTTTTAGACTTAATAAAAATACAATCAATGGGTTATAGCACGGCTTGTAGAATCAATGAGCGTGACTTTCTGTTATATAGGATCATACTGATACCAGAATAGGATATTTAATTTTCAAATGCATTTGCAGACCATTGAAATGAGGAAGGCACCAGGCAGAGTATGTTTTTCAGAACAAACCCATGGTAATTAAAATGGCTATTACGTATGAGTCATTAGTTTATGTTGGGGGGAAAAACAGAATTTATGTTTACCTGATAAATTACTTTCTCCAACGGTGTGTCCGGTCCACGGCGTCATCCTTACTTGTGGGATATTCTCCTCCCCAACAGGAAATGGCAAAGAGCCCAGCAAAGCTGGTCACATGATCCCTCCTAGGCTCCTCCTACCCCAGTCATTCGACCGACGTTAAGGAGGAATATTTGCATAGGAGAAACCATATGGTACCGTGGTGACTGTAGTGAAAGAAAATAAATTATCAGACCTGATTAAAAAAAAAAACCAGGGCGGGCCGTGGACCGGACACACCGTTGGAGAAAGTAATTTATCAGGTAAACATAAATTCTGTTTTCTCCAACATAGGTGTGTCCGGTCCACGGCGTCATCCTTACTTGTGGGAACCAATACCAAAGCTTTAGGACACGGATGAAGGGAGGGAGCAAATCAGGTCACCTAAATGGAAGGCACCACGGCTTGCAAAACCTTTCTCCCAAAAATAGCCTCAGAAGAAGCAAAAGTATCAAACTTGTAAAATTTGGTAAAAGTGTGCAGTGAAGACCAAGTCGCTGCCCTACATATCTGATCAACAGAAGCCTCGTTCTTGAAGGCCCATGTGGAAGCCACAGCCCTAGTGGAATGAGCTGTGATTCTTTCGGGAGGCTGCCGTCCGGCAGTCTCGTAAGCCAATCTGATGATGCTTTTAATCCAAAAAGAGAGAGAGGTAGAAGTTGCTTTTTGACCTCTCCTTTTACCAGAATAAACAACAAACAAGGAAGATGTTTGTCTAAAATCCTTTGTAGCATCTAAATAGAATTTTAGAGCGCGAACAACATCCAAATTGTGCAACAAACGTTCCTTCTTTGAAACTGGTTTCGGACACAGAGAAGGTACGATAATCTCCTGGTTAATGTTTTTGTTAGAAACAACTTTTGGAAGAAAACCAGGTTTAGTACGTAAAACCACCTTATCTGCATGGAACACCAGATAAGGAGGAGAACACTGCAGAGCAGATAATTCTGAAACTCTTCTAGCAGAAGAGATTGCAACTAAAAACAAAACTTTCCAAGATAATAACTTAATATCAACGGAATGTAAGGGTTCAAACGGAACCCCCTGAAGAACTGAAAGAACTAAATTGAGACTCCAAGGAGGAGTCAAAGGTTTGTAAACAGGCTTAAGTCTAACCAGAGCCTGAACAAAGGCTTGAACATCTGGCACAGCTGCCAGCTTTTTGTGAAGTAACACAGACAAGGCAGAAATCTGTCCCTTCAGGGAACTTGCAGATAATCCTTTTTCCAATCCTTCTTGAAGGAAGGATAGAATCTTAGGAATCTTAACCTTGTCCCAAGGGAATCCTTTAGATTCACACCAACAGATATATTTTTTCCAAATTTTGTGGTAAATCTTTCTAGTTACAGGCTTTCTGGCCTGAACAAGAGTATCGATAACAGAATCTGAGAACCCTCGCTTCGATAAGATCAAGCGTTCAATCTCCAAGCAGTCAGCTGGAGTGAAACCAGGTTCGGATGTTCGAACGGACCCTGAACAAGAAGGTCTCGTCTCAAAGGTAGCTTCCAAGGTGGAGCCGATGACATATTCACCAGATCTGCATACCAAGTCCTGCGTGGCCACGCAGGAGCTATCAAGATCACCGACGCCCTCTCCTGATTGATCCTGGCTACCAGCCTGGGGATGAGAGGGAACGGCGGGAACACATAAGCTAGTTTGAAGGTCCAAGGTGCTACTAGTGCATCCACTAGAGCCGCCTTGGGATCCCTGGATCTGGACCCGTAGCAAGGAACTTTGAAGTTCTGACGAGAGGCCATCAGATCCATGTCTGGAATGCCCCTCAGCTGAGTGACTTGGGCAAAGATTTCCGGATGGAGTTCCCACTCCCCCGGATGCAATGTCTGACGACTCAGAAAATCCGCTTCCCAATTTTCCACTCCTGGGATGTGGATAGCGGACAGGTGGCAGGAGTGAGACTCCGCCCATAGAATGATTTTGGTCACTTCTTCCATCGCTAGGGAACTCCTTGTTCCCCCCTGATGGTTGATGTACGCAACAGTTGTCATGTTGTCTGATTGAAACCGTATGAACTTGGCCCTCGCTAGCTGAGGCCAAGCCTTGAGAGCATTGAATATCGCTCTCAGTTCCAGAATATTTATCGGTAGAAGAGATTCTTCCCGAGACCAAAGACCCTGAGCTTTCAGGGATCCCCAGACCGCGCCCCAGCCCATCAGACTGGCGTCGGTCGTGACAATGACCCACTCTGGTCTGCGGAATGTCATCCCTTGTGACAGGTTGTCCAGGGACAGCCACCAACGGAGTGAGTCTCTGGTCCTCTGATTTACTTGTATCTTCGGAGACAAGTCTGTATAATCCCCATTCCACTGACTGAGCATGCACAGTTGTAATGGTCTTAGATGAATGCGCGCAAAAGGAACTATGTCCATAGCCGCTACCATCAACCCGATCACTTCCATGCACTGAGCTATGGAAGGAAGAGGAACGGAATGAAGTATCCGACAAGAGTCCAGAAGCTTTGTTTTTCTGGCCTCTGTCAGAAATATCCTCATTTCTAAGGAGTCTATTATTGTTCCCAAGAAGGGAACCCTTGTTGACGGAGATAGAGAACTCTTTTCCACGTTCACTTTCCATCCGTGAGATCTGAGAAAGGCCAGGACGATGTCCGTGTGAGCCTTTGCTTGAGGAAGGGACGACGCTTGAATCAGAATGTCGTCCAAGTAAGGTACTACAGCAATGCCCCTTGGTCTTAGCACAGCTAGAAGGGACCCTAGTACCTTTGTGAAAATCCTTGGAGCAGTGGCTAATCCGAAAGGAAGCGCCACGAACTGGTAATGCTTGTCCAGGAATGCGAACCTTAGGAACCGATGATGTTCCTTGTGGATAGGAATATGTAGATACGCATCCTTTAAATCCACCGTGGTCATGAATTGACCTTCCTGGATGGAAGGAAGAATAGTTTGAATGGTTTCCATCTTGAACGATGGAACCTTGAGAAACTTGTTTAAGATCTTGAGATCTAAGATTGGTCTGAACGTTCCCTCTTTTTTGGGAACTATGAACAGATTGGAGTAGAACCCCATCCCTTGTTCTCTTAATGGAACAGGATGAATCACTCCCATTTTTAACAGGTCTTCTACACAATGTAAGAATGCCTGTCTTTTTATGTGGTCTGAAGACAACTGAGACCTGTGGAACCTCCCCCTTGGGGGAAGTCCCTTGAATTCCAGAAGATAACCTTGGGAGACTATTTCTAGCGCCCAAGGATCCAGAACATCTCTTGCCCAAGCCTGAGCGAAGAGAGAGAGTCTGCCCCCCACCAGATCCGGTCCCGGATCGGGGGCCAACATTTCATGCAGTCTTGGTAGCAGTGGCAGGTTTCTTGGCCTGCTTTCCCTTGTTCCAGCCTTGCATTGGTCTCCAAGCTGGCTTGGCTTGAGAAGTATTACCCTCTTGCTTAGAGGACGTAGCACCTCGGGCTGGTCCGTTTCTACGAAAGGGACGAAAATTAGGTTTATTTTTTGCCTTGAAAGGCCGATCCTGAGGAAGGGCGTGGCCCTTACCCCCAGTGATATCAGAGATAATCTCTTTCAAGTCAGGGCCAAACAGCGTTTTTCCCTTGAAAGGAATGTTAAGTAGCTTGTTCTTGGAAGACACATCAGCCGACCAAGATTTCAACCAAAGCGCTCTGCGCGCCACAATAGCAAACCCAGAATTCTTAGCCGCTAACCTAGCCAATTGCAAAGTGGCGTCTAGGGTGAAAGAATTAGCCAATTTGAGAGCATTGATTCTGTCCATAATCTCCTCATAAGGAGGAGAATCACTATCGACCGCCTTTATCAGCTCATCGAACCAGAAACATGCGGCTGTAGCGACAGGGACAATGCATGCAATAGGTTGTAGAAGGTAACCCTGCTGAACAAACATCTTTTTAAGCAAACCTTCTAATTTTTTATCCATAGGATCTTTGAAAGCACAACTATCCTCTATGGGTATAGTGGTGCGTTTGTTTAAAGTGGAAACCGCTCCCTCGACCTTGGGGACTGTCTGCCATAAGTCCTTTCTGGGGTCGACCAAAGGAAACAATTTTTTAAATATGGGGGGAGGGACGAAAGGAATACCGGGCCTTTCCCATTCTTTATTAACAATGTCCGCCACCCGCTTGGGTATAGGAAAAGCTTCTGGGAGCCCCGGCACCTCTAGGAACTTGTCCATTTTACATAGCTTCTCTGGGATGACCAACTTGTCACAATCATCCAGAGTGGATAATACCTCCTTAAGCAGAATGCGGAGATGTTCCAACTTAAATTTAAATGCAATCACATCAGGTTCAGCCTGTTGAGAAATGTTCCCTGAATCAGTAATTTCTCCCTCAGACAAAACCTCCCTGGCCCCATCAGACTGGGTTAGGGGCCCTTCAGAGATATTAGTATCAGCGTTGCCATGCTCTTCAGTATCTAAAACAGAGCAGCCGCGCTTACGCTGACAAGTGTTCATTTGGGCTAAAATGTTTTTGACAGAATTATCCATTACAGCCGTTAATTGTTGCATAGTAAGGAGTATTGGCGCGCTAGATGTACTAGGGGCCTCCTGAGTGGGCAAGACTCGTGTAGACGAAGGAGGGAATGATGCAGTACCATGCTTACTCCCCTCACTTGAGGAATCATCTTGGGCATCATTGTCATTATCACATAAATCACATTTATTTAAATGAATAGGAATTCTGGCTTCCCCACATTCAGAACACAGTCTATCTGGTAGTTCAGACATGTTAAACAGGCATAAACTTGATAACAAAGTACAAAAACGTTTTAAAATAAAACCGTTACTGTCACTTTAAATGTTAAACTGAACACACTTTATTACTGCAATTGCGAAAAAACATGAAGGAATTGTACAAAATTCACCAAATTCACCACAGTGTCTTAAAGCCTTAAAAGTATTGCACACCAAATTTGGAAGCTTTAACCCTTAAAATAACGGAACCGGAGCCGTTTTAAACTTTAACCCCTTTACAGTCCCTGGTATCTGCTTTGCTGAGACCCAACCAAGCCCAAAGGGGAATACGATACCAAATGACGCCTTCAGAAAGTCTTTTCTAAGTATCAGAGCTCCTCACACATGCGACTGCATGCCATGCCTCTCAAAAACAAGTGCGCCACACCGGCGCGAAAATGAGGCTCTGCTTATGCTTTGGGAAAGCCCCTAAGGAATAAGGTGTCTAATACAGTGCCTGCCGATATTCTTATATCAAAATACCCAGATAAAATGATTCCTCAAGGCTAAATACGTGTTAATAATGAATCGATTTAGCCCAGAAAAGTCTACAGTCTTAATAAGCCCTTGTGAAGCCCTTATTTATGATCGTAATAAACATGGCTTACCGGATCCCATAGGGAAAATGACAGCTTCCAGCATTACATCGTCTTGTTAGAATGTGTCATACCTCAAGCAGCAAGAGACTGCATACTGTTCCCCCAACTGAAGTTAATAGCTCTCAACAGTCCTGTGTGGAACAGCCATGGATTTTAGTTACGGTTGCTAAAATCATTTTCCTCATACAAACAGAAATCTTCATCTCTTTTCTGTTTCTGAGTAAATAGTACATACCAGCACTATTTCAAAATAACAAACTCTTGATTGAATAATAAAAACTACAGTTAAACACTAAAAAACTCTAAGCCATCTCCGTGGAGATGTTGCCTGTACAACGGCAAAGAGAATGACTGGGGTAGGAGGAGCCTAGGAGGGATCATGTGACCAGCTTTGCTGGGCTCTTTGCCATTTCCTGTTGGGGAGGAGAATATCCCACAAGTAAGGATGACGCCGTGGACCGGACACACCTATGTTGGAGAAAGATGCTTTTAATTTTTGTTATTGATAATAAGTTTTCACAAGTTCTATACAATTGTTGGTAATTTACAGACAAATACACAGCATTTTTTGTTTACTATAGACAGGCTATATAGTGTATCATATCTCATTTTATCATTTTTTAACCACAGTCAATTAAATAAAGATCATTTAGCATCAGAGGAGAGCCAGTCTTCAGAAGAAAAAAAATACTCATGATACTTTTATTGCACGTTAGTAACTACAATATTATTTTGAATTGATTCAAAGTGAAAATGTCCAGCTAATTAACACGTAATGGCATCATTAGATTGTTTAAGTTTATAATGGCTTAAATCTGGCAATAATACAGAACACTGAAATATATAATTTATTAATTCCTAATTACTTAGTTTTTTTGAGTGTAGTGCCTCAGCAATTCTATATTTAATTAAATGCTGTCCATTGCTGCACTTTGTAATTCTTACCATTGCAACCGCTGTCTAAAGTTATCAGATGTAAATTAACTAAATATAAATGCAGGTAACCTGCTCCAGTTACATTGTTCCCAAAAAGAGTAAAATGAATCAGATACATATAGGTAGCCCTCAGTTTATGCCAGACACCAGTATTTAAGCTCAGATAGTTGTTGGTGGTTTGTATTGTGTCTGTGAAGACTAAATTTGTGTCATACAATCCACTACTGACACTTGGCCTGATATTCAAAACCTCGCCGGCATGGAGCAAAATCATCCACAACCTTTGAGAGTTTTTATAGACCATATATTTCTAACATGATTTCAGGGACCTCTCCATACTGGTGAGATGTTTTAGATCATCTCACCTGAGTGGCGAGAGTTTACATATCAGGCCCTCTGTTAGAAGGTGTGGAATTAGAATATTGGTACCCGTGCCCTTAGAGCCTATGTGTGTATGCCCGAGAAAAACAGTAATATATTTTACTAGAAGCAGTTTTTGCTAATGGAAGTACACTGAAAAAACTATTCTGTTTAAAATCATAATTCACCCATACACATTTCAATTCCTTTCTATCCCTTTAAAGCTTCTAAAATACTGATTTGTGACCCCCATATGTTAGGAAGTTACCCACCACTGAGTTAACGTTAAATAGAAACATGTTTAAAATATACTTGTATTAGCTATTTCTACATGTGCCCCATAGTTCTTTATTCAAAAACTTGCCTGCCCAGGGAGCTTGCAGTGGCCTGTATGGCATAAATAGAATAATTGCTGATACAGTAAACAACACTGCTGGCTCACTAAGATGCCACCGATTTTATATGTGGGTACACATGCTCTAGAAACAGTATTAGCATTTAATAGAAGCATTTTCTTTTAAAGTATATTGCTTATAGGTTTTATTCAAGACTGAAATACACTTGTATTCCTCTACAGACTTTTAACGGGGACGTCCCCCTTCGATTACTTTCAACGTGAATAACTATAATGTATTGGAGCGGTTACCACCGGAAGGTAACACCGCAAGCGGTGCGAGGTTTGACGGTGGGCTAGCGGAGAACACGAGACTGGTGAATGTATAATTACACCTTGTGCCCACACAGGGTTCCAGACCACTCTGTGGTTTCCCATGGTGGAACAAAGACAAGATAATAAATTGGGACAATGGTCTATGACATGATGATTCCCATATTTATTTATTGATTACGGCCCTAGCTATTGATTTATGTCTTTGACTGAAAGTGGTTTATTACAAGCCATTTAATGGAGAAGGCTGATATCTTTTGAACATTTAAATTTTATGGCTCACTAAGATGCCACCAATTTTATATGTGGGTACACATGCTCTAGAAACACTATTAGCATTTATTAGAAGCATTTTCTTTTAATAAAAGTATATTGCATATTTGTTTTATTCAAGACTGAAATACACTCAAGCACTTTCTAGTTCTGACTTCTATGTTATGTTGAAATCATTTTTATTAGGGAAGAATACGATCACACTGAATCAATAATTACACAGGTATGTCATGTACAAATTCTATACTAATTATTCGTAGTCTCCTATACAAACATTGTAACACAACATTACCTGACCAAAAATCTGAAGAATAATTTCACTGTGTTCAGATTCCTCTCCAAATTTAATAAGAAAAAATGAAATAGTGAGAAAGAAATAGAGTAAGAGGGAAAAAAAAAAGAAAATTTTAATAAAAGGTGGGTAAGAAATAGATAATATTAAGACCGACTTCTATGTTATAACTCTCGTTTGTAACCCCCTTTTTATAAGCTGCAGTAACCCATGGTGGCAAGTTCCAAGCCAAGTAGGGTCAACTCTCCCTTGGTACAGGGTACAGTCTGTAGAGGCTTAGATACAAAGTAATCACAGAGGTAAAAAGTATATTAATATAACCGTGTTGGTTATGCAAAACTGGGGAATGGGTAATAAAGGGATTATCTATGTTTTTAAACAATACAAATTCTGGACTAGACTGTTCCTTTTAAAGACAAGAGCAAATTTTGCTTCAGTCATGAGTAAGACACTAAACTCCATTCTACATTAATTTGCATATGTACATATTTATAGAGGTCAGGTTGGAAGTCTTATGTATTCAGAAAACATCCCCATTTTAAAGTTATTATTTCATGTGAGTGAAAACTGATTAGTGCAATTTAATTTTAAACAGAACAGAAAGCAGCTTTCTAAATAGGTGCATAGGACATGTGCACTAAATGTACCAGTGCCAAGAAAAAGCTATCGCAAAAACCATGAAATATATTTTATTTAAAGCAATTTTTAACTGTTTTCCAAAAATATTTTATTCAAAATTTAAAATGTTTTTATTTTTGTTTATGAAGTGCTAGTCACTAAAACAGTGTTTTTCAACCAGTGTGCCGTGGCACACTAGTGTGCTGTGAGAGATCCTCAGGTGTGCCGCGGCAGACTGACAACAGTGTGACATTTTTTAAACTTTGCTTGTTTTTTACTCCCAGTGCAGAGGTAGTTTGTAGGAGGCATGGCATAACAGCACAATACATACACACACACACACATACTGTATGTTTATATATATATATATATATATATATATATATATATATATATATATATATATATATATATATATATATATATATATATATATATATATATATATATTAGGCTACAATGTGTGATTTTTTTTAAAAATTTGGGATGGTGGTGTGCCACAGGAAAAAAGTGTGCCACGGCAAACAAAAAAGGTTAAAAATCACTGCACTAAAATACTAAATGTATTTGACACCTTTGCTGAGATTAAACACATAGTTGAATGCAAGCAGCAGAACATTAATAAAACAGAAACATGCATCAATCTTGTCACGTAGAATAAAAAGCACAAATTAAGCACTACTCATCATTCCTAAAAACCAATCATATTTTACATTTTGCAGGGTCACTGGCACTCCTATCTAATGGAAGATGCTAACCAAGTCTGTTCTCAAAACAGTGAAGCCTTTCATCTGTTTAGAAGTGTGTAATATACTTATTTTCAGAAATCATTCAGCTAGAGCTTAAAAATAAGAGCACACGTTACACCACAGGGTTATATACAACATTTCAACAAAATATACTGAGCGCAACATATTTGTAGTATCTTTGAATGGAGAAAAATTGTTTTCCCAGGTCATATATTCCAGTTTGGATTCCATCTATCGAACCGAATGGCATCATTTTATGAGACTGAAGATGTACTAGAGAAGATGAATATAACTAACAAAGCTTGACCTTTCAAGGTGTAGAAGAATTCAGGTCATAAATTGCATATGAACAGAGCTTGGATGTTATGACTATTATTCTCCTTAGCCTGAAGTTCATTTTTTTAAATGCTGTATTTTTCAGGTTTCAGATGAGATGTGAGCGCACACATAAATTCTTTATTGGGAATGAAAACATGTATTTTTAATGTTTTTGGTTGTTTTGCCAAGCAGAATGCATGCAGGTTTCTCATTAATACTCACAGGCCAGATAAAAAATGAAAAGCTTTTCCTTAGGATAGTGATGATTTAACTCAATATAAGCCAGAGGGAATTGCAATCTAATTTAAGGAGTCAGTTGGTTTAACATATTATTTAATAGAAACAAAGAGGTTGTTTTTTTTTGTTTTGTTTTTTTTAATTAAGACAAATTAACCTGTGTTTGTTGATTTATGTATTTATTTGTTGCTGCAAAGGATCATTAATACTGTCAGACTAACCATATGTTGGCATTTGTTATTTTCACGTGTCTGCTTATAAACTTTTTTAGGGAAGAATGCCCCTATCAAAAATGATCAACACACACGTGAAACCTACAGTTATAACAAATTAAATTAAAAAAATAAAAAATGTTTTTGATGCATCATTTATCACAAAAAAAATCTTTTGTTTTATCTGATATTCATTAATTAGATAGGGAAGCAAACATTATACTTGCATAATTCAGATAGAGCATGCAATTTTAGGATACTTTTATATTAACTTCTTTTACTCAGTTACTTTGTTATCTTGTTGTCATTTACAGAAAATGAACATGTACATATAATACACTACTGAGAAATATCTGGTTATAAGAGGTTACGTACATGTGTCTTTTGTCATTGGATCAACAGATTAGTTCAGCTATCTCCCAGTAGTGCATTGCTGCTCTTTAACATTGTGTTTATTCCTTTTGTATGGGTTAAACACACACGTCTAGATTACGAGTTGTGCGTTAGGGTAAAAAAGCAACGTTAAGAGGTCCTAATGCTGCTTTTTTACGCCCGCTGCTATTACGAGTCTTGAAGGTTTAGGGTCACCGCACACTTCTTTGGCCTTACCGCAAAACGACTTATGTAAACTTTGTAAAGTCTTTTTTCTATGGGACTTCCATAGCGCTGGTATTACGAGTCTGTCCTGGGAGGCCAAAAAGTGAGCGGTACACCCTACGCTGTCAAGATCCGTAACGTATTCTAAAGTCAGTAGTTAAGAGTTTTATGGTACAACCTTGTAACATAAAACTCATAACTAAAGTGCTAAAAAATACACTAACACACATAAACTACCTATTAACCCCTAAATCGAGGCCCTCCCACATCGCAAACACTATAACTACTTTTTAACCCCTAATCTTGAGGGCTTTGAACCGGCTTGGATGAAGATTTCTCCCGGTAAGTCGATCTTCAGGGGTTAGTGTTAGTTTTTTTTAAAGGTGTATTGGGTGGGTTTTATTTTTAGGTTAGGGTTTGCAAAAGAGCTAACTGCCCTTTTAAGGGCAATGCCCATCCAAATGCCATTTTCAGGGCAATGGGGAGCTTAGGTTTTTTTAGATAGTATTTTATTTGGGGGGTTGGTTGTGTGGGTGGTGGGTTTTACTGTTTGGGGGGTTGTTTGTATTTTTTTTTACAGGTGAAAGAGCGGATTACTTTGGGGCAATGCCCCGCAAAGGCCCTTTTAAGGTCTATTGGTAGTTTAGTTTAGGCTAGGGTGTTTTTTTTTATTTTGGGGGGGCTTTTTTATTTTGATAGGGCTAGATTAGGTGTAATTAGTTTAAATATATTGTAATTTGTTTATTATTTTCTGTAATTTAGTGCTTGTTTTTTTGTACTTTAGCTAATTGAATTTAATTGATTTAATTGTTGTTAATTTAGTTAATTTATTTAATTATAGTGTAGTGTTAGGTATTAGTGTAACTTAGGTTAGGTTTTACTTTACAGGTAAGTTTATAATTATTTTAGCTAGGCAGTTATTAAATAGTTAATAACTATTTAGTAACTATTCTACCTAGTTAAAATAAATACAAACTTGCCTGTAAAATAAAAAT
This sequence comes from Bombina bombina, assembly GCF_027579735.1. Taxonomy (NCBI): domain Eukaryota; kingdom Metazoa; phylum Chordata; class Amphibia; order Anura; family Bombinatoridae; genus Bombina; species Bombina bombina. The sequence continues at coordinate 1,072,385,068 of NC_069500.1, forward strand.
AAATCCTAAGCTAGCTACAGTGTAACTATTAGTTATATTGTAGCTAGCTTAGGGTTTATTTTATAGGTAAGTATTTAGTTTTAAATAGGAATAATGTAGTTAATGATAGTAATTTTCTTTAGATTTATTTTAAATATATTTAAGTTAGGGGGTGTTAGGGTTAGACTTAGGTTTAGGGGTTAATACATTTAGTATAGTGGTGGTGACATTGGGGGTGGCAGATTAGGGGTTAATAAATGTAGGTAGGTGGCATCGATGTTAGGGACAGCAGATTAGGGGTTAATAATATTTAACTAATGTTTGCGAGGCACGAGTGCAGCAGTTTAGGGGTTAATATGTTTATTATAGTGGTGGCGACGTTGGGGGCAGCAGATTAGGGCTTAATAAGTGTAGGTAGGTGGTGGCGGCGACATTGGGGGTGGCAGATTAGGGGTTAATAAATATAATGTAGGTGGCGGCAATGCTGGGGGCAGCAGATTAGGGGTTCATAAGTATAATGTAGGTAGCGGTAGTGTCCGGAGCGGCAGATTAGGGGTTAATAAGAATAATGTAGGTGTCGGCGATGTCAGGGGCGGCAGATTAGGGGTTAATAAGTGTAAGATTAGGGGTGTTTAGACTCGGGGTTCATGTTAGGGTGTTAGGTGGTAACATAACTTTTATTTCTCCATAGGAATCAATGGGGCTTTACGCTGCTGTTTTGCAGGTGTTAGACTTTTTCTCAGCCGGCTCTCCCCATTGATTCCTATGGGGAAATCGTGAACGAGAACGTACGACCAGCTCACCGCTGACTTAAGCAGCGCTGGTATTGGAGTGCGGTAATGAGCAAAATTTTGCTAAACGCTCACTTCTTGCCTTTTAACGCCGGGTTTGTAAAAACTCGTAATACCAGCGCTGCAGGTAAGTGAGCAGTGAGAGAAAACTGCTCTTTAGCACTGCATAGCCTCTAAAGCAAAACTCATAATCTAGCCGACAGTTATTTACAAGCAATGAAAATTTTTCTAATATATTAGAGCATTTTATTTTTGCATTTCCTTATCCCAAAGTTCATAATTTCCTTGTTAGCAAATAGAAAAAGAAATGCCTTAGTTGGCTATTTCTTATGGGAAAAGACTAGTGTCTGGAAAACTGAAGATGCTTGAGTTTGTTTTTGGATGACAGTAGAGGATTTTTTCCTTGAAACCCTTACAAACAACTTGTGGTGATGTAGATGACTTTGTATTGTAGTTTTGGAGACTTTCTGACCTCAAGACACAACAAACTTCTGCAATTTTTCAGCTGTAATTCTTGGAGATATTTTGGCCACTTTAACCATCCTCTCCACAGTGCGTTGAGGCAATATAGACACTCGTCCTCTTGCAGGTTGATTCATAGGGGTAGATTTATGAAGCAGCGGATTCTGCAATCTACCCCTGAAGTTTTAGGTCCGCCTGAAATTTAAGTTAAGAAGCAGCGGTCGTAAGAGGTTGCGGACAGCATTCATCCTGATTGCACCACCTGCAATGATAAATGCCGACAGTGTATGCTGTCTGCATTTATCGATGTTGGGCGGAAATGATCTGCTACACTGGATCATGTCCACCCGATATTTGATAAATCTACCCCATAACATTTACAGTTGACTGGAACTTCTTAGTTATTGCCCTTATGGTGGAAATTGGATTTCCAATGCTTATAGCCACTTCCCATTTTGTGAAGCTCAACAATCTTTTGCCACACATCACAGCTATATTCCTTTGTCTTACCTATTGTGATGAATGGCTAAGTGAAAATGGCCTATGTGTTACCTCATATTACTACCCCTGTGAAGCAGGAAGTCATGGGTGAACAATTTCCTTTTCCTAGTCACCAGGTGTACTAAAAAATGTAAAATATCAGTGGTAATATACTACAAATATACAGTGCCCTCCACTAAAATTGGCACCCTAAAGATGGCTGTTAAAAATTTTCTTTATTATTTAACCTTTTGATCTTTTGTTCAAAAAATATACAAAAATACTCTGCTCTCATGTTAAATATATGCATGCCACAATTGTTGGCACCCTTTTAGTCAATACTTCTGTGCTACCTCTCTTTGCCAAGATAACAGCTCTGAGTCTTCTCCTATAATGCCTGGTGAGGTTGGAGAATACATGGCAAGGGATCCCCCATACAGAATCTCTCCAGATCCTTCAAATTTTGAAGTCAACACTGGTGGACTATCCTCTTCAGTTCACCCCACAGCTTTCTATGGGGTTCAAGTCAGGGGACTGGGATGGCCATGGCAGGACCTTGAATTTGTGGTCAGTAAACCATTTTTGTGTTTATTTTGATGTATGTTTTGGATCATTGTCCTGCTGGAAGATCCAAAAACGTCCCATTTTAAGCTTTCTGGCAGAGGCAGGTGTTCATTTAATATCTGATGGTCTTTGATAGAGTGCATGATGCCATGTATCCTAACAAAATGTACAGTTACACTGGCAGACAAAAAGCCCCAAAACATTACAGAGACACCACCATATTGAACTGTGGGCATGAGATACTTTTCCATATGGCTACCTCTCTGTGTGCGCCAAACCCACCTCTGGTATTTATTGCCAAAAAGCTCTATTTTAATTTCATCTGACCATAGAACCCAGTCCCATTTGAAGTTCCAGTAGTGTCTAGCAATCTGAAGATGTTTGAAGAATCTAGATAAATCAGAATAGAGGGCGCCACATGGTGCAGATCAGATGGTAAATGATATAACAAGCAAAGAGGACATAAGAATCCTACTCACGAGATGTAAAGCACAGATGTGCAAAACCAGCAATCTGGAACCACTCGTCGTCCGGTAGACCAATGGATGTTGTCACAAGGGCGGATCGTCGTCTCACCAGGGAGAGTCCAGGGATGCCTTAAGCAGGAGTCAGTCAGCAGTGAGGGAATCCAACGGTGACCAGTCCCACACCTCAAGCAGCTGGAAAGGTGACTAAGACAGCTCCAATAGAGGTCAACAATTCAAGGATAAAAAGGTTGGCAGCAAGTGAGGAGATGAATAAATCTTAAAATGTTATTAAAATAGTAAAAACAAAAGCACCGCGTTTCTCAGTGTAACACACTGTTTCATACAGCCTGATGAAACAGTGTGTTACACTGAGAAACGCGGCCCTTCTATCTGAAAATATCTCTTCTGGGACTTCACATCACGGATATTAAGGACTTTCCCTTCTTATGCCATCCCATACTGGACTGATTGTTTGTATATCATAGATACTATATTGTATATTATTGCCTATAGCCATTTATAGACTAACATATCAAATTCTTTTACCAGTTCCTGTTTGTTACTCCTAGGCGCCTCTTATAAGTACTATAGTGACACTATTTGTCACTAGAGTACTAGTCTGCTTATATTCTGAAGATGTTTGAGTTTGTTTTTGGATGAGAGTAGAGGCTTTTTTCTTGATACCCTTACAAACAACTTGTGGTGATGTAGGTGATGTTGTATTGTGTTTTTGGAGACTTTCTGACCCCAAGACGCAACTCACTTCAGCAACTCTCCAACTGTGATGCTTGGAGATATGTTGGCCACTCAAACAAATCTCTTCACAGTGAGTTGAGATAATATAGACATGTGTCCTCTTACAGGTTAACATTTCCAGTTGACTGGAACTCCTGAATTATTGCCATGATGGTGGAAATAGGCATTTTCAATGTTTCGTGTAGCCATTTCCCAATTTGAGAAGCTCAACATTTCTTTTTTTTTTTTATAAACCTGTGTTGTGTTTGCAATTGTTTGATATCCATTAGAACAGAGTATTTTTGTGTATTTTTTATCAAACCCACCTCCGGTATTTATTGCCAAAAAGTTCTATTTTTATTTCATCTGACCATAGAACCCGGTCCCATTTGAAGTTCCAGTAGTGTCTGGCAAACTGAAGATGCTTGAGTTTGTTTTTGAATGTTCCATTAGAATAGAGTTTTTTTTATGTATTTTTGAACAAAAAATCAAAAGGTTTAACAATAAAGACAATTTTTCACAGCCTTCTTTGCTCATATTTACCAAGGGCGCCAATATAAGTGGAGGGCAACCAGACGTGGACTCCTTGCTCAGTGTGCTTAGAGTACTGCTACATCTCACTGATGAGGCCCAATGAAGGCCGAAACGATCGTCTGGGGTTGCTGTGTTCCTTGTTCAGAGAGGAATTGCCTGGTATTTTGGCGCTGGACTGACCGTAATAGGCGGGATCAGACTGATATACTACAGGAAAGTTCTACTCTGTGAAAAGCATTGCTGGGCTAAAAGAAGTTGCACCCAGGTGGTAAATCGCCATAGAACAGGCTAACAATGGTATTGAGCTGGTTGTTCGTTCCTGTGAGTGCATTTCTCTCTGTGTGTATTTAGTCTCCCTATGGGAACAAGGGGCAACCAGACGTGGACTCCTTGCTCAGTGTGCTTAGAGGAATACTGCTACACCTCACTGACGAGGCCCAATGAAGGCCGAAACGATCGTCTGGGGTTGATGTGTTCCTTGTTCAGAGAGGAATTGCCTGGTATTTTGGCTCTGGACTGACCGTAATAGGCGGGATCAGACTGATATACTACAGGAATGTTCTACTCTGTGAAAAGCATTGCTGGGCTAAAATAAGTTCCACCCAGGTGGTAAATCGCCATAGAACAGGCTAACAATGGTATTGAGCTGGTTGTTCATTCCTGTGAGTGCATTTCTCTGTGTGTGTATATATATATATATATATATATATATATATATATATATAATTATTCATATTTTTTTAATATTTCATATGTAATATTTCAACAACACGCATTCAAGTTAGCAATTCTTCATGAGTGCTAACCTGACACCACTTCAGACCTAAACCGTGAACCCCTCATCAATACAAGAATTATTTAAAAAAAAAGTGGATTCTAATAACTATATCCATTCTAGGAGTTGTCATTTGTGGAGATAGAAGAGAAATATCCCCAAAGGACAATTCCCACATGTTAGAAGGAACTGTTCAGAATTAACTACTTTTGATGAACAATCATTATTTTACAAAAAAAAATTGGGAAAAGGGGTTATAATTATAAAATAATTAAGGAAGCTAAGGAAAATGCTAGATTAAAAGAAAGAAAAACTGTTTTAACAAAAAATGAAAAGAAACATAAGAAAATGATATGATACAACCATCCCCTTTATGACTAATTAAGACGTACATAATACAGAAATTAATAAAATCTTAAAAAGACATTAATATGTGGTTTTGTGAAGGACAGCCCAGAAGTCACATATCAGAGAGCAAAGAATTTTAAAAAATATATAAGCCTCTAGTTATTTTAAACCAAGGAAGAATGAAAAGTGTGATATAAAGATACAGGGAGAAATAATTTAAGTTTTTTTTCCATTCTACACTTTCACAGCATGTAAGTTTAGTTCCAAATTAGACAAGATTCTGATTACTAGTACTGGCAGAAAATATGAAATAAATGATCAGATTAGATACACTGATAGGAACGTTATATATATTATACACAACAATATTTAGGATCGGACAACATTTATTTAACATCCAACATGATAATAAAAACATTTGTTATCCAGACATTTAATAGAAATTCATAACCAAAAACAGAAAGGAATTAAAATTAGGGCAATCCATAAATTAAAAAAAAAAGATCTGAGAGGTGAAAATGTAGAAGAGAAATTATTATATAAAGAGGCTCGATTTATTGTTCAATTCAAAACTTTACATCCAATGAGATTAAATGCTGAAATGTATTTAAACCATAATTTTTTAATTTGATTGTTTATTTTTTTTTTAAAATAAGGTATATTACTCTGCTTGAATAGATTACTAGTAATGACACTTCTTAAAATAATTGTTTTTAAGGGCAGTTTCAGTTTATATTTATTCATTTTTTTAATAATAACTATTATTGACAGAAATTATTTTGATATTGGTGTTAATCAGAACAGGACAATTAAGAGTTCATTTTTAATTTGTTAGCAGAAAGTGACATCACATGCAATGTGTATATAAAGACACACAGGATGAGTGTAAGGTTATCTTGATAAAGGCTGCAGGTCAACCGAAATACATTGATTAATACACTCTTCTGTTGTCCTGTATTGGACATTTGATCAAGTATCCAATGAGAGATACTTATTTGCAATAAGTATCAACTGAGAGATACTTATTTGCAATGACTGTAATACAGAACAGATTTAATATTTCTATGTGGATAAACAAGAACGTATAACCACATCACACATTGTGACAGCAAAGTCTGCACAATCTACTTGGATATTCATTACAGTAACATTTGGAGTGGAACTTTTGTATACAAAGGTTGATACACGTTATTGAGTATCTAGGAGGCAAAGTAGAGAAATCCGTAGTTGTGACGTTACTTAAGCGTGACTCAGAATACGGGACCTCCCACACTAACATCCAAGTATTAAGCTAAGCTGGATTGGTCCACGTAGCTGTGACACCACGATCACTCGGATAAAAGTCAGAATTTTTTTTTGAAATACACAGTAGAACCGCAAGTATTTGCAGACATCTGGTTAACATCACCAACTACTACTGGATACGAAACACCTACATTTTTTAAATTATCCAGAATTATTAAGGTATTCCTGTTATATTATCCTTACACAAGGAACATTAATTTACATTGGACTTTGAGTCTAAGAGGTTATTTAAATTTTTAAATAAGAGATGTTAAAGCGCTTCAATTATTAGAATTAAATGGTATGTACACAAAAAAATTATATTTATGTTTAAATTGAAATAGTATTATACCTAGCCTTTTTAGCATACATTTGATATTTGCGGTTTTTAAATCGTGAACCCCGATGTGCATTACACATATTTTAGATGCCTATGTTCTTAACCTAGAAAATAATGTAGATTTTATTATTAAATATATATATATATATATATATATATATATATATATATACACTAGTTCTAAAGCCCGTTCACACGTGCCATTTTTTGCAGTACAATGGTCCCACCTCTTGCTTTCTCTCCCCTCCCTCTCTTTTGCTTTCTCTCTCCCCCTCTCTTTTGCTCTCTCTCCCCCCTCTATTTTGCGCTCTCTCTCCCCCTCTCTTTTGCTCTCTTTCTCCCCCCTCTATTTTGCTCTCTCTCTCCCCCCTCTCTTTTGCTCTCTCTCCCCCCCTCTCTTTTGCTCTCTCTCCCCCCCTCTCTTTTGCTCTCTCTCCCCCCCTCTCTTTCTCCCCCTCTCTTTCCCCCCCCTCTTTTGCTCTCTCCCCTCTCTCTCTCTCTCCTCCTCTCTCTCCCCCATTCTCAATTTCTCTCTCTCCCCATCTCTTTTGCTCTCTCTCCCCCCCCCCCCTCTCTTTTGCTCTCTCTCTCTCTCCATCTCTCTCCCCCCCTCTCTTTTGCTCTCTCCCTCTCTCTTTTGCTTTCTCTCTCCCCTTTCTTTTGCGCTCTCTCCCCTTTCATTTGTGCTCTCTCCCCCTCTCTTTTGCTCTCTCTCCCCCCTCTCTTTTGCTCTCTCTCCCCCCTCTCTTTTGCTCTCTCTCCCCCCTCTCTTTTGCTCTCTCTCTCTCCCCCTTTCTTTTGCTCTCTCTCTTTTCCCCCTCTATTTTTCTGTCTCCCCCTCTCTTTTGCTCTCTCTCTCCCCTCTCTTTTGCTCTCTCTCTCCCCCTCTCTTTTGCTCTCTCTTCCCTCTCCTTCCCCTCTATTTTGCTCTCTCTCCCCTCTCTTTTGCTCTTTCCCTTCTCTTTTGCTCTTTCCCCTCTCTTTTGCGCTCTCTCCCATCTCTTTTGATCTGTCTCTCTCGCATGGACTGTGTCCGGCCCCACCCATGTCCCGCCCAGTCCTGCCACACCCGCTCACGTCCGGCCACGCCTGCTCCCACCCACCTTTGTCACTCCGGGTACAGCAGATCAAGTAGACTCTAAGGCCAGGTGTGTTTGTCCTCCCTCACTGAGAGAGCTATGAGTACAGGCACCAATGCCGAAACACGTAAGCTTTCTTTTCAGCTGAGAGGGCTGTTCATACTGCACTTCATTGTACCTGTTTTTTTAAAGAAGCTAATAAAGAACTGTTTTTAAGTTGAGATCTCTCAATATTCGTTTTCTTTGGGATTGTTCATGGCCGGATTGGAGAGTCAGCAATTTTGATCACTACAAGCTTATTCATTCCACATTGTGACAGAAGTATCCAGAGTGATAAATTGGTGAAGCCCCACGGGTATCAACCCTCCACTCTGTGTCAAATTCCTTATCCCCAGTAAGTCGGCTACGTTGTGTGACATCATTTCCTGGAAGTGGAGACCTGTGGAGACACGGCAGCGCATGAACCATGATGAATCCGTGAGAAAGTGTGTGGGGCCGGAGGTTGTAGGCACACTGCAGAAGCGCTATGTAACAGGTAGAACCTAGGAGAAGGCTCTCCCTAAAGGCGTACTTTCAGTAAGCCGTGAAGCGGGGGTAAGTCTGAGCTACTTAATAGGAGTTGGGCCAAGATTTCAATTTGCTAGCACCGTGCATTAATCCAGAACAAACACACATAAACATACGTATTCCCAATATGGGGAAATAGGTGTAATTAAGGTGACAGGTGCACTCTGGGTCGCCTCTAGAAAGGGGCTTAAGGTCTTTGTCCTCGCTCTGTCTCTACTGCGCATGATATATATATATATATATATATATATATATATATATATATATGATAATGTAGGAATAGATATGTGCTGGATTATATGTACCTGGTAGCAATGGGTGTGGCTGAAACACCTGAACTCAATAATTAGTAGCAGTGCCAACATACTTTGCCCAAAGAGCACATATTGTTGTATTGTTGGACCCCGTTGGGTGCTCTCTGACATACTGAGCCACCAACCCCCCTTTCTAGAGTCTTTTTCTTTTATTTCCTAGGCTGACAGATGCAGTAGCAGACCTACTCAACAAAGGGCCCTGGTGCAAAAGTTTTGGGCCCTCAAAGGTAACTCAGTATTAAGCAATAGTAATAACATACGTGCTGCTCTGTATAGATAGATGGACCTGCAATTTGCTCTAATAAAAGGCTCCCTGCATTAAGATTGTACACATTCTGCAAACGCCTATGTATAGACAGGCTGCTATAGCCCTGGTGTAACTGCACATGCTGCATCAATGGTAGCTCCACCGCTGGGCAGGCGATAAATCCAATCAGATGTAATTGAATTTTACAGTGTGCTCCCATTATAGTCTATAGGGTAGATTGTTTTCATCTTTTCTTTAAAAACATTGCAGAAATCTATACAGTTTAGTGTCCCATTAATCTCACACAAACATAATTAGAATGTATTTATGACTATGGGACATTCTTAATGTTTTAACCATAAACCAACAAAGCTGTTAATGGATGTCTACAAGATATCATCCTAAGCCACACGTTACATCTCTGTTACTAAAAATTTACAGAATATATTGACCTTTAACAGAGAAGTTCATCTTGCTGGCTTTAGACTCATTAATATTTCTCATTATGCAATTACAACGTATTTGTATCATTATTTTGACAGAGCAAATTATGATTTTTTTACACACAGCAGCACATTGCACATTGCTAAAAATCCGAATTCCGACTACATACTGTACAGGTGCAGAAAGGAATGCATGCTTAAAATGCCTGCAAGTTTGTTTAGCCTTCTAGAACTATTTATCAGTTTCTACACATGAGATTACACTGTGCTTGTTAGTTGCTTCTTTACGATGCAATCATATTTAAAAGCTCATTAGGGTGATATAAATATTTTATTTTGAAAATAAATTGACATTTTGGATAAGTGAAACTCTTACATGTTTTATTATTACACAAAAGGTTTATAAATGAGTTGGCAACTCAGGCAAAAAAAAAAAAATTGTCTGTGTCAAGAGTGCATCTTAAATGAAAAAGTAAGAGGTAGGTTTGCAGAACTTAGCAAACTTCTCTCATACAATTTTATTTTTACTTTATACTTTCTTTTCAGTATAAAGTAATATGTGTGTATATTTACAGGGGTCATAAGATACTAGCCAGGCCAAAATGTTACTCGCCACTTCTGATCCCACCCACTATTGTGATATAGCTTATTGTACAGTAATTTTAATCTTGTTTTTATTTTATACCATAACAGATTAAATAATGATACATACAGTAATTAATTAAAACAAAAAAAGTGCATAACAGCAACAGCTGAATGAAAAAAAGGCAACGACCGAACTGTGAATTAGCTCCATTGGTTTATTTTTGTATATTGAATAGCTGTTTTTGTTCTTCACCACCACAACCTATTATGTACATGCACATGATTCCTTATCTCTGTCTGTATACCAAAGCCCAATAAGTAGAGAGAGTCCCTTTAATACAGAGGGTAGCTACACAACAAACGTGCTAAAATCACCAGGCATATTATTAAAGTTTACCCAAATTCCAAGACATAAAATACTTTATATACTGTGTGAGAAATTTAAGACAGCATACATAGAATCCGTGCCAGAAAAGTTTTTTGTATTTGTGTTTTATTTAATAAAGGTTAAATGTGTTATTGCAGTTAATGAAGTTTAATGCATAGATGAGCTTGGTTTTGTCAGTTTCCAAAAATGTGGCATTTTTAATTTGTTTACATGTACATTTTGACTTCAAGTGCTGGATTTTTTAATTGTGCAGTCATCTCTTCCACATCCTGATCTCCACCAATATCATTGCAACATACTTTATGGGTGATATTACAAACATAAACTCATCAAGTGCCTCACTGATCCCATGAAACAGCAACACACATTACATCACTATAACAAATATTTGCACACATTCAGTAAATCAAAACATAGGATGAATCTATAAAACTTCTATTATCACCAACCTGTCAGACCACACAGTCAATCAGCTGCCGCACCACCAACCCGACACAGAGGGCACACCTTGCACACAGACTTTTAATTGTATACTGTATGGGGGACAGCCAGAGCAAATTCCATGCAGCTCACAGGGAGCGCAACATAGAAGCAAATTAGCTGCACCAACAACTGCATGTTTTTTTTTATTGGTGGTAGTACAACGTCGTTGAGGGTCTGGGACCCTACAATTTTAGATGCAGAGCTTTATTTTGGAGGCAGATGAAAATATCACGATCTGCATTAAATAATCCTAGTAGGCCCAGTGTGGCCTCCCTTCCTCTCTACCAGAACCTTTTCTTTGTGCTGTTAGAAGAACGGAGGTGCAAGCTTCACAGTCAGGAGGTGCAATAGAAAGGAGGGGAGACCACACTGAGCCTACAGAGCCTATCATACTAGTAAGCAGCTACTGTGAACCTCCAAGCAGTATACCAAGTAACACTTACCTACATGTTGCCCGCGCTTCTTCTCAGTGACTTCATCAATGCTGCAATGATCCACCTTCAAGGCTGGGCTCAATCTTCACTGCTTTAATGCTGCTACTCTTACAAGCTGTTAGACTTTAATAGTGAGTGAATGTTAATTCAACATTCACTCGCTATCTTTCACTCGCCCCAGTTTAAATTCTACTCACCAATGTAGTTATTACCTGTAGTTCATATCTATTTAATAGTATGATTAGGGTTGCTTTTCATAATTTATATATAATACAAATGTCAATTAAAATTGTCCTAAAATTTCCAATCTTGTCAACAAGCTAAAACTCCTGTGAGCTGCAATCTTAAAATCTGCTATACCTTGCATTCAATCTTGAGTGTGCGGCTGGAGACCGCATGAAGAGGAGCTCCGTGTGGATTCCCTGAAGAGGAGGACCGACGTCGCTGAGGACATCGCTGTTGCAATCATTATGAAATCGATCAGGGGATTGACAGTATCTGCTCTCTTGAAACTGTTAGCCCAAGAGCAAGGGGTGTGATTGCACAAGAGAGCTCTTGAGAAATCTTTCATTTTACCAATGCAGAATCGTAAGTGGTGATTGCGGGTGAACAGATACTCTACTTTATTGTTTCTCAACCACGATCCAGGTGAAATAATCAGCTGATAGGTGAGAGCAGGTTAGTAACCATGGTGTTACTGATCAGCTGATTACTTCACCTGTACACTGGTTCAGCTATAATGAAAACCTGGCCTGTTGGGGGTACTTGGGGGTACTGCGGTTGAGAAACACTGCTCTACTTGAGAGCTTGTCCATTTTCAGCATCAATTAGTTTACCTGTTAGTTAAAAATTTTAGTGAAACTATTTTATATTAGAAAAGCCAATGTGTATCTTTTTCTTGGTATCCTTTGTTAAAACTTAGCTCCTTTGCATGACAGTATACAGAGGTAGGCACAGGACTGTTATGAACCTGTAGTCTGGAATTGAGAAACATTGGCCTAGATTACGAGTTTTGCGTTAGACTTAAAGAGCAACGTTAAGAGGTCCTAACGCTGCTTTTTAACGCCCGCTGGTATTACAAGTATTGAAGGTACAGGTGTACCGCTCACTTTTTTTGGCCAGACTCGGAAATAGCGCAAATCCACTTGCATAGCGCCGGTATTACGAGTCTGACAAAAAGTGAGCGGTAGACCCTCTCCTGTCAAGCCTGGTACCGCATTTTAAAGTCAGTAGTTAAGAGTTTTACACTACAATCCGTAGCATAAAACTCTTAACTAAAGTGCTAAATAGTACACTAACACCCATAAACTACCTATTAACCCCTAAACAGAGGCCCCCCACATCACAAACACTAAAATAAATATTTTAACCCCTAATCTGCCGAACCGGACATCGCCGTCACTATAATAAATATATTAACCCCTAAACCGCCGCACTCCCGCATTGCAAACATTAGTTAAATATTATTAATCCCTAATCTGCCGGCCCTAACATCGCTGCCACCTACCTACATTTATTAACCCCTAATCTGCCACCCTCAACGTCGCCACCACTATAATAAAGTTATTAACCCCTAAACCTAAGTCTAACCCTAACCCTAACACCCCCTAACTTAAATATAATTTAAATAAATCTAAATAAAATTACTACAATTAACTAAATTATTCCTATTTAAAACTAAATACTTACCTATAAAATAAACCCTAAGATAGCTACAATATAACTAATAGTTACATTGTATCTATCTTAGGGTTTATTTTTATTTTACAGGCAACTTTGTATTTATTTTAACAAGGTACAATAGTTATTAAATAGATATTAACTACCTAGTTAAAATAAAGACAAATTTACCTGTAAAATAAAACCTAACCTAAGTTACAATTACACCTAACACTACACTACAATTAAATTAATTACCTAAATTAAATACAATTAATTACAATTAAATTACAATTAAATAAAATTCTAAAGTACAAATAAAAACAAACACTAAATTACAGAAAATATAGAAATTACAAGATTTTTAAACTAATTACACCTAATCTAATCCCCCTAACAAAATAAACCCCCCCCCCCCCCCAAAAAAAAGCCCTACCCTACACTAAATTACAAATAGCCCTTAAACGGGCCTTTTGCGGGGCATTGCCCCAAAGTAATCAGCTCTTTTACCTTAAAAAAAATTACAATTCCCCCCCAACATTAAAACCCACCATCCACACAACCAACCCTACTCTAAAACCCACCCAATCCCCCCTTAAAAAAACCTAACACTAACCCCCTGAAGATCACCTTACCGGGAGATGTCTTCACACAACCGGGCCGAAGTCCTCAACGAAGCCGGGAGAAGTCTTCATCCAAGCCAGGCGAAGTGGTCCTCCAGACGGGCAGAAGTCTTCATCCAGACGGCATCTTCTATCTTCATCCATCCGGCACGGAGCGGGTCCATCTTCAAGACATCCGACGCGGAGCATCCTCTTCAAACAACGGCTAAACACAGAATGAAGGTTCCTTGAAATGACGTCATCCCAGATGGCGTCCCTTCAATTCCGATTGGCTGATAGAATTCTATCAGCCAATCGGAATTAAGGTAGAAAAAAAATCATATTGGCTGATGCAATCAGCCAATAGGATTGAACATCAATCCTATTGGCTGTTCCAATCAGTCCATAGAATGCCAGTTCAATCCTATTGGCTGATTACAGCGCTGGTATTGAGGTGAGATATGGAGCAAAATTTTGCTCTTCGCTCACTTTTTTGCGGTTAACGCCGGGTTTGTAAAAACCCGTAATACCAGCACTGTCTGTAAGTGAGCGGTGAGGGAAAACTGCTCGTTAGCACTGCACAGCCTCTAATGCAAAATTTGCAATCTAGGCAATTGCTTTTAAAAAAAAAAAAAGCAGGAGACTTGAGTGGAAGCAATGTTCTACCTCAACAAGAGCAATATCTCACTACTCATTGCTTTAATGTGCTGTCACTATAAAATGTGAGAAAAAATTGTTAAACAATAAAGCAAACTAGGGAGGCCTGAGGACAGGTTTGAAAACCAGTGATCTAACCTGAGCTAATATATATATATATATATATATATATATATATATATATATATATATACACAGTATACATACATATATAATACATATATATATATACATACATATACACAGTATATATATATATATATATATATATATATATATATATATATATATATATAAAATCTAAAAAAGAAATAAAGAAGAGCACCTCATGGTGCAGTTTATCCAAGATAAATTTCTAATAAAATCAAGGTTTCTGACAAGTGGTTGCTCACAAGGCTGCATGCACTAAATGAAGTGCAATATGTGCCGGCTTGGCATTGCAGTCTTCAGCTGACTGATAGGGGCAATATTCTCCGTCAGATGGCGATGGAATAGGTTCAGGATATGGTAGCATGTCAATTTCCCTGGTTGATTTGTGCAAATAAAGCAGGCTGGATGTTACAGACACCAGCTGTCTGAGTTTGGTCTCCCTGGATTGTTCCTCCAGACAGTTGGTGGAATAAAATGCTCCAAAGTAAAAAGTTGTTTAAAAGCAGACTACTTAAAGGATTCCAAAACTTTTTGGTTTTTAGTATAACTGGACTACAAATTTCACATAACAATCAATATTATAGAATTAATCACCTACTTTTACGAAACAGCTCTATATATTTTAAAATATAATTTTTATTTTCATTGATTATCTCACTCAGTCCAACCCTCAAATATGGACTGTACAAGAGGAAAAGCAATCTCCAATCAGATGCTGATTTTATGCATATCATTATGTAACAATTTCTTCCCACTGCACATGTCTACTCCAATCGTGAACCTCACTCAAGCGCATATCCAGCCTCTGATGCCGAGATTACTCACATAATGTCAATGGAATTTTGCAAGTGATGTAAGGGATGACGCTTCAGAAGCTAGCGCATGCGCATCGTGGCAATCTTCCACTATTTTCAGAACCTGGGTTATCAGTGTGGATTAGACTAGGGAAACGCATATGCGGTGGTGGGTTTGGAATTCGGACAATTTTAAAAAGATGATTACTACTAAATGGTACAAATTTGAAACAGAATGTAAATTACAAAGTGCTATAACATTTATGCATTTTGCGATTACTGATAACTTTTTTGGGGGATTTAGTGTCCCTTTAAAATCACAAATTTATTTTAAAAGTGAATAAAACATAAAACACATTTCTCAGTCATGCTAGCCAGCTGAGAAACGCGTTGCATGTTTTATTCACTTTTAAAGGGACACTCAATCAAAATTAAACTTTCATGATTCAAATAGAGCATGACATTTTAAACAACTTTCCAATTTACTTCCATTAACAAAATGTGCACAGTTTTTTTATATTTAAACTTTTTGAGTCATTAACTCCTACTGAGCATGTGCAAGAATAAGTGTGTATGCATTTGTGAATGGCTGATGGCTGTCACATGGTACGTGTATGCATTTGTGATTGGCAGATGGCTGTCACATGGTACAGGGGGAGTGGAAAAAAGACATAACTTGTAAAATTGTCAGAAAAAAAAAATCTACTACTCATTTGAAGTTCAGACTAAGTGCTATTGCATTGTCTTGTTATCTTGCACTTGTTGATTATGCAAATCTACTGCGTTGACTGGTCCTTTAAAATAAATTTGTGATTTAAAGTAGTCTGCTACATATATACACACACACATATACATACACACACACCTAAAGGGACAGTCAAGTAAAAAAAAACATTTCATGATTTAAAGAGGGCATGTGATTTTAAACAACTTCCCAATTTACTTTTATCACCAATTTTGCTTTGTTCTCTTTGTATTCTTAGTTGAAAGCTAAACCTAGGAGGTTCATATGCTAATTTCTTGGACCTTGAAGACTGCCTCTAATCTGAATGCATTTTGACCACTAGAGGGCATTAGTTCATGTGTTTCATATAGATAACATTGAGCTCATCTGAAGTGACCTTGAGGTGAGCACTGATTGGCTAAAATGCAAGTCTGTCAAAAGAACTGAAATAAGGGGGCAGTCAGCAGAAGCTTAGATACAAGGTAATTACAGAGGTAAAACATGTATTATTATAACTGTGTTGGTTATGCAAAACTGGGGAATGGGTAATAAAGGGAGTATCTTTCTTTTTAAACAACACAAATTCTGATGTTGACTGTCCCTTTAACGCTTTGGAAAAGACACTCAATAAGAAGTTATGTTGTTAATTACAAACCACATACATGGTTTTAGTATACATAATTAAATTATTGTTATATATTGTTAAAATACATGTTTAATTATTTTAAACTTAATAAAATAATTATATTAAACTAAAAAAAATAATGTCTACCATGAAACTGAACATGCATGGTTTATTTTGATATTGAAATAGAAAACGTATGTTTATACAAATCAGGTCATGGTATACACTGCACACTGGCTGATAAGGGAAACTCCTACATCTTCACTAACAGGCAGAGGAACACCCAACCAAGTATAAAGTTAATTTGTGGGGGGTTTCTTCAACAAAGGAACATTTATTTTTCAAAAATAATGTAGCTTTAATTATCTACATATTTATACTTAGTAACTACTAGTATGTCTAAAACTGAATTTGTGCACCAATTACCTGCAGGGAAGCCTAAGTTTATTAAATACAAAGCCTCAGTATCTCACACACACACCATTTGCCAGTCTCATTAAATGGTAGAAAGTGCAAATAATATTTGAACAAAAGCAACACCACTGTTAATAAACATAAAAATAAACATTTTACTAACCACAGTGTCCGTGTTATTATAACAACCAGTCATTTTCTCTGCTCCTTGCAGCTCTTCTGACCTTTATATAACACTGCTTAATCTACTTTTTTGTGATCATCGCTTGTTGTGTTAAAGCCACATCCGCACAGCTTTAAAAGGGACACAGGCAGAAGGATTACAATGGCAATCTAGTGAAAATGTTTACTGAAACACAGGTGCTGTCAGTGTTCCTTTTGAGAATTCTCTATATTCAAATTATATACTAAATAGCATGCAAGTGCTTGTTTTTAATAATGTTTGAATATTGAGAAAATAAGTGTAAATGTTTGGATTCCAGTATATTATGGGTGAAACCTATGCTTCCCTTATCTAATTTCTACTGCTGAACACTATTAAAGGGACAGTAAAATTAAACAGTCATGATTCAACATCTTTCCAATTTACTTTTATTATCAATGTTGCTTAGTATCCTTTGGTAAAAAGAAATCCTAGCTGAACTCAGGAGCGTGCACGTGTCTTAAGCCATCTGGCAGCAGTGTTTGCAAAAATGTTTACAGCACTGGTTTTCAAACCTGTTCTCAGGTCATATTTTGAGGATATCTTAATAGAGCACAGGTGATTAGTAACATTGACTATTTTACCTGCTCTCACTCGAGGTAATCCTGAAATTCTGGCCTGTTAGGGAGGGTTGAGGACAGGCTTGAAAACTCGTGGTTTATAGCAATATTACACATAGTTGCAAACTTTGCTGCCATAGAGTGTCTGTAGCATGCTGTGTATGTAACTATGTATAGCATTGATATAAACAGTAACACAGATAACTAAATACAGGTGCGTGCTCCTGAGCTCACCTATAATTACTTTTTAACATAGGATACAAGCGAATGAAGCAAAACTTATAATAAAAGTAAAATGGAAAGTTGTTTAAAATTCTATGCTCTATCCAATCTATTTAAATTTAATTTTACTGTCCCTATAATTACAGATATAAGAGTCACCAAAGTGTGCAAACAATGGCTGTGAATTACAGCAATATTAAAGGGGCTTTAAACCCTGTGATATAGTTATTTATGAGCTCATTTATAACTGTTACTAAGTGACATAACAGAAAGGGAGTTTGAATCTAGGAAAGTTGTTACAACATTGCAGCGCTTATTACTTTATAAAAATGTAGAGGACCTGAAAAGTCCTTGATTTTCAGAGTTAAATTACAGGAAAATGGATCAAAATAAAAATGAGAGTATATTGCAAAGATTTTTTTCCTTCACATTTTATATTACAGTCTTAAAGTGTTTAATATTCATTTAATAGCGACACAAGCTTTAAATATGTTCAGTTTGCCTCCAAATCCCGTTGTTTTTTTGTTCTTACATAACCTTTTTACCAGGAGCTGCCACCACAGAATATTTCTTTCAACTTGAGGGAAGGATAGTAATTTTTACAAATAGTCTGAAATATATATACTGTATAAACAAACCTCAGATGTCTGTTATATATCACAGCTTTTTTTGCACATATGTGTTAATATTAGAAGAGCTCCCAATTGTCCTGCATTTTGCGGAATTGCCATTGTTTTACGAGCTCTGCTGGTTGTCCATCCCATAAACCCCCAGGACTTTATAAAATTTTTAGTTGGCCAAGAACAACCTTGCCACGTCCCAATCCATCTGTTTCCCCACACAGATTTGCATCCTGTCACAATGAAATGTTGTAAGTAGTTAACACAAGCTGGATTCACTGAATTATCTCACCAGCTGTATGCAGGTGAAGTTTGCTCATATTCACAATATACTTAGTTAACTGACAGAAAAGTAATATATACTTAACTAGTTTAATAAAAGAAGTTAAATTGCAAACAAACGCCTAGATTACGAGTTTTGTCGGTAAGGCTGTGCGGTGCTAACGAGCAGTTTTCCCTCACCAATCACCTACAGACAACGCTGGTATTACGGGTTTTTAGAAACCCAGCGTTAGCCGCAGAAAAGTGAGCGGAGAGCAAAATTTTGCTCCACATCTCACCTCAATACCAGCGCTGCTTAAGGTAGCGGTGAGCTGGCAAAACGTGCTATTGGCTGATTGCATCAGCCAATAGGATTTTTTCTACCTTAATTCCGATTGGCTGATAGAAATCAGCCAATCGGAATTCAAGGGACGCCATCTTGGATGATGTCATTTAAAGGAACCTTAATTCTTCAGTTGGACTTCGTTGGAAGAGGATGCTCCGCGTCGGATGTCTTGAAGATGGAGCCGCTCAGCGCCGGATGGATGAATATAGAAGATGCCGTCTGAATGAAGACTTCTGCCTGTCTGGAGGACCTCTTCTGGCCGGCTTCGATGAAGACTTCTGCCCGTCTGGAGGACCACTTCGCCCAGCTTCGTTGAGGACTTCGGCCCGGCTGGGTGAAGACTTCTCAAGGTAGGGTGATCTTCAAGGGGTTAGTGTTAGGTTTTATTAAGGGGGGATTGGGTGGGTTTTAGAGTAGGGCTGGGTGTGTGGGTGGTGGGTTTTAATGTTCGGGGGTATTGTACTTTTTTTTACAGGTAAAAGAGATGATTACTTTGGGGCAATGCCCCGCAAAAGGCACTTTTAAGGGCTATTTGTAATTTAGTATATGGTAAGGCTTTTTATTATTTTGGGGGTATTTTTAATTTTATTAGGGGGATTAGATTAGGTGTAATTAGTTTAAAAAACTTGTAATTATTTTTATTGTTTTCTGTAATTTAGTGGGGGGGGTTTTCGTACTTTAGATAATTTTTTTAAATTGTATTTAATTGTATTTAGTTTAGGTATTTAATTTAATTATAGTGTAGTGTTAGGTGTAATTGTAACTTAGGTTAGGATTTATTTTACAGGTAAATTTGAATTTATTTTAACTAGGTAGCTATTAAATAGCTAATAACTATTTAATAACTATTGTACCTAGTTAAAATAAATACAAAGTTGCCTGTAAAATAAAAATAAACCCTAAGATAGCTACAATGAAACTATTAGTTATATTGTAGCTATCTTAGGGTTTATTTTATAGGTAAGTATTTATTTTTAAATAGGAATAATTTAGTGAATTGTAGTAATTTTATTTAGATTTAATTAAATTATATTTAAGTTAGGGGGTGTTAGGGTTAGACTTAGGTTTAGGGGTTAATACATTTAATATAGTTGCGGCGACTTTGGGGCTGCAGATTAGGAGTTAATAAATGTAGGTAGGTGTCGGCGATGTTAGGGACAGCAGATTACGGGTTAATAAAATGTAACTAGTGTTTGCGATGCGGGAGGGCGGCGGTTTAGGGGTTAATATATTTTTTATAGTGGCGGCGATGCCCGGTTCGGCAGATTAGGGGTTAAATTTTTTTTTATTGTTTGCAATGTGGGGGGGGGGGGGCTCGGTTTAGGGGTTAATAGGTAGTTTATGGGTGTTAGTGTACTTTTTAGCACTTTAGTTAAGAGTTTTATGCTATGGCTTTAGCCCATAAAACTCTTAACTACTGACTTTTAAATGCGGTATCAGTCTTGACAGGAGAGGCTGTACCGCTCACTTTTTGGAAGACTCGTAATACCGGCGTTATGCAAGTCCCATTGAAAATATAGGATACACAATTGACGTAAGTGGATTTGCCGTATTTTCGAGTCTGGCCAAAAAAGTGAGCGGTACACCTGTACCTGCAAGACTCATAATACCAGCGTTAGGAAAAAAGCAGCGTTGGGTCCCAACGCTGCTTTTTAAGGCTAACCCAAGACTCGTCATCTAGGTGTAAGACTTTAATTCAGTCTCATGTGTTCTGTTAACTTCTCAACCCCATGAAATTCTGTATCCCAGAGAGCCTCATTACTTTCTATGGAAGGAATCTTTAATTTCTCTGGGACTTCCAGGTTCCACCCTTTTTCTCATTGAGATCAGCCCTAATAAAGTCTGCACTACAATTTCTCTCTCTATTGCGCCCATAGAAAGTAATGAAGCTCTCTGGGAAACGGAAGCTGTCCGTTTTTTCAATTTTATTATAAATAGAAAAAATACTATGTAATTTGTAAAATATACACATAAATATACAAAGTATGAGTGTAATTTGTTAAAGTTACACAGAAAATGTCAAATCATAATCATAATTAGTAAAAACACAATCCTAAATACACTACTGTATACAGGATCTATATACATTAAAATAGAAAATAGAAAGTGCAAGGTTTAAATATAATACAACTTAATCTAAAGTATAAAGTAATATAAAATACAAAGCACAATGTTTAAATGCAGCAGAACTCATGTCATGCAATGCTATATTGCACTGGGCTTATCTCTCCTTTACATCAAGAAATACAGGCCCCTTGGTGAAGTATAGCAAAATCTGCCTTTTTAGAATCTCACAAGGGATCTCGCAGTGCTGGATGATCATTTTATATCATCTTTTCTGAGCAGAGAGGCTTAAATCATCAGGTACTACGTGGCCAAAGCAGGAGAGATAAGCTGAAAGCTAACAGAAAAAGACTCTGCTATTATTAAAGGTACAGTAAAATGTAAAATAGTCTTCCATTTTTTCATGTTTGAATAGAAGCATTTTTGTAATGTACATGTATTAGCAAAAATACTTCTAATAAAAGCTACAGTATTTAAGTATGCATTGTGCATCAGCATTTACTCAGAGAGCATAAGGTGCTTGTACAATCTGGTAATTAGTCAATGTGTTAATTGCTGGCATGATACTAAGCCCCACTGAAGCTCTAAACAGCTTAAGTATTTAAAATGCTGGTGCACTGAGAATATCTAACTATGCTTCACATGCAAAGAAAAATATTAACACTAAACAGTGATAATTTTTACTAAAAACATTTTTGCCAATACATATATATATATATATAGCACATATGTTTCTATTCAAAGATGTAATTCATCTATGTGCATTTACATTTTGACTGGAATGTCCCTTTATTTTACTTGCTAGGGTTTACAAAGAGCTACAAAGAGCTACTTTGCCCTCATGTGATCATTCTAAATAGCTCATTTGCCTGTTAAAAAAGTCACCTATACTTAACCCATTGAGACCAATTTAACAAATGTCTGTCGGACCTGATCCGACAGTGCAGATCAGGTCCGACAGACATCGCTGAATGCGGAGAGCAATACGCTCTCTGTATTCAGCATTGCACCAGCAGCTCACAAGTGCTGCTGGTGCAACTCCGCCCGCTGCAGACTCGCGGCCAATCGGCCGTCAGCAGGGGGGTGTCAATCAACCCGATCGTACTCGATCGGGTTGAATTGTGGCGATTCCTGTCCGCCTGCTCAGAGCAGTCTTTAGATCGCTGCTCCATAACTTGTGTTTCCGGAGAGTCTGAAGACTCGCCAGAAACACGGGCCTTCAAGCTCCGTTCGGAGCTTGATAGATAGGCCCCTTTGAGTGCTAAGCACTTTCCCACCTGGGTGCTAAGATTTTTTTAAGTTTTTTTTTTTTTTTTAAATAAAATTTTTTTAATTTTCTTTTTCTTTTTTTCCAGTTCCCTAAGACTTACACTGTTGGAAAGGTTAGATGATTACCTTTCCAATGGTGGGTCTTGGGGGTCTGTAGCTGCTTAGATGCCTGAGATACAGGCTTCTAATCAGCATGCGCCCTGCTCCTATACTTACATTGTTAAATATAAATAAAGTTGCGCGGTGACGTCATCACGTTATTGCACGTGATGTCACCACGCATAACGTGAAGCTCCAGTGATGCCTGTCACTATGCAGGCCCGATCGCCGGGGTAGGAGTGGGTGGGAGCCCCCAGATCTCCCTCAAGGTGGGAGAGTGCTAGTGACGGCTCTGAGCCGTCATTAGCACCAGAGTGGGAAACTCTGTGACAGCTCTGAGCCATCATTAGCACTCAAGGGGTTAAAGGGACAGTCAACACCAGATTTTTTGTTGTTTAAAAAGAAAGATAATCCCTTTATTACCCATTCCCCAATTTTGCATAACCAAAGCAGTTATATAAATACACTTTTTAGCTCTGTGATTACCTTGTATCTAAATCTCTGCAAACTGCCCAATTGGTTCAGTTCTTTTGATAGACTTGCTTTTTAGCCAATCCATGCTCACTCCAGGGTAACTTCACAAGCATGAGCTCAATCTTATCTTTATGAAACACATGAACCAATGCCCTCTAGTGGTCAAAATGCATTCAGATTAGAGGCAGACTTCAAGGTCTAAGAAATTAACATATGAACCTCCTAGAATTAGCTTTCAACTAAGAATACCAAAAGAACAAAGCAAAATTGGTGATATAAGTAAATTGGAAAGTTGTTTAAAATTACATGACATATTTAAATCATGAAAGGTTTTTTTGGACTTGACTGTCCCTTTAACATTTCAATACTAAAGGCTTCAATACAGTAATGGCTACATAAAAGCTGTCTAAAAAGGCAATAGAAAATTTTTTAACCTCCCAAAAGGGAGTGGGCGAAAAATAGAGCACAATGAACACTTATCTGATACTTGTCTGAGTACACTGTCCCTTTAAGAAAATGTGATGTTCATAAGTAGTGTGTTGTGATATGGAGTCATTGTATAATTTCTGTAAAAACAATAGTCCTGAGGCATTTGGTGGGAAGAAGGGGCAGATGATCACTGAATGGTCTTATAAAGCACAGTCCTATTAACACTTTTATATTGAACTCTGCTTACCAAATTGAGAGGTGCGTTAGTGAAATCAGAATTTAAAGGGACATTAAACTGCGGGGTACAACTACAGAAGCAGGGTTACAATATTGTTTTTCCTTTTGTGCCTGTAGCTGTCTTTAAAGTCGTTCTCTTTTTTTAACCCTTTACAAGTGCTAGTTCGTAAAGTTCTGCATCTTCACACTGTGCGCCACAATCTTGGAGTTTATGTTCTCACACCCTGTGACAGCAGTGCGCACTCACAGATCAGTGATATTGTTGTCTTCTTGACAAGCCTTATTGTGCACTTCAGTCTAAAGTGTAGAATACAGAGCGGGAGTTTTTCAGTGCCCTATATCACTCCTCCTGAGTGATTTTTATATTTGTTATGTAACTTTTATATTGTGAACAAAAACCTGCAAACATGTAAAGCCTCTACTGTCGGTTGTGCAAGCTCTCAAAAAGTCAGTAACAACACTGACCTATGAAAGTGCACTGCTTCTATCATGGGATGCAACAATACTTGAGTTACAATATGGTAGCGACAAATATAAAGATGCAGAGCTTTACCAACCGGTTTCTATAATGGATTAAATTAAGTGAATGGCTTTAAAGAGAGCTACAGGCACAGGATATCATGGTGAATAGTAACAAGACAGCTATAGCAATAATGAAGCTTTATTAGACATTTTTTTAAATACTGTTCTGAGACATTTTAGAAAAGTGCAGTTAAAGGGCCATTATAGTAAAAAAAATGGCATGCTCTAAGAACACATAGTAGAAGCACTGTTAGGAACTTGCAAAGCAGAAAATTTGTTAGGATTGGATAAGCAGCAGTGTGACAAGTTCTACTGATTGAATAAGTAGCAGTTTCCATGGGTGGTACTTCTACTATGTGTTTAACCCCTTTGTGGGGTTTAAACACGTAGCATTAAAATCTCGCTAGTCTTAAAAATGTTATGCTCTAATGAATAAGAACATGTCATTTTTTTTAAACTATAGTCAATGCCCTTTAAGTGTTATGCTGTTCTTACCCATCTCTGCGATAAGACAGTCTTCCAGTATCATTGGCAATAACAGACACATGACTGTATTTATTAAAGGGATAGTATAGTCAAAATTAAACTTTCATGATTCAGATAGAGCAGGCAATTTTAAGCAACTTTCTAATTTACTCCTATTATCATTTTTAATTTGTACTCTTGGTATCTTTATTTTTAAAAAACCGTAATGTAAGCTTAGAAGCCAGCCCATTTTTGGTTCAGCACCTAGGTAGCGCTTGCTGATTGGTGTATAAATGTAGCAATCCAATCAGCAAGAGCTACCCAGGTGCTGAACCAAAACGGGCCGTCTCCTAAGCTTACTTTCCAGTTTTTTTTAAATAAAGATAACAAGAGAACAAAGAAAAATTGATAATAGGAGTACATTAGAAATTTGCTTAAAATTGCATGCTCTATCTGAATCATGAAAGTTTATTTTTGACTATATTATCCCTTTAAATGACACCAATGACCAGCCAATATAATTTAACATTCACATTGGAAATTCCAAAACTCATTACGCTTTGATCAACAACATTTAGTCGAAGAGAATCAGAATATACAACAACTAGGGGCATTTTAGATAAAGCAGTTCTCTGACTTCCATGAAAAGCTGAGATCTGGGATAAAGAGAAAGATTACTGAAAATCCTCTCTGAAAACTAGGCCATACAATAATAAACTAAGGGTAATCCATATTTTTATATTTATTACACTTCTTACAGGACAATTATTTTTTACATTTATGAGAACATTAACAGAAAATACCCAAAATATAAATATACCAATGTTCTTATAATTTTCAATCAAATATCTTGCTAAAGGTACATAATACAAAAAGAAAATGCTCTGATGTGTTCCAGCATATTATAGTCAGCTCCTGAGCAACAATGCATTGCTGGGAACTAACTGAACACACCTGGTGAGCCAATGACAAGAGGCATATTTGCATAGCCACCAATAACCAGCTAGTTACCTTTAGTGCATTGCTTAAAAGCATACCCAATTCTACCTAGGTATGCTTTTTAAAAAGAGATTTAAGTAAATTTGATAATTAAATCAAATTGAAAAATCTACTAAAATTGCATGCTGTATCTGAATTGTGAAAGATTAATTTTGACTTTCGTGTCTCATTAAAGATTAAATAAATCAATAAAAAATAAATTTAAATATTGGCCCTATCCCAATTATTTGATAACCAGAAAATGAAGATAATGTGGTAATCAACCTAATAAAAGGACAACAAAAAGTATTAAAGGACAAGTAAATAGAGTAGATTTGCATAATCAACAAATTCATCATAAAAAGACAATGCAATAGCACTTAGTCTGAACTTTAAATGAGTAGTAGATTTTTTTCTGACAAATTTCAAAGTTATGTCTCTTTTCCCTAGGAGGTGGTGACTCAAAAAGTGTAAATATAAAAAGACTGTGCACATTTTGTTAATGGAAGTAAATTGGAAACATTATTAAAATTGCATTTCAATTTTTACTTTAGTGTCCCTTTAAAGATGTTTGCGCTCTCTAATATTCTTTTATTTAAATATATAAGCAGTATATAAATAGTTATTTTTTATATCTGACATAATAATAAGAGCTGGGCTGTTAGAATATGTTTATATTACATTTGCCATCCAATAAATGATATCTTAAAATATGTATATCAATGTTGAGAGCACAAGTCATTTATTAGTGGAACAAGACTATATAGTCTTCTGGTATAGATTAAGATAAGCAATACAGTAACATCATTCACAAAACTACACTTATTACAACAGTATGTTGTTACATTAATGAAGTTCACAGCTGATTGTGAATGTCATATTTGATAATATAGTTTACTGCATGACAAAGCCCAGAAATAAAGGATGCTAATGCAGTGTGACAATGGATACAGTCTCACATCCCCAAGGTAAAGTAATTGGGTTGCTATAAATTTTGACACTGTTCTTTCTCTGTGCAGATCAAATTAGCTGACTTTTACAATCAAAATGACACTGCTGCAGGGTTCAAATAAATAGCACAATAAGACACGGGGCATGAGGAAATGTAGCATTGCTGATGAAAATGAATAAAAGGCTATTAATATAGGAGTAATGTCTCACGTACAGGAGAACCAATTACTCTAAAGGCAAAAATATTGCTGGCTATTAATTATTTCCTATTTCCTAGTAAAATATGTAGAAACATGAATACATTTATTAGTAATGATCACATTTACTTTAAATGTCTAAATAACTTATTTGTAAAAATGTAAAGCATTTCATTAATGCAGATCCTGGAATATAAGAAACATTTACACTAAAATACAAAGATTCACTAAATGCTCTCATCAGTATCTCTGCAGCTGCACCATAGATGCTCACTCACCTCTCTATTCATCATATCATAGGAACTGGTGAATATGGAGAGGGTTTTAAGGGTTTGGAGACACTAGAGATATTATAAAGCAATTTAGTGAATTTAGTGCCTAATAGTTGCTGATTGGTGGCTGCATAAATATGCCTCTTGACTTTATCAATTAACTCCCAGTAATGCATCGCTGCTCCTTCAACAAAGAGAATGAAGCAAATTTGGATCATTAAAGTAAATTGGAAAGTTGTATAACATTGTATGCTCTATCTTAATTATAAAAGAAAGATTTTTGGTTTCATGTCCCTTTAACACAGTTGAAACTTTTTTAAGTGAGCTCAATATTTTTAATGGATACTGCAGGGAGAGATAGATATTGGGGCCCATTTATCAAATTTCTGTCCGACATGATCCAATCAGCAGATCATGTCCGACAGATATCGCTGAATGCGCACAGCATTACGCTTTCCGCATTGCACCAGCAGTTCGTGTGAACTGCTGGTGCAATCCCGCCCCCTGCAGATTCGTGGCCAATCGGCCGTTAGCAGGGGGTGCCAATCAACCCGATCATATTCGATCGGGTTGATTTCTGGTGATCGCTGTCCGCGTCCTCAGAGCAAGCGGACAGGTTATGGAGCAGCGGAGCTTGATAAATAGGCCCCGTTATCTTGCTCATTGCTCTTGTATTACAAGTGGTAAGTTAAGACTTATTCAAGCACAATCCAAAATACTGCTGTAAAATGTAGTGCTTTTTAAGGCCTGAAGTAAATCATTATTATTATTAGTACTGCCAGAAAGCCATGAGGCCCACCATCGGCTTGTACTAAATGCCCCCATAGAAGTCTATAATGTGATGGATTTAGCGCCAATTTTAGCACGCCCTGAACTTTGTACCTATATAATGAGTGCAAAAACAGATATTTTTTCACTCCACTTGTAATCTAATCTAGTTCACTATTGATTCTCTAGATAAGCATTTTATATTATGAATATGAGCTTTCTCAGATGCGGCTCAGAAATGTCCACATAAACAGACTACCTAACTAGCATGCTTAAAGGGACAGTCTAGTCCAAAATAAACTTTCATGATTCAGATAAAGAACGTCATTTTAAATAATTTTCCAATTTACTTTTATCACCAATTTTGCTTTGTTCTCTGGGTATTCTTAGTTGAAAGCTAAACCTAGGAGGTTCATATGCAAATGTCTAAGCCCTTGAAGGCCACCTCTTCTCTCAGGACATTTTGACAGTTTTTCACCACTAGAGGGTGTTAGTTCATGTGTGTCATATATATAACACTGTGCTTACGCACGTGGAGTTCCAGTGAGCCAGCTCCGATTGGCTAAAATGCAAGTCTGTAAAAAGAACTGAAATAAGGGGGCAGTTTGCAGAGGCTTCGATACAAAGTAATCACAGAGGTAAAAAGTGCATTTATATAACTGTGTTGGTTATGCAAAACTAGGGAATAGGTCATAAAGGGATTATCTATATTTTTAAACAACAAAAATTCTGGTGTAGACTGTCCCTTTAAAGCAGGAAGGTAAGTTCAGGAGCAGGCACGTGTCTGCAGCACTAGATGGCAGCAGTTTTGCAACAATGTTATACATTAGCAAGAGTACTAGATGGCAGCACTATTTCTTGTCATGTAGTGCTCCAGACATGTGCACGCTACCAATATAGATATCTTTTCAACAAAGAATAACATAAGAGCAAAGCAAATTTGATAATCAAAGTAAATTGGAAACTTTGTTTTCTCTGTGAATCACAAAATAAAAATTTGGGGTTTCATGTCCCTTTCACAATTTATATTGACACAATAAAACAGCAAAACATATACAAGGCCAACTTTGGCAGATAAGGGGGTTACATGAACAAAATTCCTATTGCTAAATGCTAAACAGTAAGTAGAAACATAATTGAGTCTTTGGAAAGGCAAACTATAGATACAGAGTGACGTCTGCTGGGTAATTATTGTAATTAACACTACACTCTCAGTAAAGTTGCACTTCCTGCACTGTTTGAAAAACTACCAATTGTTCTCTCAAACTAAGCCTCCCTACTGTGGTTGAATACCTTGATGTATTTTAACGTTTTGATCACACCCACTCTCACTCTTTTCACCTCTGTTTGTGCAAAACTTTGGTAACAATATGTCTTTTACGGAGATGTATATTTTTTAACACTATCTTAGTTGTATATTTAACTTTTTTGTATTAAAGGGACTAAAAAATGGCTCTGTTCTCTTTAAGTACCTGATTGGAGATATTCTAAAATGATCCTCCAGCACAGCAAGATCACTAGTGAAAATTTCAAAAGTCAGATTTTGCTATACTTATCCAAGGGGTGTTCCCTGCATTTCTGTATGTGAAAGAGACAAGCCCAGTGCAATAAAGCATTGCATGATATGAGAGTTGTGCTGCATTTACACTTTGTGCTTTGTATTTTAGATCACTTTAAACTTCACATTAACTTTTATTACATTTAAAAATTTTGTATTTTATTTTGTATACAGCAGTGTATTTAGGATTGTGATTTTACTAATTCTGATTATGCTTTCACCGTTTCTGTGTAACTTTAACAAATTAGCCTCATACTTTGTATATTTATGTGTATCTTTTACAAATTACATTACACTTTGCATTTCTTCTATTTAAATTGAAACTGAAAAACTGGTGAGAGAGTTTTAGACATACCCTGGGAACTACCCTGTCCCTCCCACTTTCTGAAACTGTCAGTTTTAGTTTGCAATGCAGCAAATGCAAGGTGCAATGTAATTTGTAAAAGCTATAGAGAAATATACAAAGTATGATCATAATTTGTTAAAATATTACAGAAACTTTCAAAACATAATCAAAATTTGTAAAATCACTGCTAGAGCTAAATCTAAATGTATTAAAAAATAAATGAGAAATTGCAAATATTAAATGCAATAATTCTGAAACAGTGGAGTATTTAGGTTTTGTGCTGCCCTAGCACCCATAATTCTGCTGCATCCCCCCCATAATATTTATTGGTGAGGATGTAATGTGACTTTGTTCCCATTGCATTTCCAAAGTAAATGTTCATGATCAAGTGCACATGCATTTATATTTGTATGTGTGTGTGTGTCTATGTTGAGTGTATGTGTTTATGATGTGTGTGTTGTGTGTGTGTGTGTAGTACAGTGCACATGTGTAGGGCAGAGTGTAGTGAGTGTGTGTGTAGTGGGACTCAGAAAGTGCTGCCCCCCCCCAAATCTGCTGCCGTAGGCAAGTGCCTTGTTTGCCTAGGCCAAAATACGCCCCTGTACTGAAAGGACCCAATATTAAATGTAAAGTAATATAAAATACAATGCACAACGTGTAAGTGTAACATACTCATATATTGCACTGGGCTTGTCTCTCCTTCACATACAAGAATGAAAGAGATATTGCAGTGCTGGAGAGTTCTGCCTTTTTTACTTTTGAATATTCAGTAAGTTCAGCCCCTTTAAAGTCTGAGCTACAATTTCTCTCCAAGCTGGAGAATTATTTAAATATCTGGGCCTAAAAGAGAATCAAAATGTGTTATGGTGTTTTTTTTTTTTTTTAAAAAAGCTGTTTTTGTACTGCAAAATCTAAAAAAGAAATTCTGTAGGAGATTTCCCTGTCAACCAATGAGTAGTCACTTCATGTTTTACTTCAATTTAAAAGACTTCTACTTAAAGGGCATGCAACACAAAGTGTTTATTTGATGATTCAGATAAAGCAAGCGATTTTAAACAACTTTTTAATTTACTTCTGTTATCAAATTTTATTTGTTCTCTTGGTATCTTTTGTTAAAAAGCAGTGACATAAGCTCAGGCACATACCTGGAACACTATATGTCAGCAGTTTTGCAACAATGTTATCCATTTGCAAGAGCACTAGATGGCAGAACCATTTCCTGCTATATAGAGCTCCAGACACCTACCTATGTATCTCTTAAAAAAAGAATATAATCTGAACATTGCAAATTTGATAATAGAAGTAAATTGGAACCTTTAAAAATTGTATGCTCTGTCTGAATCCCTCCCGGACCTCAACACATGAATGCTTCAACTAATTCTGACTCATCTAGTAAAGTTTTATATTCAGCCATTTCGATCTCTTTGCATTTCCTAAAAGCGTTTCTGAAACTTTATTATACCTGACAATTCTTTTGAGAACCATATTGATTACTTTCTTCTTGTTTTATTACTAGCTTGCCTGACACAAAAATCTGTTCTCTTTAATATTGCATGTTTTATATTATTTCTACATTTCTCCCGCACTACGTTCTTCCAGAAAGCAGATCACTTAAATGTTTTACCTTTTCTAAAAAAAAGCTACCATATTGAAATCAACAGCATTATTCGTGTCTAGTGAGAGATAGCTGTCTGCATACTAACATGTAAGGAGCTCAAAATTACAGATATTTAAACATCTTTACGTGACAAATGTATTTCATTGGTTTTGTTGAATCTACTTTGGCTTGATGAATTATTGTATTTATTAGTATTAATTAAACAGCGTTACTTAATTATGTTAAGTAATTAGCACTAATTCAATAGTATTTCATTAACATTTTCATTTACAATCTAAATAAGGTTGCTTAAAACAAGACTAAGGTTTCATTATGCGAACGTAGATTTTAAAATTGAATCTGTAAATGTGTGCAATGTGACACTATGTTGTAGGAGAAGAAAAATCCCAGTTGTCAGGGAGCCATGAGTCCTAAAATTCTAGTGCAAAAAAGGAAGATAGAGGCACCTAAAGATAGAAACCAATCTTGCTGAGGCTCTGATTAACCCCTCAAGTTAAACTAGAAACATAAAACTGTATACAAAAGTGAGACAGCGCTAGTTGAAAGCTTACTCTCTTACTGAATCTGGTACACACTCTGTCTATCTATCTCTAAATAAGTTTGCCATTTCATCAAGCCTCTTATGGAGTATATCTTTGTTAGAAACAATTCTGCAAACTCTCAAAAATTGACTGACTGTGGGAGTGAGTTTTTCGAAGATAATGAGTGTGAGCTGTTATAGTGAAGCAAATTATTCCTGTCTATTTCCTTTCAGTATAATCAGTCTGTATAACACCAAGCCTCTACAATTACTTCTAGGATCTGCCTTGTCGGGTTTAGTGCACTGACCGACTAGAGGGAGATAATCAAATCTATATTGGAGGTACAACACCATTTATTCTATTACCATCCTCCCTAATAGGACACTCTGGGAGACATCGCTACTAGCGATTATCACTGTCGATACAGGAGACGCTACTCGTGTCTGTCAAATTTCGGACATTGCAGAGGTCTAAGCAAATTACCACATTTGGTAACAGAGGTAAATCCTCTTTTTCTTCCCCAGGCATAAAGTTATCTCTGGATGCAGTACACATCGCTGAAGGGAAGAATAATCAGTCATTGTATTACTATTATTCAGACGCCAGGATAAGCCTTATAAAGGTATACTCATTAACTTTTGATTCCTTGGTGACGTTATCATTTTGGGCTGAATGAGCTCTGATTCCTAGTCCAGATTCCGCCAATGGTTTGATTTATCTTTGACTATTTCATATTTAAAAGCATAGAATCCTCGTATCGGGAGATGTCCCTAACACGTTTTTATAAGTTGATTGTCCCATCTATAGGATTGATTTAAAGTTGACATGTATTTTTTGTTTTTATATTAAATATTATTTATTTTTATCTATGATTTTGTTCTTTAGACCCATTAATCTTTAGCTTTCAACTAGCGCTGTTTCCTAATCTTTTTATTGATATCAGAAAGCTAATATTTGTACTTACCACTGATCCACTGTAGTCCTGTATAGTGTAATATAATTGA
Organism: Bombina bombina; assembly: GCF_027579735.1. NCBI lineage: Eukaryota > Metazoa > Chordata > Amphibia > Anura > Bombinatoridae > Bombina > Bombina bombina. The sequence goes on from NC_069500.1 coordinate 1,072,417,975, forward strand.
TATATTTATATATATATATATATATATATATATATATATATATAATATTTTATATATATATATATATATATAGATAGATAGATAGATAGATAGATAGATAGATAGATAGAGAGAGAGAGAGAAAGCATTTTATACACACATTATGTATATATATATATATATATATATATATATATATATATATATATATATATATATGTATATATATATATATATATATATACACATAAAAAGAGAGAGAGAGAGCAAGAAAGGAAGAAAGAAAGACAGAGAAAAAAAGAAAAAAGAAAACATCTTGAAAACAGCTGTATTTTGTACATACAGTGCTGTTGAAAGTCTTTTTCAATCTTTTTTTTAAATAAACATTGGAAAGCGAGTATAGCCCCACTCATGAATTGTTTTGCAGTTACATTGCAGAGTTGTTTTGCTGCATACAATTAAACATTTTATATTACAGTCTCAAGCATTTTATTTTTCAAGCAAAAAAATACATGTTCAAATGATATTCTTCCATACAGAGGACTAGAATGATACCGAACAGTCAAACAGATATCGTTTTTTAATTTGAGTGCAGTTAGTGCTCATACGCAATAAAAAAATTAGCTCGCCCACAACATCGCAGTCCCAAAACATCTATATGTCCTACCACCGATCGACACACAGGAGATATAAAAGATTTGATTTGGGAACAACATAAAGGTTAAAAGAAATACGTGGGCCTTCTGAGAACTTGGGGGCTACATATGCAATGACACTGGTTGGTTTTCACTAGGGCTGCATGATTAATCGCGTATGCGATTTAAAACTGCGATTAAAAAAAGAAGAAAAAAATAATAAAGTATTATATACAGGTGGCCCTCGTTTTACAACGGTTCAATTTACACCGTTTCAGAATAACAACCTTTTTTTCCAGTCATGTGACTGCTATTGAAAAGCATTGAGAAGCAATGCATTTATTAAAATAGCCAGTAGGTGGAGCTGTCCGCTTGTGTTGCAGCAAAGCCAAGCAAGCTGAAATTAATCAGTTTAACCAGACCTGAGCTATCGAGCAGATTTCAAAGGAACAAGATTTTCCTGTCTATAAATCAGTCCAGATTGGAATGCATAGAAATAACTGTTTGCAGAAAAATGCAAGTGAAGTCTGTGTTGTGTGATTATTTTATTAGGTTTATAATGCTGTTTAGCAAATGTTTTTGTTAATTTAACTTAGTTTAATTATATATTCTGTGTTGTGTGATTATTTTATTAGGTTTATAATGCTGTTTAGAATTTAAAGTCTTCATTTCAAAGCTTTAAAATTAATGTATTAGGTGTTACATATGACAATTTTGAGAGGGGCCTGGAACCTATCTCCCTCACTTCCCATTGACTTACATTATAAACTGGGTTTCAATTTACAACCATTCCTTCTGGAACCTAACCCCGGCGTAAACTGAGGGCTTCCTGTATATTATATATATTATATATATATATATATATATATATATATATATATATATATATATATATATATATATATATATATATATATATGTGTGTGTGTGTGTTTGTGTATGTGAAAAGTATTAAAAAGAGTATGCTAAAAGAGCATACAATAGGGTGCGCTAGTGATAATGTTGCAAACCAATAGGTATTAAGTGAAACAATAAGGCGTATAGGGTTAGCCCTAATGATTTATATAGTGCTAAAAATATATATCTGAAAAACGTGTGAGGTAAAACCTAACAATACATATTGTGCTGTAAATATGCAATAAGAAATAAAATTGCTGCACAGTGCTACAAAAAGTGTTAACAGTGCTGTGACCTTTCAAGTAATAAATGTGAAAATATATGTCAAAAGTAGATTCTCTCAATTCTCAATGTGATCTAATAATACAATAATACCAATGTATAAGCACAAAAAAAATAAAAAAATAAGTCCAATGGAAAGCAAAACAAAACAAAATAAAAGTCTGAAATGAAAAAAAAAATTTTTTGCAGGAACACCAAATGTTCGGTTTAGATAGTAACCAAATTGAAAAATACTGGTGAAATTGTTAGAAAATGGTGAAATCACCAAACCATTCCAAAGGGTGAAGGCAGCTCCTCTCCAGGACCGGTGGTGAGTTGGATGATCTAGGATATGGAAACAAGAAAGAGAGAGCGCCTAATAGTGGGATATCACACTGACAAGTGGAAAAACAGCAGTCAGTACGCTGGGGATAAGTCCTGTATGTTATCCACCAAAAGCAGGTACTCAGCCGTTCGTGATAGCTGCAGTGGAGGAAATCCCTCGGCACACAACGTGTGTGTGTTGATTCGGCGTCTGTGGCTCAGATGATCAGCTTGGCAATATAAGAAATCCCTCGGCACACAGCATGTGCGGTCAGTTAAATGTTTGTAGAGACGGTCCGTAAGGTCTCAATATGACCGGTGCTTGAACAGAGGAACTGATGGTAATAAAGACGTGGTAGCTTAAAATAGTTACAGCCAAATCAGATGTATTGAAGCAAAAAATGACATTTATTCAGAGCAATACAACGCGTCTCTCGGCCGTTATGCTCTTTGGCCGTTTCATCAGGTAATAATTTTTTATTTGTGTATGTGGCTTACACTGCTTCATTTGTTAATCATACCACTATCCACAGTTAGAATGACTGTCTAAGAAAACATGACAATGTTGTGTGTCATAAGACCAAATAACTGGCTAGTGGCTACTATTTAATCACATCACAGGTAGCAAATTTTATTTTAACTATTTTTTTATTTGTATTTTTATGCTCCAAGAGTGTATTGGACATTGAGAAACATGTACATTAAGATTCTGTAGTGTTAAATAAACTTTAGAATGCAAAATGAAGGTGTTAGTAATTTATAAGAAAATTGCGATTTTTTTTTTTTTTTTGCCCATATCGCTCAGCGCTAGTTTTCACTGACTGACACTGCATTCCAGTTGTAAGTTTATGAACTGGTAGTAACATACAAACAAAAAATCTCTATGGACGTTAATAAAAAATATATGATGTTACTACAAATACATAAAGTTTAGAAGTATAATATATATATATATATATATATATATATATATATATATATATATATATATATATATATATATATATATATATATATGTATATAAGTCAAGATGTGTTAGTATGGGTTTTAGTGGTTGTGTTTAAACACCAAGGTACTCTAGTCTAGGTATCCTCCTTCCAGGGTATTACATTTTTATTTCTTATTTTCCAGTCAAAAAATTATATAGATACATTTGTCTCATAATTAGTTTAATTCACAGTTTTTACTACATCAAGCTTTAATTTCTTTAGTTAATCACAAATGTGTATAATTCAAATATAAATGTACATGTTCTATTTGAAAATACAACAAATCAAAAAAGAGAATATGTATAGGAGTCTAGATATCTGGGTGGCAATAAACTTCCCCAATCTGTAAATTTCTCTACTACTGACTGACTGTATGCAATACACCTAAGACTGTACTTCATTCAGCAGTAGCATTTAGATTTAATAGCTGAGATAGGAAGGACCTGCTATGCATTCCATGGCAACATTAGATTGTTATGCAGCTGCACTCTATAAAACACAATTTAAAACAGTATTGACATTTATTCATCCTTGACACAACAGAATCTCAGATCTACAATATGTGGTTACTGACTGCAGAAATCATTTAGACCGCAACCCTAATGTCAATATGTAAGGGACTGGAAGGGTCTGATTTTTGCAGGCAGGTTCTTATGTTTTTTTTTTCATATTGCTTTTTTTTTTTTTATTTATTTATTTCTTCTGATAGGGTCCAATAATCACTGACATACAGCCATAGCATGACCCCACATTCCGACTGAAGGATACAGGAACTGAGTATGGTAATAACCTAATAGCAACAAAAAATAAATACTGTACCAACAAGAAAGAAATGGATTTCATTGTTTGCCCTACACCCACATGGGCCACCACTCAAGCTTACCCCAAAAATCTGCCCAATCCATGTATGAACCAGAATGTATCATTTTACAAGATTTACTTAAGGGGGAAGCACTCCACTCCTATGAAAATAACTAAGGGAAGAGAAATGATGGAGCATCCTGTTTTGCGTGTCTGGCCTGACATAACCCCTCCACTGACCAATAAGAACATTAATTGTACTACCTCAATCCAATTCCAAATATCTACTCCTCCAAAGGGGAATAAGACACCTTCCTCTACATTGGTTCCACCAATGGACCAATGTATTAGTTAAGACAATGGGTGACAAATATATATATATATATTCAGACACAAGGTAGAAGCACTCCTGATTCTCAAATGTGGCTGCAAAGGTCTGTATTGCCCCGGGTGCACTTCAAAGTAACATACACTTCTCAGGAATAGAAGCCTCTCACAGGGTCTTGCAGGAAAATACAAAGTATTTATTTAACGTTTCGGAGTTTCCCCATTTTCAAAACAAGCAATACAATATACACATTAACTCACCACCTTATACCCCCCGCAATATTCACCAGTGCGGCGTCCACAGCCGCGTCCCGAAAGTTGCAAGGCGTCATGTGACCCTCACGTCATCATGGCAACTGGACGTTTAGTCGGGATCGTCGTGTGTATACCTTAAAAACAACAAGGTGCTGGGGTATACGATGGTGAGTTAATGTGTAAATTGTATTGCTTGTTTTGAAAACGGGGGAAAATCCGAAACGTTAAATAAATACTTTGTATTTTACTGCAAGACCCTGTGAGTGACTTCTATTCCTGAGGTGGAATATATATATATATATATATATATATATATATATATATATATATATATATATATATATATATATATATATATATATATAAAATAAATCTGCTGAGCCAGTTAGAATGTTGAGAAACCAGAAACACATTTTAGCAATCAGTGAAAGCTTTGTTTATATAAATATATGTCAGATAATATAAAAAAAAGCTAGCAGTACAATTTTATGAGATATGGTTTCTTGCTCTCTGGCCTACTGACATACAGTAATGGACCCTAATACTCTGACAGCTGCAAAAGGTTTCAACCCATAAGCAGTCAGTGAATCTTCTTCTCCTGACACTGAACAACTGTTTTGTGAAGATAATGACATCAGGGACAATTAGAGTAAAATTGTACTCAATCTAATTACCACAAAAGAACTCATTTTGCTATGATTTCATCTTTTCTTTCTTTCCCAGGCAGATTAAAAAACATCAAGGAAAGGTACTGTAAATTGCAGTTATAGGATGCTAGTTTATAAAAGCAGCAGCTTATTTAGATGTACATCCTTTGAGATAGAAATTTTGTGGTCATGTAATTTGTGTCATTATTTCTATTGTTCCACAGTTTTCATATTTGGGTTTTCTGATTCTTATTCAGCTCGCTGTAAAAAACAAAACAAGTAAAAAAAAAAGTAATTTGGTTATATGCACACAATAGCTTGTAAGAAGGGGAAGATTATGTAATATGTAGTTCTACATCTGTGTACTACAAAAAAAAAAAAAAGGTTTTGCAGGTATAAGTAACATTGTCACTGACAGAGAGTAGCTAGCACATTGTCACTGCCAGAGAGTAGCTAGCACATTGTCACTGCCAGAGAGTAGCTAGCACATTGTCACTGCCAGAGAGTAGCTAGCACATTGTCACTGCCAGAGAGTAGCTAGCACATTGTCACTGCCAGAGAGTAGCTAGCACATTGTCACTGCCAGAGAGTAGCTAGCACATTGTCACTGCCAGAGAGTAGCTAGCACTTTTTCACTGCCAGAGAGTAGCTAGCACATTGTCACTGCCAGAGAGTAGCTAGCACATTGTCACTGCCAGAGAGTAGCTAGCACATTGTCACTGCCAGAGAGTAGCTAGCACATTGTCACTGCCAGAGAGTAGCTAGCACATTGTCACTGCCAGAGAGTAGCTAGCACATTGTCACTGCCAGAGAGTAGCTAGCACATTGTCACTGCCAGAGAGTAGCTAGCACTTTTTCACTGCCAGAGAGTAGCTAGCACATTGTCACTGCCAGAGAGTAGCTAGCACATTGTCACTGCCAGAGAGTAGCTAGCACATTGTCACTGACAGAGAGTAGCTAGCACATTGTCACTGACAGAGAGTAGCTAGCACATTGTCACTGACAGAGAGTAGCTAGCACATTGTCACTGCCAGAGAGTAGCTAGCACATTGTCACTGCCAGAGAGTAGCTAGCACATTGTCACTGACAGAGAGTAGCTAGCACATTGTCACTGACAGAGAGTAGCTAGCACATTGTCACTGCCAGAGAGTAGCTAGCACATTGTCACTGACAGAGAGTAGCTAGCACATTGTCACTGACAGAGAGTAGCTAGCACATTGTCACTGCCAGAGAGTAGCTAGCACATTGTCACTGCCAGAGAGTAGCTAGCACATTGTCACTGCCAGAGAGTAGCTAGCACATTGTCACTGCCAGAGAGTAGCTAGCACATTGTCACTGACAGAGTAGCTAGCACATTGTCACTGACAGAGTAGCTAGCACATTGTCACTGCCAGAGAGTAGCTAGCACATTGTCACTGCCAGAGAGTAGCTAGCACATTGTCACTGCCAGAGAGTAGCTAGCACATTGTCAAGGTTTAAGCTTAGTTATCATCTGTTCATGCAAATCATTTTTCTAAATACTAGTCTAACACACTTTACTTTTCTTTTTTTTCCATCTTTATTTATAAACCAATTCATGATACATCTCAAAAATAAAAAAAGAACGAAACAGAATCATACAGGGTAATCTAGCATACAGAGCTCCGTAAGGAGCTGGTGTCCCGTGTTTCTAGCAAGCCTTCAGGCTTTAGACCGCTGCTCCATAACCTGTCTGCCTGCTCTGAGGCGACGGACAGACATCGCCAGAAATCAACCCGATCGAATATGATCGGGTTGATTGGCACACCCTGCTAGCGGCCGATTGGCCGCGAATCTGCAGGGGGGCAGCATTGCACCAGCAGTTCACAAGAAATGCTGGGGCAATGATAAATGATGACAGCGTATGCTGTCAGCATTTATCGATGTGCAGCGGACATGATCAGTAATATCGGATAATGTGCACTCACACAATGATAATTAGACCCCATAGTAAATACAATATTGCAATAATTCTCTGATAAGTGCAAACATATGAGAAATAGACATTTAGAGAAAAACAATGTTTCTATTATTCATAACGAAAACCAAAGACTTCAATTTAATATGTTGATGGACCCTTTATATTTCTATACATTAATTGGGAGCTACCATATTAACTTAAAGTGAATGTCAATTTTGATGCTAAAGTGCCCGGTTTTTAAATTTTTTATTAAAAACAGGGGCACTTTAATTCATCAAAATTTACATTTCACTCCTGTTGAGAAAAAAAACTTACCTTTTAATCTTCACAGCAGCTCCAGCTTCCTCCGGTTGTTGCAAGCCATTTCTGACGTCAGAAATAATGGATAGGGTCATCCTCCAATCACGGCTTCCCCCCCCCCCCCCCCCGGGGGAATCAGTGTCTGATTCAACGCTGTAATTGGAGGAAGCCGGATTCCTTATTTTAGACCCAGGAAGAGGCTTTGCGACGGGCGGAGGAAGCTGGAGCTGCTGTCAAGATTAAAAGGTAAGTTTTTTTTCTCAACACAAGTGAAATGTAAATTTTGATTAATTAAAGTGCCCATGTTTTTAATCGAACTTTTAAAAACCGGACACTTTAGCATAAAAATTGACATTCACTTTAAGGAAAAAAACTAAACAAAACAAAAATAAAAAAATGATATTGTCATTTGTCTCAAATGTGGAGGGTAGTGGTCTAACAACATTAACTGAACGAAGAGGGGGAAGCCTGCAAAGGGTAAAGAATCTGTATTTGGGTTTCAGGGGGAGTGACATTATTACATTCTCCCATGATGCCAAGAAAGCCTTAAGTTTATTATCTGAATATATCAGAGGATCTTTTAAGTCTACTGCTAATTGAAATAGCATACTTTTAATAAATGCAGCTATACTTGGTGCTCTATTATCTTTCCAACTTTTTAAAATCATCTGTCTGGCAGTTAGGATAGCAGAGTTAATCAGCTGTTTGTTTTGCACATCACTTTTGGAGACAAGAAAGAAGATCTGATCCATATCAAATTTAATTTTAGTAGGAAGAAATTTATTGAGCCAATATGAGATTTTACTCCAAAAATTCTGAATTTTGGGACACAAATAAAAGGCATATAGAAGATCTGCTCCGGAAAAACTACATCTTTGAGCACAAAATAATGTCCCGCGTATGCCATTTGGTAATCATATTCGGTGTAAGATAAGATCTATTGATTAGTTTAATATGCGATTCTCTAAGAGAAACAGCAGATGTATATTTGGTAATCCTGACAAAGCTCTTTTGAAAGTATTCAAAGTTCAGATCTTTGAAATTGTTAAACAATTTAGAAAAAAATATCCACAAATGTATCTTTAGCATCCAAAGATATTATAATTTTATATAAAAAAGCAATTGAATGTTTCCCAGAGCGATAGAGATTAATGATTCTGTTGATATCACTTAAGCTCTCTGGGTTAAAATTTGTTAGTTTGTGAGTATTAATAAAGTGTCTAGTTTGTAAATAGGCAAAAAGTTGTTTTCACTCCAGCTCGTATTCCCTGACCAGTAAATCAAAGGGCTTAACAGACTTAGTCCGTGTGTCGATTAATTGTGTAATAAAATTAAGTCCTTTCCGGTTACTTAGACCAGCTCCAAAGAATAATAGAACAATATGTATGGGCCAAGGTCAGGCCCCGACTCCCCAGACGCACCATGTACCTGCCTAGAGATAGGGGAGGGTTAGGCCTCCCTGACTTAAAAGCATACAGATCCGTGGTTATCCTACAGAGGATTGTTGAGTGGTCGCATAATATAGAGCAGAAGGCATGGATACAGGTAGACAGAAAAATCCTTAAATTAAACAACTTGGGCACCCTGGCCTGGACTACCCCCCTTAAAAGACCAAAAGCCATCCGAGGTTACCATTTACTAGCAGAGACTCTCCGAGTATGGGATGGTATTCTGGCCACTACAACACATATATCCACAAGATATTCCCCCCTCACACCGGTTATAGAGAACCCCGACCTCCCTTTCCATAAATTGGGCTCTCACAGGGCTAAACCATACAGCTTGAGGGAGGGTTCGATGCGAGGCATAACAGAAAGCGGGTCCATACTGCCACGGGATAGATTGAAAGATATATACACAGATATATTTAATTCTTGGCTACATTATAACCAGCTGATACACTTTATAAAGACCCATAGAAACAAACAAGACATGGGCAGGGACCTAATGCCTTTTGAGGTTCTCTGCCTTACAGCACACGCCCCCAAACACCTGATCTCGTTGATATACAAAATTTTGCTCGTCCCTAGGGCGGACACACTCCCCACCTATACAAGCCAATGGCATAGGGATTTGAACTCAGAATTTGAATGTAAGGCTTGGATCAAGGCCTTGGGCCTAGTTAGAAGGTCCTCAGTATCAGTGTACATCCAAGAGTCCCATATCAAGCTCCTTTGAGGATGGTATCTCACCCCGACGAGACTGCACAAAAATTTTCCGGCTCTCAACCCCACCTGTTGGAGGAGCTGTGGAGCAGACGGGTCTTTGCTCCACATTTGGTGGCATTGACCAAATCTAGCGAACTTCTGGCCGGGAGATTTTGGGGAAATGTCCGCAATCCTTAACATTAATGTTTCCAACTCCCCAGAAACACTCTTATTCCAGAAACTGCCTAAAACACAAAGTGTGGCGCACTTAGCGCTTCTGCTGATAATGATCATGGGGGCCAAGTTATTAATTCCCAGAAAATGGAAAACGCAGATTACCCCTTCCCTTGAGGAGTGGCGTGCTCAGGTCGACGCTACTCTTCTCATGGAAAGATTCCACTACCTGAAAACACACAACCTAGAGACGTATGAAATGATACTGGCCCTGTGGCACAAAACAATCTAGGTCCCCCCCCCACCAATAAATCTCCTGGCCCCTCCCTCCCCCTTTTTTTTTTTTCTCTTCCTCTCTCCCTTCTCTTCTTCCTCCTTCCTCTCCTTTAACTCCAATTCCCCCTCTCTCTCCCTTCTGCTTTAGCTCTTGCACTACCATATACCAAACGCAGCTTGTTGTTAAATTCTGAGCTCGCAATATAGAAAACTTGAAGATTAAATAAAATTAAAAATTGGACATTTTAATTTTCATCCTCGGAAGAATCCTGATGGACTAAATCAATATTTATAGATGTAAAATATAATTTGGTTAAGATGAATATTGTTTGGTTTGTCAACTATTCTAGAATGTAACCATATTGTTTCTTCTTATTTGCTCACTGAGTGTAAATTGTTTATTCACATCAATAAAGCTTTTGAAAAAAAAAAATTAAGTCCTTTTTGAGACCAGGACTTAAAGTGAATGTAAATTGTGATGATAAAGTGCCCGTTTTTTAAAAATTCAATTAAAAACAGGGGCACTTTAATTCATCAAAATTTACATTTCACTTGTGTTGTGAAAAAACTTACCTTTTAATCCTGCCAGCCGCCCCAGCTTCCCCTGGTCGTCGCAAGCCTCTTCCTACATCATAAATGATGGATTGGTCATCCTCCAATCACGGCTTCCCCCCTGGGGGAATCAGTGTCTGATTTAATGTCGTGATTGGAGGAACCCGTATTCCTCATTTTAGACCGAGGAAGAGGCTTTGACAGATTTTCTTCCAGGCTAATAAAATATTGTGTATGGTATATTTGAAAAGTATTTTTTTGGAGAGTTTAAAGTGTGTCTGATGTAGTAAGGCCTTAAAAAAATAGGGTGAGACTAGGGCCTCTTCTACCTGATAATTTGTGATATAATCAGAACCTGTAAGCCAATCAAGAGCTATCTTAGCCATACAAGTCCAATTGTAAAGTTTTATGTTGGGAAGAGCAAATCCCCCATCTGTTTTAAGATATGCTACCTTACTGAGAGCAATACAGGGTTTCCCTTTATCCCATAAGAATTGTGAGCATTGTGAATTAAATTTTTGTGTATCTTTCCTACTGAGGAAACAGGAATATTTTGTAACAAAAATAAAATTTTAGGGAAGAGAATCATTTTAATAAGTTTTATTCTAGCTGAAAGAGATTTTGGTAACTTGACCCAATTTTTAAAACAGAGAGGGCATGTCTGCCAGACTGGGGAGAAATTCAGGCCATACCAGTCATCAGGATTTTTAGATAAAATGATTCCTAAATATTTAATTTTCCCGACTGCTGGTCTAAAAGGATTTAGTGTTTGACTATCTTTCTTTTTAGAGATCCAGACACACTTTACTTTTCATGGTTATTTAGTCTCATTCAAATGTATAATTACATTCCATGCTGAAATACTGTTTTACTGAATTTATATTTTTTTCTGGGAACTGTGCAGAAAGCAATTATCTCATTCTCTATTTAATATATATATATATATTCTGTATACATACACATACATACACACATACACATATTCAAAACATAGTCACATGGGAAACTCATGTATGGACAGATACTGGGGAACAAAATGACATAAAATGCAGCAAATTATTTAGTTGAAGAATTGTCCTGATATGTTATTGTGTCAATGTAAACAAATAACAGAAAACAGTTCTGACATAATTTTGAGTCTGTGATAATGAAATGCTTTACATAAGGTTAAAGCTCAGTGTAGGATACAGTGGTACATTATATGCTTGTGTCATGTCACTTCCTATATTTGTAAACTGCAAGTAAAGATCAAGGAGCAGTGCTTCCTACAATGTAACCTCAATATTAGACGACTTGCTTAAGTCCGTCCTCTCAAGATTAGTGCAAGTGTCAGCTAAATACTGATGCAGCCGTTTATCAAAAACCTAAAGATAACAAGCTAATGCTTCTAATATTAGAGAAATAATACTCTTTCATTGAACACGTTAAGCCAGTGCTTTCCAAACTGTGTGTCGGGACACACTAGTGTGTCAGCAGCAATGTGTAGGTGTGTCCCTGCTTCAGCACTAATTTTTTTAAACATTTTTTTTTTTTTTTGGTTTCTGACTTTCCACCTGCCTGCTACGCATATCACATGGTTGACACGTGATTGATACCTAGGGGGTCACAGATCATCTTAACCTATTGGCGCAGCTCAGTGGGAACTGAAACTATTCCCATTGATGGCTTTGGCGGCACATTGGCACCTGACTGCACAAGTAGTCTCCTAAATTGGCTCGTGACTGCATGTGTACTCAGTGAGTGGGACAGTAGTGTGTTTGCAGCGTGGGCAGTAGTCAATCGGACTCACCGAGCTTAAACGCTGAGCTGAAGTCAGAAGTCAGTGGGGGGGGGGGGGGGTTGCGACTAGCTACCAGTAGTGCATTGCTGCTCCTGCTCTTGATATATGGATAGGAAGGGGAAACTTAAAAATGCTTGATGATGAAATGCGAGTATCTTTATCTAATATTCCACCAAATATTCAGAAATTGTGTTCATCCCATCAACCTCATACATCCCATTAAAATAGTAAGTAGCTATTGGTGTTATTAAACTTTTTTTTTAATTCTTGCACATACATACTGTTACTTGTAAATACATTTTCTTATTATATAATTTATATATGTGCCCGTATCTCTTAAAACAAGTTAGTTTAACCTCCTGTTTGCCAGTACAACTGAATTACTTTGTCGTAAAATGATGTAGGTCTAAAAAGTGTGTCCCCAACATGAAAAGTTTGGAAATCTCTGCGTTAAGCAATCAAGTATAGTTGTCAGCATTTGAAAAAAAAATGTCCAGGGACAGTTTTGCAGTACAGCACTGGTTTAAACACCTGTCCTCAGGCTTCCCTAACAGGCCAGATTTTGAGGATCTCTAAAATGGAGCACAGGTGAAAAAAATCTGCTGTTTAGTAAACATGGTTATTTTACCTGCTCTCATCAATATGATGGCCTGTTGAGGAGGCCGGAGGACAGGTTTGAAAGCCAGTGCAGTACAGCAACCAATGGTTTCAATAGCTCCACCCACTGTCTTCAAGCATAAAACAGCCAGTGAAAATTGCCCACAATATGTACAAAACATTAAATATTGTAACAATTCAGATGCTAATCAACCACATTAGATGTACTATATGCAAATAGACATTTATAAGATCAAGTAAGACCTCTTTGATTCACACACATGGATAGACATCAAAGACAAGCTCACACTTTAGGGCAGATTTGTTTCAATGCAGGACAGAATCTTGCTACAATTATGCTAACTTGGGACAGCAAGCCAAACAATTGAAAATTGGAACAGTTGGCAAGTGTTTGCAATGGATACTACATGGAAAATCAATATTTAATTGCTTTCAATAATAAGATTTGTATTGCTAAAAATGTTAACACCTCCCTAATCTCTTTTAAAGTCATCTAATTTACAGCTAACCTTTTTCTGCCTGCCACGTCTTTTCTAAAAGTGTTACAAAAAGTACAAGAACAATATATAAAGTCTTATGTATTACTGATGAATGCCAATGCACTGAAAACGGGCTTAGATTACATGCCAGATGTAAAATTAAACGTTTTCTTGATAACCTTTGTTAAAGAGTAAGAATAGGAAGGCTCTTAAAACCTCGGGAGTCCATGTTTTTAGAATTCTAGGGTAGCATTGTTTGCTACAATGTATTAGAGTGTATCATTAAAAACATTGTTGCAAACACTGCTACCATAGAGCAAGATTACAAGACACACGGCAAATCAGTAGCGAAAACTTTGCTCGCTTTCTGACTTTTTTGCATTTGGGGTTGTGCTGTTATTACAAGTTTATTCTTAAAGGGACAGTCTAGTATAAATTAAACTTTCATTATTCAGATAGGACTTTTAATTTTAATCAACTTTCCAATTTACTTTTATCATCAAATTTGCTTTTTTCTCTTGGTATTCTTGGTTTAAACTAAACCTAGGTAGGCTCATATGCTAATTTCTAAGCCTTTGAGGGCTGTCTCTTATCACATGCTTTTTAAATCTTTTCAACACAAAGAGACAGAAAGTACACGTGGGCCATATAGATAACACTGTGTTCAGGCACAGGGGGTTATTTAAGATTTAGCACAAAACAATGCTAAAGTTAAGACAATAGATAATAAACAGTCACAGTCATGTGATCAGGGGGCTGGAAGAAGGTTCCTAGATACAAGGTAATCACAAAGGTAAAAAGTACATTAATATAACTGTGTTGGTTATGCAAAACTGGGGAATGGGTAATAAAGGGATTATCTATCTTTTAAAACAATAACAATTATATTGTAGACTGTCCCTTTAAACAAAGGATACCAAGAGAACGAAACTAATTTTATAACAGAAGTGAAAAAAAAAAGTATAAAAGTGCATATGAAACAAAAATGTATGAAACATGAAAGTTTACTGTTGAATTTTCCACTATTTTACTCATCAGTTGTATCAAAAATTAAAACGAATGACCAATTAAGGCTTAGGGGCATATTTATCAAGCTACGTATAGAGCTTGATGTCCTGTGTTTCCGGCGAGCTTATGAAGCAGCGGGCTAAAGACCACTGCTCCATAACCTGTCCGCCTGCTCTGAGGTGGACATACGATCAGGTCGTACGAATACGATCAGGTTGATTGACACCCCCTGCTGGCAGCAAAACTTCAGGGGGCGGCATTGCACCAGCAGTTCACAAGAACTGCTGGTGCAATGATAAATGCCGACAGCGTATGCTGTCAGCATTTATCGATGTGCAGCGGACATGATCCGCTATATCGGATCATGTCCGCTCGCACCATAATAAATAGGCTCCCTAGTTTTCATTGAGGTGGTAAAGTGTGGAAACAGGTAACATAAAAAAATCTCCATAACCTTTAATACAAATAAAGTTTTTTTTATCACTATTTCCCAAACATTACCACCTCAATGGAAATGTGAAATGTATATAGCCCTTCACTATGTATAACATAAGTACAGTATATAACAACAAGGTTTTTTCATCCTCTAGTGAAATACTATAAGAAATCTATTTTCTACAATTAGTTTTGTTCCAATTTTCTTTCTTTCATGATTCAGATAGAGCATGTGATTTAAAAAAAAAAACTTTCTAATTTACTTCTATTATCAAATTGCCTTTACTCTTTTGGGGGTTTTTTGTTGAAAAGCAGGGACATAAGCTCAGATACCTGCCCATTTCTGGAGTACTATATGGAAGCAGTTTTGCAAGAATGTTTTCCATATGCAAGACCACTAGATGGCAGCACTATTTCCTGCCATGCAAAGCTGCAGACAACTACCTAGGAATCTGTTCAACAAATAATTTAATGGGAACAAAGCAAATTTGATAACAGAAATAAATTGGATTTAAATTGCATGCTTTGTCTGAATCAAAAAAGAAAATGTTAGGGTTTCCTATCCCTTTAAAGGGACATGAAACCTAATTTTTTCTGTTAATGAACATATTAATTTGCTTTATACTCTTGATATCCTTTGTTGAAAACAATACCTAGGTAGGCTTAGAGGCAACAATGCATTGCAGGGAGCTGGCTGCTGATTAGTGGCTGCACATATATGCCTTTTGGTTTTGGCTCACCAGATCTGCTCAGCTAGCTCACAGTAATGCATTGTGGCTCTTTCATCAAAGGATACTAAGAGAAAAAGTGAATTTGACAATAGAAGTAAAATGGAAAGTTGTTTAAAATGTTATGCTCTATCTCACTCGTTTTCAAACCTACCCTCAGGCCTCCCTAACAGGCCAGATTGTCAGGATTACTTTGAGTGAGAGCAGGTAAAATAACCATGTTTACTAATCAGCTGATTATTTTACCTGTGCTCTAGTTCAGATACCAGTGCTCTATCTGAATCATGAAAGAAACATTTGGGGTTTCATATCTCTTTAACCCATTGGCTACTAAAGAGCACTGCAATTAAAGAGTTAAGCAACAAATTGCAGTCCTGTCTGGCAGCCAAGGGTTTAATGACACACAGAGTGTGATAGAATATTTCAGGAAACATTATGTCTGGCTTTCTAGAAAAAGAACAGCTGCAGCCTAAATATTTGCAAAACTCAGCTACTGAATCTTGAAGACAGCTTGAATCTAAGCACTGAAACATGAATAAGCAGGCTGATGGCAAAATTAGAAGAAAGTCATAGTAATGTGAAAACAGATGCCATTGTAGAAACGTTTGGAAGTGACATCACTGGCATACAAGCATGGTCAATCATGTATTAAAAACAAGTTAATTAGATCTTAAGCAGAACAATACCATCCTCTTTTTATTCTCAAATAAAGTCTGTATGTATTTACACCTATATAGAGCTAAATAGCCAGCCTTAAAATAATAATCATTTCGGACATTGATGCATTTAATGTAGAAAAACAATTGTAAAATGTATAAATAAGGGAATATTAACCCCTTAGTGACCAGAGCACTTTTCCATTTTCTGTCCGTTTGGGACCAAGGCTATTTTTACATTTCTGCAGTGTTTGTGTTTAGCTGAAATTTTCCTCTTACTCATTTACTGTACCCACACATATTATATACCGTTTTTCTCGCCATTAAATGGACTTTCTAAAAATACCATTATTTTCATCATATCTTATCATTTACTATAAAAAAAATTATAAAATATGAGGAAAAATGGAAAAAAACACACTTTTTCTAACTTTGAACCCCAAAATCTGTTACATATCTACAACCACCAAAAAACACCCATGCTAAATAGTTTCTAAATTTTGTCCTGAGTTTAGAAATACCCAATGTTTACATGTTCTTTGCTTTTTTTGTAACTTATAGGGCCATAAATACAAGTAGCACTTTGCTATTTTCAAAACATATTTTTTTCAAAATTAGCGCTAGTTACATTGGGACACTGATATCTTTCAGGAATCCCTGAATATCCATTGACATATATATATTTTTTTTTAGAAGACATCCCAAAGTATTGATCTAGGCCCATTTTGGTATATTTCATGCCACCATTTCACCGCCAAATGCGATCAAATACAAAAAATTGTTCACTTTTTCACAAATTTTTTCACAAACTTTCAGTTTCTCACTGAAATTATTTACAAACTGCTTGTGCAATTATGGCATAAATGGTTGTAAATTCTTCTCTGGGATCCCCTTTGTTCAGAAATAGCAGACATGTATGGCTTTGGCATTGCTTTTTGGTAATTAGAAGGCCGCTAAATGCCACTGCGCACCACACGTGTATTATGCCCAGCAGTGAAGGGGTTAATTAGGGAGCATGTAAGGAGCTTTTTGGGGTATTTTTAGCTTTAGTGTAGTGTAGTAGACAACCCCAAGTATTGATCTAGGCCCATTTTGGTATATTTCATGCCACCATTTCACCGCCAAATGCGATCAAATTAAAAAAAACATTACATTTTTCACAATTTTAGGTTTGTCACTGAAATCATTTACAAACAGCTTGTGCAATTATGGCACAAATGGTTGTAAATGCTTCTCTGGGATCCCCTTTGTTCAGAAATAGCAGACATATATGACTTTGGCGTTGCTTTTTGGTAATTAGAATGCTGCTAAATGGCGCTGCGCATCACACGTGTATTATGGCTAGCAGTGAAGGGGTTAATTAGGTAGCTTGTAGGGAGCTTGCAGGGTTAATTTTAGCTTTAGTGTAGAGATCAGCCTCCCACCTGAAACATCAGACCCCCTGATCCCTCCCAAACATCTCTCTTCCCTCCCCTACCCCACAAATGTCCCCGCCATCTTAAGTACTGGCAGAAACTCTGCCAGTACTAAAATAAAAGGAAAATGTGTGCATTTTTGTGCATTTTGTTTTAGCATATTTACATATGCTTCTGTGTAGGATCCCCCTTAGCCCCCAACCTCACTGATCCCCCACCCAACAGCTCTCTAACCCTCCCCCTCTGACTTAATGTGCGCCATCTTGGGTACTGGCAGCTGTCTGCCAGTACCCATTTTAGTGAAAATATGTGTTTTTATTTAAAAAATTTCCTTTTTCTGTAGTGTAGCTTCCCCCCCCCCCCCAATACCAACCCCCCACCCCTTCCAGATCGCTTAAATGCTTTATTTTTAAAATGTTTATTTCATTTTTTTAATACACTTACTCTTTACTTTTTTTCTGTAGTGTAGCGGTTCCCACCCGCTCCCGCCCCGTGCACGCGCCCGCCCGCCACCCACCGTGCACGCGCGCGCGCCCGTGCGCGCCCCCGAAGGCTCCGCCCCCGATCCCGCCCCCCTCCACCTTCCAGATCACACCGATGGCCGCCCACCCGCCTCCCAAGTCGGCTCCCACCCACCAACGATACCGGCCATCGATGTCCGGTGCAGAGAGGGCCACAGAGTGGCTCTCTCTGCATCGGATGGCCAGAAAGTGTTATTGCAGGATGCCTCGATGTCGAGGCATCACTGCAATAACCGGAAAGCAGCTGGAAGCGAGCAGGATCGCTTCCAGCTGCTTTCCAGACTGAGGACGTGCAGGGTACGTCCTCAGGCGTTAACTGCCTTTTTTTAGAGGACGTACCCTGCACGTCCTCGGTCATTAAGGGGTTAAGGGCAAGATTACCAGTGGAGCGCTAACAATTGCACCGGAGCAATAAGGAGTTTATTGCAGGGGTTTGCGCTCATCAGGCTTACTGCTGATATTACAAGATGTAATTATATATATATATATATATATATATATATATATATATATATATATACATACACTGTATATATATATTGGTTTAGATATATATTGAACAACAATATTTATTTATAAATATTTATTTATGAATAAATAGAAAATATTCTTGTATCTGCATAACATTGGAATGTGAAATATTAATATTTAGCATTTATGAGACTATGTGATCGGGGTTGTGCGACGGTAAGGTGTTTTTCTTCCATTTTTTTCTCCATTGATCTCTATAGGGGAATACGTGAATGTGCACACAATATTCTAAGTTCAGCTTTTTGTGCTCGTTGGGTGAACAAAAACAGTTTACTTTCAATTCATAATATGAGCGCAACGGACGAGCGCATAAAGCTCACTTCTAGAACAATTAATGCTCAAGCAGGAGTATTAATTAGCGCTCCACTTGTAATCTGGCCCTAAATGTTTTCAGCAAGTATTACTGAGGTACTTTTACATATTTGACAACTGTTCTGATTTTTCTGGGACAGTCCTGGTTTTCGACCTCCTGTCCCATAGAATAATTGTCCCAGGAATTTCTCATACATTCTAAAAATCTGTGCAAATCACACACGTTTGTTTTCTTTTAGCTATATAACTGTTAGCGTATTTTGGGATATTTAATATTTTGTCTATAAAAAATAACAATCCCATAATCTGCTAATGTACTTTGTTGTAAAGTGCCCCTGGAAATTGTTGGGAACAATTACTTTTAGTGAGTCTGTGTATTTAAGAGGACATTAAACAAAACAATACATTCATTATAAAATGTTAATAACACATTCTAATGAAAAAATAACAATAAAATAAACTAGAGAATGTAATTTTAACCCTTGTGGTGCTGCAATTCTAAGTGTTTAATCCCTGCAAATGGGTAAAACACAGAGTTAAAGTACAGCTTGGGAGCCGCAAAGAAC
Source organism: Bombina bombina (assembly GCF_027579735.1). Classification (NCBI taxonomy): domain Eukaryota; kingdom Metazoa; phylum Chordata; class Amphibia; order Anura; family Bombinatoridae; genus Bombina; species Bombina bombina. Next base: position 1,072,437,528 of record NC_069500.1, read on the forward strand.
TGCTAGTCCCAAGCGGAAACTGCTGCTGGTTGTTGCATGACCAAGTTGAGAATTTCTTTTAACACAAATGGCCCTTTGAATGAACGTTAAAAATAATCACATTTATAAAAGTACAGTATATTTGTATTAATTATTTTGCCATCCTTTTCTTTGATATAAATATGAAATGATTGTTTTTCTGCTGTCCACAGTGAGATCTGACCTGACCTTGACTTAACAACATACTGACTGAATTGTGACTGGACTGGATACAAATATTCAACAGGTAGACTACAAACCAATACAGATTCAGCTACCATAATCATGTTAGAGTTTGAAATCTACACTTAACCCCTTAAGAACCAAGGCCGTACAGGGTACATCCTACAAAAAATGTCAGTTAGTGACCAAGGACATACTCTGTACGTCCTCAGGGGTTTCAAGCGGTGGAAGGGATCTAAGTCGCTTCCAACCGCTTTTAAGGTGTTGCAGTGATGCCTCGGTATTGAGGCATCACTGTAATACCTTTGTTTAGCCACTGATGCAGAGAGAGCCACTCTGTGGTCCTCTCTGCATCCGGCATTGATGGCGCTGATCGTTGGTGGGTGGGAGAAGCAGCTGGGAGGTGGGTGGGTGGCCCATTGGTGTCCTGAGTGTTTTTTCCTTCCCGGTAAATCTAACCGGCAGTAGGCGGAAGTAGTGAGGGGGGATGCGGGGGGCATGTGTGCGTGCCTGTGCGTGCACGCGCAGCAATTACGAGCTATTCAGCGATGGTGGGTCTCTCCAGGTGTTGGGCAAGGGATCTGGGAGGGAGGTAGGATATCGAGGGGGGGCAACTGCACTACAGAGAATATATGATTTATTTAAAAAAAAAAGACAGCTGCCAGTACCCAAGATGGCAGCAAATAGGTAGAGTGGGAGGGTTAGAGAATTGTATGGGGGGGGGGGGATCAGGGAGGTTGTGGGCTAAGAGGGGATCCAACACTGCAGAATCAATTAAAAAAAAATTAAAAATTAAATTAAAAATGTTTTTTATTTTAATACTGGCAGACTTTCTGCCAGTACTTAAAATGGCGGTGACAATTATAAGGTGGGGGAGGGAAGAGAGCTATTTGAGGGGGGTGAAGGAGAGTTGAGGGGGTGGGATGTGTCAGCTGGGAGGCTGATCTCTACACTAAAGCTAAAATTAACCCTACAAGCTACCTAATTAACCCCATCACTGCTGGGAATAATACAAGTGTGGTGCGCAGCAGCATTTAGCGGCCTTCTAATTACCAAAAAGCAACACCAAAGCCATATATGTCTGCTATTTCTGGTTTGGAAATAGCAAAGTGCTACTTGTATTTATTGCCCTATAACTTGCAAAAAAGCAAAGAACATGTAAACATTGGGTATTTCTAAACTCAGGACAAAATTTAGAAACTATTTATTTTGGTTGTTTTTTGGTGGTTGTAGATGTGTAACAGATTTTGGGGGTCAAAGTTAGAAAAAGTGGGTTTTTTTTTTTATTTTTTCATCATATTTTATATTTTTTTATAGTAAATTATAAGATATGATGAAAATAAGGGTATCTTTAGAAAGTCCATTTAATGGCGGTAAAAAAACGGTATATTTTAATGTGTGGGTACAGTAAATGAGTAAGAGGAAAATTACAGCTAAACACAAACACCGCAAAAATGTAAATATAGCCTTGGTCCCAAACGGTCAGAAAATGGAAAAGTGCTGTGGTCCTTAAGGGGTTAAGCAGTTTAACAAAATACTTAACAGCGGCATGAATGATATTCAGCTTATTGGTATATATACACAGTTTAAATCAGCAAATAAACAATGCATTACCAAAGATCTGCATACAAAACACATGCTTTAAACAGAGTGACATTTTGAAACCAAAATATTGTTTTACAAACCATGGACTGGTCATTTAAAAAGCCTGAAGTATTTTTCCTGTTAAGGACAAATATAAATGAGCAATTACAATGATTAAATAAACCCTATGTGGAATGCAGCAGGGTTAGGCCTCAGAGGACTCTATCATGCACTCCAATGAGGATTGGGAAACACACAAATACAAGAAAAGGGAGGGAAATAAATCATAAACATACAATGCATAATATTTTAATAAGCATAATAATAATAATAATAATAATATTAATAATTTAAGCAGATTTCATTTGGGGGCTTTATGTCCATTTAACGTAGCTTACCAGTTATGTTATATACAGGGAGTGCAGAATTATTAGGCAAGTTGTATTTTTGAGGATTAATTTTATTATTGAACAACAACCATGTTCTCAATGAACCCAAAAAACTCATTAATATCAAAGCTGAATAGTTTTGGAAGTAGTTTTTAGTTTGTTTTTAGTTATAGCTATTTTAGGGGGATATCTGTGTGTGCAGGTGACTATTACTGTGCATAATTATTAGGCAACTTAACAAAAAACAAATATATACCCATTTCAATTATTTATTTTTACCAATGAAACCAATATAACATCTCAACATTCACAAATATACATTTCTGACATTCAAAAACAAAACAAAAACAAATCAGTGACCAATATAGCCACCTTTCTTTGCAAGGACACTCAAAAGCCTGCCATCCATGGATTCTGTCAGTGTTTTGATCTGTTCACCATCAACATTGCGTGCAGCAGCAACCACAGCCTCCCAGACACTGTTCAGAGAGGTGTACTGTTTTCCCTCCTTGTAAATCTCACATTTGATGATGGACCACAGGTTCTCAATGGGGTTAAGATCAGGTGAACAAGGAGGCCATGTCATTAGATTTTCTTCTTTTATACCCTTTCTTGCCAGCCACGCTGTGGAGTACTTGGACGCGTGTGATGGAGCATTGTCCTGCATGAAAATCATGTTTTTCTTGAAGGATGCAGACTTCTTCCTGTACCACTGCTTGAAGAAGGTGTCTTCCAGAAACTGGCAGTAGGACTGGGAGTTGAGCTTGACTCCATCCTCAACCCGAAAAGGCCCCACAAGCTCATCTTTGATGATACCAGCCCAAACCAGTACTCCACCTCCACCTTGCTGGCGTCTGAGTCGGACTAGAGCTCTCTGCCCTTTACCAATCCAGCCACGGGCACATCCATCTGGCCCATCAAGACTCACTCTCATTTCATCAGTCCATAAAACCTTAGAAAAATCAGTCTTGAGATATTTCTTGGCCCAGTCTTGACGTTTCAGCTTGTGTGTCTTGTTCAGTGGTGGTCGTCTTTCAGCCTTTCTTACCTTGGCCATGTCTCTGAGTATTGCACACCTTGTGCTTTTGGGCACTCCAGTGATGTTGCAGCTCTGAAATATGGCCAAACTGGTGGCAAGTGGCATCTTGGCAGCTGCACGCTTGACTTTTCTCAGTTCATGGGCAGTTATTTTGCGCCTTGGTTTTTCCACACGCTTCTTGCGACCCTGTTGACTATTTTGAATGAAACGCTTGATTGTTCGATGATCACGCTTCAGAAGCTTTGCTGCATCCCTCTGCAAGATATCTCACTATTTTTGACTTTTCTGAGCCTGTCAAGTCCTTCTTTTGACCCATTTTGCCAAAGGAAAGGAAGTTGCCTAATAATTATGCACACCTGATATAGGGTGTTGATGTCATTAGACCACACCCCTTCTCATTACAGAGATGCACATCACCTAATATGCTTAATTGGTAGTAGGCTTTCGAGCCTATACAGCTTGGAGTAAGACAACATGCATAAAGAGGATGATGTGGTCAAAATACTCATTTGCCTAATAATTCTGCACTCCCTGTACAACATTGGAAAATTCATAGATTGGAAATAGAATTACAGCTTTGTCCCTCATATAAACGCCACCCAACACAAAAATCTCAGGTGCCTAGGAAACATTTTTGGGAATATCAATCTCTATGCCTGACAAACATATACATTAACATTATAGTGTACACATTTGCTCTGGGAATGATGGCATGCATGCATGAATGAATGAATGAATCATAAATGAATGAATAAGTGGGGTATCTTGTAGGCCACCTGTACTCAAAAGGTATATCATGGTCTACCAGCAAAGTTTATGTGCTAGCCAGCAGATAACAAGACAATATCACAAGTATATTCTGCACAACAAATATGATATTAAAGGAAAAATAAAACAGTGCACACATACACACATTGTAATAGCTGTTGGAAATCACACTCATATTGTCTTGAAAGTTTCCATAAATTCTATTTTCTCTAGTATTAAATGATTTCATTAAAGGGTTGCCATCAGTATCTTGATACATAAAGTACAGGACAGTTGAGGTAAACAATCCATATTCATGAACACAAATACATTTGTTCTCAAACTAAGTAATAATACTACTTTAATAGAATGACCAATATAGATTTGGCATCACACTCCCAAGAGACCATGTTTTAATTGTATTTAGTTTCACGTTAACTAAATAAATATATCACAAGGCTACTGGGCTTTGGCAGTTAAGCAGTTTTCCATAAATAGGTAGACTAAAAACTCCCTTATGAGTCAAGCTTAGATTACAAGTGAAGCTCTATCGATAGTGCAGGGTGCAATATCTATATTGTGACCCTGTTCTAAGAAGAGAACACAATCTGTTATTAGAAGTCAATGGTAAAAAAAAAAAATTACCAGACAATTGATGCACCTGATATTTTATTTAGCGTGCCCTATCATTTTAATGGGAAGCCCAGGGTGTGCTATCATCTCTCACATTACAAATGGTGAGTTATGTGTTGTGCTTGAGAGCAACACATAATAGCATTGAAAAATGAAGCGTGCTATACAATAGCGATGAATACAGCTTTAATGAATCTATACCATGTATGTTAATACATCTCTAAAATGTGGCCATTTCAGAGTGTTTTACACAAGTGCAATATAATAGAATGTTTACACATTTGGAAGGGGGAAATAGGTTAAAGCATAATATTGTGATCACAATGAATCCAAAGTGGCCTTTTAGACCACCCCCCCCCCCCCCAAAAAAAAAGGTCTCAACAGATAGACTGTGATCGACCCCTGATACATATCTGCTTCATATGTTTTCCTCCTGGCTCTAGAATTTTGAACTAATGTATCAAACCCTGCCTCTTATTGTGCTAATAAGAGGACATAAATGGCCACTAATCTAAACAATTACTGTCCGGGAAACTGCACTCCAGAGGAGTAGAAAAGGCAGAATTTCACAGGTAAATTACAAGAAAAGCAGTTAAAGTATAAACATTTAATATAGTTTTCACACTTTTTATATTTAATAAAAGATAGTATAGAATATTTTATTGTGCATGTAAAGTTCCTTCAATGTGTCCAGTGTATTTCTTTATTTCAGTAATGACAAAATCTTAATTTGTGGGACTGTAATTTGAAGGGTTTTTTTCTTCAAGGTAGATGTTCTTTAACTAAAAGAAGTTTGTGAAGAAAGTACAGGGGGCTGCCGGCAAACCAGAAGAAAATGCTCACCCTATCCATCTTACACATGAAAGACTGTGTCAGAGGTTTGGCAATTCTTTTTACTTTATTCTGACATCTGCCAAATGTAGTGAAAAGAAAATATAAAGATCTGGAGTCTTTGGCCATACTGTAAGAACACTAACACATTTAAAAGGGTTTTTAGTTCTTTTGGAAATCATTTTAAATGATAAAATTTTTTGAAGGTTGTACAAATTAGCATATATATATATATATATATATATATATATATATATATATATATATATATATATATATATATATATATATATATATATATAACATAAACTGAAGTTGTATTTTTCCCTCTGTGTGTATACACACACTCAATATAAGTTGTAATAAAGTATCCTAGATTCAAACCCACTCACTCCCAAATGTCTTTTACAAGAAAAGATGTTTCAAACGGTCTCTTTTTATGGCAAGCTATCTAAAGCATTGCCCCTTGATTTCACTTAAAAAAAAATAAAAGAAAATAACATCAGTTGTCAAATAGGAGCATTGGCAAGTCTTAACTCATACTATGCATAGTGTTGGCGAGTAGTGGGCAAGGAACAGTAAGAGTGTAAGGCCCTACCATCAAGAAAAGCAGTAGAAAAGTGAGAGCTTGTAAAGTCTTTGTTTAGGGATTCACATAAATTTAATAGCCCATATAGCCACTTTCTTGCTGACAATAAAGAAAATGACAATGTTAAAAAAAAAACACTTGAATACAATTTTCTGGTAAAATAATTATTTTTTTAAAAGTATTCATGCAACTTGGTGTCCAGAGAGATTTTTAATCTATTTGTGGAACTAATTAATTGAAACAAGTTGTCTAGTTTCAATGTGCTTCACTTAATAGTCTGAATGACTAGGAGCAATATTCTACTGTTGCAGATAAAACCTGAGAAGTTAACTTTTCACCATAGCATCAAACCCCAAAGTAGCAAACATTTGGCTGACAAGCAGGAACTTTTATCTTTCAGATGAATCCACTTATGTCTTTGTCTATTTGAAGTCTATAATGGTCTTGACTTTCGTACTCTCTCTTAAATCCCAACACACAAACGCAGAGATACCCCACTGACAAAATTATACAGTGCTCAAAATACCTGTCAGCTCAGTATGACTTCAACTTACAATAATGCGGTGTGTGACTAACTCTGTACTTCATAATCTACTTCGATTACACTTTACATAGAGAGCAAAATTGATACCATCAAGGAAGAACATGAAACATGCCATAAAAAATACTCCATTCTACAGATATTCCACCTAGTTACTGCTTATCTCAAAGGCGGCAGTATAAGAAATGTAAATCCGTACTTATAGCCAGTAGCATTCACTAGTACTTTTGTCAAGTGAGATCTACTTAGTTAGATGCCAGCAACCGTTTTCTAACCCCTCCATGATTTACAAGCTTGCAGACATGTTAGCACTTGATGACAAAGCTCTAAACCGTACTCTGATTTACTTTGATAGCCATCTCTTCTGATCATCTTCCAAGATTGCGGAAATTATTAGAATGATGTACACTCTCCACTCCAGTCTAGAGTGCTTAGCAAATGACAACTTGGTTATAGAGAATGGAAGCACAATTTAGCAGTGTGCTGGTATATAAGACTGAAATTAACAGAACAAAGCATAATGTGAAGAAGGATACATAGACTAATTGCACTTGGCAAATCAAGGGAACAATTAAGTTAATAAGTTAAACTATAAAAGTATTGCATTATATGCAATAAAATTCAAATCAAATCCTCTCCACATTCCCAGGATTCCAAACATGGCCTCAATTAAAGGGACATGGAAACTCAAAATTTTTCTTTCATGATTCAGATAGAGAATGTGATTTTAAAAAACTTTTTAATGTACTTCTTTTACCAATTTTTCTTTGTTCAAATGGCATCAGTTTTGCAACAATGTTATACATTTGCAAGAACAGTAGGAGCCAGCACTATTTCCTGCCATATAGTGCTATATCCACAACTACCTAGGTATCTCTTCAAAAAGAATACCATGGGAACGGAGCACATTTGATAATAGAAGTCAATTGAAATTTTTTTAAAAATTGTATGAATCACAAAAGGATTTTTTGTTTCATATTGCTTAACGTTTTGGAAGCTAACCATCAATTTATATTATATTATACAAAAACATAACATTTGTTACTGTTAAATATAAAAATAGATACTTTTTAATAAACTTAACAGAGCATTGGGAGTTGTCCATACCAGCCAATAAGTAAATCTGTAGGTATACAACATGCACTTCTTGCTAATTTCAATTTCACTTTAAATATCTGTATTTGTTTTACCAACACAGTCTCATGATATCTATTTACTTTATTCAGGGCTGCACCATTTCATTATTCAGCTGTTAAATGTTGTATAAATATACTGTATTTTAATATTATAATATAACCTTATTTAATAGAGTTAAATGTTGGTGCTAAACTTATATAAGTATATTTATAATCCTCTGGCTAAAAAACTAACAAAAAACAACAAGCAAACAATTGTTAGATAAATAAAACATAAAAGAAAAAGGTACCAATGACTTAGTTAAGGCAATGAATGTACATTTATTGCCTGCGAGAGTCTTGCAGTCAACAGTTCTGCAACTACCAATATCATCAACAAAATGTAAACTAGAAACTAACATTTACAAATAGCTGATCAGGTGTATGATTTATGCTTTCCTGTATTTAAAAGAATACATGAACATCAACATAAGGAAATGAATAAGCAAAACGTTCCCATCCTTGAAGCCACAACGACATTGGTGATACTTCAACTGCAAAATAATCCAATGAATGAGATTTTCTAAATATTGAGCAAACTATAAAATATCTTGATACCAGATTGCTGTGAAGATGCCCATTTGTATGAGCCATCTTTCTTGTAAAGTTATTTCCAGTGTTTAATTTAATCCATCTGTTCTCCTTCTGAAGCTGCAGAAAAGCATGGGATTTGCTCCATCAAACTCTAAATACATCTGACATTAACCTCTTCTTTTCTACACAGAATAGTATAGAGCTACATGAGAATGATTTACAGCTTAAAAGGTTCTGTTCATTAAAAACATTCATTTGTAAAATATCCATGCTCCATCAGTTTACATCACAGTGGCTTGAGAGTAGAAACAAATGCCCCATTTACTAGTTTAGAAACCATCCATTTAACACATAAAAAGCAAATGAAGAGTAGTGCAACAGCTAATGCACTTACCATGTTTTACTTGCTTTAATATCAACCTAGAACGCTCTCAAAATTAAACAAATCAGCACGACATTCAGAGAGGAAAAGAGCCAGCAAATACTCACAGTTTCTTGAGACTTATCCTTGACATCATACACCGATAGCTTTATTTTAGTTTCTTCGTAGATGGGATACTCCGAAGGAAACGTCACACCAGTCAAAAACAGTGGGTCTCTTGTTCCCTGTATAGAACAAACAGACAGACTGGCTCAATGAGGTAGCAGCTGCTGGCACTACAGAAGGCAACTGACAGACAAGCATGCAGACAAGGAGGGAAAAAAAAGATATTGATTTCAAAGAACACTTTCTGTTATTTCCAAATGCTAAATCTGCCAGTTTTTCATAATCAAGAATGTAAGCGCTCAAATACTTAATGGTGCCAAAAGGAATGCTATGGCTGATCACAAGCAGGAAGCATTAAAAAGCAGATATGAGTCTGTCATTGGCCATCAGCACTGCTATTAATGCGCTCTATTAAAGAGTTTATTTCTTCTGCCAGTCTGTTTACAAAAGTGTTTCGATATGGCCAGCTGTCACTGTGCTTTGTGTCTCTTTTGTTGGGGACGTGTGCTGTAATTTGTACAAACAGCCAGAAACTATGCAGATTAAGCCAATGAATACAGCTGTAATGAAAACAGTGTTTAGGGGATTAAATCCATGAAGTAAAATATTCAGCTGACAATGATATCTATTTCTACAAACCCCTGTTCCTGTCAAATTCACATACAGATTTAAGCTTTGTTCTTGACAGTCTTTTTATCCATTCACTCTTTTTTATTTATAACACCCAGTTGACCTAAATAGCCCGACAAGAACATCTGTTTTCAAATAGAGTTAATAACATTCTGAAACTTGTCAAAATTGTATTCACCTGGTCACTAGAGGCATTTCTGCACAGTGTGTTACTCTTTAGCTTTTTAGAAACGAGGAAAATTCTATTTTTTGTTAACCTTAAGACAAAAGGCTGTCAGGTTATTTAGTTAGTTCTTATACTGATCTTCACTGAACCGCTGGGTCACAGTTCAGGACATGACAATATTGTATGACTAAAATCATAATATGGTATGTAGAGTAAATGAAGCTGTGATCCATTATAACATAAGATTTAGTATAAATTTCAGTTAAGAAATCAATTACAGTTTGTTCCACACAGGTCATAGTTATATAAATAAAAATAATCAGTTGAATTAGATGCTATCATATCTACTAAAAGCAGAAAAATTTTATACTGATGACTGCAAGAAAGTCTTAACACCTATTTAAATAAAGTGTAGCTTGCACAGTAACATCATGAATAAAATAATCACTTATATTTCCTTATGTTTATAAAAAGACCATCAATGGTTTATTTTCTAATTCTTTCACCATATAGTTTAAAAACACAGCTCCTACAATCCGCAAGTTGTTTTACTTTTAATGCCAGCTACTGGTTACCAAACAGTTTCTGACCCAATATTACCAACAGCATTTAACCGCAGTATTATTATTGTATGAATATCATCAGAAAGCTGAAGCAAGCTAGTTACAAATGGAGATACATCCTCTGGTATGAGCGCCTGTTACCAGAGCGTGTGTCTCCATCTTTAACTAACTCACTTCAGCTTTGTGATGATTTGTAAACAGAAATAATACTGAGGTTAAATGCTGTTGGTAATATTAGCTAAACTTTGTTGAAATAGGTGTTAAGACTTTCTTGTAATCATTCTCTTTTGTAAACTCCCAGAGGAAAAAATTGTTTATGTAGCAAAAAAATGTTCCCTTAAAATGACTTTTCTAATAAACATTACATACTGATATTTTTTTATTTTTTTTTATTAAAACATTCAGAAATCATTGTTATTTGGCTGCAGTGAAATTTTGGTAAAGCATCATGGTTTAATTCAAATTAATTACTTAAAATACTGATATTTCAAGTCTGTCCAACGAAACATTGAGAAGGCACAATATGGTTATCAAGTAATTTTTATCTGGTATTCTTTCTATTAACCCACATCCTTAGCTTCTTCTTACTACTAACATACTTTTTCCCTCTGTGTAAAACCAATTTTTATGATTTTAAAGTAGTAAAATCAGGGGCGTATTTATGCCTAGGCCAACCAAGCCGGTGCCTAGAGCGGCATATTTGGGGGGGGGGGGCAGCACAGTGGCACTTATATGTTGGCAACTGCATATATTTTTATTTTTTTTATTTTTCGCTAAAATTTAAATTTTTGGTGTTCCGAGGTCACATGACATTTTCTTACTTCCGCCCGCCTTCCTGTCTGCCCACCTTCCTGTGTGCTCACTCACAGTTGCCGCACATGGATGGAGGGAGACACGAACGTGCCCACGTGATCTCCCTCCCAGGGCAGTGAGAAGCGGCTGTGAGTGGGATCGCATTGATCAGACCGGAGAGGACTGGTGAGGAGGGGAGTGACCCGGCAGGAGGACTGGTGAGGAAGGGGGTGACCCAGTGGGCAGGCACATAAACAATAATAGTAATTATTCACTGCTCACGCTCACTCATTATACCTGTTAGTATTGTGCAGCGTATTGTGTAGCTTTATTGACAGTTAAGTCAGTTATAGAAATGTCTTCTGTGAACCCTCACGGTTAACACAGCTATAGTACATTCTCAGTATGAAATGCAGCAAATAATGAACCTTTAGTGCGTGGTACTACACCATGGGATTTCTCTCTCTGCTAGTCTGCTGGCATGTGGAATGACCTCACTATGTCTCCTAGTTAGATCAGGAAGGAGTTAATCCTGCCACTTCATATCATATCTGTCCTATCAGTTTTTCCACAGTAATTTGAATGTTTTGATCTTTAATAAGATTCAGTTCTGTTTAGAAGTCACTTTGAAAGAGTCATTTCTAGTACGAGTGTATGATTTATTAACAAAATAAATGCAGGTTTTATTAGTAGAAGGTGAGACATGTATGGCTACTGTGCATCAGGAGGAGATACAATTCACTGTATGTATGTATTAAAAGATGAAAGTTATACACATGTCCTGCGCTTTATAAGGTATGTGTCTTCATATGTGTGTGTTATAAAGGCAAATAATATGTATGTACCCAGATATGCGTGTGCTTTAAGAGCAGGCTCTAGGTAAGTGCCCTGATATGCTTGGGTTTTAAGTGCAGAGGATAGGTATGTGCCCTGATGTGTGTATTTTTGGAGATGACAGGTATATGCACTTCATATGTGCCCCAATTAGTGTGTGCTGTAGAAGCAAGTGATTGGTATGTGTTCTCATATGTGTCTGCTTTATGAGTAGGGGGTAGGTATGTGTCCTGATATGTGTTTACTTTAGGAACAGAGAATGGGTATGTGCCTTAATATGTGTGCATGTTAGGAGCAGATAGCTAGGTGCCATGTATTGTATGTGCTTTAGGATAACATGATAGGTATGTTCCTTGATAAGTATTTGCTTTAGGAGCAGAGGATAGCTCTGTGCCCGGATATGTGTGTCTTTTAGCAGCAGGTGTACTACTATATCATATGATGTAGGTTTCTTGCACCCAATCTAATGGAATCCAACAACAATAAATGAGCTACAAGTAGAAAAGGCTAACATGACAAGCTATTTCTGCAAGCAAAAAAACAGGAAACATGCCAAGCACCAAGGAAATTGATATAATAAAAAATGCACTTTATTGGTATTCCATCATTAAAAATAGTTACAAAAAAGAGAATGTGGGGGAACCCCCAAGAAAAACAGACTAACGCTATTCGGCTAGGAGAGCCGTACTCATAGTCCATGAGACAGCTAATGATACACTGGTTTAAATACCCAGTGTTCTATTGCAATTGGTTGGTCAGTCAATTGAAATTTAAAGGTACAGCACCCTTAACAAATAAAGCGCTGCTAAATTTGGCTTTGCATAAGTATTAATATAAAAAGATAATAATCCTTATAGTTTCATTGAATGACCAAATGGGGGCATAAATTTATCTTTTATAAGTAAAATTCAGAGTGTAGTATTTTCACAAAATAGTGATCAAGTTAGTACCTCAGGCTTTAGATAAAGTATTCACTTATAATAAAAACATATGGCAATTCATTTGAACCAAATGTGAATAGGAAAATAAATACACCTAAACTAAGTTATCTAAGATGAAAAACTGATATACAATTTCATTAATCAAATTATGTGCTGATACAGATGAAAAAACATATATATACAACCCTCCCTAAATAATGGGAAAACCATAATGAGCCAATGACAAAAGGCACATCTTTTACACAAATCAATAACAAGTGCCTGAGCGATATTAGACTCTTTGATAAATAATAACCTTGTTTAAACCTATACCAAATTAATAATTCATTAGAGGGTATGTACACTACTAAAAATGATTCTAAGGTAAAACAGTGACATCCTAGCTGGTGCCCATGGTAAAATGATGAAGTCTCAAAAGATGATATACATTATTACTCATATAAGTAAAGGAATATATTCCCAAATAATACCATGATCAAAAGGGCACTACTACTAACAAGATAAAATAGAAATATCTTCAATAACTATGGAAGAGCCTATGACTTGAGGACAATGTATTATACTGAACCTATTTAATTTTATTTTATTTTATTTAGGGTCAAGTGAACCTAAAACCTACACACATATTCATCAAAACCTAGCATACTATCCAAGCACAAGAGAGCAGAATGGGAGTGGAAAAATTTAGAAAACTTTAACCACTCAAGACCAATAGTTAATGAAATCGTATTCTGAATTTAGGCCCCAAGGTCTCTTAGTTTGGAGCCTAAAAATCCAATACATTTCCTGTCTTGATAAGACCTCAAAACGATCCCCTCCTCTCTTTTGGTGCTGAACTTTTTCAATTATCATCCATTTAAGTGAATGACAATCTTTGTCATGCTATTGTACAAAGTGGGTCACCAATGTAGTACTGCCCTTGCTCACGTATTCTGGAGCGGACATCCCTAGTAGTCAATCCCACATATTGCAGATTACATGTTGCACACCACAATAGGTAAATGCAATATGTAGATCTGCAATTAACACATGAAGAGTTTCCCCTGTAACTGTTGAAGTAAAAGAGGTGCCCACTTGAACGTATTCACATGCCTTGCATTGTGAATACCCGCACCTGTAAGTACCCTTGTGACTGAGCCAAGAGGAAGATGCTCCCATCTCAGAACTTGGTCTTTTCAGTTGGGAGGGGGACACAAGATTTCCAATAGTTTTATTCCTCCTATAGGAAAACCTGCAACCTTTCTGTAGCCTTTATTGGGATATGTTTATCCTGTAGGAGGGCTTCCCGTGACATATGATTAACTTCATTTCTAGCTCTCTTGATGACTTTTCTGCTATATCCCCGTTGTTGCAGGCGTTTTTCCAAGTCATCTGCATGAGTTACATAGCTTTGGAGCATAGTACAATTTTGTTTAATGCGCACAAATTGGCCCTTGGCCACTGAGTAAGGCATATGTTTGGGATGGCAACTCTTTGCGTGTAAGAGGCTGTTCCCTGAGATAGGCTTCCTATACACCTGTGAGGAAACCTTACCGGACGGCCAGCCCCTTAGTTCAAGATCCAGATAGTGTACCTGTACCTTGTTGTACTCAAATGTGAATCTTAGATTCACTTCATTGTGTCCCAGGTAGTCAACCAACTCTCGTGCCTGTTCCATGCTTCCCTTCCATATAAATAGAAGATCATCTATATAGCGAATATATAGTCTAATTTTCGATCTGAAGGGGTTTCCAGCCGCATAGACGTGGGACCGCTCCCACCAACCCATGAACAGGTTGTCGTAAGTGGGAGCAAACTTTGCTCCCATAGCGGTCCCACGTCTCTGCAGGTAGAATTCCCCCTCAAATCGAAAATAGTTGTGGGACAACAGGAAATGAGTGACATTTAGTACAAAAGCTATTCCTGCATTTCAGTATTTATTGACATGTCTAGCCTTGTGTATTTGTGAAATGGTCTCATTTTACAGTTACATTGAGGGTGAATTTGTGTATTGAGAATGCTGCTTTTATCCCAGCATCAAACAGACGTAATAGACAGGTATTGAAGATACTGAGGCCCAACAGTCTGTGGGTAGGTTTTGCCACTTTTCATTTAGTGCTGAACTAAATGAGGAAAACCAAACAAGTCCATAATTGGGGGCTGATTTATGTAGCTGCGAATGCAGCTGTTTCCACGGAAACATAAGTTAAAAAGCAGTGGTCTTAACTTATGGTAAACGGTAAATTTAAGACTTTAAGAGTATTGCAATGAAAAATATATTAGTGCACAAGCAAAACTGCATATTTTTTTTTATTTTTTTTTAGAAGTGTGTATATACTTTATAATAAAAGATTTATAATCCTACATGGTATCTTCTGTTCATCCACCCCCTTTATTTCCTCTTTTGTCTGAGCTGTGACATAGAGGAGTCCCACCCACTCTCTACCTAAACTTCTTATGCGCTTATACAGGGCATGACTTTAAGAGTGTCATATGACACACACACCGATTGGATGTTCATTGGAATTGTCATTAAAAAAAAGTTCATCCCAGTGGGCCAGCATAACATTATAATAGATGCATTACTATAGGCATGGATTTAATCCTTTTCCAGGTAGATAAAAAAAGAACACATACACTTTTATTATGGAAAAGATTACATATCTGGTATCTGATTAGCTAAATTTACCATCATTTTGTAATATAAATAAATATACATATAACATATTTTTAACCAAGTGCTTTTTTTTTTTAATAAAAAAGCATTGTTTAATAAATTAGATTACATATCCTGTACAGATACCAGCACCAATGTATATTGCTTATCCAGCAGAAATGTCATCATTAATTCACTGTACACATCTATTCCTAGGGGCATACGCTGTCGGCATTTATCATTGCACAGGCAGTTTTTGTGAACTGCTTGTGCAATGCTGCCCCCTGCAGATTTGCAGGGGGTGTCTATCAGCCCGATCGTATATGATAGGGCGGATTGCAGACCGCAGTCTAAGAGGCAGCGGAAACAGGGGCATCAAGCTCCATTCGGAGCTTGATAATTCGGCCCCCTAGTGTCAGTAATAGAACACTGCACCCTCACCCACTCTGCTCTGGTTCTATATTCTACATCAAGTAACAGTGTTATCTGTGAATGAGCTACAGCCATCCAGAACATATGTTATTACTGATGCCCTACACCCATCCATATCTGCATCTTTACCATACAGAAATAGTTTGGTGCAGGATTCTGGTGTATATGTTATAAATAATACACTACAATGGTGCAATTATTCATAATACATTTCAATCATTCTGTCAGCAATTAACATTTTGACATTTTCAAATAGCTAGAAAAAATGTTATTAGCCATGCCATGTACTCATCAAGTTCTGGTAACATCAATAATACATTATAAACATCTGTGTTAATTGTTTCATGAATAATGTGCCTCACTCATTCAATGCTGTGAAGTATTAACAATACACAACACTTCATCCTTCCAGTTTGTTCCCATAAGTAATGTACTGAAGCTGTCAATAATGAACCTGGACTACCCCAATATAGTAAATCCTGCAACTATTGATGCACTGCAGTCACCTTATACTAGTGCCAATAGGAACACATTGTGGCTTTTAATACCCATTATAGCTAGATATTTACTGATTAAATGTTTTTTGTTTTTTTCACAGTCCAAGTAGAATCATATCAGTACTGGTAGGTAAATACCAAAGCAGAACAATGAAAAGGCAAAGTTAGGTTGAATACACGTGGCAAGGTCTAAGGAGTCTCTGTCTATCTATCAAATTATACTTTTTGAGATTAAAAACACATGGCTGACTTCTATAAATGTTTTACTAATCCCACAAACTACAACTGCCTTATCAAGTGCATTTGGACTTTAAAATAAAAACAAACTTCACTTTTCCTGATCTAAAAAGCTACCAGGATTGCAGATTAAATCCTAAAGGCCAAATAAACTTTGTAAGCTTTCTAACACATATTGGACCAGAATCAAGGACTTCCTGATTTCCTTTGCACTTTTCGAATACTATTTGAGATTTGTGGCACTGCCATGTCTCTTTAGAAGATACTCTTTTTTGCTTCTAGGGTTCAAACAGAATGAATTTAGCAGAAACAAAGGGGAGTTATGAAAACTGACTTCAGATGTAACTTTATAGAGGAAAACAAAGTAATGTGTCCAGCTCAGAAACACATATTGTTGTGGAAAATGCTTTCAGAAGAGCAGTTTTAAAAGTTAGCAACTTCAAAGAAACCCCTTAAGGACTGGGCATTTCAGACAAAAACGTCCCCAAAATACCAGAGCATTTTTAGCATTTTTGCCATCATTACATTTAAACAGAAATAGAGCCTTTTATATATATATATATATATATATATATATATATATATATATATATATATATATATATACATATATATATATACATATATATATATATATATATATATATATATATATATATATATATATATATTTATTTACCTATCAAAACTGTATATTTTTTGTAGTTGACAACCCAAAGTATTGATCTAGGCCCATTTCGGTATATTTCATGCCACCATTTCACCGCCAAATGCGATCAAATTAAAAAAATCGTTCACTTTTTCACAATTTTAGGTTTCTCACTGAAAATATTTACAAACAGCTTGTGCAATCATGGCACAAATGGTTGTAAATGCTTCTCTAGGATCCCCTTTGTTCAGAAATAGCACACATATATGGCTTTGACATTGCTTTTTGGTAATTAGAAGGCCGCTAAATGCCGCTGCACATCACACTTGTATTATGCCCAGCCGTGAAGGGGTAAATTAGGTAGCTTGTAGGGTTAATTTTAGCTTCAGTGTAGAGATCCGCCACCCACCTGACACATCCCACCCCCTGATCCCTCCCTGACCCCCTAAAACAGCTGTCTTCCCTCTCCCACCTTATAATTGTCACCGCCATCTTAAGTACTAGCAGTAGGTCTGCCAAAAAAATAAATAAAATAAAATACATTTTCAAATATATTTGTTGCAGTGTAGGTTCCCCCCTAACCCCCCAACCTCCCTGATCCCCCCCAAAAAAAGCTCTCTAACCCTCCCCCCTCTACCTATTTGCCGCCATATTATATAGTGTCCAGTTGCTGAAAAATTTGGCTAATTTTCATTAAAAAAAAAGGACCAATTTTTTCTGTAGTGTAGCTGACCCCTCAATACCCTCCCCCCTCCCCCTCCCAGATCCCTTTCTGTTAACAGATCCGACATGGGATCCCCCTCATTGCCCCTACTCCCTCCTCCCCCCTCAATGACGCACTTTTATTTTTTTTATCTCTGTAGCGTTGCTTTGCGGTCCCACCCACTCTCGCACTCTTCCGGCGATGGGCCGCCCACCCTTAACCTCCCACCCAATGATCGGCACCATCGCTGTCGGATGCAGAGAAGGCCACAGATTGGCCCTCTCGGCATTGGTAACTCTGCAAATCTATTTCTGCAGTGCCCCACTTGTGGGGAAAGCAGAAATAGTGCAATCTCGCAATTTTGAACGAGATTGCGGCAAAGAGAAGCCCAGGACTGCAGCGACATACAGGGTACGTTGCTGGTCTTTAAGGTCATAACGACCAGCGTCTCTGGTCGTTAAGGGGTTAAGCAAGAGTCTAAGCAGGACATTTAAACATATATTCAGGCATAACAGGAAAAATATAAATATATATATAATTTTTTATTTTGGTGCAATTATGTTTTGTAATTACAAATTTACTAAATTTAGTAAATTTGAACAAGGGTTGGACCACACATACATTGTCAAACTTAGTTAAAGGGATATGAAACCCAAAAATTTTCTTTTGTGTTTCAGACAAAACAATTTTTTTAAAAAGTTTCCAATTTACTTCTATTATCAAATTTGCTTTGTTCCTACGATATTCCATGTTGTAGGCATCTGGAGCACTAAATAGCAGGAAATAGTACTGCACGCTAATGCTCTTGTAAATGGCTAACATTCTTGCAAAACTATTGCCATTTAGTGCTCCAGAAATGGGCCGGGTACTAAGCATATGTCCCTGCCTTTCAACAAAAGATAGAAAGAGAACAAACACCAATTGATAATAGAAGTAAGTTAGTAAAGGCCAGATTTCTAATAGAGTGCAAAATTGTGCTTTCGCAAGCACAATATTTGAGCTTCACTCGTAATACCAGGACACGCAATTGTGCGCTGGTATTTGAAGTGACCCGCAATGTGAAGTTGTGAACGCACACTGCATGGAAGCTTTGCGCTCAATAGAGCACGCTTTCATAAGCTCCAGTGCCGTGAGATAAGGCATGAGAACCTAGCGCTGCAAAGGGGGTAAGTAGTGCATCAATGGGCAGCAGCTTTTATTATATATGTACATAAATATATACCTATATATTTATGTGTATATACACATATTAATACTTAAATATATATATATATATATATATATATATATACACGTTTACATATACAGTATATTTATAGGGAACAGACAGTTCCCTATAGACCACTATGTAATGGTACTTTTGAGTGCCATTTTTTTCTAACACCCGCACACTTTAACCCCGAAAAACTGCTTAGTGCAGTTTAAAAAAAAAAAAAAAAAAAAAAGCTGCTAAATTTTTTATTTTTAAGAAGGGACCTCACATTTTATTTTGGGGGCAATTGGGGGACATTTTAAACATTATCTAGAGATCTGACATCTAACTTAAACGCTAATTGCTCCAGAGAGCTTGCAGTAGCTGGTTATTTGTCCTGTGCCCATAAAGTTTGCCAGTTCATGGGCGGCAATACATTAGGGATCAACTTGTAATCTAGCCCTAAGTTGTTTAAGATTGCATGCTCTATCTAAATATTCAAAGACAAATTTAGATTTCATATCCCTTTAAGTAACACCTCTGTGAAACCCGAATTGTGGTTAGGTAGCATTTATTGAATATTTGTGGATCAATATATTGCTACTACTGATTTTATGGGGCTGATTTATCATCGGCCCCATAAAATCTGCGGATCATGTCCTGCAGACATCAATGAACACCGACAGCATTTATCATTTTACAAGCAGTTCTTGTGAACTGCTTGTGCAATGCCGCCCCCTGCAGATTTGTGGCCAATCGGCCGCTAGCAGGGGTGTCAATGAGGCCGATCGTATAGAATCGGGCAAATTGACATCCGCAGCCTCAGAGCAGGCAAACCAGTTATGAAGCTGCTTCATAACTGCTGTTTCCGGAAACAGGGGCATCAAGCTCCATTCGGCCCCTATGTATATACTGCAAAATGGCTCAAGTTGACAAATAACACATATTATCTTTTAATTATCTATTAGCATTTGTCAATAAAAAACATAAGTATCAAACCCAAAACAAACCCAAAATATTGGAGGTTCTGAGAATGTGAACTGATGCTAAATGTAGATTATTAGAAAATAATGACTCTACCATACTGCTTTGATGCTTTAAGGTATTACATATGGTAACTTTTTCCCATACAGTATTTGGGTGTTTTTTCACATAAAACTTATTTTCTAAAAGAGTTTACTCAGCTGAAAAATAAAATAAATAAAAACAGTTAAAGGGACATGAAACCCAAACAATTTATTTTGTGATTCAGACAGAGAATATAAATTTTAAAAAGATTCCAATTTACTCCAATCTTCAAATTTGCTTACCTTCCTGATTTTCAACAAAAGGATAACAAGAAAATGGAGAAAATTTGGTAATAGAAGTACATGGAAAAGTTGTTTAAAATTATATGTTCTACGTGGCCCTTTAACTCACAGAAAAATCAATTAAACTGAATATGTGCAGATGATTAAAAACAGCTTTAGAAAAAATCTGTAAAATAAATAGTGAAATCTTAAATGTAATGATTGTGTTCATATTTTTGTTTTACATCTTCAATTTCTGCTCATTCAGATGCACAGAAATGTTAAGGACGATTTTTTAAAAGAATACTGTGAAGTATCTAACATAGACCTTGACTGGTACGTGCATAAAGCTTTGTCGTGTAAGATTTAGCAAAGCTAAGTGTTACCAAAAAAGAATGTATTTTATAGAATAGCTATATTTAGATTTAGTGGGTAAAACTATTACATGAGTTAAATAATGAAAGGAAACCAGTCACAGTGCCAGAGGGAGCAGATAATAGATTTGTCTCTGATGTTGATTTTATCTACAGTGAAACTCTTACTTCTCTGGGGGCAATGTCTCACAGAATACAGTCAAATAAGTAGGCATTTTTGACCAGTTTCATTAAGTTACATTACTGCTAATGTTATTGAAGGAAATAGAATTTTCTTGAGTGGAAGTATTAGCAGAGTGTTTACCTAAGCTGTCAGATAGCATAGATTATTTGTATTACTTTTTTTAGTCAAAGGGTTCATCAAAGAGCCATAATAGTTGAAAAATTGCATGCTCTGATTTGCTAGAACATGTAGTTTTAAGCCCATCAACCCTACACTACTATGTGTTTAACCCCCGCAAAGGGGTCAAACATACAGTAGAAATGGTGCTCGGCACCAGTGGAGCACTGCTGGTCCTGAACGCAGAAGCAGAAACCGCCGCTGATCCAATCAGAAGTGCTAGCCGCCATGGGTGTCCGGAGGGGGGCAGAGCAATGGAATTGTGCTCCAGGTAAAAAAGTCAAACACTATTTTGCAATTACACAGCTAGATTAAACCTTACTCTTCCATTTTGCTTTTAAAATAAACCTTACTCTTCTAGATGTGTGCTTGCAAGAGACTGCAAGACTTTTTATGTGTTGGGTTAATATTTTTGTTTTGTAATATTCTCTATGGGCTTTGCACCTAGGCTGTTCTGGGCTGAACTACTGAGTTGCTGGGAGCTGTGCAGCTGTCTGTGAGTGCTGATGAGTACCCAGGGCTGAGGGTTTTGCAGTAGCATGGGATGTGCACCCAGTCCGGTTTGAAAGTGCAGTCATGCTCTGTATTTTGTAAGTGTCTATGTAAATTACAAAAGGCCTGTGTCTCCCTTGTATGTAGCTCAGTCTGTTTGTTTGAAGGCATAGCATTGTTTTGCTGTATGTTATGGTCCCAGGGAGGAAGTGACTCTGATGTGGTCCTGGGCTATCAGCATTTGGTTGTAACTAACTTTTTTTGTGATGTGTGTGTGTTTTAAATAAAATATTTTCTGATCATATTACAGCCCAAACAATTGTCAAGCTCTGCCTTATATCTAAGCATAAGCACTCACTTTAGTCAGTCTTTTGATGCCAATGAGTTACCATGTTCGAAATGATGTGCAACTCATGCGTAAAACAAGATTCACATGTTGCCACTGATTTTTTTATGCTTAGGGTATTTTATTTATTTTTGCTTGCCCCTCCCACCATGAAAAATTTCTGTAGACACCCATGCTAGACTTGGCTGTGGCTAAACACGCAGTAGTGTAGGGCTGATAGTCTTAAAGGGACATTTCAGCCAAAATTGGAATCCACATGGATGCATTTTAGTTTTGAATAGAAGCATTTTTAGAATATATATGCATTAGCAAAAATACTTCTAATAAAAGCTGTAGCTGTTGCAAACGTGTATTTAAGTATGCACTATATTTAAGTATGCAGTTTTAAACACAGCACGTGAGAGTCTAAGATGCTTGCACCATCTGGTAATGACTTAATTTGTTAATTGCTGACATGATACAAGCCCCACTGGTGCTGTAAGCAGCTGCAGTACTTAAAATGCTGATACACTGAGAATAAATATATGCTTCAAATGTACATGCAGAGAAAAATGCTAACACTAAAATAGTGATTTCTTCTCTTACTAGAACCATTTTTGCCAATACATCTATCGTCTATCTATCTGCCTGTTATATATATATATATACACACACTCAACACTGCTCAATGAGCCATTTTGCTCCAGAGCCTAAAAAACCTTACTAACTTTGGTATTTTTCACTTGTCTTGTCTGGGGTTATAGTCTAACAGCAATAATGATTATGCTTATTGTATAACAATACAGATAAATGTAACTAGAAAAAGTTAAACATCATGTGGCAAACTGTATCAAAAGCATAACCATAATAAATCTGGGAAAATAAATGTGGCTGTAAAATCACTGCAGTATAGAAATGCAATTGGCAGTTTGTGGTTAGGCACGGAAATCTGGGTCATTCTTCAAGTACAAAATGAATCTCTAAATTGTACATTTCTGCTCCTACAGCAGCCAAGCAGTAAGAGCTGCAGCACTCAGATCTGTAGCAGGCTGTTTAAACCATTTACTTGCAGAAGAGCTAAACCTGTAGATGCTGCCAACAAGATTTGCTGTCAGTTGAAAATATTCTTACACTGGACATATCCCTTACAGATTGTATTGCAAATGTGCAGAAATAATAATAACAATATTTATTATTATTAATAAACAGGAACATGATTCAACTCTACACAATTCTATAAACCCCTTTCTATTGTTTCACACCTTTGTCCTGTATTTACCATAACCAATGTAAACAATTTATTCCTTTGCTGTTACAGTTGTTCTTCACTTCCTTGCACTTCAAATAATAGAAACAAAGTAAAATAACTGAATATAGAGAGACAGACAGACAAATAGACAGACAGATGATAGATAGATAGATAGATAGATAGATAGATAGATAGATAGATAGATAGATAGATAGATAAAAGATTAAACAGACACACACACACAAGAGCCTACATATAAATACATACCGTTTTAGTTGTATTTTTAAACCTTAAGCACATTTTCTTTAAAAAAAAACAAAACAGATGCAAATAATAATTGTTGCAAGCTATTTCACTGGTCAATATCAAGAAGCCAGTTGTTTAGCATCTGATAATACATGAATCCTGCTTTTGCTATATGGTTCTATAGAAGAGACAGATAGAATCTAAAGACACTAAATAAAAACATGAGTGCTATTTAATACTCTTTTCTGGAAGATTGTTGTAACATGAATCTGCACAAATGTGTTCTAACTTGCTCTAACAGCTTTAGCAATGAAATAATAGAGCAGGAAGAAAAACACTCACCTCTACTATTTCTGTGTTTGCATATCTTGTTAAACTTTGCTCTGTTGGTTGTGCCACAGAGATCTGTACAAATGTATTCAGCTTTCGGTCACGGGCAGCGGCCAGTAGATCCTTGCATGCTGCAAAGGTTACAAGAAATAAATACAAATAAGAAGCAAAACAAAGCTGGGGAAGTTATCATCACAGGATAAACAGGCTAAGCGGGAGCTCTGAATTCCATCTCCGGAGACAGAGCTGATTTAACAGAGGAAGTCCCTTGGAGTTACCTTTGCAGACATAGGAAGTCACATGCTAATGCTGAGAACTCATTTCCACTGCTCTTGCAAGGTTTCCAAGCCAGAGGCAGAGCAGTCATGTAGTGTTTCAAGCTAATTTACACTGGCACACAGGAAAACACACCAGCACATCTAATATAGCAAATCTAAATTAGCTTTGACCTAATTCATTTTGAATACCTGATCACTCTGTGTCATTCACTTTTTTTACTCAGCAGCCTTTCCTGGAATTTGGAAAACTCCAAATGGAAGAATTACAGATTAACAGACTGCTCGGCTCATTACAGTACAAACATCATGTGCAAACTGTACATAACATAGTGCTGCTTGTCTTGCACAAACTAAATATCCTTATGAAGTTAGTGTAGAACAGGAAGCAATTACTGTCAGTAACCTAATTAATTATGTACTCTTAATAACTCATTAAAATAATGTGTATTTAAAATGCGTAGATAAAAATAGGATATCAAGTTATTGTACATTAGTGAGTGTTGTATTATTATATAATTCTTCATATAAAGAAGAATGCCCAAACTATGGCCCTCGGGCCACGTCTGGCTCTCCAATACTTTGTGTGTAGCAATATGCACCAATGAGTTAAAAACACATCAGACATTTGTTCCACCCTTATAATTAGGTATTTAAAGAGACATGAAACCCAACAACTTTCTAATTTACTTCTATTATCTAATTTGCTTCATTCTCTTGATATGCTTTGTTGAAAAACATATCTGAATAGGCTCATTAGCTGCTGATTGGTGGCTGCAAATAGATGCCTTGGTTGATTGGCTCACCCACGTGCATTGCTATTTCTACAACAAATAATATTTGAAGAATGAAGCAAATTAAATAATGAAAGTAAATTGGAACATTGTTTAAAATTGTATTCAAAGAAAAATGTGTGTTTTATGACCCTTTTTATACAGTTAAATGAAATTGATTAATAATAACCATTTTCCAATGTAATTATTTAAGCAAAATGTAATAATAATCTTAAAGTGTTATCTTTATGATGGGAGAGTATAATGGGACCCCTGGCTAAGCCCACCATGGGTCCATACAAAACAGTTTGGGTGCCCCTGATACAATACACATACACACACATAAACAGGAACATGTTTTCCCTACCTTTAACCCCTGTAATATATACTATTAATTGTACATGTCATATTTGTATTACACAAAAAAATATTAAATAAAACAAGGTGTTTATATGTCTATGAACAGTGCATTATTAAAGGGACACTTACCCCCATATTTTTTCTTTTGTGATTCAGATAGAACATGCAATTTTAAGCAACTTTCTAATTTACACCTATTATCAATTTGTCTTTGTTCTCTTGCTATCTTTATTTGAAAAAGAAGGTATCTAAGCTAAGGAGCCAGCCAATTTTTTGTTCTGAACTCTGGACAGCTCTTTTAAATTGGTGGGTTAATTTAACCACCAATCAGCAAGAACAACCCAGGTTGTTCACCAAAAATGGGCCAGCATCTAAACTTACATTCTTGCTTTTCAAATAAAGATACCAAGAGAATTAAGAAAATTTGATAATAGGAGTAAATTAGAAAGTTGCTTAAAATTGCATGCTCTATCTGAAACGTGAAAGAAAAAAAATCAGTTCAGTGTCCCTTTAAGGTAAATTCCATTTGGCTGATGGAGACATTTCCTATAATTATTTAAGTAAACAGGAAAAAGTTTCCACAAGTACTGGGAAAGGGAATTTTTTTTTAAAATTAAAGTTAGGGTGTCATTAGGTGGCATTATTAGCCATTAAGTGATCTGTCCCTAAGAATAAATTGTGCAAAACATTATTTCTGTTAGTTTCACATTAAACAGCTTTAATAGCATTTATCCTGCAAATGCTTTTTCATGTTTAATTGTTGTTCTTTCATATACACACACATTTTTTAGCTTACTGTCTTGATACTATAACCATTATAATGATTATCGTCTTTTTCTGAAAGAGTCATGAACATAAGCACCCCCAGTGGGGGTACACTAATACCCACCCCCTAGCTTTACACATGTCTGGAGAGTGACCCTGGGGTTAACAAAACACTTGTTCTTTCAGTTTCCTTGAAACTTAGCACAGACACATAGCCATAGCTCTCCTATAATCAACAGGAATATTGCAAACATTATGGGATTATACCCCAGGTTAAGAGTAACTCTGCTTTCTGTCAATGCTATGGGGATATGGCTTGTGAATGGCTCTACCAACCAGTGCATCTACAGCAGACCTCCAACCATCCAGAATGCTGTAGGAATGCCAGAGTTCCTGCCTACAGCTTCTCAATCTCCTATAGGGACAGTGTAAGCTCTGCCAGACTCACCCTATCCCATCCATGCACATGACCTGC
Organism: Bombina bombina; assembly: GCF_027579735.1. Taxonomy (NCBI): domain Eukaryota; kingdom Metazoa; phylum Chordata; class Amphibia; order Anura; family Bombinatoridae; genus Bombina; species Bombina bombina. The sequence goes on from NC_069500.1 coordinate 1,072,463,842, forward strand.
CCACTATCCAGTCATGGTCCCTCCCATCCAACCTTGGCCTTATCCACAAAATGCTGATAGGTTGACATCCAAAAGTTCCCTAACCTCCCCATCATACAGTAGTAGCCCAAGCGCATCAATATTGGGAGGCATGCTACATCAATTAAATAAATAAAAAAGCTTGGAATTTTAGTGAAGCCAGAATAATAAGCATCTATTTCCCTTTAGATACATTTTTTAAACATGAATAAAGTATGAGAAGCTGTGTAAGGATGTTTAAAAGCCCAATAAACTCAAGTACATTTCAACAACACATAAAGGGCCAGAACATAACTGGAGCGCTAAGTTACGTGCAAGCTATAAGGGTTTAAAGCGGGTGTTGGCACACGTCAGATTTTTTGCTCGTATTACAACTTGAAAGTCCACGCGATCGTGATTGAATGCTAGAATGATTACTGCGTCCTCAGAGCTCTGGTTAACTGTTTTGCAAAACAAACCAGTTGCACAAAACACAACAAAAATGGATTACAAAGTATAGTTACACCCATAACACTATCTAATAAAAACGATTTAAAAAAATTGCATTAGAAAGTTATAAGGGGTCAAAAATATGAGATCTCAGGTGTTAAAAAAAAAAAAAGCCACGTGAATTATTTTAACTTAGAGACACATACATACACATCTAAATATGGATATGCATGTATGTGTATATTTATATGTGTGTGCATACATATTTATATGTATTTACAGACACATATACACATCTAACCACATATAGATAAAAGTACAAAGATGACAGTGAGTTATTATCTCCTCCTTTATTTCCAATATTTTGAAATAACAACACAATAGCTTTTATGTCTCAGAATATCTGAAATCGACATATATTTACAGCATGAAAATGCCTTCGGTTTTTCCACATCAATACAATATAGAAAAAACTCTTGTTAGTAAACTCACATTTCAGACATCCCTAAAATTGTTCTACAGCCAAAATAAGATTTTGAATTTGCGATTCAACACTAATTTAAATGTCTCTGTCTGCTAACAAGCATATGTTTTCGGAAGAACAAAAACAAAAAAAGAAGCCATGTTACAAGTAATGAGTGAAAAGTTGGGCCAACATACTTAACACTTCACTGCGCATGAAGACAAGCGTTTGTATACTGCACAGTGCATTTTGTGTTGATGACAACCATGTGTTGGGGGCTCTTTTGGAGCCATGGAAGCCCCCTGCACTTATTCCCACATCTCTGTAAATCTAGTGTCCGGTAGTGACGAGGGACTCTGGGGATGCATGTGACATCATCACCCCCATGCCCTGAAACCCAGGAAGTCTTGGGTTGCTGTAGAAGGCTTAATGGGACAGTATATACCAATTTTCATATAACTGCATGTAATATACACTACTATAAAGAAGAATAGGCGCAGATACTGATATAAAAATCCAGTATAGAACATTATAAAAACTTACTTAGAAGCTCCCAGTTTAGCACTGTTGAAAAGGTTAGGCTGGGATACCCAGTGAAATGGGCTGAAAAGCAAAAAGAGCAGACTCCCCCCTCCCCTGCATATTAAAAGACCCTTTACACAAACTGGAGTAGGTAGACAACAATCTACTTTTAAAACTTTGGGGCTTGGTTAGGAGCACAATGTTATTTAAAAATAAGCAAAACTATACATTTTTACAACAAAAACCCTGTATGGGCTATATAAATGGATCATCTACAAAACATTTATGCAAAGAAAAATCTAGTGTACAATGTCCCTTTAAGAGAGTTGAATGGAGGGAGAAAGTATTCCAACCTCTTTATCTTATCTCCCTTAATCCCTAGAAAACTCCAAGATCCATCGTTGAAAGGCAGTTGCTTGCTCTTTTAAACAGTGGGGCATAAAGTAAAACAACATTTTTTAAAACAAATAAAATAAAAACACACACATACATTTTGTTGGTAGGGGTCTCTATGGTCCTCATCAAAAAGGCATGTCCGCCATATAGATTTTAATAGCCTGCGGATCATTGTGGTAATAGTGATCACTGGCGTGAATATATTTGTATTTATTTGAAAAGAGGATCATAGGAGGCACTATGTTAGCGCTGCAGAATCTGTTGGCGCTCTACAAATAACCAATAATAATAATAATAATAATAATATGTTCCTACCAAGTTATATACATATACCCAAAGGGCCCTTTTTATATGTAAATAACCACTTCTTTTTAATTTAACTTAAATAACCTCACGTGCGGGAGCACAGTGTTATTTATATGAAACACATGAACTAACACCCTCTAGCTGTGAAAAACAGTCAAATGCATTCAGATAAGAGGCAGCCTTCAAGGGCTTAGAAATTAGCAGCTACTCACTATATACCCTTATCTTAGGCATATCAGTCTTCCTCCATTTCCCCCACTTATGGATACTCTGATTGCTAAGATGGGTAACTACATTATATTCTATATACCTAAAATTAATTTGACTCAAGACCTTCTCACCGTACGTAGAGCAACAAGACATAGGGGCCTATCTATCAAGCTCCAAATGCAGGCTCGCCAGAAACAGCAGTTATGAAGCAGCGGTCACAAAGACCGCTGCTCCATAACCTGTCCGCCTGCTCTGAGTATGATCAGGTTGATTGACACCCCCTGCTGGTGTCTGCAGGGAGCGGCGTTGCACCAGCAGCTCTTGTGAGCTGCTGGTGCAATGCTGAATACGGAGAGCGTATTGCTCTCCGTATTCAGCGAGGTCTCGCGGACCTGATCCGCACTGGCGGATCAGGTCCGCTAAGACTTTGATAAATATAGGCCATAGTTTGGTACAACTGGAGCCATGATAGCAAGGATGTATATTGTATTCATGCTTTAATGTACTATGCTCTATGATCATGTTGTATTGATGTGATAACTCTACATAGATGATTGTACAACTATTTTGTTTCATTTGTGAGATGCACTTTGATGATTTTGCTGTTACTCAATAAAAAGATTATTAAAAAAAGAAAAAAAAGAAATTAGCCTATGAGCCTACCTAGGTTTAACTTTCAACTAAGAATACCAAGTGAACAAAGCAAATTTGATGATAAAAGTAAATTAGAAAGCTGTTTAAAATGACATGCACTATCTGAATAGTTCAATTTATATTGGACTGTACTATCCCTTTAAGAGGACATGAAACCCAAGTTTTTTCTTTCATGATTCAGATTCAGCATTCAATTTTAAACAAATTTCCAATTAATTTTATTATCAAATTTCCTTCATTCTGTTGGTATCTTTTGTTGAAGGAGCAGCTATAAACTACTGGGAGCTAGCTAAACACATTGGGTGAGCTGATAACAAGAGGCATATATGTGCAGCCACCACTCAGCAGGTAGCTCCCAATAGTGCATTGCTTTTCCAGAGCCTACCACAGGTATGCTTTCAGAAAAGGATACAAAACGAACAAAGCAAATTAGATAACAGAAGTAAATGGTAAAGTTTTTTTAAAAACTGCATACTCTGTCTGACTCATGAAAGTTTAATTGTAGAGTTACTGTTCATTCAGACATAATTGGGTAAAATGACTGAACTACAGCACAGTTAAATTACATCTTTCAATGGTATCTTAATGGGTAATAATGTTTTGCTATAATTGTTTCCTTTCTCTTTCACTTCCGCCTTCCTTGTTTACACACAGATTTCCTTAAAGAAAGATTCTATCCAATTTGGCTCTCTTTCAGAATACAACCCCCGGCAGGAAACGTGAGTCAGGATTGTAGAACATTATTTCCACAAGACTCAGCTGCAGAATGAAAGTTTAACACCTGATTGCAAACTTTTTCTAAATTAACCCCTGCTGTAAATAATGTTAATTAAACAAGTATCTAAATAATGTGTAAACAAAATGTTTAAATACAAATTCCTATATCATGTAAGTGAAATAATATCTAATATTTGGGTGCATATTCATGTATCCAAACAGGTCAGCTGACCTATTTCTTTTTTATTTTTTTTTAACCAGAGATTGCCTCGTATTTTTGTTTGCTTTGCATCTAGGGATTCTGGGTAAGGATATGATAATACAAAAGTTGTAAAAGATATCCAAGTCCAAGGAAAAAGGTTACCAGACAGTATTTGTTTAACAAAAAAATTGGAGTTGGCATACATTTTAATATGCACTTCTATATAGTATGCAAATATACCAAAATGCATTAGTACAGGCAAAACGTTTCTTATTCCTCCATTTGTTGTCCTTTTCTCTGTTCTCTTTTTCTTTATACATCTGTCTCTGTGTCATTTGGTTGTGCCCCCATCCTCACATAAAGCTTGTTTTACATAATAGGAACAGGATAGCTTGTATACATATCTGCAAGGATTTCATATATGAGCACATTTTACTGAAAATATTAGTGGCTAATGAGCTTTCCTAAGCAAATACTATAATTGTCAATTTGGAAATAAGATAGATATATTCAATTTCACTGCTTGCTTCTCGGATGTTTTTTTATTCAGCACATCATTATGATATAACCAACAAAGAAATAACTAAAAAGAAATCCTAGAAATGGGCTTAAAGTGAAAGTCCATTTTGATGAATTAGTGCCCGGTTTTTAATAAACCTATTAAAAACAAGGGGACTTTAATTCATCAAAATTGACATTTCACTGTTTTCTTCAAAAACTTACCTTTTAATCCTGAATGCCACTCCAGCGATTCCCCAGGCCGTCGGAAGCCTCTGCAGACATCAGAAATGATGAATCAGGCTTCCTCCAATCACAGCTTCCCCCCGAGGGAATCTTGGCCTGATGCAACGCTGTGATTGGAGGAAGCTGGATTCGTCATTTTGGACCTGCAAAGATTGCTTGCGACGGGCAGAGGAAGTGCTGGCGTGGCTGCCATGATTAAAAGGTAAGTTTTTGAAGAAAACAGTGAAATGTCAATTTTTATGAATTAAAATGCCCTTGTTTTTAATAGGATTTTTAAAAACCGGGCACTAATTCATCAAGATGGACCTTCACTTTAATGTGATTCCATATGGTGAAAGTTTGCATAATTTTAATCCCTGTATGCTACACAGAGTTCCCACACACTAAACAAATAATGTGATCCAGAGAGGTCTCCTGGTACATAATTATGTCCATGGAGAAGATGTTTAAAAACACAGCAGCAGTAGACACTGGCTACGGCCACCTCAATAGTTTTACTCACAGTCAGAGTGAAACTAAATAGCAAGTGGATAAGCAATTAGCCAAGCAAGTTGCACTCATTGTCATTTCCAACAAAAACTGCTGTACAAGCTGCATGCAAGAAATAGGTACTGGTGTTGTATTTAGGTGGGACAAAAGTTACAATTGGCCAGGGAGCATAAACATCATAAGCCTGCATGGTCAAACCTCACCCCATCAGAATATCTCTGTTAAAATCTGTGTGTGTGACAAGGTAATGAAACCAACTCTCTGGGATTTAAAATTAAAATAAAAGAATAATCAAAGAGAAATACGTTTGAAGTGTTCTTGTTTTCGATTGAGATTTAGATGGAGCAAGACGGCCAAATTATTCTACAATCCACTGCCCAAGAATTAACTGAAAGGGAGGAGGAGCATTCACTTTATTTAAAACAATTGGTCACGCACTTTGTATTTGTTAATGAAGTAGAAGTTTCCCAACTAATAATAAACCCAGTTATATGCGGACCACCATTCTATTAACTTCTCTATTACTAGTAAAAAGGGGGTAACCTCTCATACCATCATGTTCAAAGCTTGATTTACCCTATGGGCCCCACGTACTAAACTGCAGGTGGACCCTGTACTTCCACTGCCTGGATGTACCATTGCACAAACACTTGCTCACTCATGTGAGAGCAGGGCCTGTCAATCAACCTGAACATATTTGTTTGAGGTATTTTATCTATAACAACTCAAAGGCTGTGCAGAGGGCACAAAGCAGCAGTTGGATGAGCAAGTCTGCCTTGCAGGGGCTCAAAAGTGGCATTCGTTCCTACTTGTTAAACTGTTGTGAGAATATCAACTCTTTAGTATAGTACTACTACACAAATCTTATGAATGTCCTGAACTATGTAAGCCCAATATACACCTAACCCCTTACTACTCATCACACCTCGTTTGACAGTACCATATGTGGGATGAAAAAGAGAGAGCATGCTCTTGAAAGAAGATGGGGTAGATCCCAGAGGGTGGAGAATAAACTCAATCTAGTGAACATACAAATCACTTCAAATTAAAATAGAAATCTATACAAACTAAGCAATCTCTCTTTTAAATTATTCTAAGAGTAAACTGTGCTATTTTCTACTTAAACAATTAGTATACATTCTTAATACATTCATTTTTATAAATAGATACTCATATTTTAATTACTTATGTAGATAAAAAGTAGCTGCACCAAAATCATATACTCATAATTAAATTTTTCTATATATGTATTTTAGTATATAATGGCAGCACCAGATGGGAAATTACAACTATATCATGTTATTATCTAGTAGGGTTTATATAATTACAGTAAGTTTGGAAAAAATTTGTCTGTATATTAACACATTTATCTCACAATAAATAAGAAAGACAAATCTATTTATAAATCACATTTTCTTTAATTTATTGCTACGTTAATATTTGAAGTCTAGAAGGATTTAACTACAGGACATTATTTTGTAATCAGTCACCTTTATTTACCTCCCCATCCTTCTGCAGTGTTAGTAATCAAGATATTTTATTTATTTTTGCAGCTCATATACATAGATGATTAACAATTAAAATAAAGTTGAAGGTCAAAAAGATTTATGAGTAAGGATTCAAGAACAAATGTAACAAAACAAGCTATATAGGTCACTGAAAGCACAAGTAGCAGATACACTCGGGAGAAGCACAATATCATTAGCTTTATTGTCTATACGAGGGATTATATATGTGAATAATATCTCTGCATTTTCAAGGTAAAATTATATTTAAAGATTTTTTTTAAAGCAAATTATAACACATCTCTGTAAAACATATTTACCAGAATATTAAACACCTTATATTTTAGGGATGTTAAAAGGGACATTCTAGTTTAAAAATATCATGCTTCGTTTTACTAGAACATTTTACTTTTAATGAACCCTCATTTTCCCAAGGCATTTAAATACCTGCAAAGAGGTTAAACACAATTAAAGTAATGTATCCAGATGACTACATTACTGTTCCTGAGCAAAAAATTGGGATATGTAAGTATGCTGCTTTTGATTGGTTCACTATCTGTTTCCTTCTCAGGAGCAGAAATGCATTGTATCTGGGTACGTGGCTCTGATGATGAATATGGAAGACTCTTCTCCACAAGCATGTTGTGATTTGTTACCTAGGACTAAGGTTATCAAGAAGATATATATATATATATATATATATATATAATATTTTCAGAATATATCTTTCTTTAAAATTCTATAAATTTGTTTAGTTGGCTGAACTCACTATTGAATCATTTTGTTATATGAATAAAGGAAGACGTTTTATATTAAATATCCAACTGTCTGAGAACTGAAACTTCTTTGTTGTTATATGAAGTTAGGTATTTAATTTATAAAAATGCATTGCCTATATGGAGATGCTGCTGTTTTTTTGTTTTTACATTGGAATAAAGTTACGCAGAGTAACCTACAGGGAGTGCAGAATTATTAGGCAAGTTGTATTTTTGAGGATTCATTTTATTATTGAACAACAACCATGTTCTCAATGAACCCAAAAAACTCATTAATATCAAAGCTGAATAGTTTTGGAAGTAGTTTTTAGTTTGTTTTTAGTTATAGCTATTTTAGGGGGATATCTGTGTGTGCAGGTGACTATTACTGTGCATAATTATTAGGCAACTTAACAAAAAACAAATATATACCCATTTCAATTATTTATTTTTACCAGTGAAACCAATATAACATCTCAACATTCACAAATATACATTTCTGACATTCAAAAACAAAACAAAAACAAATCAGTGACCAATATAGCCACCTTTCTTTGCAAGAACACTCAAAAGCCTGCCATCCATGGATTCTGTCAGTGTTTTGATCTGTTCACCATCAACATTGCATGCAGCAGCAACCACAGCCTCCCAGACACTGTTCAGAGAGGTGTACTGTTTTCCCTCCTTGTAAATCTCACATTTGATGATGGACCACAGGTTCTCAATGGGGTTCAGATCAGGTGAACAAGGAGGCCATGTCATTAGATTTTCTTCTTTTATACCCTTTCTTGCCAGCCACGCTGTGGAGTACTTGGACGCGTGTGATGGAGCATTGTCCTGCATGAAAATCATGTTTTTCTTGAAGGATTCAGACTTCTTCCTGTACCACTGCTTGAACAAGGTGTCTTCCAGAAACTGGCAGTAGGACTGGGAGTTGAGCTTGACTCCATCCTCAACCCGAAAAGGCCCCACAAGCTCATCTTTGATTATACCAGCCCAAACCAATACTCCACCTCCACCTTGCTGGCGTCTGAGTCGGACTGGAGCTCTCTGCCCTTTACCAATCCAGCCACGGGCCCATCCATCTGGCCCATCAAGACTCACTCTCATTTCATCAGTCCATAAAACCTTAGAAAAATCAGTCTTGAGATATTTCTTGGCCCAGTCTTGACGTTTCAGCTTGTGTGTCTTGTTCAGTGGTGGTCGTCTTTCAGCCTTTCTTACCTTGGCCATGTCTCTGAGTATTGCACACCTTGTGCTTTTGGGCACTCCAGTGATGTTGCAGCTCTGAAATATGGCCAAACTGGTGGCAAGTGGCATCTTGGCAGCTGCACGCTTGACTTTTCTCAGTTCATGGGCAGTTATTTTGCGCCTTGGTTTTTCCACACGCTTCTTGCGACCCTGTTGACTATTTTGAATGAAATGCTTGATTGTGCGATGATCACGCTTCAGGAGCTTTGCAATTATAAGAGTGCTGCATCCCTCTGCAAGATATCTCACTATTTTTGACTTTTCTGAGCCTGTCAAGTCCTTCTTTTGACCCATTTTGCCAAAGGAAAGGAAGTTGCCTAATAATTATGCACACCTGATATAGGGTGTTGATGTCATTAGACCACACCCCTTCTCATTACAGAGATGCACATCACCTAATATGCTTAATTGGTAGTAGGCTTTCGAGCCTATACAGCTTGGAGTAAGACAACATGCATAAAGAGGATGATGTGGTCAAAATACTAATTTGCCTAATAATTCTGCACTCCCTGTATATTGTGCACGCTTACATAGACACAAGTGCTTGAGAATATTCTTTTTAATAGAATGTGGTACCTCTTAATAGAGCAGGCTATTCATAACTTGACATTTTGCATTTCATAAACATGCCCAACATATTGCTTATTTAGAAATAGGTAACTACATCATTGAACAGATCTGTAAGATGTTAAAATCGTATTGAATGCTTGAACTATTGAATGCTAATCTATCTTTACTTTTATGCTGGTAATAAACTACTAAACAGAATATTCACCTTAGGAAGAAACACAGATTTTCACCTTAGAGGTCATAACATTTACACCAACTGAAATCTATGCAAACTCTAAAAGCAATTGCATATGTGAAGGATAGGGTAGGAGATCTGTCTGCCATGCTTAGAATAAGTAAGTCATGCTTAAGGTCAGTGTATTGTGATTTTTTTCTTCTTAATGTGTTCCAAATAATCAATTTTACCTGTTGGAGTGTATTAAATTGTCTACATATAGCTCCTTTACCTTAATTTTGTCATTTTAATATCTGCCTGTTGTGTCCCCATCTATAATGAAAATGTTAATACTTAAGTATTGGGGGTGGGGTGGACAGAGAGGCACTAAAATGTTTATTTTCATTGTTCTCTCTAAGGGGCAGATGATCAAATATTCTCCGGCTTGGAGAAAAATCATAGTGTAGACTTCACAGGGGCTGAACTCACCGAATGCTATAATAAATGGGGCGGTACCTGGAAGTCCCATAGAGATGTGAGATGCCTTCCATAAAGCTCCCTGCTCAAATAAGTTGTTCTAAACGATCCTCCAGCACTGAAAAAAAATCTCACAAGGTTCTAGAGAGGCACATTTTACTATACTTCTCTAAGGGGCATTTCCTGCATTTCTGTTTATGAAGGAGAGAAGCCCACTGCAGTATAGCACTGCATAACATGAGAGTTTTGTTACAGTTACATTTGGTGCTTTATATTTTATATTACTTTACACTTCAAATTGTGTCCTTTCAGTATTATTACATTTAATTATTGCACTTTTTATTTTGTTTTTTAATGCATTTAGGTTCTGTATACAGCCGTGATTTTATAAATTCTGATTATGTTTTTAAAGTTTCTGTGTTACTTTAACAAATTAAAATCATACATTGTATATTTCTGTATATCTCTTACAAATTACATTGCACTCTGTATTTGCTGTTTTGTAAAATAAAACTGACAGCTTCAGAAAGTCGGAGGGACAGGGGAGTTCCTTGGGCTGAGCAGGGGAAATCCCAGGGTATGCCTTAAGCCTCTCACAGTTTTCATGAAATGCTGTAAGCATTTTACACAAGTTGATCTCACTAATTTATCTCACTAGCAGTGGAAATTAGTTAAAAAATCACAATTCCCTTATTTAACTGACAGAAAAGTAATATACTAAACTGCAGGCAAAATAAAGTAACATTTTAGGGAAATAATTTAATTTTAATGTGTATTTGTTGTAAAGTCATCATTTATATCAGTGTCAGGTGGTCCACCATCAACTTCAATCTCCCCTGTGAGATTCTGTATCCATAAAGCCTCATTAATTTTATATGGAAGGCATCTCACATCTCTCAGGGATTTCCAGTTTCTGCCATTTTCCTTAGATGATTCAGTAAGTTCAGCAAACTCTGCTCTGTGTATGTTACGTGTATCTCTGGGGTTAAATTGCAGCTCATTGTTTTTACTAGTAACCATGGGAGTGTAAAACACTTCTCTGTTAAAGCTACTGGCAGTCAAATGGGATCAAATCACAGATGTGTACATATGGCGGAGTCAAGGGTGGGGCCTAAGGTACAGCTTTTGGAAAAGACCACACCTACCACACATGCCTAGTCACCCTAGTCAAGAAGGATGATCTTCCTGGAGTCATTCTGAAGTAATTGATAACTTCAGACTAGTCATCAGAAGCCATCCTGATGTATGTCCACAGGACAACATAATTAAATGAGATGATTCTCTTGTACTGTACAAGATACAAACTCTTAAGGGATAAATACTTCCTAAAAATAATGAAAGAAATAACAGACTTCCCACAGATGTCGGAACAAGAAAGGCTATGTGTACTCTTAGGAGAAAAAACCAAAGCTACAAGGATAGTAGCAAAATATGTAGCAGACTGTCACATGACCAGAACCCCCAATCAGATTATATGAACTATCATATTTACCCACTATACTCCTACTTTATAAATTGTTATTGATCTGTTTTATTGTAACATATTACTTTGGCAACACATGTAATAATGTCATGCTAATAAAGTATTCTTGACTTGACTTGACTTGATTCTAGAGTCATTCACTGGCTGTTCATGCCTATGAAGTAATCACTAAAGTAATCTGCTAATCATTCTGAAGTCAACACCCACAATTGTTTACCTTAGCTAATGACTTTACAAGCCTGATGATGTCTGATGATGTGCAAATGACTTCTAAAGTAGTTTGATGATCATCAAAGACTCCAGGAGGGTTTCTAAGTAATCCTCTTTGTTTTGGGTAGCTACAGGTTGTGTAGTATTTGGAAACTCTACTCTTGAGTCCAGAGCCTACTGATGATAAATTTCATACAATTACATTAACTATTACAGACAAAGATATTATTAAAAGAAGCATCACAGAAGAATAGGTGACTTAGATAATAAAAAATACCTAAAAAAAAGTGCCAAACTGACAAATCCCTGGTCATAATGAAAATGTCAAAACATCAAAGGTAAGCTCCATTCAGTAATTCAACCTGCAAGGTGAGAGGGTGAATACTCATATTCACAAGGCAGGTATCAATCTGATACTTAAACCAGATAACATAATGTAGGCCTCAAATTCATAAATACACAATTTACTGTTGAATGTAATTTACACAACTGTGACAAACATTTTGGGTTACTGCCCCAAACTGATATGTCCAAATTACACTGAATATATTAAAAAAAAAAGCCTCTTAACAAACATCGGTAATGTTCTATTTTCTAAACGTAAAGCTTCTTTCAACTTGCCAATAAAGATGTGGAGATCCAGGACTGCAATTGCAATTCTAGGCATGGAAGAAGAACATGCATTTGACCTTATTTGGCTTTGCCTATTCAGATCCCTATCTTAGTCTGGAATTTGAAGAGCCTCTTAAAATGAGGTGTATGTTAGTGAATAACCTGCAAATAGAAATGTTATAAGGCTGCTTCCTTCTCAGTCCTCCTTTAGAAATAGTAGTCTTAGTACTAAGGGAAGAATTAAAGGGACTGTAACCAGGGTCACAGAGACTTAAATGAAAATTTTAGTGTAAAAAAATAAATCCTCTCTTTAAATACCCTTCTTTTACTATGTGTTTAAATTATTTAAAGGATTAAAAAACATAGTCAAAGTTGCACTCTTGGAAACTCCGTTCTGCCCAAGAGGAGGATATGGTCATCTGTACTGGAAAAGGAGTGAAACTATGACTATGCATTTAACTACTTTGAAAAGCTTAGGGGACAAGAAGCCCAAATTTGTACTTTCATGATTAAGAAAGAGCATGCAATTTTTAACAACTTTCCAATTTACTTCTATTATCAAATTTAGCTTCATTCTCTTGATATACTTTGTTGAAAGCATATCTAAATAGGCTTGGAAGCTGCAGATTGGTGGCTGCACAAAGATGTCTCGAGTTATTGGCTTGTCCATGCGCATTGCTATTTCTTCAACAAAGGATACCTAGAGAATTAAGCAATTTAGGTTAAAGAAGTAAATTGTAATGTGGTTTAAAATGGTATTTCCTATCTGAATCGTGAAAGGAAAAATTGGGGGTTTAATTTCTTTAAATACATCATTGTAAAACAAAGGGATTTGTTTAAAAATAAAAAGATCTAATGAAATAACACTTTATTTGTACTCTAAAATGTGCCTTTAAAGCGTGTTTTCTAATTACTTCCTTTTTGTCAATATAATAGCTGTATTATCAAATTATTTAATCACCTCAATTTTTTATTTTTTTTATTTCTCTGAGCATTAAACTTTCAACAATTAGCTACCAACACTTATAATATTATTTATCAGAGATTGGAATGCCCTTGTTCTATCGAAAAAAGCTACCTTGATGTGCTCATGCTCGCAATTACGTAATTCATTGGCTCAGCAGATGTGTTAAAGTGACAGTATACAGGGAGTGCAGAATTATTAGGCAAGTTGTATTTTTGAGGATTAATTTTATTATTGAACAACAACCATGTTCTCAATGAACCCAAAAAACTCATTAATATCAAAGCTGAATAGTTTTGGAAGTAGTTTTTAGTTTGTTTTTAGTTATAGCTATTTTAGGGGGATATCTGTGTGTGCAGGTGACTATTACTGTGCATAATTATTAGGCAACTTAACAAAAAACAAATATATACCCATTTCAATTATTTATTTTTACCAGTGAAACCAATATAACATCTCAGCATTCACAAATATACATTTCTGACATTCAAAAACAAAACAAAAACAAATCAGTGACCAATATAGCCACCTTTCTTTGCAAGAACACTCAAAAGCCTGCCATCCATGGATTCTGTCAGTGTTTTGATCTGTTCACCATCAACATTGCGTGCAGCAGCAACCACAGCCTCCCAGACACTGTTCAGAGAGGTGTACTATTTTCCCTCCTTGTAAATCTCACATTTGATGATGGACCACAGGTTCTCAATGGGGTTCAGATCAGGTGAACAAGGAGGCCATGTCATTAGATTTTCTTCTTTTATACCCTTTCTTGCCAGCCACGCTGTGGAGTACTTGGACGCGTGTGATGGAGCATTGTCCTGCATGAAAATCATGTTTTTCTTGAAGGATGCAGACTTCTTCCTGTACCACTGCTTGAAGAAGGTGTCTTCCAGAAACTGGCAGTAGGACTGGGAGTTGAGCTTGACTCCATCCTCAACCCGAAAAGGCCCCACAAGCTCATCTTTGATGATACCAGCCCAAACCAGTACTCCACCTCCACCTTGCTGGCGTCTGAGTCGGACTGGAGCTCTCTGCCCTTTACCAATCCAGCCACGGGCCCATCCATCTGGCCCATCAAGACTCACTCTCATTTCATCAGTCCATAAAACCTTAGAAAAATCAGTCTTGAGATATTTCTTGGCCTAGTCTTGACGTTTCAGCTTGTGTGTCTTGTTCAGTGGTGGTCGTCTTTCAGCCTTTCTTACCTTGGCCATGTCTCTGAGTATTGCACACCTTGTGCTTTTGGGCACTCCAGTGATGTTGCAGCTCTGAAATATGGCCAAACTGGTGGCAAGTGGCATCTTGGCAGCTGCACGCTTGACTTTTCTCAGTTCATGGGCAGTTATTTTGCGCCTTGGTTTTTCCACACGCTTCTTGCGACCCTGTTGACTATTTTGAATGAAACGCTTGATTGTTCGATGATCACGCTTCAGAAGCTTTGCAATTTTAAGAGTGCTGCATCCCTCTGCAAGATATCTCACTATTTTTGACTTTTCTGAGCCTGTCAAGTCCTTCTTTTGACCCATTTTGCCAAAGGAAAGGAAGTTGCCTAATAATTATGCACACCTGATATAGGGTGTTGATGTCATTAGACCACACCCCTTCTCATTACAGAGATGCACATCACCTAATATGCTTAATTGGTAGTAGGCTTTCGAGCCTATACAGCTTGGAGTAAGACAACATGCATAAAGAGGATGATGTGGTCAAAATACTCATTTGCCTAATAATTCTGCACTCACTGTACTTTCAAATTGTTTTTCCCTTAATGTGTTTCCAATTACTTTTTTACCAGCTACAGAATATAAAATGTATGAGATTTGATTTGTTAAGTCTTATTTGTGTATATGAATTAGCTGATTTTGTGTACAAATAATAGTTAAGCATACAGTATATTGCTTTATATATAGATACTTTCAAAGAGCAACATTTATTCAGCACAGGAACATCCATGTTTCAAAAAAAACAAAGGACTGTAATAGATGTTGAACTGTTCTCTTTCACATCGAGCAGAGAAACAAACAAAAAAAAAAATATAAAACCCATCAATATTGTTTATTTTCTTTAAAAAATGAAAAAAGTAATAAACAACTCATGGATTATGCACCACGGGCATTCTTCAGTTTTATGGGTGACTTTTTAGCATGATATTTATGATATTTAATTAACATAAGATAATTAATATTTTGTTTATATATATATATATACACACACACACACAAACATATATATACTGTATACACATACATACATACACACATATACATGTTTGTGTTGGTGGTAGTGCAGCATATATAGTTATATTACAATATGTAAAGGTCCTGGGACCTTGGATCCTATCAAAATGTACCTGCTCTCACTAATAGCAGAGGGATGACATTTCACACTAGATTTACTAGAAAAAGTGCCATGAAATGTTAGTAGGGCTTAGGCTGTTCTTCCACCACCTCTACAATTACATTAGTCTGAATTGATCTGTGTGTCAGACACTGCTCTCAAATGCTTTTTATGTTTACAGTAATAAGAACCAGATCTGGCCACACAGAAAAAAAACATGTTTCATATGAAAGCAGAGGGGGAATAAATAGGCTTTGTGAGGGATCAGGGCAACTGGGGAGATATGCCAGATGCTACTGCTCGAGTGTCAATTTGTGTTTATATTATTATGAGCAAGGATATACAATTTTATTTAATTGGTATATATTACCACAAATTTCATGTCATGGGTCCAATTTATTTTATCAGTGTTTGTTGGAAGGAGAGTTAAGGGATATAAAATATTTCTATAACGTTTGGTAAATCTCCTTTACATTAATCTTCAATTGATTTCCATATAGTGTTTCAAGATTAGCTAAGAAAAAAAGCATTTCCTGTTGCCCTTTGTTGCTTCCTGTTAGCCAGTCCTATATACAAACTTCACTATGACCTGAGACCACCAGGACTTTAAAGGGAAACTGCACTTACAACATTTTTGCCCTCCTTATGACAAAACAGCATTTAAACATTGAGATTTTTTTTCCCTCTAACAATAGCTGAAGTAAAAGCTGTTAAAGAGCACATGTTACCATTTGCTAAATCACAAGTGATTCAGCTTATCTGTAAACAATATCACATGAACATTTCTATGTAAACAAAAAAAATGATCTCAAAATGTCTTCACCTTATCAAAGTAAGTTCTACTTTTTGATGCTTAAAGTTACTTTATAAATGGGTTGTGATTGTTAAAATTTTGAGCTAAGGTGAGAGGGATATGCAACATCCCAATTCAATTAAAATCCCTTTAATTCAATTGTTTGTTCGTGCCAGTGAGTTCAATACTCTCTGAGTGTATTGTTTATATTTTTATTCTTTTTTTCCTTTAGGCTTTGCACCCGAGCTTGTCTTGTCTGAGTTGCCGTGGGTAAATGCAGCTGTCTGTGAGTGCTGGTTAGCACACGGCTGTGGGTTTTGCTAGTGACATGGGAAATGTATCCACTCTGGTCTATTTCAGTGTTTTGTTTTGTCTATCAAAATTACAAAAGCCTATGTCACACGTGTTGTATCTCACTTTGGTTGAATGCAAGTGTAGCTTAAGGCTAGGCACTCTGGGAGAAAAAAAAATCTTGAAGCAGTGATGGGCCTTTACCAATAGGCTAAATTTGTAGCTAACTGTTCCAGTTTGTTCTTAATCTAGTTCTCTGTTGCTCTATGTTTTTCTGTGTATGGATATATAAACACACACACACACAGACTCACACACACCAGCTGGATAGAAATAGAAAGTTGTTGATGTGAGAGAGTGGAGAAATAGAGTGCTGACAGTCATGGAAGGTTATAGCAGACCTGGAGATTTTATTTTAATAATCATCTCTTCCTTCTCTCTCTTAACTATCTTTTCCCCTCCCTCCTCTCTTCTTTCCCTCTCTCTTCTCTTTCAGGCTATATCTTCTCTTTACACTCTTTGTTTTCCACTCTCTCATATCTTTTTACACGTTTACTTTTCTTCTCCAATCTCTTTCTCTCTCTGCCCCCGTTTACCCTCTCAGTCAGAAGTAACAGTCTAAGCACTAATGGTGTTCCTACAGTCCTAGAGTAATAACTTATGCTTGCCCTTTCTAGGATATATAATATCCCTTCAGATATTATGTTAAGCAATTAGCCCAAAATGTGTGTTTGTCAATGCTGCAATAGCTGTGTACATTTTTTCACTCACTAACTTTTACTCGTCACCATTAAATTTCCACTCTCTAATGTCTACGCTGTCAGAAAAAATGGTACGGTTCTGGTCCGTTTGTGAACACCTAGGGTACAACTGCTGTGGTTGCAACCTCAATGGGTCATAATTACACCTTAAAGGGACACTGAACCTAATTTTATTCTTTCATGATTCAGATAGATCATCCAATTTTAAGCAACTTTCTAATTTACTCCTATTATCAATTTTTCTTCATTCTCTTGCTATCTTCATTTGAAAAGAAAGAATTTAAGTTTAGAAGCCGGCCCAATAAACAAGTGCTGTTCAAGGGTTTGAACCAAAAATTGTCTGGGTCAGAGCAGTGTCAGAGGACACATTTTAATTAAGTGTGCAATGTTGAGGCTTACCCAGTGAGCTTACCCTCTGTATATATGTAATCAAGCCTTTGATATAATAGCGGTAATTAGTGGGGACATCCTGGTGAGATGTTAGCAGCTAGCCTTGCTATACAGCACTCACATAACAGTGAGCTGTGACTTGATTTACCACGCAGATATTAGATGTATCAGAGCTCTAAGTGAGCATATGCGATAGAGAATTATTATTATATTATACACATAAGTGTTATGTTACCATAACTGCAAAATGTGCGTTTGGTGACTAATAAACTTAACTTACAGTGCATATAAGTATAGAAAAACACTATGGCCTCTAGTTATCAAGACGTCAACCTCAAATATGCTGGAATTCCGCAGCGTATTTGTGGCGATGCTGATTCGCGCCCTACACACCGGCAAAAGTAGAATTTTGTGACGTAAGCTACAATCCGCCTGACTCAGTCCTACACAGATCGATTCTTACGTCACTCCAGATGTTCCGAATGCAAGTTCAGCACAATCTGACTACTTTTGATAGTTATCAAATGACTAGCATGTACGCTCGGCACTATTCCGGCCCAGCGTACCTGGTTTTCAATCCGCCGCCCTGGAGGTGGCGTATCCCATAGGAATCAATTGGAGTCTGACCATAGCGAAAGTTCATGTTCGCTGCTGCCTGACATCCCATTGATTCCTATGGGAGATGTCTGCACCTAAAACCCTAACATGTACACCGAGTCTAAACACCCCTAATCTGCCCCCTTACACCGCTGCAACTAAATAAAGTTATTACCCCCTAAACTGCCACTCCCGGACCACGCCACATCTATATTAAACATGTTAACCCCTAAACTGCCGCTCCCGGAGCCCACCGCCACTCTAATAAACTTATTAACCCCTAAACCGCTGCTCCCGGACCCCACCGCAACTATAATAAATATGTTAACCCCTAACCCGCCGCTCTCGGACCCCGCCGCCACCTACATAATACTTATTCACCCCTATCCTGCCCCCCTATACCGCCACCACCTATAATAAATTTATCAACCCCTATCCTGCGGATCCCGTACCCCGCCGCAACTAAATAAATTGTTTAACCCCTAAACTGCCGCTCCCAGACCCCGCCGCCAGCTATATTAAACTTATTAACCCCTAATCTGCCCTTCCTACATCGTCGCCACCTATAATACATTTATTAACCCCTATCCTGCCCCCCATACCGCCGCCATCTATATTAAACTAATTAACCCCTAAACCTAAGTCTAACACCAACCCTAACACCCCCCTAACGTAAATATTATTTTAATAAATCTAAATAAAAATTACTTTTATTAACTAAATTAATCCTATTTAAAACTAAATACTTACCTATAAAATAAACCCTGATGTAGCTACAATATAACTAATAATTACATTGTAACTATTTTAGGATTTATTTTTATTTTACAGGCAAATTTAAATTTATTTTAACTAGGTACAATAGCTATTAACTATTTAATAACTACCTAGCTAAAATAAATACAAAATTACCTGTAAAATAAATCCTAACCTAAGTTACAATTAAACCTAACACTACACTATCATTAAATTAAGTAAATAAATTACTAGCCAATACCTACAATTAAATACAATTAAATAAACTAAACTAAATTACAAAAACAAACAAACACTAAATTACAGAAAATAAAAAAAATATTACAAGAATTTTAAACTAATTACACCTAATCTAAGCCCCCTAATAAAATAAAAATAATAATAAAAAAAATAATAAAAGTCCTTACCCTATTCTACATTACAAAGTAATCAGCTCTTTTACTAGCCCTTAAAAGGGCTTTTTGCGGGGCATGCCCCAAAGTAATCAGCTCTTTTGCCTGTAAACAAAATACAACCCCCCCAACATTAAAACCCACCACCCACATACCCCTACTCTAACCCACCCAAACCCCCCTTAAATAAACCTAACGCTACCCCCCTGAAGATCTCCCTACCTTGAGTCGTGTTCACCCAGCCGGTCCGAAGTCATCATCCAAGGGGCGCTGAAGAGGTCTTCCATCCGATAGAAGTCTTCATCCAAGGGGCACTGAAGAGGTCTTCCATCCAGTAGAAGTCTCCATCCAAGGGGCGCTGAAGAGGTCTTCCATCCGATAGAAGTCTTCATCCAGGCAGCGACTTCAATCTTCATCCATCCGGAGCGGAGCCATCTTCAAACGAGCCAACGTGGAGCCATCCTCTTCAACCAACGACTACCCGACAAATGAATATTCCTTTAAGTGACATCATCCAAAATTACGTTCCTCGAATTCTGATTGGCTGATAGGATTCCATCAGCCAATCGGAATTAAGGTAGGAAAAATCTGATTGGCTGATTCAATCAGCCAATCAGATTCAAGTTCAATCTGATTGGCTGATCCAATCAGCCAATCAGATTGAGCTTGCATTCTATTGACTGATCGGAACAGCCAATAGAATGCAAGCTCAATCTGATTGGCTGATTGGATCAGCCAATCGGATTGAACTTGAATCTGATTGGCTGATTGAATCAGCCAATCAGATTTTTCCTACCTTAATTCTGATTGGCTGATAGAATCCTATCAACCAATCGGAATTCGAGGGACGCCATCTTGGATGACGTAACTTAAAGGAATATTCATTCGTCGGGTAGTCGTCCGTTGAAGAGGATGGCTCCGCGTCGGCTCGTTTGAAGATGGCTCTGCTCCGGATGGATGAAGATTGAAACCGCCGCCTGGATGAAGACTTCTATCGGATGGAAGACCTCTTCAGCGCCCCTTGGATGAAGACTTCTATCGGATGGAAGACCTCTTCAGCGCCCCTTGGATGATGACTTCGGCCCAGCTGGGTGAACACAACTCAAGCTAGGGAGATCTGCAGGGGGGTGTGTGGAGCCCAGAGAACCGTGAAGATATGCAGAAGGGTTATAAACCCCTAGGAAGCAACTATGCAATATATTTAAACTGCTAAAAACTCTTGGTATATATAGAGACTAGGAGGAAATACCCGGAGGATAACCATCACCTTATTTTCTGGTCTCAATATGAAGGCCATAATTACACATGTAAAAGCACAACACAACATCCATGCCTGTGGCAGTAATTAAGTCCATATACCATACTATGTTGCGCAACCAACATTCAATGTATTGTTGTTGTCAAACATGCTTGATAGTATAATAATGCAAGTGTATTATATCCTAATGCAGCATTAATATTAAGGACTGTGAAACATTGTTCCAGCCTCAGTGTACACTGCCGTTATTCTCTCACATCATTCTATATTTATACTAGAAGCAACCATCAAAGGATACGGGTGTACAATCCATCCCGACCTCTCGCTAACCACTTAGGGTAATAGCTCAATAACCTATTTATTGGTAGTTGGTGATTTTGAACGTTATATGATAAAGGCAGTAGAATATTATAATCATTAATCACAACACCACTGTCTATAGGGATTGGCCTCTCATTGCTATTTTTAACATTATGTGTGTTTTTGTTAGATTTTTTTAAGTTATCCTAATAAAAGTTATATTTTATTCTTCATCTGTAAATTTTCTCACCTATTAGTCTGGGCACAGAGTGCTGGATTTGCATCCTTGTAGTGGATTTTCTCTTTTACATGTTTTTTCCAGTAATATAACTAATTTAAAGCACCACCCCTCTTGTACATATTGACTTACAGTACACTACTCTAATAACAGTAATCTAAAGGTGTGTATAATATTAGTGGGGATTGCCTAATATAGTGCCATTGTTTACTGAGTCTTTTGTAGTGTCCGAACCAAAAATTGTCTGGCACCTTAGCTTAGAAGCCTTATTTTTCAAATAAAGATAGCAAGAGAACAAAGAAAAATTGGTAATAGGAGTAATATAG
Source organism: Bombina bombina (assembly GCF_027579735.1). Taxonomy (NCBI): domain Eukaryota; kingdom Metazoa; phylum Chordata; class Amphibia; order Anura; family Bombinatoridae; genus Bombina; species Bombina bombina. The sequence goes on from NC_069500.1 coordinate 1,072,485,412, forward strand.
AAAGTTGCTTAAAATTGCATGCTCTATCTGAATCATAAAAACAAAAAATTGGTTTAGTGTCCCTTTAAGGAACTAATATGTACCATTTAGGGGTAAATAAGGTACAAATATGTTTCCAACTGTCAAAGCGTCCATGTCTGTACCATATAATCCCCAAAAAACGTACAATCACTTGTGTGACCAAATGGTTAAGGAGGATAGGTGGTTCAAGGCTGCCAAACCATGCAAGTCCATATAATTTGTGTGTATATATATATATATATATATATATATATATATATATATATATATATATATATATATATATATACAAAAATTCATTAAAATTATGGTATGGTGGGGAGATAAAAAACTGAAATTAAAATCCTCCATGTCTCAAAATTAAATAAATGTAAATAGTTGCATAGGAAATTAGCACATCTAGGCAAGAATCCCCGCTTGCTTTTCCCCAGAAATACCTCATATACAATGTTACCAATGCACAAGAGAACTCTGGGTAAGATATGCAAATTCTCAGTTTTTTTGCTTCAAAATACTGTTTTAACACTGCTATCCGTTTAACAGGATTATTGCAGCAAACCAGAAATCACTCACTTCGTTCTTTTTGGAATTCATCAGTAGCAGATAGGTTTCTGGTTGCTGCATTGGTAAAGCTATTTTTAAGGTTAAATTGAAATTCATTAAAATTATGGGGGGAGTTAAAAAACTGAAATTAAAATCCTTGCCTAGATGTGCTAATTTCCTATGCAAATAATTGTAATGAATTTTGGTTTAACCCTGTAAGTAGCTTTACCAATGCAGCAACCAGAAATCTATCTCCTACTGCTGAGTTCCAAAAAGAACGAAACAGGCTGCCTAGTGAGTGATTTCTGGTTTGCTGCAATAATCCTGTTAAAAGGATAGCTGTGTTAAAACAGTATTTTGAAGCAAATAAAACCTGAGAATTTGTATATCTAATTTGCATATTTAAACAGTACTTGTGTTAGTAGGTGTTAACTCCTGGTTGTCTCCTTGATAAGATCTCCTCTCGCACCACTTGGGTATGCCAGTTTCCTTAGGATCCTTTGGAAATTCTGACCCCTCAGAGCTATGGAACTTACCACAGGTTGTAAGGGGTTAACAGGAGTAAGCACTGCTAGTATGACCGTAACTGTGGTGTAAAGGGGTATACTAACACAAATATTATATTTTAAAACCAAGTTGTTTAATTTTTACATACGTGAGTAACAATACAACAGACTTCAGAAACATTAAATCACAGTTTAAAAGTTAATTTAGAAAAGAGCCGTAGTCAGACCTTATTGCAGGATAATTTTTAAATCCTGTCCTGTGCTGGCTAATTCGCTCTTACTAGGTTAATAGAATATACAGCTATGGAGCATCCAAGGTTCGTAACTACTACACCGTTTAACAGTGTGTAGCAGCTGTTTACCTTACTTTGCTCCGTGTATGTGAGTGCACTGAATGACGTGACGTGTGGCGGGGGGCGGAGCGTTTGTGGCGTTTGTGCAATAAAGGCTTCTTTCGCATTACTCTCCCATACAGCTTCTCCTTGTGCAAAGTGTGCTGAATTGTTGAACGATGCACAGTGACACCATCTGCAGCAAGATGATGTTGTAGGTCTTTGGAGGTGGTCTGTGGGCTGTTTTTGCCCATTCTCACCATCCTTTGCCTCTCCGATATTTTACTTGGCCTGCCACTTCTGGCCTTAACAAGAACTGTGCCTGTGGTCTTCCATTTCCTCACTATGTTCCTCACAGTGGACACTGACAGCTTAAATCTCTGCAATAGCTTTTTGTAGCCTTCCCCTAAACCATAATGTTGAACAATCTTTGTTTTCAGGTCATTTAAGAGTTGTTTTGAGGCCCCCATGTTGCCACTCTTCAGAGGAGAGTCAAAGAGAACAATAACTTGTAATTGGCTACCTTAAATACATTTTCTCATGATTTGATGTACCTGTCTATGAAGTTCAAGGCTTAATGGGCTCATTAAACCAATTGTGTGTTCCAATTAATCAGTGCTAGGTAGTTACAGGTATTCAAATCTACAAAATGACAAGGGTGCCCAAATTTATGCACCTGTCTAATTTAGTTTTTGCACATTTTCTGTTAATCCAATAAACCTAATTTCACTACTGAAATATTACTGTGTCCTTCAGTTATTTGATAGATCAAAATGAAATTGCTGATCCAAACACCCAATTATTTATAAATGAAAATCATGGATATTGTCTGGAGTGCCTAAACTTTTGCATACAACTGTATGTGTATATATATATATATATATATATATATATATATATATATATATATATATATATATATTTAATTATATATATAATATATAATTATTTTTTCTGCATGTTTAGAGCAGCTATTTAAAGGGACAAAAGACAAAAAAAGCATTTTATAATTGCATTATTGAGGCTCCTATGCCTACCTAGGTATGCTTTTTAACAAAGGATACTTAGAGGACAAAGCATGATTAAAATAACACTTTATATGAATCATGAAATTGTAATTTTGACTTTCAGGTCTTTAATATGGACAGGAAATATACAGTCTATTTAAAGTGGAGGTAAACTGTGATGAATTAGTGCCCTGTTTTTAAAAATACTATTAAAAACAGGGGCCCTTTCATTTATCAAAGTGTATGTTTCCCCGTTTTTTTGTACAAATACCTTATATTCTAGAAGCCGCACCAGCGCTTCCCCGGCTCGTCGCAAATCTCTTCATACGTCACCAATGAAGAATCCGGCTTCCTCCACTCATGGCTTCCCCCCAGAGCAAACATTGCCTGAGGGGAAGCCGTGATTAGATGAAGCCAGATTCTTCATTGGTGACGTATGAAGAGGCTTGCGACGGGCAGGGGAAGTGCTGGAGTAGCTTCCAGAATAAAGGTATTTGTACAAAAACGGGGAAATGTAAATTTTGATGAATGAAAGTGCCCCTGTTTTTAATAGTATTTTTAAAAACAGGGCACTGATTCATCCAAGTTTACCTTCACTTGAATGGGAATAGTGTTCTGCCTCTACAGACCGCCCCCTTATTTCAGTTCTTTTGACAGACATGCATTTTAGCCAATCAGTGCTGACTCATAAATAACTCCACAGGAGTGAGCACAACGTAATCTATAGAGCACAAATTAACTAACACTGTCTAACTGTTAAAAATGGTCAAAATGCATTGAGATAAGGGCTTAGAAATTAGCATATGAGCCTACCTAGGTTTAGCTTTCAACAAAGAATACCAAGAGAACAAAGTAAATTGGAAAGTTGTTTAAAATGGCATGCCCTATCTGAACATGAAAGTTTAATTTTGACTAGACTGTCCCTTTATTAGCCTCTACCATGTATTACTGATCATTGGAAACACATTAAAGGGGAGAACTATTACAATACACTGTCCCTTTAAGAATCACTACCATCAAATACTTTATGAATTTGTTAGTACCCTGTTTAAGGAGCACTGGTTATACAATTATATAACGATAGACTACTTCTTAAACATGAGAAATTAGACAGACATGGAAGGATGAGCGTCAGCTATTAGAACATTTCATACATAAATAATAGTTATGTGGTAGGAGAGATGTAACAGGGGTCTCAGAGGTCTCAAATAAGACTAGGCCTGGGCCTGCAATCACTAGTGGTACTCATATTTGTACAGGAATGCTACACAAGTGTATATCCGGTGGTACGGACTAACTAATGAAAAAAAGATCAGTCACAGAGAAGAAGCTCCTCTTGCTTCTATGTGGCTGTGGGCTCAGCTTCTGTTGATTGCAAACAACCAGAAAAGGCAAATTGCGGCCCTGTCACAGCCTTTGCCCTGGGGCCAGTGAGATCTAGTAATCCCCCGGCCTGTTTGGTAGGGTTATTTAATGTTTTGTATGTTTAAAGCGAAGGGATGGATGTAATCACCATTAACACATTGGTTAAAAGTGGATCTCCTCACCTGAATTGCTCAGGGAATTTAACACCAGTTTAAAGAAGGAAAAATCATTCATGTAGCTGATATGCAGAGATCACTCTTCTTAGCATTTCTATGATAGGTTCTTGGCTCTCCAGGGGCTGATAATTTCAAGATAAAACAAGATGGTGATAGAAGCATTTCAAACATTGTTTTAACTTCTTACATCTCTATAGCAACAGAGTGCACAAGTGTTTCCCATCTACTGTATATAATCTTTAACTAATCGCTTTTGATTGCAGTGTTTGTAACGGTTATATGTGAAAGGAGATTCATCAGAAAGAGTGTTTTCTTTGATTTTTTTATGACTGATGATGGTAGCATAATTAGCTTGAAGAGATTAATAGAAAAGAACAATAATTACCATTCAAATTAAATGCAGACAAGGAAATTAGAAAATGAGTAATTTGAACTGATTTTGTTTTGTGAAACTGTTTATTGGAATTTCATAATTATACATTCATAGTAGAAATAACATAGAAAAAGAAAAACAAAACATCCTAGGCATATAATGGGACAGATTACAAGTGGAGCGGTATTTAAAGCTCCCGCTTGAACATTAACTGTGATAGAAGTAAACTTTTTGTGAGCGCCGGGTTGTGCTTGTATTATGAGTTGAAAGTAAAAATCTATTGCTTGCATGGTAACCCGAGGTGCGCAAAAAGACAAACTTACAATATCGCTCGTGCGATAACCTATTCCCCCATAGAAGTCAATGAAGAAAAAAGTAGAAAAGCCCCCATTCTCGCGCTAACCCAAACGCATATTCTCATTTGTGCTAACCCAAAATAAAAAGATTGATATTACAAACAATGTTTTTTTCTTGGTCTGAATAGAATCGTTGGCTTTATCCACACATCCCTTTTTAGGGGCTAATAGCTTTCCCCTCTCAATCTGCTTGACCTCATTGAAGGCTCTACTAATCATCTAGCTAGCGTAGTCCCTAGCTTCCAGTCATTCAGTGAGTGTCTGTCTCTCTCTCCTGAAGTCCCCCTCCAAGGTACAGTTCCGTTTGACACATAAGAACTGTCCTTTGGCGATCCCCTTAAAAGGGAATTTCCCGAGATGGATTTCCTATAGAGAGAGGAGACAATCCTTCTTTTAAGATAGTCGGAGGTCAGTGTGACATCTAGATACTGAATGGTGGTCTTATGCCATTCATAGGTAAATCTTAATCCAACCTGGTTGGTATTAAGATAGGTGACAAAATCCTGAGTTTCTGATGGACCTGAGGACCAGATAATTAGAAGGTAGTCAATAAACCTCATATACCTAATAAGTTGTGTGGAATAAATGTTTCTATCCCCATAGACGTGGAATCATTCCCACCACTCCATAAAGAGGTTAGCGTAGGAGGGGGCAAATTTAGCCTCCATCAAGGTTCCACGTCTCTGGAGATAGCAAACATCTGAAAATTTGAAAAAAATATATTTCAAAAGAAACTCAATGACCCTGAGGATATATTTCTTATATTCCTTCGAAAAGACTGTTTACATATCCATGAAGAACTTTCCAGCTTCAATTCCAAATTCATGGGGTATTGTGGAGTAGAAGGAGAAGACATCAATCATCATCCAACTGTACTCCTGTTCCCATGCAATCCATTCCCAATTTGGACAATGTGTGAGTAGTGTCCCTCAAATAACTTGGTAATTTTTGTACCAATGGCTGTAAGAATTGATCAACCCATTGGGACAGGGGTTCTAGAAGTGAACCTTTACCTGCCACAATTGGTCTACCCTGTACTTCAGATAGACTTTTGTGGACCTTAGGGAGATGGTGGAAGATGGGCATCACTGGATTTTCAACCAATAGGCAATCAAAGGTCTGCCTACCAATGATGCCCATCTCCAAACCATCATCCAGAAGGTCCTTCAGTAGATTTTTATATTGTTCAGTAGGATCTTTACTGAGTGGCATGTAGGCTTCTAGGTCACTCAACTGTCTCAGGGCTTCAAGCATATACTTACATTTGTCCATGATAACCACACTGCCCCCTTTGTCCGATTGCCTAATAACAATTTGTTCATTATTTTGCAAATTTGTCACAGCTTCTCTTTCTCTCCTAGACAAATTAGAGGGACCTCCCTGTTCAGATTCAGAAAGTGTGGTAAGGTCCTCCACCACTCTCTTATGGAACACCTCCAGGCTTTTCCCCCTAGCATGTATGGGGTAAAAATTTGATCTAGACTTCATTTTGCACAGGACTCTGTCACCTCCTTCTATGGTGCATTGCTCACTATCTCCATGGGATAAATCCTCTAGGTTAGTGAGCGCACATATATCAGTAAATGGCATATCATCATAGTTTATTGTGGATAAGGACCCAGTCTGTGTGATGTTCTCCATGGACTCATTACTTGAAAAGTATTTCCTTAGTGTTAGGTCCCTCACGAGTCTATTCAGATTCAAGATGGTTTGGAATTATTTGGAACCAAGATGGTTTTTTATTATTTTTGATAATTTCGTTTGTTATTTTTTGCACTGGTAGTTTTTTTATTTTTTGTAATTTTAGTGTTTATTATTTTTTGTAATTGTAGTTATAAGTTATAGGTTTTTTATTTTTACTAATGTTAGGTTTTATTAGTGTAAGCTTAGGTTTTATTTTTATTTCACAGGTAAGTTTGTATTTATTTTAACTAGGTAGTTAGTAAATAGTTACATTGTAGCTAGCTTAGGTTTTATTTTTTATTTGACAGGTAAGTTTGTATTTATTTTTAAATAGGTAGTTAGTTAATAATTGTAACTTTAATTTAGGTCTATTTTAATTATGTTAAAGTTAGGTGTTTTAGGTTTAGGGGTTAATATAGTTTAATTTAGGTTGATGGGATGTGTGGGCCAGCGGTTTAGGGGTTAATAAGTTTAGTTCGTGTTGGCCTTGTGGGTGTATGACGGTTTAGGGGTTAATAGGTTTTGTTAGTGTTTTAGTTAGTGTTGGTGATGTGGGTGTATGGAAGTTTAGGGGTTAAATGGTTTAGTTAGTGTCGGCGATGTCGGGGAACTGCGGTTTAGAGGTTAATAGGTTCAGTTAGTGTTGGCAACATTTGTGAACGGCAGTTTAGGGGTTAATAGGTTTATTTAGTGTTTTAGTTAGTGTCGGCGATGTCGGGGAACTGCAGTTTAGAGGTTAATAGGTTTAGTTAGTGTTGGCGATGTTTGGGAACGGCAGTTTAGGGGTTAATAGGTTTAGTTAGTCTCAGCTATATCGGGGTACTGCGGTTTAGGGGTTAATAGCTTTATTTAGTGATTTAGTTAGTGTCGGCGATGTCGGGGGAACTGCAGTTTAGGGGTTAATAGATTTAGGTAGTGTTGATGATATGGGGGGTGGCGATTTAGGGGTTAATAGGTTTAGTTAGTGTCCACTATGTGGGGGGGACAGTGGTTTAGTGGTTAATAGCTTTATTTAGTGTCAGCAATGTGGGTGGCTGCGGTGGTTTTAGATAATATTGTTTCTGCAATTACTGGCATATTAGTTATGTTAAGTTAAATCGTTATTTCGGATCCTTTCGCTTTTTCAGATCCATTCTTTATTCATATGCTTTATTCTAATCTAAACTTCACAATAGAGGAATGCATATCAATAAAGAATGGATCCGATAAAACAAACGGATCCGAAAAACGATTTAACTTCACATAACTAGTTTGCCGAACCGATTTTTTTTTTTTAACTTAACTAAACTAATTTGCTGAAACAAAATGATTTATTTAACTAATGAAAATGAAATAAAACTAAACTAATTTTTTAGCATTGCACATGTCTAATTCGTCACCAGGAAGTTCGTATTAAAAAGATATTTTTTAAAAATCCTTTAGAAAATAATTCAAATGGGAATTACAGTAAATATATACATACAGATCTAAAGCCAAAATCAATGTTCTTCCCTATGCAAGACAAGGGAAGTGTGATTGAATTATTTGAAAGTAAAGTAAAAGAAGATATAGACAAGATGGACAATAAGAAAATATTGCAAGTAGAGGCGCTGGTTCTTGGGGGTCTTCCAAAGATTCCTCTCTGTGCTTCACAATTCTCCCAAAAGAGCATATCACATTGGTGTAGTGTTTCCAAACACATAGATACATTAGTGCAGTATACTCACAGAATAATATCAGACTAACGGCTCCACAGGTGACTCCACAAAACAGTCAGGAAAGAAAAAAACAAATTTCTTTAGATAAAATATTGTTGTTTATGTGGCTCAACGGATTTACCGTCTTTGTCAAGAGCTGTTAAAATTTAGTATAGCTTACAAAAAGTTATATGCAATACCGCATTGCAGGCAGCCTTAAATATAAAATCATAAACGGTATCTGATACCTCATTGGTTAAGGTCAGATTTACACGCTATTATAAAAAGGAAATGTACAATTACGATTATAGAACTTAATACATATTTAACAAAAAATCAAGTGTCAAATACATATATATATATATCTGAATTAAAACATACCTAAAAACAATTGTTAATCAACTAACCAATAAAAACACATTATTTAAAAAAAATACATTATCAACCAATCCTGAACCGTTCAGTTTTTTAGTTCCCTTTCGAGTTGTCCTGTGTGTAGCAGTTCCCAAACAGGTCTGTTTCTATGTATCGTGATCACATGTTATTGTTCATCAAATGGATAAAAAGGATAGTTGTCAAATTTATTTGGAATACATTCAAATGAGTCCCATATTGAACTAAGGTATTAAATAGTTATTAAAAGAAAAAGAAATACATATGTTAAAATACTTGTAGCAGAAGAATGGTGAAAAGATGTTTTTGATCTGCTATTCTAGGCGAGCATTTTACATGTTAATTCATATCTGATTTAAAAAATATGTCAACAAATAACTAAAAAGAAAGAAAGCATTTTAAAAACAGTGAAAAAAATGTGTGAATAAAAGTATCACTTCTCTTTGATTATTACAGGACAAAAAATATTGGACAGAAAATATTACAATATTAGATATATAGGTCCATCAAAATAGATCAACATTGTACTAAAAATTAAAAGGACAGTCTACACCAGAATTTTTATTGTTTTAAAAGATAGATAATCCCTTTATTACCCATTTCCTAGTTTTGCATAACTAACACAGTTATAATAATATACTTTTAACCTCTGTGATTATCTTGTATCTTAGCCTCTGAAACTGCCCCTTTTTTCAGTTTTTTTGACAGACTTGCAGTCTAGCCAATCAGTACCTGCTCCCAGATAACTTCTCGTGCACGAGCACAGTGTTATCTATATGAAATACGTGAACTAACACCCTCTAGTGGTGAAAAACTGTTAAAATGCAATCTGAAAGAGGTGGGCTTCAAGGTCTAAGAAATTAGCTTATGAACCTCCTAGGTTAAGTTTTCAACTAAGAATACCAAGAGAACAAAGCAAAATTGGTCATAAAAGTGAATTGGAAAATTGTTTAAAATTACATGCTCTATCTGAATCATGAAAGTTTATTTTGGCCTAGACTGTCCCTTTAAATACCTCATCTTATCTGCTAATATGTAAACTATTTTACAAAAGACTTTTAAACTCATAGAGGACTTATAACCTCACTAGTAAACATTTTAGACAAATTTCAATTTATATGGATGAAAAATGTGTGTTATTTTTATCTTATCTTATCTGTTTAAGATTCTCAATTTATATAAAAAATAAGATTTAAACCCAAGCAAATTTATACTAAAAACAGAAATTATAGTATTTTTATTATTATTATCGGTTATTTATAGAGCACCAACAGATTCCGCAGCGCTAAATAGTATCCTTGTTTAAATCCCACTGTGCATGAGTCTTTAATGTATGAAGGGAAGATATCATTATCAAGGAGGCTGACAAGGGTGGAGGGATAGTGATTATGGATAGGGAATACTACATGGAAGAATCTAATAGAATTTTGGCTGATTCCGATACCTACACAGTATTAAAAAAACAACCCTAAAAAGGAATTAACTTCTAAATTATACAACCTCTTATTAGAGGCACAGAACCAGAAACTCATTTCTAAAGAAGAGTTTGATTTTCTATATAGGGAAGACTCAAAACCCCCTATTTTTTTACTTCCTCCCTAAAGTCCATAAAAATGCCACTAGACCACCAGGCTGGCCTATCATCAGTGGCATTGACTCACTTACCTCCAACTTGTCAGCCTTCATTGATTACTTCCTCCAACCATATGCCCAGCAGGCTAAATAATATTTAAAGGACACTTGACATGTTCTGCAAACCCTTAACAATACAACTTGGGAAGACAGCTTTATTTGGGTGACAATGGATGTTACCTCCCTTTATTCAATCATAGACCATATAAAAGGGATAGAAACAGTCAAATGGAAGCTTTATTATGACCCAAATTTACAACCTAGTCTCCTGGATTTTATTATCAGAGATATAGATTTTATTTTACATCATAATTCTTTCTGGTACAATGATAAACATTATTTGCAGATCTGTGGTACTGCCATGGGCACCAGGTTCACGTCAAGCTATGCCAATATCTACATGGATTTTTTTGAAGATATTAATATCTGGCATGGTGTTGAGTTTGGTGCGGACCTGGTGTCCTGGCATAGATACATCAATGATGTGCTATGTATTCAGAAAGGAGGAGAATCTAATCTTAGCCAATTTGTAGAAAAGCTCAATAATAACAATATGTCCATTGTTCTAACCCCTGAATATAACAATTGTACAATACATTTTTTTAGATTTGACATTATATGTTAAAGATAATAAGATATATATATAAAACATGACAGCTGTCATCATCCCAACTAGCTAAAAGCAGTACCAAAGGACAAGAAGAAACAGAAGCGCCACATGGCCCAATATTGTCTGGTCCAGAAGATAGATCTGTGTGAATATACAATATAAACTCACATTTAGGAAAGCACTTCAAGTAGTGCTATTGCAGCAGTCTGGGATTTCTATTAGTCACCCAGGAGACCAAATTCCGGTGTAGATGTGATGTCTAGATGAACAACATAAAGGGAAAAAGGTGCCTATATGGCCTAGTATTGTCTTGACAAATATGAGTCAGTGAGTATTTAAAAAGGGTACTCACATTTGTTGTAGCATCTCCTTTGATGCTATAGAGGCAGGATGGGATCAATATGGTCACCCACCAGACTTAATCAAGGGCTTGCAGGATACCAGGAAATCCAGGAGCCTCCAGTGAATCAGAGAGAGGCCCAGTGCAAAAGGCTCCTCTCAGCAAAAAGTAATGTAGCAACAAAGAAAAATAGCAAGTGTCCCAGTATTTAAAAATATAAAAACAAAGCTACGCGTTTCTCAGCTCAAGGCTGTTTCATCAGGCTTAATCTAAATTGGTTTAAATCTTATTTTTAATATAAATTGAGAATCTTATACAGATAAGATAAAAAATAACACCAATTTTGTCATCCATATAAATTGAAATTTGTCTAAAATATTTACTAGTGAGGTTATAAGTCCTCTATGAGTTTAAAAGTCTTTTGTAAAATAGTTTACATACAAACAGATAAGATAAGGTATTTAATTTTTAGTACAATGTTGATCTATTTTGATGGACCTATATATCTAATATTCTAATATTTTCTGTCCAATATTTTTTGTCCTGTAATAATCAAAGAGAAGTGATACTTTTATTCACACATTTTTTTTCACTGTTTTTAAAATGTTTTCTTTCTTTTTATTTATTCGTTGACATATTTGTTTAATCAGATATGAATTAACATGTAAAATGCTCGCCTAGAATAGCAGATCAAAAACATATTTTCACCATTCTTCTGCTACAAGTATTTTAACATATGTATTTCTTTTACTTTTGGTAACTATTTGATACCTTAGTTTAATACGGGACTCATTTGAATGTATTACAAATAAATTTGACAACTATCTTTTTTTATCCATTGGATGAACAATAACATGTGATCACGATACATAGAAACGAAACCTGTTTGGGAACAACTACATCAAAAGATTTCCAGCCTCCAAATAGTAACATTTAAAAAACCTTTATTCACACAGGGTCCATAATACAACAACATTTCAAGCCAGCAATTGGTTCTTAGTCATGGACATGACTAAGAACCAATTGCTGGTTTGAAACGTTGTTGTATTATGGACCCTGTGTGAATAAAGGTTTTTTAAATTTTACTATTTGGAGGCTGGAAATCTTTTGATAAAGTGATATTGGGGTCTGGCTAACCCTATTCCCGTGCCCCAAAAAACTGAGTGAGGTGCTGTCTTCCCCTGTGAATTGGGAACTACTACACACAGGACAATTCGAAAGGGAACTGAAAAATAGAACGGTTCAGGATTGGTTGATACTGCCTTTTTTAAATAATGTGTTTTTATTGGTTAGTTGATTAACAATTTTTTTTTTAGGTATCTTTTAATTTTTATATATATATATATATATATGTATTTGAGATTTGATTTTTTGTTAAATATGTATTAAGAAATCTGATCTTAACCAATGAGGTATCAGATACCGTTTATGATTGTATATTTAAGGCCGCCTGCGATGCGGTATTGCATGACTTTTTGTAAGCCATACTAAATTTTAACAGCTCTTGAAAAAGTTGGTAAATCCATTAAACGCGTTGAGCCAAATAAACAACGATATTTTATCTAAAGAAATTAGTTTTTTCTTTCCTGACCGTTTTGTGAAGTCACCTGTGGAGCCATTAGTTTGATATTATTCTGTGAGTATACTGCACTAATTTATCTATGTGTTTGGAAACACTACGCCAATGTGATCTGCTTTAAACAGATACAGACACAACTCTTTTGGGAGAATCGTGAAGCACAGAGAGGAACCTTTGGAAGATTCCCAAGAACCAGCTCCTCTACTTGCAATACATATCGATTATACAGCCTTTGAGAGAGACTGTTGGAAGGCAGTGGTTCTGACCAGAGGGGCGTACCCATTTGTATTGTATACATCTTTTTATCTTCTTGGACAATAAGAAAGGTATGAAGGAATGTGACAAGAAAAGAACACACTGTGCTTAAAGATTTACAGTATGATTATACAATCAGCCGGTAAAGAGGGAGGGATCGTGGTTATACGAATAAATATCTAAAAGAAGCATATAGGTTGTTAGAAGACAATATCACATACAAGCATTTGAAAAAAGACCCAGTAGAAATAAATAAAATTAATCTAGGAAATATGATAATAGAAGCTAGAAAAATAAGTATTATAACAGAAACTGAACACATTTTTTTGATTAATAGAATATCTACGTACTTCTGTTTTCTATTTTTTGCTGAGAATTCCTAAAAACCTTCAAAATCCCCCTGGTCAACCAATAATTTCTGGCATTGATTCAGTTACATCAAACCTGTTGTAATATGTTGTTGATTAATTTTTTCAAAAATATGTTAGAAAAATACCTTCCTGTCTAAATGATACCAATCATTTTCTAAATACCCTCCAAGCAATAAAACAGGAAGAAAACTACACACTAGTAACATGTGATGTAAGTTCCTTGTATACATGCATTGAACATATTCGAGGTATTTAAGCAATCGGAATGTATCTAAAAAGATATGAGGAAATGTCTAGTATACAAGGGAGGTTTATTCTGGATGGTATAAGTTTTATTCTAAACAATAATTATTTCAAATTTGATGGGAATTTTTACCTCCAGATGAAGGAAACAACTATGGGCATGATATATGCACCAAGTTACGCAAATTTATTTATGGGGTACTTTAAAGTAATGTTTCCTGAAAGAGACCGCATGGGGTGTGAATCTTGTGCTATATAGATGTTTTCATGGATTATATTTTTATCATCTGGCTGGAGATGTAGAATTACTCAACTTATTTATAGTAGATATGAATAGTAATAACTTTGGATTAAAGTTTGTCTATGACTCTATTAGCAATAGAATTAGTTTATAGGATATAGAAATTGAGATTTTGGAGAAAATTATTACAAGCAAAACGTTCTTCAAAAAAGTTGATGCAAACAAGAGTTGCCACCATGAAAGATATTCCAAAGGAGCAACTCTTGAGAATTAGAGGAAACCATTTAAACATAGCAGATTGTGATAAACAGTCAATAGATTCATTAAAAAAAAGGCTATGACCCTATAAATGTTATGAAGATTAAGGAAGAAATAAGGGAAATACATAGAGCAAATCTATGGAAAAATGAATCTAGAAAATTGTTAGAAAAGGTTGAAGATGATTCTATAAAAGTCCCCTTTATTACAACATATTCGACCGAGCATAGACAGATGAAGAAAATAATTTCCAAACATTGGTACCTAGTCAAAAGTGATCCCCTCATAGGGAATAAATTCTAGTGAATGTAAAAGGGAAAATTGAGGGGCAGATAAAAGCTTTGTGGGAGAGAAAGTAGAGGTTTTTTTTCCATGCCATGAATGCAAATCATGCACACAAGGTGGCAAGGTCTGAAACTACAGGTGAAGAGCTAAGGATGACAGATATAATAAGAGTTACCGGATAATAACTGCAACTGACACATAACAGATTCAGCTCAAGTATCCGGAATAGAGCGTGATACATCGTTCATTTGAACTGTTACAAGGTCACGGACTAAGTGGATACTTTGTGTTTGCTAAAACACTGTGTTACTCCTATATGATATAGTTACTTTATTTTTACAGGTGGTGCCTGTCTTCATTCCCTGGGGACGCCCTGGGAGTGTAACTATTTCTCTGTTTATTTTTTGTATTGCTGAATGTTTGATTCAAATGTGTTTGTTGGACGGGGTATGTGTGGATCTGAATGAACTTTCATCCAACGCTTCTCCATGCCATTATTGCATAGTGTGAAAGATTACGCTGTATTGCAGTTTTCTGCTGAAAGATTAAAATTCTGCATTCAATTAGAAAACTCAGTGGCTGGGATTTTTTGGATATTAGATATAATAATATGTTCTGATAATGTGATTTACCTTTTACAGTGCTCATGTAAGCACCAGTATTTTGGTCAAATGAGTAAAAAATTAAGAGACAGAATATATTTGAGGCAATGAGTTAGAAAAAAATTACACCAGACTTTATAAACACTTTAAAGAAAAACATAAAGAAAATCCTAAGGATATGCTTTTTTGGGGAATAAAGAAATATAGGGGTGACGGAACGGGGGGGGGGAGCAAGGAGAAGAAATTACTCCACAAAGAGGCTGAATTAATTTATAGATTTGGAACCCTCTACCCCAAAGGTTTTAGTGAATTGGATCTAAATGTTTTATTCTAATATGAAATGATTGCAGATAACTGAGGAACGAACTTGTGAAATCACTACCTCTAGGAATTTACTTATCTAATGTAGGAGATTCTCTTATACAATAGTTACAGGCGAACTTAAGTTTTTTCTACTAATAAGTTGTTAATTCCTAATAATGTTAAATAGGATTAACACAGACTTATAAATTTAGGTGGAATCTCTACACACAGCTGCTCTATTTATACCACTTTACCTATGTGTTTAACATCAATACTCTCTAGTCTAGAGGTTATAATTTCCCCAGCAATTAATCTAAGCAATAACAGATTCAACTCCCTCCTATAATGACATAATTTTCTATTATTACTACATTACACCTTATGACCCTATTCCATATTTTCTAGTGTAATTTAACTTAGGCCAGTAACTTTAGATTTGCCATTGATAGCTGGATAACCACCATAATAGGTTCTAGTGTATGATATCCAGTTTTCTTACTGGAAACTCCAGTCCAGCATTTTAGTTTTAATAAACCCAGATTTTAATAAGTTCTAATAAAGATTTATGTTTTAATTGGTGCGATTCTTTTTCTTAAACTCCAACAAATTAGGGGTCCTTTGAGTGCTTATACAGTATCTTTTTTCGGTTAGTTTCTATAGCTAACCAATCTGTAATGAATGTTTGTTGATACATAGCACCTAACCACATTCAATTATAAGATACTAAGGCCAGTGACCTTAATACAGAACGGTAATTGACCCAACACTACATTTATGAGTAGTGCCATCAATCTAATCTGAATTCAAACTGAGGAACGAACACAATGGGGCCAATTTATCAAAGGTCATAACTGCTGTTTCTGGCGAGTCTTCAGATGGGCCCCAATGTCTATTTAATTTTGATTTTAAAAATTTATTTTAAATTCTGTTAGAAGGATATTAAATATAAAAATAGGAATATATGCTGTCAGAAGTATTAAAAATTCAAATTCAAGCATAAATGGAAGTATTACCGACGTAGATAATTATTTGTTTGTTTTTATATTTTTGTGTTTTAGTACTAAAGTAGAAGAGTAAGAGAACATACATATTGAAGAAAAAGGAAAGAAAATTGGATAGTAAAGCCCTTGTAATAGGAAATAAAACAGATATAATAAAAGTGACCTTTAAAGGAATCATTGATGTTTTTGCAGTAAAATATCTGATAACATACCGGACCCAAGAACTCTGATGGAACTTGAAAGAAAAACGTTTTTTGAACAAAAGAAAAAAAAATAACCAAGAAGGGGTTAAAGAATAAAAACTAAATAGGCGGAGCTCTGGAAGCAAAAAAAAATGATAACAATGAGATCAGGTATCTTGGCACGAGTCTGCAGGGGGGCGTTGCATCAGCAGCTCTTGTGAGCTGCTGGTGCAATGCTGAATATGGAGAGCGTATTGCTCTCTGCATTCAGCGAGGTCTTGCGGACCTGATCCACACTGTCGGATCAGGTCCGCAAGACCTTTGATAAATTGGCCCCATAGGCTGAACAGCCGAAATGCGTAGATCACCTGATTTGAGACACAACAAGCAGCTGGTAACATGGAGTCTATGAGAGAAAGAAGTGAGAGGAAACTTCCTAATCGTTGTGCTCCATCAGAGAAGCTTGCATCAACATTACATTATTGAAGCATTGCATAATCAAAAGTTTGTGATGAAGTGATATTTTTTAAAAGAGTTCTGTGAGAGAGCAGTGCACTGCGAACTAACTTACACTATTGTAAGTGGATTGTTTGAAAAGAGGTCAAGTGACCAGTGATGCAAACAAGATGCCAAGTTCAGAAGGTTTATTGTCCCAAAAAATTATACAGGGTATTTATATATACATGCAATTGAGACATTATTTCTGGGTTCTGTTTCATGTATAGTATACAATTCATCAACCTAAATTTTTAATAAACACTACCGGACATTGGAGAAAGGGTGTACACACTGTGCCCTGCAGTTTAAAACATGGGTTGTTTTAAGATTCGGGAACCAGCCTTTTCACACACACTGAATAGCATTATATTTTAAAGGTAACTTGCGGATGTAGAGTAAAGTCTGCATATATTTAGTTATTTTATACTGAGTTACTTGGTAAATGAGTATGAATAGTAAAATATTGGGTTTTATATAATTTATGCAATTATATATACAATTATATATATATATATATATATATATACAGGTGGCCCTCGTTTTACAACGGTTCAATTTACACCGTTTCAGAATTTTCCAGTCATGTGACTGCTATTGAAAAGCATTGAGAAGCAGTGCATTTATTAAAATAGCCAGTAGGTGGAGCTGTCCGCTTGTGTTGCAGCAAAGCCAAGCAAGCTGAAATTAATCAGTTTAACCAGACCTGAGCTATCAAGCAGATTTCAAAGGAACAAGATCTTATTGTCTATAAATCAGTCCAGATTGGAATGCATAGAAAGAACTGTTTGCAGAAAAATGCAAGTGAAGTCTGTGTTGTGTGATTATTTTATTAGGTTTATAATGCTGTTTAGCAAATGGTTTTGTTAATTTAACTTAGCTTAATTATGTTTAGCATTTAAAAATAATGTATTAGATGTTACTTATGACAATTTTGAGAGGGGCCTGGAACCTATCTCCCTCACTTCCCATTGACTTACATTATAAACTGGGTTTCAATTTACAACCATTCCTTCTGGAACCTAACCCCGGCGTAAACTGAGGGCTACCTGTAAATATATATATATATATATATATATATATATAAATCAGATTTAAGGAATTTTTATCTAAAACGTTTTTTATATTTCGGACACCAGTGTCATGTATATTTTAAAATATTGATAAAGTATAATATTTAATATTATATTTTATGTTTGTAATAATATGAGGAATCTTTGAGTAAAATTAATGTGAATCCAAACCTGCAAAGCTTTTAAAATACTTTTGTTGTATTTGAAAGAGATCGTCAAATACTTACACAGCAAACAAATCTAAACAGGAACAGAGCACACCCAGAAGAAACCTCAATAATTGAGTAAAGGAAAGCCGGAAGTGCTGGTTAAAATAGGCCTGATAGGATTGCAAATTGCCAGCCGCTGCAGATAAGGGGGAGCTAGTGACTACAAAAAATGCAAGTTAAATACAAAGTAACCTGCCAAAGGTACAGACCACAGATAGCTCAAAGATTAAGCATTAGCCCAACAGTCCAAAAACCCTGGTTCACTTCAGGGCTTTACAATTTTAAATTGGATGTTACATCTACTAAGATTTATCTCACGTGTTTAAGAATTAATAAGTATCTAACTTTTGATACCGTAGATATTTAGTTTATATCTGAAAGTAAAAGCATCTTGACAGAATAATTTTTGAGACTTATGGCCTTATTCGTACAACATAAAGTTATGTATGTTGAGGTATATCACTTGGTTCACAGTGAACTAAATAAGCATTGTGACCATTAGGATTATACAGTACCTTTATGACAAAGGGGACATTGAGAATAACAGTGTTTATATATATCTCAGACAAATGCGTAGAGAGTTTGGTCTAGAAATCCAGACTTCCAGGATGAAGAGATTAACTCTTCCAAGCTATCTAGATGGTGAAAGAACATCAAAAAATGAAGCCAGTGTAATTTATAACTACAGAGTCGATGGATGATGAATTAAGGTCCTCACACCAGGGAGCTTCCTTGGATGGGGAATCGTCTGAAACAGAACGTATGATATGCTTCTATCTTGACCTCAAGTGTTTATGCCTCAACTCACATATAGTATGGCGGCTGAGTTTTTAGAAATTGGGAGCACATTCTATGAATAGGACAGTCCCAACTGCCATGTTCACAGAGCTCTAGGAAGGTGATATTGATTTCACATAGTTCTAACACGGTTCAGTCACCCAATGAAGGTGATTTGTGCTTTTTAAGAAGACTTAGATTTGTCCAGAAGTGGGGGTAGGTAAATCTAAGGCTAAATGAAACAAGATATTAACAACAGTTCTAAAATCCAATGATATGTAAAATCTTTCCTCTTGCCAATTAAATGATTAAAGGTTTTTGGTTACTGGTTAGGATTGGATCCAATTGGAAATTTCAATGTTTTTGAAACAATTATAGAATTAAGTAAGATTGTATGCAAACTTTCTTTGATAAAACATTTTGATAATGGAGAAGTTGAATATAAATATGTCCTTATAGTAATGTTTCAAATAAATTAAATCCCACCCCTTTTGAGAATTTAGCCTTTAAGAAAATGTGATATATTTAAGCCTGAGTTGCTAGAGGATGATCATAACTAGTGTAACATATATATTAATGATTATGCTTTCTCAACACGTAGCATACATATTGGCTAAACTAATTTCATTGTTGTGCCTTGAATGAGCTAACTGATTTATGAAATATAAAACACGGAAGTGGACTACTCTCTCAAACTGGACTGGGTACACATCCTATGACCCTACAAAATTCCAGCCCTAGGTGCTCACCAGCATTCACAGACAGCTACACAGCTTTCAGGGATTCAGGCAGAAAAGCCTGGGTGCAAAGCTCATATGGAAAATTACAAAACAAAATTATTAACACAACACATAGAAAGTCTGGCACTCTCTTGCAAGCATACAGCTAGATTAAAATTGAAGAGTTAGTTACAGGATTTAGCCAAATGAGAATAGGTCCAGAACTCGTCAAGGTCTCTTCCTCCCTGGGTCCCTAACCTACAGTCAGAGATGGTCCTGGGCCTATCAACAATGTGCCAAATACTATAACTAATTCTTCCATTTTGCTTTTATGTCTCTACTCACACACAGGACCGCTTAAATGGACAGTAAAAGCAAGATTAAATGTAAATGGATTTGATATATATAACATTTTAAACTACTTTATAATTTACTTCAATCAATTTTGCTTAGTTTTCTTGGTATCCTTTGTTAAAGAGTAATCCTAGCTGAGCTCAGGAACGTGCAAGTTTCTTAAGCCATCTGGCAGCAGTGTTTGCAACATTGTTTATAGCAATGTTGTACATAGTTACAAACACTGCATCCATAAACTGTTATAGACACATGCATGCTCCTGAGCTCCTGTTAACTTACATAGGTTTACACTAAACAAAGGATATCAAGAGAACAAAACAAATTTAATAATAAAAGTAAATTGGAAAGTTTAAAACTGCATGCTCTGTCTGAGGGCCTGATGTTAGAAAACCTTGCATGCATGTAGAGAATTATTATTTTTGTAAGACCTTGTATTGTAATGTAGGTCACCTCGTAGCAACATAAACATTTCTCAAGATAAAATATGTTTCTTTTTTTATTTTTATGGCCTTGCCTTATGGACGAGCCTTCTTAGATCATCTCACCTGAGCAGCGAGGTTTTGAATATTAGGCCCTGAATCACTAAAGCTTAATTTTGACTTTACTGTCCCTTTAAGTTAAGATACAGAACCCCCAGGAAATGTAAACACCCTAATATATCTGCTTGTTCTTTTTTCAAGTGCTGCTAAAAAACCTGCTGCCATTTGCACAAATATTGGCAGCGTCCAAAGTATTAAAGTGATCCTGCCTGAACATATGCAGAGCCGTCTTTTTTAGGAAGCCTATTACAGGGAATACTCTTATAGATGCCAATAGGAAGCAGCTGTCATACTAACACATTTTGGAGGTTTATTGAAGGGTAAATTTATTTTTCTGAGACTAATCCATTTTTTCAAGAGAGTCAGTGTTGTCTAAATGCTTAAAGGGACGTGAAACGCAAATGTTTTCTTTCATGATTCAGATAGAGCATGCAGTTTTTTTTTTTAAGTAATAATTTTAAACAACTTTCTAATATTCGTACTTCTATTATTACATTTTGTTTGCTTTCTTGGTATCTTTTGTTGAAAAGCAGGGACGTAGGCTCAGGAGCGTGCACGTGTTTGGAGCACTATATGGCAGCAGTTTTGCAAGAATGTTATTAATTTGCAAGTATACTATGTAGCAGCGCTATTTCCTGCCATGAAGTGCTCCAGACACCTACCTAGGGATCTTTTCAACAAAGAATTCCATGGGAACAAAGCAAATTTGATAATAGTAAACTGGAAACTTTTTTAAAATTGCTTTGCTGTGTCTGAATCCCAAAAGAAAATCTTTTGGTTTCATTTCCCTTTAAAGCAAAAAGGTTTCGCTAAGCATTTGATTCAGAACATTTTTGAACAAGTGGTGGATAGTGGGAAACATTTATGTAGGATATCAGATAATACCAAATAATGTCCCAGGTCTGATGATTGTGACAAGGTCACTTCTGTGAATAAATATTCAAATCAGTTCTCAGAAATCTGTAGTACACTTAAAAGGTATTTACTGTTGCTATATGCAGATGATGGGCACGATCCGATATAGATCGCAGTTTGCGGCGCAAGCGAGGGAACCGGCGTCGCCCGCAGTTTCAGCTCGCAACTCGAGCCATCCCATATAAGTCGCCGTCAGATGCTAACGTGCCGTAAGTCTGACAAACCAGCGATGTCCAGAAATCTGCGCAAGTACAAATTTCTGGCGTCGCCAGTGACTTACGGCACGTTAGAAACTGCCGGCGCCTCTAAAACCTGACTAAAGTCTAAAACACCCGCACTGTCTAACACGCCTCCCTAACATAGCCCGCACTGTCTAACACGCCTCCCTAACATAGCCCGACACGTCTAACCCTCTATCCGCTATCCCCCCTCACTATCCTAACAATAAAAAAGCTATTAACCCCTAAACCGCCGCTC
The DNA here is from genome assembly GCF_027579735.1 of Bombina bombina. NCBI lineage: Eukaryota > Metazoa > Chordata > Amphibia > Anura > Bombinatoridae > Bombina > Bombina bombina. The sequence goes on from NC_069500.1 coordinate 1,072,507,303, forward strand.
CCGTACCCCGTCGCAACCTAATAAAGTTATTAACCCCTAAACCGCCACTCCCGTACCCCGCCGCCAGCTATATTATATCTATAACCCCCTAAAGTGAGCCCCTAACACCGCCGCCATCTATATTAAAATTATTAACCCCTAATGTAAGCCCCTTACACCGCCGCCATCTCTATTAAAATGATTAACCCCTAATTTAATCTACCTACCCCGCCGCCAGCTATATTATCTATATTAACCCTAAGTATATTATAGTTAATATAGGTATTACATTATATATATTAACTATATTAACCCTAATTATATTAGGGTTAATATAGTTAATATAGTTACTATAGTATTTATATTAACTCTATCTAACCCTAACACCCCTAACTAAATTTATATTAAATTAATGTAATTCATTTATAAACTAAAATATTCCTATTTAAATCTAAATACTTACCTATAAAATAAACCCTAAGATAGCTACAATATAATTAATAATCGGAACAGCCAATAGAATGCGAGCTCAATCTGATTGGCTGATTGGATCAGCCAATCGGATTGAACTTGAATCTGATTGGCTGATTCAATCAGCCAATCAGATTTTTCTAACTTAATTCCGATTGGCTGATAGAATCCTATCAGCCAATCGGAATTCGGCGGACGCCATCTTGGATGACGTCATTTAAAAGGTACCTCATTCGTAGTACAGCAGTCGGCCGGGATGGATGCTCCGCGGCGGCGGAGCGAAGAAAGAAGATTGAAGATGCCGCCGGAAGAATGAAGACTTTGCTGCCGCTTGGAGGAAGACGTCGCCGGAGGAACAATTCTTCTTAGCCGCTTGGAGGAAGACATTGCCGGAGGAAGAATTCTTCTTTGCCGCTTGGAGGAAGACATCGCCGGAGGAAGAATTCTTCTTTGCCGCTTGGAGGAAGACATCGCCCGGATCGGATCAGGAGTTCGGCCCGGTGTGGTGAAGACAAGGTAGGGAGATCTTCAGGGGGGTAGTGTTAGGCTTTTTTAAGGGGGGTTTGGGTGGTTTTAGAATAGGGGTATGTGGGTGGTGGGTTGTAATGGGGGGGGGGATTGTATTTGTTGTATGCAAAAGAGCTGAATTCTTTGGGGCATGCCCCACAAAAGGCCCTTTTAAGGGCTGGTAAGGTAAAGAGCTTTGAAATTTGTTTAATTTAGAATAGGGCAGGGAATTTTTTTTATTTTGGGGGTTTATTATTTTATTAGGGGGCATAGAATAGGTGTAATTAGCTTAAAAATCTTGTAATCTTTTTTTTATTTTTTGTAATTTAGTGTTTGTTTTTTTTTGTAATTTAGTTTAGTTAATTTAATTGTATTTTTAGATAGATGTTTGTAGTTTATTAAATTTATTGATAGTGTAGGTGTATTTGTAACTTAGGTTAGGATTTATTTTACAGGTAATTGGGTAATTATTTTAACTAGGTAGATATTAAATAGTTAATAACTATTTATTATCTATTATACCTAGTTAAAATAATTAACAATTTACCTGTAAAATAAATATTAACCCTAACATAGCTAGAATGTAATTATTAATTATATTGTAGCTATCTTAGGGTTTATTTTATAGGTAAGTATTTAGATTTAAATAGGAATATTTTAGTTTATAAATGAATTAGATTAATTTAATATAAATTTAGTTAGGGGTGTTAGGGTTAGATAGAGTTAATATAGTTAATATAAATACTATAGTAACTATATTAACTATATTAACCCTAATATAATTAGGGTTAATATAGTTAATATATATAATGTAATACCTATATTAACTATAATATACTTAGGGTTAATATAGATAATATAGCTGGCGGCGGGGTAGGTAGATTAAATTAGGGGTTAATCATTTTAATAGAGATGGCGGCGGTGTAAGGGGCTTACATTAGGGGTTAATAATATTAATATAGCTGGCGGCGGTATAGGGGGATTAGATTAGGGGTTAATCATTTTTATATAGGTGGCGGCGGTGTAAGGGGTCAGATTAGGGGATAGATAAGGTAGATGGCGGCGGTTTTAGAGGCTCACAGTAGGGGGTTAGTTTATGTAGATGGCGGCGGGGTCCGGGAGCGGCGGTTTAGGGGGTAATAACTTTATTAGGGATTTCGGGGGGGATCGCGGTTGACAGGGAGATAGACATTGCGCATGCGTTAGGTGTTAGGTTTATTTTAGCAGCCAGTTTAGGAAGTTACGGGGCTCCAATAGTCAGCGTAAGGCTTCTTACGGCTGCTTTTTGTGGCGAGGTGAAAATGGAGTAAGTTTTCTCCATTTTCGCCACGTAAGTCCTTACGCTGCATATTGGATACCAAACTGCGCGGGTTTGGTATACCTGCCTATGGCCCAAAAAACTGCGGGCGACGGCAGAAATATACGGGCGTAACTTCTAGGTTACGCCGTATATGTGATACCAAACCCGCGCAAATATTGGCGTCGCCGGCTTTTGCGGGCGACGATTTATATCGGATCGACCCCGATAAACTCAAACAGGTAGCCAGAAATGGTTGTAGGTTTGTTTATGTATTAAATCTTACCTTAGGTAATACACTTTCACCTCAATGAGGCCTATTTATGAAATGTTTGTCAGACCTGATCCGACAGTGCGGATCAGGTCCGACAGACATCGCTGAATGCGGAGAGCAATACGCTCTCTGTATTCAGCATTACACCAGCAGCTCACAAGAGCTGCTGGTGCAACGGCGCCCCCTGCAGACTCGCGGCCAATTGGCCACCAGCAGGGGAGTGTCAATCAACCCGATCGTACTCGATCGGGTTGAATTCCGGCGATTCCTGTCCGCCTCATCAGAGCAGGTGGACAGGGTTATAGAGCAGCGGTATTTAGACCGCTGCTTCATAACTGGTGTTTCTGGTGAGCCTGCAGGCTTGCCAGAAACACGGGCCCTCAAGCTCCGTACAAAGCTTGTTAAATAGGCCCCATAAGCTGTAGGTTGATACACAATGGTACTTACCACTGTAGTAACCCTCAAAGTAGAGCTTGTGATTTCATTGAAGAACTAATTTACCTCCAACGTAACAGGGGAACAACCTCAGGTCAACGTGCGCTGGATTTACATGTTGAGCGCAATGAGAATGCGAACTCGCGTTTGCATTGCAGGGAAACTTTGCACTCACGAGAGCACCCTTCCATAGGCTCCAATGGGAGTCTCTTTCTTATGCTGTGAGAGATGGCAGAGAACTGAATGCAGAGAAGGGGGTAAGTCGGTCAGCAATTGGCAACAAAGTGTAAATATATATGTATATGAATATTTATATATATTTATGTGTTAATATGTGTATATCAGCACATACATATATATTTATAGGAATTTATAGGAATGATATTTTTTTTCTTTTCTAGCACCCCCACCCACTCACTTTAACCCCTAAAAGTGGCTTCATGCAGTTTTTAAAAAAAATAAATAAAGATGCTACAATTTTTTATGCAAAAGGAAACTCACACTTTATTTTGGGGGCAATTGGGGGAAACTTTAAATTAACCAGAGGTCTGACCTCTAGTTAATTTTCAGAGCTCTAATTGCTACCGCGAGCTCGCTGTAGCATTAACCAGCACCCATAATTTAAATTAGCACTCCACTTGTAATCTAGCCCATTGTATTTACAAATATAATTAATGTTTGGATACATTCTCCGGGAAAACTATCAAAGTCATTCATAATCCCCCTTGGGATAAATTAAAAAAACTTATAAAACAGGAAGTATGTTGGATTTTTAAGACATAAATATCTTTGGGGTACAATTCTGAGTTTTATATAATTAATCATTGGTTTTAAAGTGGTTTGATATTTTATGTTTATGCATTTAGCTAATCTGACAAAATTGTGAAAATGTTCTTTTATGATGTCCTATGAAACAGGAACATTTAGTTAGTTTAGTTAGTGTAAATATTTGTATACAATAAGTGTATATGAGCATCATAATCTTGCTAGTCATAATGGAGTTAAGGATAGTTTGTTCTTCAAGTTGAAAGTTATTTAATGTGATTGTTAATGGCTGTTTTTAAATTGGGTGATTAGCTGAACAAATTAGATCTATTGGTACGGCATATTTTTTTAGCGGAACACGTTAGATGTTTTTGCTCCATTTAGGAATTTGGTGGTTTCCTGATTTAAAGATGTTTAATAAAGCTGATTAGTTATCTTACTACTATGGTCAGGCTCACTGTTATGACTGAGCCCATCCATTGGTTAATCACTTGGCTGAATTAGAGCCAGGCCATTACAGCTGTCACTACATGGCTGCTTCTAAATATTCTGCTGTATTTTAATCATAATCAAACCGCAGTCTGGACACCCTGTTGCTGAAACATATGTATTTACTGTATTCTAGGCTTAGGTAATCAATATAATAAAGGTAGGTATCCGAACTTCCACTAATCACCATTTTGCCACCAATCAGAAAGTGCTACCCAGGTGCTGAACCAAAAATTGGCCTGCTCGTAAGCTTACATTCCTGCTTTTTCAAATAAAGATACCATGAGAATGAAGAAAATTTGATGATGGTAAATTAGAAAGTTGCTTAAAATTGCATGCTCTATCTGAATCATGAAAGAAAAAAATTTGGGTTCAGTATCACTTTAAGCGTCCTTGAATAGCGCGCAAGTATGGATGTTACTTTTTTCAAAGTTAAGTCTATAGAAGAATACGTTAACACAGTTGCAATATTCAATGTTCGACTCACTCGATTTTCGCTCATGCACTAACAGTTTACTTTCATCATGCAATAAGAGCCCAACCCAACACGAAAAAGTTTACTACTAACAAACAGCAAGATTACAAGTGTTGCGGTACGGCTATACCGCTAATTTTTAAGTCGCGGTGGTACAGATAAACCGCTCGCGTTTTAGCCTTTACGCAACTCTCCATCCCGCACTCAAAAAAGTGTGGAATTTTCATTGCACCGTATTATTGCTTACTCTATAGCTTATACCGCCCCAATCCATTCCGCGATCTGAGACCAGTAGTTATGGATTTTGCAAAACAAAAACTCATAACAAAAATGTTACGCTAACACCCATAAACTACACTATTAACCCCTAAACCGACATTCCCCCGCATTGCAAATACTATATTAAACCTATTAACCCCTAAAATGCTGGTCCCCCACATCGCTACTACTATAAAAACCTATTAACCTCTAAACCACGGGCCTTCCACATCGCTACTTCTATAAAAAACCTATTAACCTCTAAACCACCGGCCCCCCACATAGCTACTACTATAAAAACCTATTAACCCCTAAACTGCCACCCCCCACATTGCCAGCACTAAACTAAACTTATTAACCCCTAAACTGCTGGCCCCCACATCGCTAAACACTAAATTAAACTATTAACCCCTAAGCCTAACACCCCCTCTAACTTTAAATTAAAGTTAAAATATAACTATATTAAAATAAATAAAAACTTAAATGTGAAAAAAAAAACCCTAAGATTAAACTATAAATTAACTTAACATTCAGCCAGTTTACAAGTTTTGAGCGGTATAGGGAAATTAATGACCACAGCATTTTCGGCGGTATTTCACTCCCTATAGCGCTGGTATTACGAGTTTAAAAAAGCCGGCGTTTGCGGGCAATATGGCAGCGTTGAGCTCCATACCGCACACAAATACCAGTGCTGCTTTGAGCTGCCGTTACGTGCTCGTGCACGATTTCCCCATAGACAACAATGGGGAGAGCCGGCTGAAAAAAAGCCTAACACCTGCAATCATGGAGCGTAAAGCTCCGTAAAGCTGCCCCATTGATGTCTATATGGAATTTTTTTTTTATGTTTAAACCTAACACCCTAACATAAACCCCAAGTCTAAACACCCCTAATCTGCTGCCCCCAACATCGCTGAAACCTACATTACCATTTTTAGGAGGAAGACGTCGCCGGAGGAACAATTCTTCTTAGCCGCTTGGAGGAAGACATCGCCGGAGGAAGAATTCTTCTTTGCCGCTTGGAGGAAGACATCGCTGGAGGAAGAATTCTTCTTTGCCGCTTGGAGGAAGACATCGCCCGGATCGGATCAGGAGTTCGGCCCGGTGTGGTGAAGACAAGGTAGGGAGATCTTCAGGGGGGTAGTGTTAGGCTTTTTTAAGGGGGGTTTGGGTGGTTTTAGAATAGGGGTATGTGGGTGGTGGGTTGTAATGGGGGGGGGGGATTGTATTTGTTGTATGCAAAAGAGCTGAATTCTTTGGGGCATGCCCCACAAAAGGCCCTTTTAAGGGCTGGTAAGGTAAAGAGCTTTGAAATTTGTTTAATTTAGAATAGGGCAGGGAATTTTTTTTATTTTGGGGGTTTATTATTTTATTAGGGAGCATAGAATAGGTGTAATTAGCTTAAAAATCTTGTAATCTTTTTTTTATTTTTTGTAATTTAGTGTTTGTTTTTTTTTTGTAATTTAGTTTAGTTAATTTAATTGTATTTTTAGATAGATGTTTGTAGTTTATTAAATTTATTGACAGTGTAGGTGTATTTGTAACTTAGGTTAGGATTTATTTTACAGGTAATTGGGTAATTATTTTAACTAGGTAGATATTAAATAGTTAATAACTATTTAATATCTATTATACCTAGTTAAAATAATTAACAATTTACCTGTAAAATAAATATTAACCCTAACATAGCTACAATGTAATTATTAATTATATTGTAGCTATCTTAGGGTTTATTTTATAGGTAAGTATTTAGATTTAAATAGGAATATTTTAGTTTATAAATGAATTAGATTAATTTAATATAAATTTAGTTAGGGGTGTTAGGGTTAGATAGAGTTAATATAGTTAATATAAATACTATAGTAACTATATTAACTATATTAACCCTAATATAATTAGGGTTAATATAGTTAATATATATAATGTAATACCTATATTAACTATAATATACTTAGGGTTAATATAGATAATATAGCTGGCGGCGGGGTAGGTAGATTAAATTAGGGGTTAATCATTTTAATAGAGATGGCGGCGGTGTAAGGGGCTTACATTAGGGGTTAATAATATTAATATAGCTGGCGGCGGTATAGGGGGATTAGATTAGGGGTTAATTTTTATATAGGTGGCGGCGGTGTAAGGGGTCAGATTAGGGGATAGATAAGGTAGATGGCGGCGGTTTTAGAGGCTCACAGTAGGGGGTTAGTTTATGTAGATGGCGGCGGGGTCCGGGAGCGGCGGTTTAGGGGGTAATAACTTTATTAGGGATTTCGGGGGGGATCGCGGTTGACAGGGAGATAGACATTGCGCATGCGTTAGGTGTTAGGTTTATTTTAGCAGCCAGTTTAGGAAGTTACGGGGCTCCAATAGTCAGCGTAAGGCTTCTTACGGCTGCTTTTTGTGGCGAGGTGAAAATGGAGTAAGTTTTCTCCATTTTCGCCACGTAAGTCCTTACGCTGCATATTGGATACCAAACTGCGCGGGTTTGGTATACCTGCCTATGGCCCAAAAAACTGCGGGCGACGGCAGAAATATACGGGCGTAACTTCTAGGTTACGCCGTATATGTGATACCAAACCCGCGCAAATATTGGCGTCGCCGGCTTTTGCGGGCGATGATTTATATCGGATCGACCCCGATAAACTCAAACAGGTAGCCAGAAATGGTTGTAGGTTTGTTTATGTATTAAATCTTACCTTAGGTAATACACTTTCACCTCAATGAGGCCTATTTATGAAATGTTTGTCAGACCTGATCCGACAGTGCGGATCAGGTCCGACAGACATCGCTGAATGCGGAGAGCAATACGCTCTCTGTATTCAGCATTACACCAGCAGCTCACAAGAGCTGCTGGTGCAACGGCGCCCCCTGCAGACTCGCGGCCAATTGGCCACCAGCAGGGGAGTGTCAATCAACCCGATCGTACTCGATCGGGTTGAATTCCGGCGATTCCTGTCCGCCTCATCAGAGCAGGTGGACAGGGTTATAGAGCAGCGGTATTTAGACCGCTGCTTCATAACTGGTGTTTCTGGTGAGCCTGCAGGCTTGCCAGAAACACGGGCCCTCAAGCTCCGTACAAAGCTTGTTAAATAGGCCCCATAAGCTGTAGGTTGATACACAATGGTACTTACCACTGTAGTAACCCTCAAAGTAGAGCTTGTGATTTCATTGAAGAACTAATTTACCTCCAACGTAACAGGGGAACAACCTCAGGTCAACGTGCGCTGGATTTACATGTTGAGCGCAATGAGAATGCGAACTCGCGTTTGCATTGCAGGGAAACTTTGCACTCACGAGAGCACCCTTCCATAGGCTCCAATGGGAGTCTCTTTCTTATGCTGTGAGAGACGGCAGAGAACTGAATGCAGAGAAGGGGGTAAGTCGGTCAGCAATTGGCAACAAAGTGTAAATATATATGTATATGAATATTTATATATATTTATGTGTTAATATGTGTATATCAGCACATACATATATATTTATAGGAATTTATAGGAATGACATTTTTTTTTCTTTTCTAGCACCCCCACCCACTCACTTTAACCCCTAAAAGTGGCTTCATGCAGTTTTTAAAAAAAATAAATAAAGATGCTACAATTTTTTATGCAAAAGGAAACTCACACTTTATTTTGGGGGCAATTGGGGGAAACTTTAAATTAACCAGAGGTCTGACCTCTAGTTAATTTTCAGAGCTCTAATTGCTACCGCGAGCTCGCTGTAGCATTAACCAGCACCCATAATTTAAATTAGCACTCCACTTGTAATCTAGCCCATTGTATTTACAAATATAATTAATGTTTGGATACATTCTCCGGGAAAACTATCAAAGTCATTCATAATCCCCCTTGGGATAAATTAAAAAAACTTATAAAACAGGAAGTATGTTGGATTTTTAAGACATAAATATCTTTGGGGTACAATTCTGAGTTTTATATAATTAATCATTGGTTTTAAAGTGGTTTGATATTTTATGTTTATGCATTTAGCTAATCTGACAAAATTGTGAAAATGTTCTTTTATGATGTCCTATGAAACAGGAACATTTAGTTAGTTTAGTTAGTGTAAATATTTGTATACAATAAGTGTATATGAGCATCATAATCTTGCTAGTCTTAATGGAGTTAAGGATAGTTTGTTCTTCAAGTTGAAAGTTATTTAATGTGATTGTTAATGGCTGTTTTTAAATTGGGTGATTAGCTGAACAAATTAGATCTATTGGTACGGCATATTTTTTTAGCGGAACACGTTAGATGTTTTTGCTCCATTTAGGAATTTGGTGGTTTCCTGATTTAAAGATGTTTAATAAAGCTGATTAGTTATCTTACTACTATGGTCAGGCTCACTGTTATGACTGAGCCCATCCATTGGTTAATCACTTGGCTGAATTAGAGCCAGGCCATTACAGCTGTCACTACATGGCTGCTTCTAAATATTCTGCTGTATTTTAATCATAATCAAACCGCAGTCTGGACACCCTGTTGCTGAAACATATGTATTTACTGTATTCTAGGCTTAGGTAATCAATATAATAAAGGTAGGTATCCGAACTTCCACTAATCACCATTTTGCCACCAATCAGAAAGTGCTACCCAGGTGCTGAACCAAAAATTGGCCTGCTCGTAAGCTTACATTCCTGCTTTTTCAAATAAAGATACCATGAGAATGAAGAAAATTTGATGATGGTAAATTAGAAAGTTGCTTAAAATTGCATGCTCTATCTGAATCATGAAAGAAAAAAATTTGGGTTCAGTATCACTTTAAGCGTCCTTGAATAGCGCGCAAGTATGGATGTTACTTTTTTCAAAGTTAAGTCTATAGAAGAATACGTTAACACAGTTGCAATATTCAATGTTCGACTCACTCGATTTTCGCTCATGCACTAACAGTTTACTTTCATCATGCAATAAGAGCCCAACCCAACGCGAAAAAGTTTACTACTAACAAACAGCAAGATTACAAGTGTTGCGGTACGGCTATACCGCTAATTTTTAAGTCGCGGTGGTACAGATAAACCGCTCGCGTTTTAGCCTTTACGCAACTCTCCATCCCGCACTCAAAAAAGTGTGGAATTTTCATTGCACCGTATTATTGCTTACTCTATAGCTTATACCGCCCCAATCCATTCCGCGATCTGAGACCAGTAGTTATGGATTTTGCAAAACAAAAACTCATAACAAAAATGTTACGCTAACACCCATAAACTACACTATTAACCCCTAAACCGACATTCCCCCGCATCGCAAATACTATATTAAACCTATTAACCCCTAAAATGCTGGTCCCCCACATCGCTACTACTATAAAAACCTATTAACCTCTAAACCACGGGCCTTCCACATCGCTACTTCTATAAAAAACCTATTAACCTCTAAACCACCGCCCCCCCACATAGCTACTACTATAAAAACCTATTAACCCCTAAACTGCCACACCCCACATTGCCAGCACTAAACTAAACTTATTAACCCCTAAACTGCTGGCCCCCACATCGCTAAACACTAAATTAAACTATTAACCCCTAAGCCTAACACCCCCCCTAACTTTAAATTAAAGTTAAAATATAACTATATTAAAATAAATAAAAACTTAAATGTGAAAAAAAAAAACCCTAAGATTAAACTATAAATTAACTTAACATTCAGCCAGTTTACAAGTTTTGAGCGGTATAGGGAAATTAATGACCACAGCATTTTCGGCGGTATTTCACTCCCTATAGCGCTGGTATTACGAGTTTAAAAAAGCCGGCGTTTGCGGGCAATATGGCAGCGTTGAGCTCCATACCGCACACAAATACCAGTGCTGCTTTGAGCTGCTGTTACGTGCTCGTGCACGATTTCCCCATAGACAACAATGGGGAGAGCCGGCTGAAAAAAAGCCTAACACCTGCAATCATGGAGCGTAAAGCTCCGTAAAGCTGCCCCATTGATGTCTATGTGGAATTTTTTTTTTATGTTTAAACCTAACACCCTAACATAAACCCCAAGTCTAAACACCCCTAATCTGCTGCCCCCAACATCGCTGAAACCTACATTACCATTTTTAACTCCTAATCTGCTGCCCCAATGTCGTCGCTATACATTTTTTAACCCCTAATATGCTGCCCCCAATGTCGTTGCCACAATACTAAAGTTATTAACCCCTAAACCTAACCCTAAGTCTAACCCTACCCCTAACGTAACCCTAACCCTAACACCCACTAACTTTAACGTAATTAAAATAATTCCAAATAAAAATTACAATTAATACCTAAATTATTCCTATGTAAAACTAAATAAATACTTACCTGTAAAAGAAAACCTAAGCTAGCTACAATATAACTAATAGTTATATTGTATCTAGCTTATGTTTTATTTTTATTTCACAGGTAAGTTTGTATTTATTTTAACTAGGTAGATTAGTTATTAAATTGTTATTAACTATTTACTAACTACCTAGATAAAATAAATACAAATTTACCTGTAAAATAAAACCTAGCCTGTCTTACAGTGGGTGTTAGGGTTAGGGTTGGGTTAGGGTTAGACTTAGGGTTAGGGGTTAATAACTTTAGTATAGTGGTGGCGACATTGGGGCAGCAGATTAGGGGTTAATAAGTGTAGTTAGGTGGCGCCGATTTGGGGGCAGCAGATTAGGAGTTATTAATATGTAACTAGTGTTTACGATGCGGGAGTACGGCAGAATAGGGGTTAATAGTTTTATTATAGTGGCGGCGAGGTCCGAAGTGGCAGATTAGGGGTTAATAATTTTATTTTAGTTTTTGCAATGTGGGAGGGCCTCGGTTTAGGGGTTAATAGGTAGTTTATGGGTGCTAGTGTACTTTGTAACACTTTAGTTATGAGTTTTATGGTACAGCTTTGTAACTTAAAACTCATAACTACTGACTTTCAGGTGGCGGTACAGATCTTGTAGTTATAGGCTATACCGCTCACTTTTTGGCCTGCCAGGCAAACTCGTAATACCGGCTCTGTGGAAGCCTCATTGAAAAAGTGCGGTACTTACGTTGCGTGATGGCCAAAAAGGTGTGCGGTACACCTCTACCTACAACACCTGTAATACCAGCGGTAGTGAAAAAGAGCCATAAAGATGCTTTTTCACTTATAACACACAACTCGTAATCTAGCTGATTATTATTTAAAAAAATAAAAACAAATAAAAATAAAAACCCTAAATTACAATATTAAAAAATCCTAACACTTAAATTTTTTTTAAAAAATAACATTACAAAAACAAACACTAACATTTTGAAAAATAAAAAAAATCTAAGATTACAAAAAATAATAAATGAAATTATCCAAAATAATACAAATTAAACCTAATCTTAAAGCCCTATAAAAACAAAAAAGTCACCCCAAAATAAAAACACCCCCAAATCCTCTATAATAAAAGGCCAATTGTGTTTGTCCGAAGCTGTCATGCGCAGTAGAGACTGCGCGCGAGGACAAACACACCTGGCTATCCAACTAACCTGGCATTGTGTGGTGGAGTGGGCGTGGCCAGGCGGGTGCGGAGTGGGTGTGACTGGGTGCGGAGTGGGCATGGCCAGCGGGTGTGACATGGGCATGGCCGGGCGGGTGTGACATGGGCATGGCCGGGCATAATGTGGGCATAATGTGGGTGGTGTCCGGCGGGGCACGGGCGGGGCCAGACGGGGCACATGCAGGGCTGGGCGGGGCCAGATACCGGGGCCGGCTGCTAAGAGACAGAGAGCTCTAAAGAGGTAGGGATAGAGAGTGCAGAAGAGGGGGGATAGAGAGAGGGAGAGAGAGACAGCAAAAGAGAGAGGGGGAGAGAGACAGCAAAAGAGAGGGGGGAGAGAGACAGCAAAAGAGAGGGGGGAGAGAGACAGCAAAAGAGAGGGGGGTAGAGAGACAGCAAAAGAGAGGGGGGAGAGAGAGCAAAAAAGAGAGGGGGAGAGAGACAGCAAAAGAGAGGGGGGAGAGAGCACAAAAGAGAGGGGGGAGTGCACAAAAGAGAGGGGGGGAGTGCACAAAAGAGAGGGGGGAGAGTGCACAAAAGAGAGGAGGGGGGGGTGCACAAAAGAGAGGGGGGAGAGAGAGCGCAAAAGAGAGGGAGGAGAGAGCGCCCAAAAGAGAGGGGGAGAGAGCGCAAAAGAGAGCGGGAGAGAGTGCAAAAGAGACAGGGGAGATAGAGAGCAAAAGAGAGGGGGAAGAAAGAGCAAAAGAGAGGGGGAAGAGAGAGCAAAAGAGAGGGGGGGAGAGAGCAAAAGAGAGGGGGAGAGAGAGAGCAAAAGAGAAGGGGAGAGAGAGAGCAAAAGAGAGGGAGAGAGAGAGAGCAAAAGAGAGGGGGGAGAGAGAGAGAGAGCAAAAGAGAGGGGGGAGAGAGAGAGAGAGCAAAAGAGATGGGGGAGAGAGACAGCAAAAGAGATGGGGGAGAGAGACAGCAAAAGAGAGGGGGGAGAGAGCACAAAAGAGAGGGGGGAGAGAGCACAAAAGAGAGGGGGGAGAGAGCACAAAAGAGAGGGGAGAGAGTGCACACAAGAGAGGGGGGATAGTGCACAAAAGAGGAGGGAGAGAGCACAAAAGAGAGGAGGGAGAGAGAGTGCAAAAGAGAGGGGGAGAGAGCGCAAAAGAGAGGGGGAGAGAGTGCAAAAGAGACAGGGGAGATAGAGAGCAAAAGAGAGGGGGAAGAAAGAGCAAAAGAGAGGGGGAAGAGAGAGCAAAAGAGAGGGGGGGAGAGAGCAAAAGAGAGGGGGAGAGAGAGAGCAAAAGAGAAGGGGAGAGAGAGAGCAAAAGAGAGGGAGAGAGAGAGAGCAAAAGAGAGGGGGGAGAGAGAGAGAGATCAAAAGAGAGGGGGGAGAGAGAGAGAGAGCAAAAGAGATGGGGGAGGGAGACAGCAAAAGAGATGGGGGAGAGAGACAGCAAAAGAGAGGGGGGAGAGAGCACAAAATAGAGGGGGGAGAGAGCACAAAAGAGAGGGGGGAGAGAGCACAAAAGAGAGGGGAGAGAGTGCACACAAGAGAGGGGGGATAGTGCACAAAAGAGGAGGGAGAGAGCACAAAAGAGAGGAGGGAGAGAGCACAAAAGAGAGGAGGGAGAGAGCACAAAAGAGAGGAGGGAGAGAGAGTGCAAAAGAGAGGGGGAGAGAGCAAAAGAGAGGGAAAGAGAGAGAGCAAAAGAGAGGGGGAAGAGAAAGCAAAGGAGAGAGGGGGAAGAGAGAGCAAAGGAGAGGCTGGAGAGTGAGAGCAAAAGAGAGGGGGGAGAGAGAGAGCAAAAGAGAGGGAGGAGAGAGAGAGAGTAAAAGAGAGGGGGGAGAGAGAGAGTAAAAGAGAGGGGAGAGAGAGCGAGAGCAAAGAGAGGGGAGAAAGAGAGGGGAGAAAGAGAGAGCAAAAGAGAGGGGGGATAGAGAGAGAGAGAGTAAGGGGTGGGACCGCTGTACTGCAAAAAATGGCCCGTGTACACGGTCTTTAGGACTAGTCTATCAATAAACTACCAATAGCTCTTAAAAGGGCCTTCTGTAGGGCATTGCCCTAACTTAAACAGCTCTTTTACCTACAAAAATTACAAAGTTCCCCCTAAAAGTAAACCCCTCACCCAACCAACCCCCCAAAATAAAAAAAAAACATAAGTCTAAAAAAACATAAGCTACCCATTGCCCCTAAAGGTGCATTTGTATGGACATTGCCCTTAAAAGGGCAATCAGCTCTTTTTTGCCCCCAAAAAAACTAACACTAACGCCAGAAAATCTACTCACTGTTCCTGAAGTCTGGAAGTCCAGGCGGAGCAAAGTCTTCATCCAGGCAGCGAAGATCTTCTTCCAGGGCAGCACCATCTTCTATCTTCTTCCCGGAGGTGCGGAGCGGTCTTCGATGATGTGCGGATCCTGAGGCCTTGGGTTTTGTGCGGTATGGAGCTAATTGCACCATATCGCACAACAAAAGAAGGTTTTCGGTAACTTGTAATGGCAGCGCTATGGAGAGTGTGATATCGCTCATTTTTTTGTGTTATTTACAACTTGTAAACTTGGTGAAGTTAACGCTTGAGCAGAAGAGCTTAATAGCGCTTCACTTGTAATCTAGCCCTTAGTGGAATATCTTTTGCAAGATACATCTCTCTAATAATCATTACAATATATACTCAAAATGAAATACAATATTGGAACAGACGGTAGTCTAAGAAACGCGTTGCATTTTGTTCCTTTTATGTATCAGAGTCATTTGGTTAACATCTGATTTTTAATTGCCATTAAATTGTGGTTCTTTTTAATACTTTCACTGAGAGTCTGAGCATGTTTTCATCCATTGAGCACATCGGGGACCGGTATTATATGCTGAGATAGAGATAATACCGGTATTAACGCTGAGACAGTGAGCTGGGACACTGAAAGCTCCCAGTCTGCCCTATTTAGCACAATTGGGTGCTGCTCCACTTGTGAGTATTCATTTAGCATCTTATATATTCATATATATCTACTGTATCACACTAGGAGGTGCCTTTGTTTTGTGATCTTGTTCACAGAGAAAATTAATATGTACAAATCACTATTTAAACTTGAAGGTCTTTAAAGGAAAATACAAAATTCAAATATCTACCAGGCTTCCTGTCATGGACAGGGGTGTACCACTACACCAATACAACCTCTGCCTGTGAGGCTGTAAGGGGACAGGGGTAAAAAGGGGTTAATTATTCTCAAACCCCTATTCACTTTAACCAGTATCACTAGTATGCAACCCAGGGTTAACTAAAATTAACAGTCTATTTACTCCAGGCAGGACATAACGCCAGTCTCTGCCTCAAATTTGCCTCACACAGAACTAATTGTCCAGCAGTGGGCAGAGTGCAGGCATGAAAGAGTTAACAGCACAGGGTCTCCAGCTACAGTATCCCAATTCCTTACCAGGGCCTACACAAAGTTAACTCCAAAATCCTACCTACACCACCCCAAAATAAATGTTCACAAATATCTACCTCTGCTACAAGATTGCCATAAGCAGAGCTACTTGCCAATTTGTGACAACATGGGATAGTGCGGGCATACAGGGGTAACCTCACTGGGTCTACAGCTACCTTATCCCACATGCCTAATGGGGTTTAAGAACCAACCCACATTAATCCCCAAAATCCTACCTACACTTCCCCAAACATGAACATTCCCTGCCACCACCCAAGAATGGGGCTTTTTGTGCTACCCCTAAATTACAGTTGCAACACCACCTAAAGAAAAACAAATATATAAATATAATACTTTGGTAATATTATTTCCAAACTCATAGAAGCTGTTAATTCAGTTTCTAGAGCACAAAGAGAGGATAAACATTTATAGTTTATTCTGAAAATTTTAGATTAGATTAGATTCATTTATTGCCATTGTACAAAGTAAAAAACAGAGACAACGAAATGTAATTGAGTATCTAACCCGTCCATAACAAAAAAGTACTAAAAGATGGTAAATCTAATAAATGGACAAGAACAAATCTGAACATTAGTGACATATGTGCAAAATTGTCATCATACCACAGAAAATATGCAAAGTGCATTGTGCAATAAAAGAAAAATTACAACCTAAAAGGACTAAGGTGCCTATTTACCAAAGGTCTGTCGGACCTGATCTGACAGTGCAGATCAGGTCCGACAGACCTCGCTGAATGCGGAGAGCAATACGCAGCTCACAAGAACTGCTGGTGCAACACCGCCCCCTGCAGATTCGCGGCCAATCGCTGCCATCAGGGGGGTGTCAATCAACCCGATCGTACTAGATCGGGTTGAATTGGGGCGATGTCTGTTTGCCTGCTCGGAGCAGATGGACAGGTTATGGAGCAGTTTCATAACTGGTGTTTCTGGCGAGGCTGCAGGCTCACCAGAAACACTGGCCCTCAAGCTCCATACAGAGCTTGATAAATGGGCCCCTAAGTATATATATATATATATATTTATATATATACTTTATGAGTATAACTCACAATAAGTTTTTATAAAGTGTGTGGATTACAGGTAAAAACTATGTGTATATTTACATTAATATAATTGTAAAATGCAATGTATATTAATATAGAGAGTAAACAAAGTTCATCAAAGTGCATTGTGCAATGTGTGTATAATGATTAGAAAAAAGGACGATAGAGTACTTAGTACTAATGATAAGTTGATGATTAATTAGCAACAGGTAATGATATGTAAAATAAGCAACATAAAAAAAATAAATGACAAAGTTCTTGTTTAGCAAGGTAACAACTCTGGGAAAAAAAACTATTCCGTAGCCTGGCTGTCTTGCCGTTCACAGGGTTTACAGTGCATAAACAGAAAAGAAATACATTAAATTATATGGTATTTAAAAAAGGTAATAAAACAGATAGACAATAGAGACACAATTGCAAAACAATTATTATAAAAAATAAAAGGATTCAATACACAGAAATCTAAACTTACAATTTAAAATAAAATCTGTGGAGACTCCCAATAATCATTTCAAGTGGTATTCCTTGATGTATATTGAAGTTGGACTGTTTTACAACCAAACACCATTTTATAGACAGTCCAGGTCACATGACCCATCCCCATGGGTAATTGGATACTGTCCAACTTATAGTATCTTTAGACTGTTGAAGTTTGGCATAATTCATATTACTAAATATTGTGAATATATAGTTATGGCTTCTGGCAGGGGGGTTGGCTATGTAGTGATTGTTCTGAGGCTGGAGTCACACCCCACACCTCAGGTCTTCCCATGTTGGTTTCTAGGCAGTAAACCATTGGTGTAAAATGGGGAGACATCATTATACAAGTAATCACTTTGATCACAGATAACACATTTTTTCTAGCTGTGTCAAAATTAAAAAATTATCACCGAGATTACGAGTTTTGCGGTAACAGGGGTGCATTGCTAACGAGCATTTTTTTTTTAACACTCCCTTAAAACAACGCTGGTATTACAGGTTTTTTTAATCCCGGCGTTAGCCGCAAAAAAGGTGAGCGTAGAGCAAAATTTAGCTCCACATCTCACCTCAATACCAGCGTTGCTTATGGTAGCGGTAAGCTGGCTAAACGTGCTCATGCACGATTTCCCCATAGGAAACAATGGGGCTAAGCCGGCTGAAAAAAAACCTAAAAGCAGCGTTCAGCTCCTAACGCAGCCCCATTGATTCCTATGGGGAAAGGAATTTTATGCCTACACCTAACACCCTAACATGAACCCTGAGTCTAAACACCCCTAATCTTACACTTATTAACCCCTAATCTGCTGTCCCTGACATCGTCGCCACCTACATTATAATTATTAACCCCTACTCTGCCGCTCCGGACACCGCCGCCACCTACATTATCCCTATGAACCCCTAATCTGCTGCCCCCAACATTCACAAACCCTACATTAAATTTATTAACCCTAATATGCCCCCAACGTCGCCGCAACCTACCTACACTTATTAACCACTAATTTGACGCCGCCAACACTATAATAAAGATATTAACCCCTAAACCTAAGTCTAACCCTAACACCCCCCTAATTTAAATATAATTTAAATAAATCTAAATAAAATAACTACAATTAAATAAATTATTCCTATTTAAAACTAAATACTTACCTATAAAATAAACCCTAAGATATCTACAATATAACTAATAGTTACATTGTAGCTATCAGGGTTTATTTTTATTTTACAGGCAACTTTGTATTTATTTTAACTAGGTACAATAGTTATTAAATAGTTATTAACTATTTAATAGTTACCTAGTTAAAAAAAAGTACAAATTTACCTGTAAAATAAACCCTAACCTAAGTTACAATTACACCAAACACTACACTACAATTAAATAAATGAACTAAATTAATTACAATTAATTACAATTAAATTAAATAAACTAAAGTATGAAAAACAACAAACACTAAATTACCGAAAATAAAAAAATAATTACAATGTTTTTAAACTAATTACACCTACTCTAATCCCCCTAATACAATAAAAAAGACCCCCAAAATAATAAAAATCCCTACCCTATACTAAATTACAAATAGCCCTTAAAAGGACCTTTTGCGGGGCATTGCCCCAAAGTAATCAGCTCTTTAACCTGTAAAAAAAAATACAATACCCCCCCAACATTAAAACCCACCACCCACACACCCAACCCTACTCTAAAACCCACCCAATCCCCCCTTAAAAAAACCTAACACTACCCCCTTGAAGATCACCCTACCTTGAGACGTCTTCACCCAGCCCCGCATAAGTTGACCTCCAGAGGGGCAGATGTCTTTATCCGATCAGGGCAGAAGAGGTCCTCCAAGCGGCAGAAGTCTTCATCCAGACGGCATCTTCTATCTTCATCCATCCGGAGCGGGTCCATCTTCAATCCAGCCGACGTGGAGCATCTTCTTCAAACGAAGTCCAAGCAAAGAATGAAGGTTCCATTAAATGACGTCATCCAAGATGGCGTCCCTTGAATTCCGATTGACTGATAGGATTCTATCAGCCGATCAGAATTAAGGTAGGAAAAATCCTATTGGCTGATCCAATCAGCCAATAGGATTGTGCTTGCATTCTATTGGCTGTTCCAATCAGCCAATAGAATGCAACCTCAATCCTATTGGCTGATTGCATCAGCCAATAGGATTTCTCCTACCTTAATTCCAATTGGCTGATAGAATCCTATCAGCCAATCGGAATTCAAGGGATGCCATCTTGGATGACGTCATTTAAAGGAACCTTCATTCTTCGCTTGGACTTCGTTTGAAGAGGATGCTCCGCGTCGACTGGATTGAAGATGGACCCGCTCCGGATGGATGAAGATAGAAGATGCCGTCTGGATGAAGACTTCTGCCGCTTGGAGGACCTCTTCTGCCCGGATCGGATGAAGACTTCTGCCCCTCTGGAGGTCCACTTGTGCACAGCTGGGTGAAGACGTCTCAAGGTAGGGTGATCTTCAAGGGGGTAGTGTTAGGTTTTTTTAAGGGGGGATTGAGTGGGTTTTAATGATGGGGGGGTATTGTATTTTTTTTTTACAGGTAAAAGAGCTGATTACTTTGGGGCAATGCCCCGCAAAAGGCCCTTTTAAGGGCTATTTGTAATTTAGTATAGGGTAGGGATTTTTATTATTTTGGGGGTCTTTTTATTTTATTAGGGGGATTAGAGTAGGTGTAATTAGTTTAAAAAAATTGTAATTATTTTTTTATTTTCTGTAATTTAGTGTTTGTTGTTTTTCGTACTTTAGTTTATTTAATTTAATTGTAGTTAATTTAGTTAATTTATTTAATTGTAGTGTAGTGTTAGATGTAATTGTAACTTAGGTTAGGGTTTATTTTACAGGTAAATTTGTACTTATTTTAACTAGGTAACTATTAAATAGTTAATAACTATTGTACCTAGTTAAAATAAATACAAAGTTGCCTGTAAAATAAAATAAAAACCCTATTAGTTATATTGTATCTATCTTAGGGTTTATTTTATAGGTAAGTATTTAGTTTTAAATAGGATTAATGTATTTTATTGTAGTAATTTTATTTTGTTTTATTTAAATTATATTTAAGTTAGGGGGGTTAGACTTACATTTATTAGGGGTTAATAAATGTAATATAGTAGCTTTGACATGGGGGCAGCAGATTAGGGGTTAATAAATGTAGATAGGTGTCGGCGATGTCCGGTCAGCAGATTAGGGGTTAAAAACTTTATTTAAGTGTTTCCGATGTGGGGGGTTTTAGGGGTTAATAGGTAGTTTATGGGTGTTAGTGTACTTTGTAGCACTTTAGTTAAGAGTTTTATATTATGGCGTTAGCCCATAAAACTCTTAACTACTGACTTAAATGCGGTAGGAGTCTTGACAGGAGAGGGTCTACCGCTCAATTCTTCCAAGACTCGTAATACTGGCGTTATGCAAGTCCCATTAAAAAGATAGGATACGCAATTGACGTAAGGGGATTTGCGGTAAGCTTGAGTCGCGGTAGAAAATTGAGTGGTAGACCCTCTCCTGCCAGACTCGTAATACCAGCGGGCGTTAAACAGCAGCGTTGGGACCTCTCAATGCTTCTTTTTAAGGCTAAGACTCGTAATCTAGCCGTTTGTTAGCTCGGTGGTCCTAATTTTTTAGTAATAACTGTTTAACCCCTTTGCTACCGGGAATTTCAGAGAAAAACTTGCCTAAAATACTGGAGAAATTTTTAAAAATTTGCTTTAAACAAAAATAGAGTATTTCGTCTAGATTACGAGTTTTGCGGTAAGAGCTGCTCGGTACTAACTTGCAAGTTATTGTCACCGCTCACTTACCTAAAGCGCTGGTATTACAGGTTTATAAAAACCCGCGTCAGCAGGCAAGAAGTTAGCGTAGAGCAAAATTGAGCTCCATACTGCACTCCAATACCAGTGCTGTGGTGAACTGTGGTAAGCTGGTTTTACGTGCTTGTGCACGATTTCCCCATAGACATCAATGGGGAGAGCTAGCTGAAAAAAAGCCTAACACCTGCAATAAAGAAGCGTAAAGTGCCATAACGCAGTCCCATTGATTCCTATGGGGAAAGAAAATTTAATTTAACCCCTAATCTGCTGCCCCAACATCGCTCACACCTACATAATGTTATTAACCCCTAATCTGCCGCCCCCAATGTCGCCGCAACCTACCTACACTTATTAACCCCTAATCTGCTGCCCCAACATCGCCACCACTATACTAAATTTATTAACCCCTAAACCTTACCCTAAGTCTAACCCTGACCCTAAAACCCACTAGCTTTAATGTAATTAAAATAAATCTAAATAAAACCTACTATTAATAACTAACTTAGGCCTAGATTTGGAGTTCGGCGGTAAAAGGGCTGTTAACGCTCCGCGGGCTTTTTTCTGGCCGCACCATAAATTTAACTCTGGTATCGAGAGTTCAAACAAATGCTGCGTTAGGCTCCAAAAAAGGAGCGTAGAGCATTTTTACCGCAAATGCAACTCTCGATACCAGAGTTGCTTACGGACGCGGCCGGCCTCAAAAACGTGCTCGTGCACGATTCTCCCATAGGAAACAATGGGGCTGTTTGAGCTGAAAAAAAACCTAACACCTGCAAAAAAGCAGCGTTCAGCTTCTAACGCAGCCCCATTGTTTCCTATGGGGAAACACTTCCTACGTCTGCACCTAACACTCTAACATGTACCCCGAGTCTAAACACCCCTAACCTTACACTTATTAACCCCTAATCTGCCGCCCCCGCTATCGATGACCCCTGCATATTTTTTTTAACCCCTAATCTGCCGCTCCGTAAACCGCCGCAACCTACGTTATCCCTATGTACCCCTAATCTGCTGCCCTAACATCGCCGACCCCTATATTATATTTATTAACCCCTAATCTGCCCCCCTCAACGTCGCCGACACCTGCCTACACTTATTAACCCCTAATCTGCCGAGCGGACCTGAGCGCTACTATAATAAAGTTATTAACCCCTAATCCGCCTCACTAACCCTATCATAAATAGTATTAACCCCTAATCTGCCCTCCCTAACATCGCCGACACCTAACTTCAATTATTAACCCCTAATCTTCCGATCGGAGCTCACCGCTATTCTAATAAATGGATTAACCCCTAAAGCTAAGTCTAACCCTAACACTAACACCCCCCTAAATTAAATATAATGTTTATCTAACGAAATAAATTAACTCTTATTAAATAAATGATTCCTATTTAAAGCTAAATACTTACCTGTAAAATAAATCCTAATATAGCTACAATATAAATTATAATTATATTATAGCTATTTTAGGATTAATATTTATTTTACAGGCAACTTTGTAATTATTTTAACCAGGTACAATAGCTATTAAATAGTTAAGAACTATTTAATAGTTACCTAGTTAAAATAATAACAAATTTACCTGTAAAATAAATCCTAACCTAAGATATAATTAAACCTAACACTACCCTATCAATAAAATAATTAAATAAACTACCTACAATTATCTACAATTAACCTAACACTACACTATCAATAAATTAATTAAACACAATTCCTACAAATAAATACAATTAAATAAACTAGCTAAAGTACAAAAAATAAAAAAGAACTAAGTTACAGAAAATAAAAAAATATTTACAAACATAAGAAAAATATTACAACAATTTTAAACTAATTACACCTACTCTAAGCCCCCTAATAAAATAACAAAGCCCCCCAAAATAAAAAATTCCCTACCCTATTCTAAATTAAAAAAGTTACAAGCTCTTTTACCTTACCAGCCCTGAACAGGGCCCTTTGCGGGGCATGCCCCAAGAAGTTCAGCTCTTTTGCCTGTAAAAAAAAACATACAATACCCCCCCCCCCAACATTACAACCCACCACCCACATACCCCTAATCTAACCCAAACCCCCCTTAAATAAACCTAACACTAATCCCCTGAAGATCTTCCTACCTTGTCTTCACCATCCAGGTATCACCGATCCGTCCTGGCTCCAAGATCTTCATCCAACCCAAGCGGGGGTTGGCGATCCATAATCCGGTGCTGAAGAGGTCCAGAAGAGGCTCCAAAGTCTTCCTCCTATCCGGCAAGAAGAGGACATCCGGACCGGCAAACATCTTCTCCAAGCGGCATCTTCTATCTTCTTCCATCCGGAGCGAAGCGGCAGGATCCTGAAGACCTCCAGCGTGGAACATCCATCCGGACCGACGACTGAACGACGAATGACTGTTCCTTTAAGGGACGTCATCCAAGATGGCGTCCCTCGAATTCCGATTGGCTGATAGGATTCTATCAGCCAATCGGAATTAAGGTAGGAATTTTCTGATTGGCTGATGGAATCAGCCAATCAGAATCAAGTTCAATCCGATTGGCTGATCCAATCAGCCAATCAGATTGAGCTCGCATTCTATTGGCTGCTCCGCTTCTCTCCGGATGGAAGAAGATAGAAGATGCCGCTTGGAGAAGATGTTTGCCGGTCCGGATGTCCTCTTCTTGCCGGATAGGAGGAAGACTTTGGAGCCTCTTCTGGACCTCTTCAGCACCGGATTATGGATCGCCAACCCCCGCTTGGGTTGGATGAAGATCTTGGAGCCAGGACGGATCGGTGATACCTGGATGGTGAAGACAAGGTAGGAAGATCTTCAGGGGATTAGTGTTAGGTTTATTTAAGGGGGGTTTGGGTTAGATTAGGGGTATGTGGGTGGTGGGTTGTAATGTTGGGGGGGGGGTATTGTATGTTTTTTTTACAGGCAAAAGAGCTGAACTTCTTGGGGCATGCCCCGCAAAGGGCCCTGTTCAGGGCTGGTAAGGTAAAAGAGCTTGTAACTTTTTTAATTTAGAATAGGGTAGGGAATTTTTTATTTTGGGGGGCTTTGTTATTTTATTAGGGGGCTTAGAGTAGGTGTAATTAGTTTAAAATTGTTGTAATATTTTTCTTATGTTTGTAAATATTTTTTTATTTTCTGTAACTTAGTTCTTTTTTATTTTTTGTACTTTAGCTAGTTTATTTAATTATATTTATTTGTAGGAATTGTGTTTAATTAATTTATTGATAGTGTAGTGTTAGGTTAATTGTAGATAATTGTAGGTAGTTTATTTAATTATTTTATTGATAGGGTAGTGTTAGGTTTAATTATATCTTAGGTTAGGATTTATTTTACAGGTAAATTTGTTATTATTTTAACTAGGTAACTATTAAATAGTTCTTAACTATTTAATAGCTATTGTACCTGGTTAAAATAATTACAAAGTTGCCTGTAAAATAAATATTAATCCTAAAATAGCTATAATATAATTATAATTTATATTGTAGCTATATTAGGATTTATTTTACAGGTAAGTATTTAGCTTTAAATAGGAATCATTTATTTAATAAGAGTTAATTTATTTCGTTAGATAAAAATTATATTTAACTTAGGGGGGTGTTAGTGTTAGGGTTAGACTTAGCTTTAGGGGTTAATCCATTTATTAGAATAGCGGTGAGCTCCGATCGGAAGATTAGGGGTTAATAATTGAAGTTAGGTGTCGGCGATGTTAGGGAGGGCAGATTAGGGGTTAATACTATTTATGATAGGGTTAGTGAGGCGGATTAGGGGTTAATAACTTTATTATAGTAGCGCTCAGGTCCGCTCGGCAGATTAGGAGTTAATAAGTGTAGGCAGGTGTCGGCGACGTTGTGGGGGGCAGATTAGGGGTTAATAAATATAATATAGGGGTCGGCGGTGTTAGGGGTAGCAGATTAGGGGTACATAGGGATAACGTAGGTGGCGGCGCTTTGCGGTCGGAAGATTAGGGGTTAATTATTTTAAGTAGCTGGCGGCGATGTTGTGGGGGGCAGGTTAGGGGTTAATAAATATAATACAGGGGTCGGCGGGGTTTGGGGCAGCAGATTAGGGGTACATAAATATAACGTAGGTGGCGGTCGGCAGATTAGGGGTTAAAAATTTTAATCGAGTGTCGGCGATGTGGGGGGGGCCTCGGTTTAGGGGTACATAGGTAGTTTATGGGTGTTAGTGTACTTTAGGGTACAGTAGTTAAGAGCTTTATGAACCGGCGTTAGCCAGAAAGCTCTTAACTCCTGCTATTTTCAGGCGGCTGGAATCTTGTCGTTAGAGCTCTAATGCTCACTTCAGAAACGACTCTAAATACCAGCGTTAGAAAGATCCCATTGAAAAGATAGGCTACGCAAATGGCGTAGGGGGATCTGCGGTATGGAAAAGTCGCGGCTGAAAAGTGAGCGTTAGACCCTTTAATCACTGACTCCAAATACCAGCGGGCGGCCAAAACCAGCGTTTTTGACGGCTACCGCCGAACTCCAAATCTAGGCCTTAGTTTCTAGAGCACAAAGACATTATAAAAATGTATAGTTTAATCTGAAAATTTTAGATTAGATTCATTTATTGCCATTTTAAAAAGTAATAAACAGAGACAATGAAATGTAATGGAGTAACTAACCCGTCCATAACAAAAAAAAGTACTATAAAATGGTATAATGAACAGCCAATAGAATGCGAGCTCAATCATATTGGCTGATTAGATCATCATTTAAACGTCATTTAAAGGAGAATTCATTGTTCAAGAAGACGTTGATTGAAGAGGATGCTCCGCGCCGGATGTCTTGAAGATGGACCTGCTCCGCGCCGGATGGATGAAGATAGAAGATGCCATCTGGATGAAGACTTCTGCCCGGTTGGATGAAGACTTCTGCCGCTTCGTTGAGGACTTCTGCTGGCTTCATTGAGGATGGATGTCGGGTCTTCAAAAACTGTAAGTGGATCTTTGGGGGTTAGTGTTAGGTTTTTTTTTAAGGGTTTATTGTGTGGGTTTTATTTTTAGATTAAGGTTTGGGTGGAAAAAGAGCTAAATGCCCTCCCTTTTAAGGGCAATGCCCATCCAAAAGCCCTTTTCAGGGCAATGGGGAGCTTAGGTTTTTTAGTTAGGATTTTATTTGGGGGGTTGGTTGTGTGGGTGGTGGTTTTTACTGTTGGGGAGTTGTTTGTATTTTTTTACAGGTAAAAGAGCTGATTTATTTGGGGCAATGCCCTGCAAAAGGCCCTTTTAAGGGCTATTGGTAGTTTAGTTTAGGATAGGGGGTTTATTATTTTGGGGGGCTTTTTTAATTTTGATAGGGCTATTAGATTTGGTGTAATTAGTTTAAATATCTGATAATTTCTTTTTTTATTTTGTGTAATTTAGTTTTTTTTTGTAATTTAGTTAATTGTATTTATTCTATGTAATTGATTTAATTATAGTGTAAGGTTAGATGTTAGTGTAAGACAGGTTAGGTTTTATTTTACAGGTAAATTTGTATTTATTTTAGCTAGGTAGTTAGTAAATAGTTAATAACTACTTAGTAACTATTCTACCTAGTTAAAATAAATACAAACTTGCCTGTGAAATAAAAATAAAACCTAAGCTAGATACAATGTAACTATTAGTTAGCCAGTGAGGTAGCTCAGTTGGTAAATGCCCTGACTACAAAAAAAAACATAATTTATGTAAGAACTTACCTGATAAATTCATTTCTTTCATATTAGCAAGAGTCCATGAGCTAGTGACGTATGGGATATACATTCCTACCAGGAGGGGCAAAGTTTCCCAAACCTCAAAATGCCTACAAATACACCCCTCACCACACCCACAAATCAGTTTAACGAATAGCCAAGAAGTGGGGTGATAAGAAAAAAGTGTGAAAGCATATAAAATATGGAATTGGAATAATTGTGCTTTATACAAAAAAATCATAACCACCACAAAAAAGGGTGGGCCTCATGGACTCTTGCTAATATGAAAGAAATGAATTTATCAGGTAAGTTCTTACATAAATTATGTTTTCTTTCATGTAATTAGCAAGAGTCCATGAGCTAGTGATGTATGGGATAATGACTACCCAAGATGTGGATCTTTTCACGCAAGAGTCACTAGAGAGGGAGGGATAAAATAAAGACAGCCAATTCCTGCTGAAAATAATCCACACCCAAAATAAAGTTCAATGAAAAACATAAACAGAAGATTCAAACTGAAACCGCTGCCTGAAGTACTTTTCTACCAAAAACTGCTTCAGAAGAAGAAAATACATCAAAATGGTAGAATTTAGTAAAAGTATGCAAAGAGGACCAAGTTGCTGCTTTGCAAATCTGATCAACCGAAGCTTCATTCCTAAACGCCCAGGAAGTAGAAACTGACCTAGTAGAATGAGCTGTAATCCTTTGAGGCGGAGTTTTACCCGACTCGACATAGGCATGATGAATTAAAGATTTCAACCAAGATGCCAAAGAAATGGCAGAAGCTTTCTGGCCTTTTCTAGAACCGGAAAAGATAACAAATAGACTAGAAGTCTTTCGGAAAGACTTAGTAGCTTCAACATAATATTTCAAAGCTCTAACAACATCCAAAGAATGCAACGATTTCTCCTTAGAATTCTTAGGATTAGGACATAATGAGGGAACCACAATTTCTCTACTAATGTTGTTGGAATTCACAACCTTAGGTAAAAATTCAAAAGAAGTTCGCAACACCGCCTTATCCTGATGAAAAATCAGAAAAGGAGACTCATAAGAAAGAGCAGATAATTCAGAGACTCTTCTGGCAGAAGAGATCGCCAAAAGGAACAAAACTTTCCAAGAAAGTAATTTAATGTCCAATGAATGCATGGGTTCAAAAGGAGGAGCTTGAAGAGCCCCTAGAACCAAATTCAAACTCCAAGGAGGAGAAATTGACTTAATGACAGGTTTTATACGAACCAAAGCTTGTACAAAACAATGAATATGTCAGGCTTTTGGGTGTACTGTTTCCTTAATTAGAATTCAACCAATCATATCTTACTTACTCTCATAAAACACCTGTTCACTGAACACACCTTGCTTAGTATTTTGTTATTTTCCTCAGAGTAACACTGAGCCTCTGATACCTCTGGAAGGTTAATATTGTATCTAAACTTTTCAGCAACTCAAGTTACCTCATTCAAGATCTACCTACTACGGATTTAATATTTATTTCCAGCCTGTTGCAACATCTTACTTTGGCAAGTACTTTTCATTTATTCAAGACTGTCTTTATTTTGGGAAGTTACGTTACCTGTTTCAACTTATCAGCTCATATTATTTATCAACCAAGTCTGTGGCTGCCATAAAGAATAACCGGTTATTGAAGCTCTTATCTGTTAATCTTATTTGTTCTGTTATATTATCCTTATGTTGATTTCTGCTGCACCGGAGAATCGTGACGTCACACGCTGACTGTTTGCTGGCTTCAGCGTGTCTCTGCTGCTGCTGCAGCCGCAGCCCACAGAACCCGGAAGTGTTTGTCCTTACTTACCGCATTCACAGTTTTCAAGGTACATTACTACGTTTGCAACTATAATCATATCTGCAGAAGTTCTCCATTATAACAATCTATCAATACTACATTGGATAAGACTTACTTGCTGTGTGTTCAATATCTCATGTTACGCAATATATTATAATTATTCCTTACTTATTCTTAAGAAAGTTTCACCTATTCCTATATCCTTTTGTATTATTACAAGCCTGCTTATTTCTAAGATTGTATTTGATTTTGATTCCTATAATACAGATAATACTTTAGTGTGTACTTTTTGTAGGGAAACATTAATCTATATTAACTGCACATATATCCATATGGGTTTACCAAGTAATAGTACTCTCAATTGATATTGTGCTACATACCTATACTAGTAATCAAACTAAGCAGGATTGATTATTACATAATACTAAGCCATAAAAGAAAATGGAACCTGCTGAAATTCCCCAAGTAGTCTATAACCTGAGTCAAAAGGTAGACAAAATGGGACAGGCTATCTTGGACTTACAACTAGAAAATCAGGTTCTCAGAGAGCTTATAAAGGAGGTAAAAGAACAACAAACCCCCAGTTCTGAACCACAGATAAGCTTGCCAGAATTATATAATGGTAATAGGAAAACCTATAGGCAGTTTAAAAATGCCTGCTACCTGCTCTTCAATTTAAAACCAAAAACTTACCCCACTGACAGGGTAAGGGTTTTGTCTACAATATCTTTTCTAAGATCTGAACCCAGAATTTGGGCAGATCATTTGTGTGAAACAAATGACCCTCTACTAGATTCACTAACAAATTTTTTCCAAGCCATGGATGAGCTATATAGAGATACTGATATTCAACTAACGGCTGAACAAAAGATGAGGAGTTTAAAACAAGGAAAAAAGACAGTGGAGGAATATACCACTGAATTTAAGCTGTACGCATCAGACTCAGCATGGAGTTTGGTTTCGCTCAGAAACCAATTTAGATTGGGACTGTCTGATCCTGTCAAGGATGAGCTAGCACGTATAGAGCTTCCAAGTACCCTGGATGCATTAATAAAAGTCTCAACCCAAATTGACCGGAGGCTCAGGGAACGCAAAGCTGAACGTGGTTATTCAGATCCAACATTTAAAGCCACTATGTCCACCTCTGCACACATAAAATCACCTCCAATGGAGCATGTCACCCCCATGGAAATAGGAGTTATTCGTGGACCATTAACCCCTGAAGAAAGGATAAGAAGAAGAACTAATCACCTCTGTATGTATTGTGCAAATCCCAGTCATACAGTTATGAATTGTCCAACATTACAAAAAAAATAAAAAGAGTAAGTTTGTTCATATTAACAATACTCAAAGTCTAGATAAACAAATTTCTTATTGCAAACTAACTCTCCTATTGCAGTGGGACCTTAATAGATTGGCTACTTCTGCCATCGTTGACTCTGGAGCCTTTGGAAACTTTATAGACAAATCTACTGTATTGAAAAATAAAATACCTATTGTATTAAAGAAAACACCAGTTTCAATCAAAGTTATTGATGGCTCTGTAATTGCAAATAGTCCTATAACTCACAACACAGTACCTATATTAGTTATTACTGAAGATGGCCACACTGAATATATAACATTCGATGTAATTCCATCACCTCATTTCCCTATTGTATTAGGGTTATACTGGCTTCAGACACATAACCCCTATATTGATTGGTCTACTTTAACTGTTGCCTTCCAATCAAAATTCTGTGAAAATACATGCTTCCCACATCATAAAATACTACACACAGAATTAGAACAGATTCAAATACCGGAACCATACCAGGACTTCATAGAGGTCTTTAGTAAAGTTGAGGCAGAAACTCTTCCACCTCATCGGGTTTATGATTGCCCAATTGAATTAATTCCAGGTGCAACATTACCGGTTGGTCATTTGTATCCATTGAGTCACCCTGAGTTATTACATCTTAAACAATACTTACAAGATAATCTTAGAAAGGGTTTCATCAGACCCTCTTCTTCACCCACAGCAGCTGGAATGTTCTTTGTAACCAACAAAGACACTTCCCTCAGGCCGATAATAGATTACCGAGAGCTTAATAAACGGACGGTAAAAAACCGATATCCGTTACCTCTCATACCAGAATTAATTGAAAGATTAAGTAATGCTACCATCTTTACTAAGTTGGACTTGCGTGGGGCATACAATCTCATACGTATAAGAGAAGGAGACGAATGGCTCACAGCATTCAGAACTCGTTATGGACTCTATGAGTACCTAGTGATGCCATTCGGTCTCTGTAATGCCCCCGCAACGTTCCAACACTTTATTAATGATATCTTCCGGGATTTATTAGACATATGTCTAGTAGTATACTTAGACGACATCCTAATTTACTCCAACAATTTGCCAGAACATATAAAACATGTACGTTGGGTATTAGCTCGGTTACAAACACATAAACTATATGCCAAATTAGAAAAGTGTTCATTCCACAATACCACTATCTCATTCTTAGGTTACACTATATCTCCTGCTGGTATCCAAATGCAAACCGAGAAGGTTGATTCAGTAAAAAATTGGCCAACTCCTAAAGATAAGAAGTCTCTCCAAAGGTTTTTGGGGTTTGCCAATTATTACAGAAAATTTATAAAGAATTTTTCATCAATAGTGAGACCACTCACACAACTTACTGGTTCAACCCAACAATTCCATTGGAATCAAAGTCATTCCAAAGTATTTGATTTCTTGAAACAAACTTTCACAGAAGCACCCATACTCAAATTTCCTAATGTTGATTTACAATACGTATTGGAAGTTGATTCGTCAGACTTTGCGATTGGGGCAGTACTTTCACAACAGAAAACACCTAAAGATCCTCTACATCCAATCTCCTACTTTTCAAAAAGTATGACATCAGCAGAGAGGAATTACGCAATAGGAGACAAAGAATTACTCGCCATCCGTAAATCTTTAGAATTTTGGAGACACCTACTAGAAGGTGCAAAAATGCCCTTCATAATTTACACTGACCACAAAAATCTCCAATACCTGCAAAATAACAAGACTCTATCAGCTAGACAGGTACGGTGGAGTCTCTACTTTGCAAGATTCGACTTTCAAATCCAATACCGCCCAGCAAACAAAAATGGAAAAGCGGATGCACTCTCTCGACAACTATCCGAACCTATTCCTAACGAAAATCCTACTGCTATAATTCCTCCTGAACGCTTCATCGGATTAACTTCAGACTTTCTAACTGATATAAAGAACTCTTCAAAAAATTCACCTACTGACACTAAGGTTCCTTTGGAATTGAAGGACGGATTATACTACTACAAGAATATGATTTATATTCCTAAAGAATTGAGACAACAAATTTTACAACATCACCATGATTCACCCTTAGCGGGACATCCAGGGGAATCACGCACCATCGAACTTATAACAAGGACATATTGGTGGCCTCATTTGAAGGAAACTGTTTCAGATTATATTAAGACTTGTGTTACTTGTCAAGTATGCAAAACTGAGCGGAAATTACCTTATGGACTTTTAATATCAATTCCAACATCTGACAGACCTTGGAAACAAGTAGGAGTTGACTTCATTGTGGATTTACCTCCATCAAAGAATTATACCACCATCATGGTAGTTGTTGATAGTTTCACCAAAATGTCGCATTTTATTCCATTTCATAAGCTTCCCACTTCAGCAGAAATAGCTAACTTATTTATACAACATGTGATTCGGCTTCATGGGGTACCAACGGTTTTGATATCTGACAGGGGTTCCCAGTTCACATCTAAATTCTGGAAAAGTCTCTGTCAATCTCTTAACATAACCCATCAATACACCACTGCATTTCATCCACAAGCAAACTGACAGGTTGAGAGAATCAATCAATGGTTAGATGAGTACCTACGATGTTTTTGTTCCTACCAGCAAGACAATTGGATAACATACTTACCCTTCGCTGAATTTTCCTACAATAATCTAACCAATTCATCCACAAAATTATCTCCATTCTTCGCAAATTATGGGTACCATCCAACCATCACTTCAGTTAGTACTTCTCCTTCCAATTCTCCTCTTGTAGATGAATGGAATAATGCACTTCTAGACAATTTTCGGGTTATCAAGGAAAACATTTCAAAAGCTCAGACTTCCCAAAAGCACTATTATGATTTGAGACACAGACAACCACCTTCATATCAAATTGGAGACCAGGTATGGTTGTCAACTAAAAACCTAAAGCTACATCTTCCTAGTAGGAAAATGACACAAAAATTCTGTGGACCATTCCCTATCACTAGGGTAATAAATCAGAATGCAGTCACTCTGGATTTACCTTCATCTATGAGAATACATCCGACTTTCCATGTTTCCCTCCTCAAACCATACGTTCCTACTAGAAATAACACACCCCAATTACTACCAACCACTTCCATCCAAGACTCAGAAATCTATGAAGTTAAAGAAGTACTTGACTCAAGGTTTTCCAAGGGTATTCTGGAATATTTAATTAGGTGGAAGGGGTACTCGGAGGAAGATGACTCTTGGGAACCCGCATCTAATCTTAATGCTCCTCGACTTGTTTCCCAATTCCACAGGAGATATCCAGATCGCCCCAGACTTCAAGCTGAGGATCAGCTTGTTTGAGGGGGGAGTCATGTCAGGCTTTTGGGTGTACTGTTTCCTTAATTAGAATTCAACCAATCATATCTTACTTACTCTCATAAAACACCTGTTCACTGAACACACCTTGCTTAGTATTTTGTTATTTTCCTCAGAGTAACACTGAGCCTCTGATACCTCTGGAAGGTTAATATTGTATCTAAACTTTTCAGCAACTCAAGTTACCTCATTCAAGATCTACCTACTACGGATTTAATATTTATTTCCAGCCTGTTGCAACATCTTACTTTGGCAAGTACTTTTCATTTATTCAAGACTGTCTTTATTTTGGGAAGTTACGTTACCTGTTTCAACTTATCAGCTCATATTATTTATCAACCAAGTCTGTGGCTGCCATAAAGAATAACCGGTTATTGAAGCTCTTATCTGTTAATCTTATTTGTTCTGTTATATTATCCTTATGTTGATTTCTGCTGCACCGGAGAATCGTGACGTCACACGCTGACTGTTTGCTGGCTTCAGCGTGTCTCTGCTGCTGCTGCAGCCGCAGCCCACAGAACCCGGAAGTGTTTGTCCTTACTTACCGCATTCACAGTTTTCAAGGTACATTACTACGTTTGCAACTATAATCATATCTGCAGAAGTTCTCCATTATAACAATCTATCAATACTACATTGGATAAGACTTACTTGCTGTGTGTTCAATATCTCATGTTACGCAATATATTATAATTATTCCTTACTTATTCTTAAGAAAGTTTCACCTATTCCTATATCCTTTTGTATTATTACAAGCCTGCTTATTTCTAAGATTGTATTTGATTTTGATTCCTATAATACAGATAATACTTTAGTGTGTACTTTTTGTAGGGAAACATTAATCTATATTAACTGCACATATATCCATATGGGTTTACCAAGTAATAGTACTCTCAATTGATATTGTGCTACATACCTATACTAGTAATCAAACTAAGCAGGATTGATTATTACAGAATATCAGGAAGATTAGCAATCTTTCTGTGAAAAAGAACAAAAAGAGCAGAGATTTGTCCTTTCAAAGAACTTGCGGACAAACCTTTATCTAAACCATCCTGAAGAAACTGTAAAATTCTCGGAATTCTAAAAGAATGCCAAGAAAAATGATGAGAAAGACACCAAGAAATATAAGTCTTCCAGACTCAATAATATATCTCTCTAGATACAGATTTAGCAAGGGTAGAAATAGCCCCATCAACTTTAGGGATTTTGTCCCAAAATTCTAATCTGTCAGACGGCACAGGATATAATTGCTTAAAATGTTTAGAAGGAGTAAATGAATTACCCAAATTATTCCATTCTCTGGAAATTACTTCAGAAATAGCACCAGGAACAGGAAAAACTTCTGGAATAACCACAGGAGATTTAAACACTTTATCTAAACGTTTAGAATTAGTATCAAGAGGACCAGAATCCTCTATTACTAAAGGAAATATTATCTGCATTAACAAGTTTGTCATGACAATTAATACAAACAACAGCTGGAGGAACAGCTACCAAAAGTTTACAGCAGATACACTTAGCTTTGGTAGTTCCAGCACCAGACAGCGATTTTCCTGAAGTATCTTCTGACTCAGATGCAACGTGAGACATCTTGCAATATGTAAGAGAAAAAACAACATATAAAGCAAAATTGATCAAATTCCTTAAATGACAGTTTCAGGAATGGGAAAAAATGCCAAGGAACAAGCTTCTAGCAACCAGAAGCAAAGAAAAATGAGACTTAAATAATGTGGAGACAAAAATGACGCCCATATTTTTTTGGCGCCAAATAAGACGCCCACATTATTTGGCGCCTAAATGCTTTTGGCGCCAAAAATGACGCCACGTCCGGAACGCCGACATTTTTTGCGCAAAAGAACGTAAAAAATGACGCAACTTCCGGCGACACGTATGACGCCGGAAACAGAAAAGATTTTTTGTGCCAAAAAAGTCTGCGCCAAAAATGACGCAATAAAATGAAGCATTTTCAGCCCCTGCGAGCCTAACAGCCCACAGGGAAAAAAGTCAAATTTTTAAGGTAAGAAAAATGATTGATTCAAATGCATTATCCCAAATATGAAACTGACTGTCTGAAAATAAGGAATGTTGAACATCCTGAGTCAAGGCAAATAAATGTTTGAATACATATATTTAGAACTTTATTAAAAAAGTGCCCAACCATAGCTTAGAGTGTCACAGAAAATAAGACTTACTTACCCCAGGACACTCATCTACATGTTTGTAGAAAGCCAAACCAGTACTGAAACGAAAATCAGCAGAGGAAATGGTATATATATATAAGAGTATATTGTCGATCTGAAAAGGGAGGTAAGAGATGAATCTCTACGACCGATAACAGAGAAACTATGAAATAGACCCCGTAGAAGGAGATCATTGAATTCAAACAGGCAATACTCTCCTCACATCCCTCTGACATTCACTGCACGCTGAGAGGAAAACCGGGCTCCAACCTGCTGCGGAGCGCATATCAATGTAGAATCTAGCACAAACTTACTTCACCACCTCCATAGGAGGCAAAGTTTGTAAAACTGATTTGTGGGTGTGGTGAGGGGTGTATTTGTAGGCATTTTGAGGTTTGGGAAACTTTGCCCCTCCTGGTAGGAATGTATATCCCATACGTCACTAGCTCATGGACTCTTGCTAATTACATGAAAGAACAGCCTGTTTAAAAGATCCAAGGTCACAGGTTCAAATCCTGGCAGGGCCGACTCAGCCCTTCAGCCTTCCGAGGTCGATAAAATGAGTACCATTAAATTGAGTAATAACAACAACTATTACTATTCAGCTACCGATTTGGTTAATTCCGAGAGCGAGCGCTGAAAAAGCGCTTTGAGTCCCACTGGGAGAAAGGCACTATATAAATACTAGTTATTATTATTATATTGTAGCTAGCTTAGGGTTTATTTTACAGGTAAGTATTTAGTTTTAAATAGGAATTATTTAGTTTTTAATATTAGGTTTTATTTAGATTTATTTTAATTACATTAAAGTTAGTGGGTGTTAGGGTTAGGGTTAGATTTAGGGGTTAATACATTTAGTATAATGGGGGCGGCAGATTAGGGGTTAATAAATGTAGGTCGGTGGTGGCGATGTTAGGGGTTAATAATATTTAACTAGTGTTTGCGATGCAGGAGTACGGCGGTTTAGGGGTTAATATGTTTATTCTAGTGGTGGCGATGTCCAGAGCGGTAGATTAGGGGTTAATAATTTTATTTTAGTGTTTGCAATGCGGGAGGGCCTCGGCTTAGGGGTTAATAGATAGTTTATGGGTATTAATGTACTTTATAGCACTTTAGTTATGAGTTTTATGTTACAGCTTTGTAGCGTAACACTCATAACTACTGACTTTCAGTTTACGGTATGGATCTTGAAGTTTTAGGGTGTACCGCTCACTTTTTGGCCTCCCAGGCAGACTCGTAATACTGGCGCAAAGGAAGTCCATTAGAAAAAGGACTTTTTGAAAGCTGC
Organism: Bombina bombina; assembly: GCF_027579735.1. Classification (NCBI taxonomy): domain Eukaryota; kingdom Metazoa; phylum Chordata; class Amphibia; order Anura; family Bombinatoridae; genus Bombina; species Bombina bombina. The sequence goes on from NC_069500.1 coordinate 1,072,544,072, forward strand.
GGTAGTTACGTTGCGTTACGGCCAAAAATGTGTGCGGTGCCCCTAAACCTGCAAGACTTACCAGCGGTAGTGAAAAAGAGCCTTAACGCTGCTTTTTAACTCATACCGCAAAACTCGTAATCTAGTTGTTTGATTTTTTTTGTTTTTTTTTGTTTTACCTATAAAAACAAAATATTTTTTGTAAAGAGACAACCCAAGGTATTGATCTAGGCCCATTTTGGTATATTTCATGCCACCATTTTGCCACCCAATGTGATCATATATAAAGAAATGTTAAAGGGACAGTCTACTCCAGAATTATTATAGTTTAAAAAATTAGATAATCCCTTTATTACCCATTCCCCAGTTTTGGATAACCAACAATGTTATATTAATATATATTATTTCAGTTATTTTGAGAGACTTGCAATTTAGCCAGTCAGTGCTGGCTCATAAATAACTCCACGGGTTATCTATATGACGCACATGAACTAGCACTGTCTAGCTGTGAAAAACTGTCAAAAAGCATTGAGATAAGAGGCGGCCTTTAAGGGCTTATAAATTAGCATAGGAGCCTTTCTAGGTATAGCTTTCATCAAAGAATACCAAGGGAACAAAGCAACTTTTATGATAAAAGCAAATTGGAAAGTTGTTTAAAATTGCATGCCCTATCTGAATCATGAAAGTTTAATTTTGAATAGACTTTTCCTTTAACTTTTTCACAAACTTTCTATTTCTCACTGAAATTATTGACATACCACTTGTGCAATCATGACACAAATGACTGTAATGGCTTCTCTGGTAAACCCCTTTGTTTGCAAATAGCAGACTGGATTTGTCATTGCTTTTTGGTAATTACAAGGTCGCTAATTGCAGCTGTGCACCCCATTTTTTAAACTCCCGGAAGTGAAGGGGTTAATTAGTTACCAGGTAAGGGTAATAGTTTTGTAATGTTGGTATTACTTTCCCACCTGACACTTCCTACCTCCCTGATCCCTCCCAAACAGCTCTCCCACCCACCACCATCTTAGATCCTGAAAGACAGTCTGCCAGTATGACGTTATAGGGCTTCTTTTTTTATTAAATAATTAAAAAAAAAAATCTGCAGTGTAGGATCCCCCCTTACATTCCCACTCCCTGATCTCTCCCAGACAGCTCTCTAATCCACCCATTGCCAATGGTATCACAATCTTAGCTACTAGTAGCTGTTTGCCAGTGTGTAGTTTATAGCTATTTTTTAATTTATTTATTTATTACTATTATTTTTTCTGCAGTGCAGGAGTCCTCCCCACCTCCCTCTTCCCCGCAATTGTTAAATTACACCCCACCCTCTCTTATATCCCCCCTTTTCCATATGTTAGCGCCTTCTCCTTTCAATTTTTTTTTTGCTGCATAGGGCCCTTCCCCTTCCAAAATCAGATTACCATTAGATTAGTGGTTTTCAAAGTATGAGGCGGGCATCCCCATGGGGGCTTCTAGAGCATACATTGGGAGGCTTGGGAGCAGTGACACGTTGCACTATAATATGGAAACCACAAGCAGTAGCTTCATTTGGCAAACATGGAACAGTCTCTGAAATGACAGTTTACCGAAAAATGATCCCCCTTTAATTTGTTACCAAATATCCACTTTACCTGCTGATTTTCCATTGTTCTTTCTATAGGCTCGATGATCTAGACCTTGCCAGATCAGATATGGTTTTTCTCGCAGACCCTTGCAGGGGCTTCCCTGGTGGAATGAAAAAAAGGCAGTCCCTCTGAGTGGCGAGATGGCTCCTATTGAAAGTAATGAAGCTAGTGTGTAAATCTTAACAGAATTACGCTGGGAGTAGAGAGAAAATTTTATATATGCCCAATGAACGCCTATTTATTTCTGAGTAATTTACATTCAAATTTTACATTTTGGGTAAAATATGATTTTTGGTGAAATTTTGTTACAATTTTTGATGCACATTAACAATACAATTTTCCCTGCTTATTTTTGTGTGAATGGTTACATTATTCATTTTGAATAATGTTTAAAATACGAATTTTATTGCGTGCTTTTCATATGAAAATGCAGTATATGCTCCTTATATGCTTCTGTCCTTGTATGGTTCTCTGTATCCTGGGTGGGCTACTTCTGTTATTCTGTTTGCTGCTGATCTTTGCCTGGATATTTGACTAGTCTCTGCTTGCCTCCTGACCTCTTGGATCATCATGACTGCTCTTTTGGCTTTTCCTTGTGGTACCTTTGCTGATCATGCAGTATACATTATGTTATTTAATAAAGAGCGGAAGGGGTGCATATGCCAGGAGCAGACCTAAGGCTGGGGGCTCCTATAACGGACGTGTATGGGTTAATTAGAGATTTAGGAGGGGGGGAGGAGGCTGGCTTAGGAGATAGGAAGGTAGGGGGAGGGAGGAACAGGGAACAAAGGTAAGGTGGGTCAGGAGAAAGGGGGCGGCACTTAAGGGGCAGGTTTTATATGGCAGAGTAACAGGAAGCGAAGCACATTAACACTTTTTCTTGTTTTGCAGGAGGACATTTTTTACGGAATAGAGAGATGTCAACCAGAAATCGCAGGATACCGAAGAAATTCTTAAATGGGGATGACACAATCTGGTGGACCAGGGCAGTTCAGGCCCAGAGGAAGCTGAAGAGGCTAGAGAAAGAGAAGAAGGAAGCGGAGAGATTGAGGGCAGGAGAGGAGAGGGGAACAGTACCTTTGGCTGGGCAGTTGGAGCAGGTGATGCCAGCGTTTGGGAACAGAGTCGCTAAGGTAAGTGCAAGGGCGGGTTGCAGGGAGATGGAACCCGTAATAGACGAGGTAAGCCACCAATGCGACCTCGGCAGCGACCCTCCATTATTTACTGATTCTGACGAGGGTGCAGACATTCCCGCAATATTTAGGGCAAGTAGGTCCCCCCAAGCCATCCCACCTGCCAGGTCGCAGGCAAAAGCAGGCAGCAGTATATAGTTTAGGAGGGCATGGGCGGTAGTAGAAGGCCAAGTTCTCCAGATCAGCGAGTCGGGCGCCATATGGCAGGGCGGAGCTGCTCGGGAAATCCCGCAATAACTAGGCGGCCATCTTGGAGTTCCGGCAGTGATAGCAGGGCGGGGCACCACGCGAGAGTTCGGCGGCCATCTGCAAGTCCCCATAGCAAGGGAGACAGAGCAACGCCATATTGGAATCCCCGGGAGGGGGGGGCATACGCTCAGGCAGCAGGGGCGCAGCGTAGCAAACAATCAGCAGGGATATCAGCCATCGGCAAGTGGCATTGGGAGGGGTGTTTATGTGGTGGGAAAAGGGGTAACTTATAACAAGGTCACCAAGGTGAGCGATAAGAGCTATGGGATACAGAGTAAAGAGGGTAGGTGTGGGGGTCCCGGCGGGCCTAACACAGCGGGCAACAGGAACAAGGAAGTTAGGAAGACAGGCACAGGGGCAAAAAAAGCACATGAGCAGGCAGAGTGCGTCAGGGCTAGAGAGGCGAGACTTGGGAGTATGTCTGGGAGCGAGGACAAAAGGGGAGCGGAGGTGGGTAGAGATATACAACAGCAGGCAGAACAACCAGAGGCCACAAAAAATATATAGAACAGAGGAAATAGGAAGAGGCAAGCCTAGGATGATAAGGGACATAGAGGGCAATACTTACATCATGGTAGAGGAGGATCAGAGAAGGGAAGGTTTGAGAAGCGGAGACAAGGAGGGGAAAAATGAGAGGCACAGGGAGCGGGGAGGGGGATCAGGGAGGAAATAATAATACTAATTTGAATCTATTGCAGAGGGAAATGGAGAGCAGCACAACAAGGTGCTCAATGAGTGGAAGGGGAAGGGATGGAGATCCCAAGGGAAAAAACGACAGAGGAGAGTGGAACACAGAAGGAGGCGGGGACAAGGATGGTGAACAGAATACAAGGTAAGAAAATAATGTACTGCAGAGATGTGGGGTCAGACAGTTCATCTGAATGGGATTCGGATGATGAAAGAATCCAGGGCAAAGGTAATAGGAAAATTTTAAAATATGTAAAAGGGGGGAGAGCGAAACCACGGCATGTGGGGGGGATAGCGAAGGGGAATTTAATGCAGATAACGAGGTCACAGGGACAAAACTAATGCCGTTGACAACTCATTTAAAAGCTAAAATTGTAATGAAAGCACAAAAAGGAAAATATGTAGATGTGTTTGAAATTACGAGGGAAGCAGTGACTGGTTTTGGATTGACTTTTTAAGGTTCATTGAATATTTGTTTTTTCATTACAGGCAGAGCGTTGCGGGTATGGGTGGTGGGTCATTTGTACGTGCATTGGGCTCGTGCAAGGGCAATGGCAGCAGGTTTAGGGTCGCACCTAGGTTTCTCACACAGGGAAGCAAGCATAAGATGGCTAGGGAAGAGGGGTATGCTCTGGGATGAGTTAGTCACGACCATACAGCAGGCAAGAAGAAGGTGGGGCCCCCCAGATGCACTGATAATACACTTAGGAGGCAATGACATAGGCACAATTCCGTTAAAAGAATTGGAAGATAAGATAAAGGAAGTAATTAGCTGGCTAAAGGTGGCTTGGCCGCAGATGCGAGTTATATGGTCCAATGTAATATCTAGGATACACTGGCACAACACTGATACGCAGAGGGCAGGATATAGGTCGCGTAGAAGAGTTAACAAGGTGGCAGCGAAGATAGTAAAGGAGACAGGGGGCAGGGTGCTGGAGCATCCGCTGATCGCAGCTAAAAGAGAAGAGCTATTTTGGGCCGAAGGAGTACACCTGAATGAGGTCGAAAATGATCAGTTTCTGGAGGACATAAGGATAATGGTGGCAGAACTGGCTAAGGTAAGGAAAGGTCACTAGGTTGGGTGGTGGAAAGGGAGCCTTTTGGTGGCAGTGAAAATGGGCCTGGCATGTGGGCGGGGTATCGAGGACGCGGGAGGATCCCACTGCACACTCGGCTTGGGGCCGTGATCCGGTGGTCTAGCTGCTGGGCAGATTGTGCAGCGGGTTCTCTCTGGCAATTCCTCGCCACGGTGGGGGGGGGGGGGATGTGGTCATCCCCCCCTGGAATGCGGGGGCCCATGTTCAATTTAAATGCTTGGGCATTATGTTGATTTGTGGTGTTGAAATTGTAGGAATTGATTTATGGCTCTCTTATCTGATTTTGACTACAATAGCAAAATCAGTATGAATAAATGTGACCTTTCCATTTTTTATTGGCAAATATTGGTGTTATGTATTTATTTCAGGTATTTTGGGGGGAGTGATGATCGGGATAAGTGTGCCCTTATGGTACTGGTATAAGGGTCGGGTCAAGGAAGGTAAATGGACCCTCTAAGCCTTATAACATTTAAGGATTAAAGTATTTTTACGAAGAAAGACCAATAGTGGGATAAAGGGTCATTATCTCATGTAGTAGGTTCAAAAGTTGCATTTTTAAGTATTTCTTTATAGGAAAGGTTGTTTATTCATGGAATAGACTGCCAATAGAGGTGGTAGAGACACATAAAACATGTGACTGGGATATGCATAATGCTTTCTTGCACTTTAGAGTAAAATATGGGCAGACTTCTGGTTCTTATCTGCTATCAAAATTTTTCTTGTATATAATATAAAAGGCAGAACAAAGTGACCGTCTTAAGTAAATTTGTTCAGCCTTTGAAGGACAAAAGAAAGTTATGGTGGCTCATTATTATTCTTTGTCAAACCAGATTAATGTTTAGATTATACGCATACAAATAGATCAACTGCTTAGCCAAATGGCCAAAAAATAATACTTGGTATGGGGCAGTCACACAAGGCACAGAGTAAGAGGCCCCCTTATGAATGTCCATATATATAGACCTGCAAACTATTTACCCCTTCAGTGCTGAGCCATTTCAAACCCCTATAACATGTCATTTGGCACTCATTGCATTAATACAGCAAGATATAGCAGAAATAGCATAGTATGACAAAATGCCACCATACAAAATACAGACATATATACATATAAAAACACATAAATAAATATGTACACATATATATATGTATATAGATATGTCTATATATGTGTACATACTGTATGTATTTATGTATTTATATGTGCATATATGTATTTACATACATAAATATACATTTAGATATAAACACATTAATACATACAGTATACCACAAAAGTGAGTACACATGTTTTGTAGCAACAATCATGATAGGAAAAACATTATACAGTATGTCACAGCAGTGGCAAGAGTGCAGGTTACCCCAGTCTCCTTCCTTAAATGCACATGTGCAAAGTTCATGCTAAGGGGCCTATTTATCAATCTCCGAAAGGAGATTGATGCCCCGTGTTTCTGGCGAGTCTTCAGACTCGCCAGAAACAGCAGTTATGAAGCAGCGGTCAAAATACCGCTGCTCCATAACCTGCCCGCCTGCTCTAAGCAGGCAGACAGACATCGCCGGAAATCAACCCGATCGAGTACGATTGATTGATTGACACCCCCCTGAGTCTGCAGGGGGCGGCGTTGCACCAGCAGCTCTTGTGAGCTGCTGGTGCAATGGTGAATATGGAGAGCGTATTGCTCTCCGCATTCAGCGAGGTCTGGCGGATGTCTGTGTATTAGTTTATGATTGGTTAGTAAGGGTTATTTTGATCTGGGGACAGGGAAATCAGTGAAAAGAAAAAAAACATTAAATAATGTGCTCATTTGACAAAACAAAGCTGCATTATTCGTTGCAAAACTCTTTATATATATGAAGGTACAAGATCATGCAGCTTACAATTTGTGTTTAATGTCCCTTTTACTATGAAATCTAATGAGATTTCAGTACAATTGCTGATTGCAGACTCCCCCTGCTGACAGACTCCTACACTACAGCTACATTGATAAAGTGCTAATGAAGAAGTACTCTACTGAATGTGTAAGGTGGTGACATAACTGACCAACTGTACTGGAATGTGAACTGTTGTAAAATAAAAGGTTATTTGTATGAAATAACTTAAAAATAATACAAGTTATAAACTTCAATCTACCAAAGGGCATTATGTCAAGTCAAAAACTCGGAATACTAAAGGAATAGTCTACACCAGTATTGTTATTGTTTAAAAAGAAAGATAATCCCTTTATTACCATTCCCTAGTTTTGCATAACCAACACATTTATAATAATACACTTTTTACCTCTGTGATTACCTTGTATCTAAGCCTCTGCAGACTGCCTCTTATTTCAGTTCTTTTGACAGATTGCAAATCAGTTCTGACTCCTAGGTAACTCCACAGGCATGAGCACAATGTTATCTATATGGCATACATGAACTAACGCCCCCTAGTTGTGAAAAATGTCAAAATGCCCTGAGATAAGAGGCGGCCTTTAAGGTCTAAGAAATTAGCATATGAGCCTATCTAGGTTTAGTTTTCAACTAACAATACCAAAAGAACAAAGCAAAATTGGTTATAAAAGTAAATTGGAAAGCTGTATAAAATGACATGCCCTATATGAATTATTATTATTTTTATTTTTGACTAGACTGTCCCTTAAGTTTCATGAAAGTACATTCAGCCTTGTCAGCTGTAGTACTTGTCTTAAATCCCAATGATAAAGTCAATAGACTGTTCTGAAAAACATCACTTTTTTCTACATAAAATAACTTTAAAATTGAGTTTCAATGCATGTCAAATTTGTGTCAATAGAATTATTTTAAGTGTTGAAGTAGAACAATGTTTATATAGCTACAGTATGTGATGTGATACTTTATAGTATAGGTGAGAATGGAACAAAAAATTTAATCCAAATGAATTAAATATATTAAATAATATAAACAAACATTGCATAAACAAATAACATAAATAAAGAAAACATATGCTAATAAAGTACAAGTACCGCTGCTCCATAACCTGTCCGCCTGCTCTGAGTAGACGGACAGACATTGCCGCAATTCAACCCGATCGAGTATGATCGGGTTGATTGACACCCCCTGCTGGCAGACGATTGGCCGCGAATCTGCAGGGGGCGGCATTGCACAAGAGCTGCTGGTGCAATGATGAAAACGGAGAGTGTATTGCTCTTTGCATTCACCGAGGTCTGGCAGACCTGATCCACACTGTCGGATCAGGTCCACCAGACCTTTGATAAATATCCCCCTTAGGATGAACCTACTACTGCACACAATATGGGTCACTGTTTTATCATAATCACAGATCCTACTTATTACGACTTGTGCACAGAGGTCCCTCTACATCCTTCACCCTTACATGGTGGAGTTTGACAGAGGCAAATATGACCAGTTTATAAGAAACTGATCACAAGTCAACACAGCTAATGTGTATACTGTAACCAGGGATACAGAATCTTGTTTGTTAGGTTCCATTCAACATGCTTCAAGTGGTCCTCGTAGTACACCCAAGGCTATACACTGTGTTAGTGTGATCACAAACAATGTGTTTCCTTGTGTGTGCATAGTGCTTACACTAAACCCCTCTAATTAACCGGGTTCCAGTTACATATTGTCGCCTCAAATATTAAAGTATTGTTTTATTCCCCAACATTACAACAATACATCCCTAAATTACTTTGTGACTAAAAACCAAATAAACAGCCTAACCTAATGAATTATATACCTATATACAATGTAGTTTCAGACTATCTACTAATAAACTCACTTAAAAACAGAATCAAATACAGATACCCTGTTGCAATGTATCTTACCAATGCCCTATATTGGCAAAAGCTAAATCGAATATCAATACGTTAAACTGAACATATGTGTAGCTTTTCTGGGAACAATATATATACAAGGACTAGTTAGTCCACATTGGCTAATATGTGTGTCTTAGTGTGCTAACTGTGGTAAAAATACCATCTTCAAAGTGCACATCTACCCATACACCGACTATGCGTATTTCACCCATACACCAAAAGAAATATAGACAAATGTGCATTTGAACGAATTGTGGTGAATAGTCCCAGGTAATAGGCTAATGTGCCACAGATATTTAAGGATGTTTCATGTACAAAGCGTTGAGTAACCACTCTTATTAGCCACCTCCTTAGGTTTTTTTTTTTTTTTTTAAAACAAACTGGGACTCATACTGATACAACCCTATAGGGTTGTCCTTGTCAGGTACTTTCGACACACCTGGCCCATGTACCTCCCTTAACCATTAGGAGTTCTAGCTCAAGAGACTGCACCCCAGGTATGTGGTACACATCCTACTAGTGGATAACCCATATCAGGGTGCCAAGTATCATCGACCCCTAATGTGACAAAGAGAGTATAAGGTAGAGAGTGACTTCCCACCCAATTGTGTTCCACCTGCAGTGTCTGGGACTTATTCAGGCCCCAAGCACATACTGGTTAATGGTACTCCAAGGGTAAAATAGGCTTACAAAGTAGGCAAGTTTCCCTTCTTTCACAATTGGGGCCACAATGTTAGGAATTGCACCACAGGTGTGTATCCTCATCTTGTCTTATACTAGTAGTTTGAAGTCTGGTACTTTATTCAATCCCCCTGGGTATATTGTGCCCATTCTGTATATCCATGTATATTTATATTTAAGAATAAGTGGAGGGCACTCACAGGACTTATAGAATAGGTAAAAGTATATAATCTTTATTTTCCAAAACTAGTAGTACATCCAGCAATGTCGACATGCGCAGTGTATTCCAGGGTCATTTGCCAGCTGGATTATTAGCATCATTATATCTAGTCTGTGAGTATCCGTTTCCATTTGCTATATCTCACATTGTGGGAGTATATAGTTTGGTAAGCTTTGTCATACTATGTTGTCCAGATATGTTTTATCTCACTGTGAATGACTGCATATACATGACCCTGTGGCACTGTGATGTCTTGCTATGTTTTCTCATCTTCTGTGTGTCAAAAGTCTTTGCACTTTGTTCTCCATTTGTTCTTTCTTTTCTAGTTTTTGTTCCTTTTCCCTTGTTTATAATAATTAATTTATATCCGCTGGTGGGCAGAATATATAATGTTCAGTTGGGCGGTGATATAATGCTGCCATTGATGGTGGAGGGTTCTCACTGTGGTGTTTATTTGAGGTTTTTGTTTTTTTATTTTTTGACTATGTTTTTTGTATCTTATAGATAAAAATTTGTCTTGAAGAAGGCCTTTGAATAGGCCGAAACGTTGATATTGCTTGATGTACTACTAGTTTTGGAAAATAAAGATTATATACTTTTACCTATTCTACAAGTCCTGTGAGTGCCCTCCATACACATAGCTAACTTGTTTATCATTCTGAGGATTGCATCTGGGCTATGATTGCACAAGAGTGGAAGGAGTGCTAGGCTACCGGCTATAATATATATTTAAGAATAAGTATACCCTGCCAGTAAAAATGCTAGACCCCCCCAGTTTTTTCAGTACCTACGCCCATATGTGTACATATTTTTGTGTGTCTATATATCTCTATGTTAAAACCCTTTGGAGCATTTTTTTCCCTAACACATGAAACCTCATATCTTTAAACCCTTATAACGTTGTTATGCAATTTTTAAAATATAATTTTTATTAGATAGTTTCATGAGTGTAACTGTACTAGAGCTCTGAAGTCGCGCTATCCCGACACACATTAAATTTAATTGCACTCGAGCTAACGCGTTTACTTCTAACATGTAATACATGCGCTGCTTCCAAAGAGCTGCAATAAACCCCTTTTCGCTTGAGCGCAACAGTTAGCACGCCACTCGTAATCTAGTCCTAGGTGTCATACAAGCCACTGCTGACTCTCTGAGCAGGCACACTGTTTGAATACTGATGCACGGGCCCTCGCAGCATACGTGCATATGCCACTAAAAAAACTGTAATAACTTTTATCAGAAGTAGTTTTGCTAATGGAAGGAAAACGCTTCTATTTAAAAATGAAATACATCCATGCACAAATCATTTTTCACCTTTCTATCCCTTTAATAGTAGAATGTGTTAAAAAGCAAAACTACTACACAAATATAAAAAAAACTAAATTATCCTATCAGATATTAAAGAATTATATTATTTTAAAAGGAACATTTGTTTTTTTGATGCTGAAAAGGGATTTTAAAGGAATAGAAAACAAAATTGAAATGTGTATAAGTGCATTTCAATTTGATACAGCAGAAATATTGCAATATACTCCCATTAGCAGAAATGCTTCTAGTAAACATAATGACTGTTTTTCTGCAACATACACACATATTCTATGAGGGCCATGCACCAGTATTCAAAAACTATAGAGTAGATTTATCATACCCCGGGTGGACATGATTGGCTATAGCGAATCATGTCTGCCCTGCATCACTAAATGCTGACAGCATACGCAAGGGGTGTCAATCAACCTAATCGTATGTGATCAGGCGGATTGCTGTCCACAGCCCCAGAGGTGGCGGACGAGTTAAGGAGCAGCGGTCTTGAGGTAATTACATGCTATGGTGGGAGCTATGGTAATGCTTAAGAACCAGGGGCGTATTAAGGCATAGGCCAACAAGGCCGGTGCCTAGAGCGACAGTTTTTGGGGGGCCGCACTTGCCCCAGCTACTGCACTGACTATCTGGCTATACAAAAATATCAACTTTATTTTGTCTGGGTGGCTTATTGCTGATCGGTCACGTGACATCAGTCAGTGCACTGTGATAGACGGAGTGAAAATGGAGAGGGGAGAGGAGGAGACTGATCAGTGGACTGGAGCAGGAGTGAGGAGTGAGCAGCTGCAGCTGCAGCAGCAGCAACCGGTAACTTCCCTAGACTTAGTGAAACTCATGCAAGCAGGGTGGACACTGGTGCTCTGGACGGTGGCTCAATGACAACTCTCGGGTACCATGGTCTTACTCACTGAGTGACTGAACACTGGCTGTGCAGACTGGATCCGACAGCTGCAGGCAGTCAAGGAAGCAGAAAGTAATTTGAACTTAGTTGTGTCACGTGGTCTGTCTTACAGCTGCTGACTAGTAAGTTCACTTTTACTGCCGGTGTCCTCTTTGACTGCTAGATGAGATCCGCATATCGATTTCCCCCTATGTCATTTGAAGACAAGGTAAAAACAGAACTCCTCAGAACTTTTCTCCTAAACCCTATCTTAAAACAGTGGCCTGTCAGTAGGAGACGATGAACAAACATTATCGCTCATTTAGCCCTTGCAGCCAGTGCCTCATTGAAAGCAATACTGAGTGATTACTATTTCTCAATATAGTTTGTGAACCTTCATACTTATTTATAATTAAGGGACACAAAAGAGCAAAAATAAAATGCTTCAATACATTGACCCAATCATGGATGGCATATGTAAATAAACACCACCAGCTGGAGCTCACTTTAACTATGTGTTTAACCCGTGTGCAGCTGTTAAACACATAGGTATGTGCAAGCAGTAGTTCAACAATAAAACATCTTAAAAATACAATAAAAAAAAAGTTACACACTGACCAAAAAATATTATGGCTAATAAAAGGCCTAAAACCTGGGGGGTAAGGTGAGGGGGGGGGGGGGCAGCAGAATTTTGAGTGCCTAGGGCAGCACAAAACCTAAATATGCCACTGTTAAGAACTATTGATTGATCAACATAATACACATTGGGCTCTATGCTATCTTGGTTTGCGCACTTATATGAACTGAAGGCTAGCACGGAAACAGCTGCATATAGGGGGTTTGTAAATCAGCCCCCATGCCTGTTCATAGAGCTATGTTTGAATACTGGTGCATGGCCCTCATTAAATGTGAGTTTATGCCGCAGTAAAACAGTTATAACTTTTACTAGAAGTTTATTGCAAAAATGCATCTATTTTAAATTTAAATACACCCATACAAATTTAAATGTTGATCTTTCTATCCCTTTAAATGACAACTAGAGATGTGCATTCATTTTGATGAAACAAATATCCGAATGAATGCACTAATGAAAATTAAAGAAAAGAAAAATAATACTAGAAAAAATTATCAGTATTTATTTGTTTCCTTTAATTTTTAAGAGGCTAATAATTATTTTAAAGCACTCTGGAGAGCGTGCAAATCGATCCTCTTGTTGCCAGAGCTCCGGTTGCGATATCAGGAAGCTTAACACTCGACTTCCAGGACCTGACACTACGGTACAATATACAAAGCATGATAAGACTGGTCGTGCAATAATTTGAGTTAAACAAACCACTGCTATATATTTTTTCTTCAACCATCTTATATTTAGTAAACATACAGTTCCAAAATAGCATGTGGTTATTATTTGACTGCCTATCGTAACCAAAACATTGTTGCATTTTAACAACATTGTTCTATTGCCAAATCATTTACTACCAAGTGAATTAGTAAAATGGTAATATTTATCTATCTTTTTGTACATCAGGTTATATGCCACATAGAGAGCTTAGAACAATTAGTATCCATTTATGTCCATTTGAAGACAAACATTCTAAATATACAGTGCTATAACACTGCTACTTTGCAATCTAACAATTAACTATTTCACATATATATTGCAACATCACTTGATAGACAATTTTACAATTTCAATCATACTGTTACTTTTGTAATAGGTGAATAATACTTGTATAGTCACCACATTTATTCTAGATAATATAGTGGAACATTTTTTTATTAAAGGGACACTAAACCCAAATTTTTTCTTTCATGATTCATATAGAGCATGCAATTTTAAGCAGCTTTCTAATTTACTCCTATTATCAATTTTTCTTTGTTGTCTTGCTACCTTTATTTAAAAAAGAAGGCATCTAAGCTAAGGAGCCAGCTAATTTTTGGTTCAGAACCTGGACAACACTTGTTAAATGGTGGGTGCATTTAGCCACCAATCAGCAAGCATAACCCAGGTTGTAAACCAAAAATGGGCCGGCTTCTAAACTTTTTTGCTTTTCAAATAAAAAAAAAACATTTTTGCTATTCAAATAAAGATAGCAAGAGAATGAAGAAAATTTGATAATAGGAGTAAATTAGAAATTTGCTTAAAGTTGCATGTTCTATCTGAATCATACAAGAAAAAAATTGGGTTCAGTGTCCCTTTAAGTTTAACAGTCAAAAAGAGATTTATTTTTTTAAAGCACTTGTTTTGACAGTAGTTTGTAGGTAATTTTGCTTTCCAAATGCAATTGATGGTTTTTTTAAAAAAGATAATTGAAATTAAATGGCAAAATTAAACTTTAGTTAAAGCCAATATAAAGTGGCATAAAAGTGTATTTAAAATGCACCGCAGTGCAATGTACTTAGAAGCATTTTTACAATATATACAAATATGTACTTCTGAGAAAAGTTAGCACAGATTTTGTCATGCACAGTCTGCAAAGCATACACAAGTAATATGTATCTTGTAGCCACTCTTTATCTAAATACCTGACAAAGGGATCTTAGGACAAGATGTGTCATGAAGCAAATGCCCCTGATTGGTTGCATACTGGCTCAGTGTTTAAATCTCTGCTTCATACACCCTTTAGCCTACTTGGTTTTAACGGATGAAAATCACCCTGGATTCATTTTACCAGGGTTATTGATAAGTCTTACACTCACGCAATTTGTAAATAGTAAATTTGGGTAACAAACGTGCCTCACAATATGCAATCAACGGCGTACAGGTTCACATGTCCTGCCTATTTGAAAATGAAGAAATCTTGCTCTTAGGGATCGATTTATTAATGGCCGAAAGCAGCCAAATATATCTGTTTCAGGCATCACCTCTGAGGCGGCGGACAGCAATCAGCCCGATCGGATATGATCGGGTTGATAGACACCCCTTGCTAGCGGCCGATTGGCCGTGAATCTGCAGGAGGCGGCATTGCACAAGCATTTCTAGTGAACATACATTGAAAAGTACAGTTACACTCATAATAACACTGTCTAATACAATTATTTACACAAAAATGCATTAAAATGTTATAAGGGCTCACAGATTTGAAGTCTCAGGCATTAGAAGAAAAAAAATGGATGTAACATAGAGATACATACATTTACATGTCTAAAGATGTATATCTACAAGGCTTTAAATTTACGCTCTTTACTAGCCATTGGCGAGTGGAAATTTAATGGTGGCAACTGAAAGTTAGTTAGTGAAAAAATATACATTCTTATTGCAGCATTGACAAACACACATTTTGGGCTAAGTGCTAAAAATATTATCTGAAGGGATATTATGTATCCTAGAAAGAGCAAGGATACGTTATTCCTCTAGGGTTGTAGGAACACCATTAGTGCTTAGATTGCTACATCTGAGAGGGTAAACGGGGGCAGAGAGAGAGATTGGAGAGGAGAAGTATAAGTGGAGAAGAAGATAGTTTTACGAGACAGTGGAGAAAAAAAAAGATATGAGAGAGGGGAAAGAAAGAGTGTAAAGAGAAGATATGGTGAGAGGAGAGAGTTTAGAGAGAGAAGGGGGGAGATCATTTATTAAAATAAAATCTCCGGGTCTGCTATGACCTTCCATGACTATCAGCACTCTGCATTCTCTCAGTTCAACAACTTGCAATTTCTATCCAGCTGTTGTCATACCTAGAACCACCAAGTTGATGTTGCTAACTGTTATGCACTTAATTTTGTTAATATATTACTGTATGTAGCAATATTTAATTTGCAAAGAGGGGGTGGAGTAATGGGTGTGGTCAGGTATTGGAGGGGTTTAGAAGTGGCGAGTAATATTCCTGAAATTGAGCCCTGATTATCTATATATGTTTATATGTGTGTACTTATGTATTTACATATTAATATTTGTATATGTAAATACATATGTATAGTGCATTGGAGCTCAGTTAAGTAGCTGAAACCATGAAAAATCGCATTTATGCAATATTCATATTTAATAAATTGTTTAACTGTGTTTGTACCATAAATATTTCCCATTCAAATGTTCTTCACACAGAGGTAAATGCTCTAAGTATTTGTAAATACATATTTGTATATATATATATATATATCTTTATATATCTATACCTTTATACAATCATCTATATATTTATATGATTTGAATAGCCAATAGAATTTCATTAGCTCTCATCCTATTGGCTGTTTTGAACAGCCAAAAGGATTTCAGTAGCTCTCATCCTATTAAATGATTTGAATTTCAAGAATCAAATCAGCCAATAGGAATGCAAGGGACGCCATTTTGAAAAGGCTCCCTTGCATTGAAGATCCAGTGTACGGCAGTGACCGTATGAAGAGGATGCTCTGCGCTGGATGTCTTCAAGGATGGATCTGCTCCGCGCCGCCGAAATGAAGACAGAAGACGCCGCCGGAATGAAGATAAAAGGATGCCACCTGGATGAAGATAGAAGATGCTGGCGGATAAAGACTTATCACCGCCTGTATGAGGATGGATGTCTGGACTTCAGAAACAGTGAGTGGATCTTCGGAGGTTAAAAGAGCTGAATGCCCTTTTCAGGGCTATGTAAAAAAGCTGAATGCCCTTTTAATGGCAATGCCCATACAAATGCCCTTTCAGGACAATGGGTAGCTTAGGTTTTTGTTATAGTTAGGTTTTTTATTTTGGGGGGTTGGTTGGGTGGTGGGTTTTACTGTTGGGGGTCTTTGTATTTTTTCAAGGTAAAAGAGCTGATTTCTTTAGGGCAATGCCCACAAAAAGCAATGTTAAGGGCTATTGGTAGTTTAATGTAGTCTAGGGGGTGTTTTTATTTTGGGGGGATTTTTATTTTTATAGGGCTATTAGATTAGGTGTAATTGTTTTTATTTCTGATAATTTCCTTTGTTATTTTTCGTAATTTAGTGTTTGTAATTTTTCGTAATTTGTTATTTTTTTGTTTTTTGTAATTTTAGACTTAAATTGTTTTAGTAGTGTTAGGTTTTTTTAATGTGTAATTTAGTTGTTTTAATTGGTAGTTATTTCAATTTTAGTATAATAGTTTAGTATAATAGTTATGTTAGGTTAATTGTTAGTTTAAACTTAATTTCACAGGTAAGTTTTTATTTATTTTAAGATAGGGATATTGTATTTTTAATTTAAAGTTAGAGGGTGATAGGTTTAGGGGTTAATAGTTCAATTTATTAGTGGCGATATGGGGGGGCTGGCAGTTTGGGGGTTAATAGGTTTAGTTAGTGGCGGCGGTGTCGGAGAGCAGCGGAAGAGGGGCTAATAACTTTAATATAGTGGCGGGGATGTGGGTGGGCGGCAGATTAGAGGTTAATAAGTTTTAAATAGTTTTTGTGATGAAGGACCTCAGTTTAGGGGTTAATAGGTAGTTTATGGGTGTTAGTGTACTTTGTAACAGTTTAGTTATGAGTTTTGTGAAACATTTTTGTTGTGCAAAACTCATAAATACTGCTCTCAGATGGCAGAATGGATCATGTCGGTATAGGCTGTAACGCAGGCGTTTTAGCCTCATCGCCCAACTTGTAATACCGGCGCTATGGAAATCCCACGCAAAAACGTCATTTTTTTGAGTGCGGAATTGACGTTGCGTTACAGGCAAAATGCTTGCAGTATAGCTATACCGACAAGACTCGTAATGTCTGCGATACAGTTTTTACGCTGAAATGGCCATTTTTTCAGCGTTAAAACCCGTAACTCAAAACTCGTAATCTAGCTGATAGTCTACAGATGTAAACGCTTAATTACCAGTGACACACAGTGCAGGGATTTAAACCCCTAAATACTAGTACCACTTCCACTGATCCAGAGCACAACTATACAAACAGAAAAGCCACAAATGGTGTGATATTGTTTATATACAAATTTATTTTAAAAGATTTGGGTACTCACAAACATATCTATGCTAGAATCACGTTTGTTAAGCATCCTTCGGTGTCGCCAGTTGCGCACGCATCCTCAAAGGAATGTTGGCAGTGCGATGCAGCTAAAAGAATGTTGGCTGCACATGCAGCCAAAAGAATTTGTTGCATCCAGGTGGATTCCAAAAATGGTAGGTGGTGAAAGAATCCACCGAAAACCCCCCTGACATTTTCAGAATCCACCTGGATGGAATAAGCATTAAAAAAAAAAACTGTGAGCTCGCAAAAAGTATTAAGAAAAAAAAAAACAACCAACTACCTAATAAAATTATTAACCCCTAAATCTGCCAACCCCAACATCGCAAACTACCTAATACATCTATTAACCCCTAAACCACCATTAATCCACATAGCTAATTAACCTAATAAATCTATTAACCCCTAAACCACCATTAATCCACATTGCAATTAACATAATAAATCTATTAATCCCTAAACCACCAAACCACACAACTCAAATAACTAATCACTAAGCCCCCTAACCTAAAACCCCCTAAATTAACCCCATTACATAATTTATAATAATCCTAAATTACAATTAAAATAAAAAACCTAACATTACTTTAAAAATAAAAAAAATAAGTTTAAACTAATCTAAAATTAAACAAAATAAAAAAAGGCTAACATTACACAAAATAATAAACCACATTATCCAAAATACAAAAATTAAACCTAATCCCTATGAAAATAAAAAAAAATAAAAATAAAAAAAACACCCCCTAATCTAAGAATAAACTACTTTTTTTGTAGGACATTGCCCTAAAGAAATCAGCTATTTTACATTAAAAATAAACCAAGTCCCACCAAACCCCCCAAAATAAAAAAAATCTAACACTAAAAAAACTAAACTACCTATTGCCCCTAAAGGGTTGTATGGGTATTGCCCTTAAAAGGGCATTCAGCTACAGCACCCAAATCCCTAATCTTAAAAATACTCCCCCCCCAAAAAAAACCCCCCTAATACTAAGCCCCAAATAGGTACTCACGTTTCCTGAAGTTCGGCAGAGGTCTTCTTCCAGCGGGTCCATCATCTTCTATCTTCATCCACAGCGAAGACAGCATGGAGCGGAGGTGCGGAGCGGTCTTCACAGATGTGGCACTCCTCGGCTGTGGTCCTCTGTGACGGCAGCGTGGAGGCTCCTCTTCATGCGATTGTCTGCCGCACACTGAAGATTGAATGCAAGGTACCCCATATTTATTGGGTATCTTGCATTCCTATTGGCTGATATTTTAAAATCAGCCAATAGAATGAGAGCTAATTAAAATTATAGGATTTCAGAGGCTCTAATCCTATTGGCTGATTTCAAAATTTCAGCCAATAGGAAAGCAAGGTACCCCAAATTTATTGCGGTACATTGCATTCAATCTTCAGTCTACGACATACATCAGATGAAGTGGAGCCTCCATGCCGCTGAGGAACACCTCCACTGCTTCCACCGCCTCTGAGGATCACCGATGAGGATCCAGGCATCGGGAACACAGCTCCGCACCTCTGCTCTGTGCCGCCTTCACTCTGGATGAAGATAGAAGATGATGGCTCTGTCTGGAAGATGACCTTCTCCGCCGGACTTCAGGAACAGTGAGTACCTATTTGGGGCATAGTTTTAGGCTTTTTTATTTTATTATTTGGGGTGGGTTTTTTAAGATTAGGGTTTTTTGGTGCTTGAAAAAGAGCTGATTGCCCTTTTAAGGGCAGTAAAAGAGCTGAATGCCCTTTTAAGTGCAATAAGAATCCAAATGGAGGAACAGCACCACAATGATAATGCTATAAAGTTGCTTTAGTGGGACATCAAAAAACACAGCACGACGTTTCGGTCCTAATAGACCTTAATCATGTGACACATGATTCTTTTTGGATTTGAGGTTTGGCAGAACCTGGGAATGTGCACACTTGCTGCTGCAGTACCTATGCTGTGCCCTTCTTATTACTTTTAAGTGCAATGCCTATACAAATGCCCCTTTAGGGGCAATGGGTAGTTTATTTTATTTTTTTAGTGTTAGTTTTTTTATTTTCGGGTTTGGTGGGTGGGGGGTTTAAACTGTTAGGGGGATTTAGTATTTTTTAGAGTTAAAAGAGCTGTTTAACTTAGGGCAATGCCCTACAAAAGGCCCTTTTAAGGGCTATTGGTAGTTTAGTATTAGATTAGGGGGGTGTTTTGATTTTGGGGGATTTTTTATTTTTATTGGGGTATTAGTTTAGATTTAATTTTTTTTTATTTTGGATACCTTTGTTTATTTTTTCTGTAATCTTATTTTTTTTTTATTTTTTGTAACTTTAGCTTGGGGGGGTTGTAGTTTTTAAACATAGACTGCCCTCTGGGCAGGCTTATCGCCTAGTAATCAATAAATGCATTTGAAAAATCTCCCGGTAGCTCCTGGAAGCTCCTTGTCGGTACAGATCCCCATTTGGCACTTTTCTGTCTTTATAGTTGTGCTCTGGATCCATGGAAGAGGTATTTTGTTTAAAAAATCTGCAAGACAAGCAGTGTGTCTGAAGGAGTGGCACTTGAGAAACATGCAAATTAGAAGTTATTTACAACAAGGAAACAATTGTTTCAAATATTGCTACTAACCCAAAAGATAGGGAGCAATGAATAGTAGTAAATGGATCATACTCAGATTGGAAAAAGGTAATCAGTGGAGTCCCCCAGGGATCAGTACTGGGCCCTGTTCTTTTAATATTTTTATAAATGACTTGGAGCAAGGATTAAATAGTGACATCTCTATTTTTGCAGATGATACTAAGTTAAGTAAGGTCATTAGGTCAGAGCAGGATGAACTTTCGTTGCAAAGGGACCTGCAAAAATCAGAAGTATGGGCAGGTAAATGGAAAATGAGATTTAATGCGGGAAAATGCAAGGTTCTACATTTTGGAAGTAAAAATAAGCAGGCAAAATATTATTTAAACGGGACAAGACTTAGCCAAACAGAGGAGGAAAGGGATTTGGGAGTAGTAATAGATAACAAGCTAAAGATGGGTGCACAATGCAGGGCAGTCGCTTCAAATGCTAATAAGATACTAGCATGTATTAAAAGAGGCATTGATTGAAGGGAGGAAAGCATAATTCTGTCACTATATAAAGCCCTGGTTGGACCTCACCTTGAGTATGGAGTGCAGTTCTGGGGACCAATCGCAAAAAAAGATATTGCAGAACTAGAAAAAGTTCAGAGAAGGGCCACAAAGCTAATAAGGGGATTGGAGAATTTAAGCTATGAGGAGAGGCTAGCCAAACTGGGTCTGTTATAAATATATTCAAGGCCCATATACAGAGATGGCAGAAGCTCTGTTTATTCCAAGAAAATTGTTTGTGACAATTTAAGTTTGGAGGAAAGGAGATTTAATCTCCTGCAACGGGAACTTTTTTTTTACTGTAAGAGCAATAAAATTGTGGAACTCATTACCAAAGGAGGTAGTGAATGCCAATACCCTAGATACATGTAAAAATTGTTTGGATACATTTCTGTCTATAAACAAAATTCATAGATATGATTGATAGTATTAAATGGGCAACCTTTTAGTGGGATTATTTAAGCTTAACTGGAGCTTGTAAGTATTTTAGATTTGTATAGGTTGAACTTGATGAACTTCAGTCTTTTTTCAACCTCATCTACTATGTTACTATGTTAACTTGCAACTATTCCCTCTTCAAGAAATATGAAGTAATACTGTGACATTGTTTTTCTGGACATTGCGCTAACATTTTTTTTATTTCCTAAATACAAGTGTGGCACAAAGTACAGGCCTGTTAGTAGAATGCAAAGTACAAGGGTTATCATGTATATTGTCAGTAACAAACAATGCAGGATATGGACCCCCTTATCACGGTTATTAGTGACTAGTGCAGAGATTAAACTATTTACCGGAAACACAAGAACAGAGCATGTGTTAAATCATCTTTCCTGTGTGGCATACACTTTCCTCTGTATGGTCTGACCCACAATCGTCATGTGTAAATTATGTCATGAATGAGTTTAATGATAATGCTGATTATATACCTTCTTTTCCAGAGGCTCTCTGGGTCAGGCAGGCCATGGGACCTCTGGGCAGATGGTGGACATGTTGTGAGTGGGCCAGGAAATGTCATGAGCAGGCCAAGGTGTAGATTGGGTAGATTTGGTGCATCCCCTGCAAACGTTTGCTCTTGCCAAAGAGGTGGTGGCTCTACAGTGAGCAAACGCCCCAACACTTGCCAATTGCACAAGATCCATGACGCTCAGGAAGTCTGTGATTATTTACTTCCATCCACCATAGACATCAATTTGCCAGGCAGAGGGGTAATTGAAGGAGTAGATAAGCCTTAGACACTAGAGAGGTGTATTTTTGTAAAGGCACAAGGTATATATCAGGTGTGTCCAAAAAGTTCAGACAGTACGTAAGTACAAACCATTATATCACACACCCTCTCAGTAAAGAAATGTAAACATTTTTTTTTTTTTTTAATAATAATTTTTATTGAGATATAATGATAACAAGCAGTAATAATAGTCCAAATATAGGCACAGACAGCAATAAAATGTAAGTGAAATATGGGAGAAGTATCATCAACATTGTACATATTAAACATACAAACATGAGAACCATTGGGAAGTAGAAAGACAACATTCAGTTAGATTTCTGACAGTATATTATAACCAGACTAGTATACTCCCATGTAGCTTAAGTATGTTTGCCTCACTAACTGTGCTGAAGATATATAGAGGACTAACGAAAACTTATATGGACCTATTATGAAATCTCTTTTTTTTTTTAATATATAATATCGCTGTAAGGTAACTACTGGACCGGTCACTTTTGGACCAACTGATGCACTAAAGAAAAATTAAATAGTAGTTAATTAGGGGCCACTCTTGGGCCACATGTAAAAAAAACAAAAAAAACAAAAAAACAAACAAAACAAAAATAAAAAAAACTAGGGGGGGGGGGATGAGTTAGTAAATTTTGGGCCACATAATGAAGCCGGTGTGTAAAACAGACAATAAGGGTGAGATGCTGACATTTGAGAACTCTGTAGAAACAAAGCATGTAAAGAAATAAAATATTACTCATGGACAGGGTCTAGCTAGCATTTATGGATCAAACAATATGATTTGAATAGTACTATATAAGGATTAAATAAAAGTGTAGCTGCATTAAATCAAATTAAAGGGAGCAGAGGGCTCAAGCATATACAATAGATGCCCTGCGAGGAGCTGTATGCAGGGGGAGCTTGGTACTAAATTCCAGGAAATAAACTTACGTGGGCTTGAACTAATTCTGCTCAGAGAGAATATATTATTTGTACATAGATAAGGTTGCACCATTTAAAACATATATGCATTTATAATACTATAGACATAACAGAACTAGTATACATTACTGTTGCGTGTGCAGCCCCCAAGAATAATTAACTTCAAATACTTAACTTAAATAGTTGCATATCCGTTGAGGATTCAAAATAATTATGAACCCATCCTGACTGAATGTTAAACACTAATACACTATGCCCAACTTAACAACTGAGCTACCTAACCATTTTTTGTTGCCGGTTTAAGTATCCAGCGAAGTCCTGCAAGAGCATCAGCTGTTTTAACGAGAGCGGGTAAAATATAACTAAACAGCATGGAATGTATTTAACTTTAACAATAGACCTGGTCTGCCTTTAATTTTAATGAGCATTGTTAGTTCAGTGACTAGAACATAAAGGCTGCAGTTGGTCTTATGCCAGATCTTACGGTAAAATTCACATGGGATCAGCATATCTCAGCTCTGCTCTGCTCCGGTGTGACATTTGGTCTATCAGCAGGGGATGACTGCACAGGATACTGTCCCCGGCACAAGTCCTCCGTGCAGGCATGGAGGGTCGGGAGGTGCACATAATCCCAAAAGTCAAAGCTATATGTAGCCAAAAAAGAATTAGGTCCCAATGTGGGGTCAAATAAAGTTTCCACAAAAAGTCACCATAGGATCCTGTACTTGCCGCATAGCCGTCTGAGCAAAGTATGTGCTCCCCAGACCCGGCCATAGTCTGAACTTCCACGTGGAGCGCAGCTTACCCAATGCCCTGTCGCCGGTCTCTGAAGGCTCTCGCAGGAATAATGCGTCGGACAGCCAAACGATGTCTCTCTGTAGTCAGCAAACAACGGCTCTCCCGGGGCCCCGGGACAGAAGAGGGAAGTTTCTCCAGATGAGGTACATGATTTCTATCTCTGGGCAGTATTGTGGTTAGGCCCTTTCCCTTTTCTATAGTCATGTCAGGCTGTAAGTGCTTAGCGAGCCGTTTTACATCTATCCCTGGAGCATCTGCTGGTGTTTGGTTCGTCTCATCTAGCAGGTCAGCCCTCCTCACATTAACCGGCCACCTCGTCATTTCGACCCTTGAAGGGGTGATGGAGCATTCTACTTGCTTCTGCAATGCCGTGCTCCGCCTAGACTCCAACGGGCTCTCAAGTGCTGTGTATACTTCGGTAGTCAGAGCTCTTTCTATCTTGTTCACTGCTGTGCTCTCAACAATGTCCAGGGTTACCGCTCCGCTGACCGTGGGAGCTGTGTCTGGGTTCTGGCGTGTAGATGTGTCATTCCAGGCCTTATGTATACACTTAGATAGGTTCAAAAAGTGCTCTTGCAATATGCGTTGCATGTCCTGTGTAGTAATGGCATTGTTAGGAGCACCCATATTGTCATGTAATTGCATGAACAATTTGCAAAAGTAGCAGTAATTAGTACTGCGCGTAACCCCAGTCACCTAGGGGGGGGAATGTGCGAAAGCCCCGGCTTCACGAACTGCTTGACACCAGAGACATGCAGCAGCCGCGTGGCCTAACTGCAGAGTACAGGCAGAGATGTGAATCCAAAGAGTTTCCCCCAGGATTATCAATTTCTTGAATCCTATAGCAGTCTGCTGGTCTCCGGTCACAAAATAATACACTCTCCATATGAAAAACAATAAATATCATATAAAACTCTGTGACAGAACCAGGAGCTCCCACAAGACACGTCCTGCCGCTACAGCTGTAGGCTCCGCCCCTGTAAACATTTATTTTACACAAGTATATCCTGAAACACTAGTGTGGTCTCAATTAAAAAAAAAAGAAAAAAAAGTGTGATTCAGCACAAGAATATTAATTCCTGTGTTAAACAACTTTGCATGCAAACATAGCACATACTTAAGTAGATGACACTTGTAAACATCATAAAAAAATACCATCTCACTTAAGTACAGAACCCCTGGTATACATAGTACTACCATATTGTGGAAGCTTGTCCCTAGTAGTCAATAAAGATATAAACAAGTGAGCTTTAATACCTTGGTATTCATTTCAGATTAACTTCCAGCAGCTGCTTCATAAGAAAATGAAACTCTTGCAACGGAACTTTTTTATGCAATCGCTTTTTTAACTTATTTAGTTGCTTCTTTTTCATAGTAGAGCATTTATATAATGTCCATTTAATGATGGTTTTTGCTTTTTATTACTGAGTAGTAAAATTAACAACTGTAATAACATCTAAGTCTATGTTTTATGCAGCAGTATTTATAGCTCACCATCTGTCTATACCATCTGGAGTATGTGGGGTGGAAATAGTTTTAAAGAGAGGTAACACCCCGGGGTAGTTACACATCAATGAAAGACAATCTGACCCTCTTAAGTCTTTTGCAGAAGTACTGACCATGAATGACTGTTTATGTCTATTATAAATAGGCTGACCATATTGCCGCTTTAAAAAGTGATACATATGAAAAATACATATGTCAAGGCTGTTTTCAGGGATGTTTAAAGAAATGTTTTGTATAAGAACCCTGACATATATATTTTTCATATGTGTCCCTTTTTAAAGCGACAATATGGTCACCCTAATTATAAACAACACTCTCCCCTTCTAGTGTCCAAATCAGACCTCCCTAATAAGTAAATGCTTAAGAGTTTATGACACGCAAAGATTCCTAAGTGAGTGCAGTAGTGATTTTTTAATGCCACCCATGCTACTTCTTTACAATACAATGCAAACAATGCAAATATATATTAAATAAACATAACAAGATCAAACATATGGAAGAGACAAGGAAGGAATTCAAACAAACGTTTGTTATTCAGAGGAAGTTTACAATAAAAAGAAAAACCTACCAGAATTATGAAAGTTTAATTGTGACTTCTATGTCCCTTTAATAAACTGATATTTCTATGTTTAGCCATCACAATATTTAAAGAACAGTTAAAAAGCCTAAATACTAAAGCCAGACCTATTGCTTCTTACAATTATACATCTGTCTCTTATATCTGCAGAATATCTTTCCATCCATCAACCTATATGTGCACAGAGTATGTACATTTGCTTAGCCTTCACTTTGCACCTGACATTTGTATGGAACACATTACAGAAAATGACCTTATGATCATGCTGCTCGTGTTTTAGAATGGCATATTCACACTCCGTACCTGTCAATTTACCTATGCTTCTGTATGCGGGTGGCACTGTAGACATTTATACGTCTGGAATTAAACAAATAGAAATGCACAGTCTGCTTCAGAGACATTGATGGTGTTTTGATAATTGGTGTCTGTACTGAAGAAGAATACAAAATCACTTACTATTTGCATATGAAAGAACAAATTTAATTCAAATTACTATTGTCAATAACAGAAACATTCTATTCTGGAATAGTAGTTTTTTCCTTTTTAGATTCTACTTATCAATACAGAAAATTATACACTGTTTAGTAATTTAATTCTAAGCACTGTTGGGTACTTAAAAACTGGTTATCACTGGCAATGAGATTCAAGTGATACAAACTCTTTCATGATGCCAGTTATTTATATTGTTACAAAAATAAATAAATATATTTAGAACATTTGAAGTCCCTGTGTTTTAGTGTCTAGGGCCTCTATTTATCAAAGTCTGGTGGACCTGATCGGACAGTGCGGATCAGGTCTGCCAGACCTCGCTGAATAAGGAGAGCAATACGCCCTCCGTAATCAGCATTGCACCAGCAGCTCACAAGAGCTGCTGGTGCAACGCCGCCCCCTGCAGAATCACGGCCAATCGGCCGCCAGTAGGGGGGTGTCAATACGATCGGGTTGAATTGCAGTGATGTCTGTCCGCCTGTTAAGAGCAGGCAGACAGGTTATGGAGCAGCGGTCTTTAGACCGCTGCTTCATAACTGGTGTTTCTGGCGAGCCTGCAGGCTCGCCAGTAACACGGGACCTCAAGCTCTATCCGCAGCTTGATATATATGCCCCTATGTATTTGAAGAACTTGCAGGTTGCCACCTTCCAATTATGTTTAACTCGAGTATTAAATCATCATATTTTAATTAACTTCTCCTAAGATGAGTACAATGTGTTGTCATCTCCTCTTTGTGACCTTCTGATACAAATAATTATCCCTCTGTATCTAGCAGTAGAATGAGGGGGGGTTACATATCCCTTCTCATGCTTTGAATCCCAGCAGCAGTGTTTAAATGAGGAAGTGCTCATGGTGTATTGGCAGCAGGTGTTATGAACCTGATTGTCCCCCATACCACTTAGCCATATATACATGATGGACAAACAAAAGAGTGGAAAGTGAAAGGCTGCATATTCCTCTATGAGTGTAGATTGCAGCCACCTACTACCAACTTCCAGGTAGTTCATGCTCCTTTAAGAGGTCAAGTTTGTTGAATTAGATAAATCTAAAAATCCTATTACAAACCGAGTAAAGAATGTTTTATAAATTACTGGAATAATGTTGGCTATTTAACAGCACAGGTGCTTTCTGTGCAGTGTATTAAAAGAAAGAATAGAAAACATACAAAAACAGGTCTACTTATTGCTCATTGATAGGAAAGGAAATCCATTTAACATTGCTCTTGGAATGTATAGGAAGTGACCCCTTTTGTAAATAGGCACCAGTCTGTGTGAGACTGATTAATCATTTGTGCACTTTAATTCAGACCTTTTTTTTCTTAAATTAATCTATTGCTGACAATAAGCTTTCATTTAATGACAGAGATCAAATAGGGTGCTGTCTGTAAAAGAATGAAAATGTTTATTTTGATCACTGTGTTCCAGAGATCATTACAGACCTTATTTATAAGAACACCAATGCAAATAAATTTTAATATAAAAGAGATTATAGTGGTAAACAACTGCTAAGTGACCTTTACTGCAGGTACAAGTGCTCATTAAGACTAGCAGATTAGCCATTTATCCATACTTTATATGCAGCCTGTACACTGATTTAAAGTCATGAGAGCCTATGACTGGATTGTTTGTTGTAAATAAGATAGAAGGCAGCTATGAAGTTAGGTATCTTAATGATTTATTTGTTACACTTAAATTGTTATATTTATGTTTTAAACTTGTTTATCATATTGCCATCTAGGCAGTAATTATTCTATATACATTAGAGGGCATTTAAGGAACATTCTAGAGAGTTTATTTTTAGTTTCTAAAGCTCCGAAGCTGGTGTGAACATGCATAATACATGACACCCCCTCCTATTGCGCAATTATTCTCCCTTTTCCCTTTCGGTTCTCAATCTCCTACCGTGAAGTCACAGTGAAGTCAATAAATCAGCCTTTGACTCTAGAGGTAACTGACAGGTTCAATTTATTTCAATGCACTTGTCCAAAGTAACAGTGATATACCAGGGGCCCCTTGTTTTACAGTGGACAATATAAGACTAAGGATACATATTTTTGTCACAAGTCACTCATGGGTAAATAAATAGTTATATATTCGGATCTCTCACCACTACAAATTGGTGGCAGGTGTAGTTTCATGGTTTTAATTATTAATTGCAGAAAATATCGGTACAATTAAAATCCATGACACTGGTTGTCAAACCACATGTGGACGTGTTTATAAATTTACATTTAACGTACTGCATAAAGCTATGGTAGCTTGATGCTGCAGCACATCTTCTTGTATCTATATATGTATAGAAAATCTGCACTGTAATAAAATAAATACACATTACTAAATAAGTGTAGAAAATAAGTATGAAAAATATCAATTAAAATAAGCTGTATGTATCTGTATCTGTAAATTCCACAGGTTCTAACATAATTACCTGACTAATCTCTATTAGGTTTGATCCACTTTTTTTTCTTTCTAAATGCCTTATTTACAAGTAGTAACCTCTGTGTCTGCACTATCTTAACGTTCGCTGGTAAAGAGGCAAATTTGCCCCTTTACCAGCCATTACAAGTGGCTGTTTAATGCTACTGGAAGTTCACTTTTACACTTACCGTTGGAAATCATTAACCAGAGATCAGACCTCTGGTTAACAAAAATTTTTTTGCCCTAATTGCCCCCAAAATAAAGAGGGCAGTCATATAGATAACATTGTGCTGACGCACATGAAGTTACCTAGGAGCCAGCACTGATTGGCTAAAATGCAAGTCTGTCAAAAGAACTGAAATAAGGGGACAGTTTGCAGAGGCTTAGATACAAGGTAATCACAAAGGTAAAAAGTGGCTAATTTTGAAGGCTATTTGTGGTCTCAAATAAAAGCTCACAAAACCTTAAAAGCATACACCCCTATACATTAGGGGGCAATTTATTGTGTAAAAAGTTAAAAGAAATAAAAACAATCTGCAACATGTTTCTCAGTGCTTCTGGCACCGTTTCATCAGGCAGTTGATACAAACAAATGGATATCACAACATAAAGCATTTGGCACCAAACAGCAATTAGGGGTGTCCAATACCTGTGTGTTGTTCTACACAAATGGTCATGATTGATTATGGGCTACTGCTGTGTGCTTCACTAAATTAACCCCTTCTGACCACCGCTCTAGCATGGTGGCTGCTAAACATTCATTGTTTATTCCAATATAAAAAAAGATTACCGATCACCACATTTCAATATTTCTTTGTCCCCATAACTCCATATGGGCAGGGTGGTAACAAAACTATTACCTTTTTTCCAACTCGCCAATCAATTTGTCTCACATGTGCTGTAACAGCTTCCGCATTCTCTGATATCCGCAATCTCTGACATCTGTAGCATGTGACTATACGTCACTAACCAATCAGTGTCAGGAAGCAGAGCTGTCACAACATTACCATGGAGACAAGCCAAATATAAAGTTAGCCATAACGGGCTATATAGGGCGAATCAGAAAATGGAAAGACCTTAAACGATTCCTACTTTTTAACAAACAACAAAAGTTTTTCCTCCGAACATCAAAAATATAAATACAGACAATATTGGTAAAATGTGCATACACACACATAAATAGCGTAATATTCCGCATTAGTTACACATTAATTCTATCACATTGCCATAGGGATTATATCAAGAAATCATGTCTTATATTAAACTGACTACATGAAAGGGATACAAATACCCATAAAGTCCCACACAATACTAGATAGCTAATCCTATATATCAAGAAAACTAGGTAAATAACTAATCTTACCTATGACATAAATATGTGCATGCAAAGATGTTAAAATTCTGCCAAGTCTATGTTCTCATTGAGACCCTCAGGAGACAGGGTTCTCAATTTCCATATCCAGTAGATCTCTCTCTGGCAGAGTCTATTGAACCGATAATAATAAATAGACTTGGGAATAAATACAATAGGGATGATTTTATACATATCCTACCTACCCTCATGTTTATGAATACTGTGGAAGGACACACTGTTTATTGTATTTTTTCATTATATTTCTTAAGTGTTCCCCCCAGCGTGTTCTTAAGGCCCTACTGGTGTGGCCATAATATTGTTTCCACATACACATGTGACCAGATATATCACATATGTACTTTCACATGTCATCCTAGTTTTAATGTGGAACATCTCTCCTGTAGTATTTGACCTGAAAAATGTTTCCCTATGACTAATAAAACTGCACGTGAGACATCTACTCTTGCCACATTTCAAAAAGTAAATTTATGCTTACCTGATAAATTGATATCTTCTATGATACGACGAGTCCACGGATTCATCCTTTACTTGTGGGATATTATCCACGTCGCAGCCTTACAAATCTTTTCAACAGAAGCATAGTTTTTAAAAGCCCATGTGGAAGCCACCGCTCTAGTAGAATGAGCTGTAATCCTTTCAGGAGGCTGCTGTCCAGCAGTCTCGTATGCCAAACGGATGATGCTTTTCAGCCAAAAAGAAAGAGAGGTAGACCTCTACATTTTCCAGAATAGACAACAAACAGAGAAGATGTTTGACGGAAATCCTTGGTCGCTTGCAAGTAAAACTTCAAGGCACGAACCACGTCCAAGTTATGTAACAGACGCTCCTTCTTAGAAGAAGGTTTAGGACACAGAGAAGGAACAACAATTTCCTGATTAATATTCTTATTAGAAACAACCTTAGAAAGGAATCCAGGTTTGGTACGCAAAACCACCTTATCAGAATGGAAAATAAGATAAGGCGAGTCGCATTCAGAAACTCTTCGAGCAGAAGAGATAGCAACTAAAAACAGAACTTTCCAAGATAGCAGTTTAATATCTATGGAATGCATAGGTTCAAACGGAACCCCTTGAAGAACTTTAAGAACTAAATTCAAACTCCATGGCGGAGCAACAGGTTTACACACAGGCTTAATTCTAACCAAAGCCTCACAAAACGACTGAACGTCTGGGACATCTGTCAGACGCTTGTGCAGTAGGATTGACAAAGCAGAAATCTGTCCCTTTAAGGAACTAGCTGATAACCCCTTCTCCAATCCTTCTTGGAGAAAGGACAAAATCCTAGGAATCCTGATCTTACTCCATGAGTAGCCTTTGGATTCGCACCAATAAAGATATTTACGCCATATCTTATGGTAAATTTTCCTAGTGACAGGCTTTCAAGCCTGAATCAAGGTATCTATGACCAACTCAGAGAATCCCCGCTTAGATAAAATCAAGCGTTCAATCTCCAGGCAGTCAGCCGCAGAGAAACTAGATTTGGATGTTGGAACGGACCCAGAATGAGCAGGTCCTGTCTTATTGGCAGTTTCCATGGTGGTAGAGAAGACATCTCCACCAGATATGCATACCAAGTCCTGCATGGCCACGCAGGTGCTATCAAAATTACTGAAGCCCTCTCCTGTTTTATTCTGGCAATCAGACGAGGAAAGAGAGGAAAAGGAGGAAACACATAAGCCAGGTTTAACGACCACGGTACTGCTAGAGCATCTGTCAGTACTGCTTGAGGATCCCTTGATCTGGACCCATAACAAGGAAGTTTGGCATTCTGATGAGATGCCATCAGATCCAATTCTGGTGTGCCCTATTGATGAATCAATTGTGCAAACACCTCCGGATGGAGCTCCCACTCCCCCGGATGAAAAGTCTGACGACTGAGAAAATCCGCTTCCCAGTTCTCCACTCCTGGGATATAGATTGCTGATAGATGGCAAGAGTAAGTCTCTGCCCATCGAATGATTTTGGAAACCTCTATCATCACTAGAGAACTCTTTGTTCCCCCTTGATGATTGATATATGCTACAGTCGTGATATTGTCCGACTGGAATCTTATGAATTTGGCCGAAGCCAGCTGAGGCCACGCCTGAAGCTCGTTGAATATCGCTCTCAGTTCTAGAATATCTCAGTGCCTTCGGGGAATTCCAGACTGCACCCCAGCCCAAGAGGCTGGCGTCCGTCGTCACTATGACCCATGCTGGCCTGCGGAAACACATTCTCCCAATTTTATGATAAAAGCATCCCAACTTTGCAGCTAAGTTTGCCCCACAAGGAAAGGAATACTTAACCCTTACCAGAAAAAACGGTGTGCTATAAAACGCTTATTTCAATAAAAAACACTCCCTGCACCTCGCCACAGCCCTGCTGTGGCGCCTACCTGCCCTCAGGTGTCTGTAAAATCTGATTAAACCTTTGATTTGGCCCAATACTGCTCTCAAAGGCCCACCGGAGTTGGAGCTTGCTGCTTGTCTGGGAAAAACAACTGCGCAACTGAGGCGCAAAAATAGGCCCCGCCCATCTCACTCGATGTCTCCCAGCCTAAAATAACCACACCAGAGCGGTCTAAAACCTAGCCATGTGGGTTCATATACCCATAAATGAAGCCATGTGTACTTTCTTATACTCAATAAAGTATAAAAACGTCTCTCATAAAAAACATTATCTGTACTCACAAACATAACATCAGTGTCAACCATTTTTTTTTTTTTATAGCCCAATATGCAAGCTAAGTAATACCCCTCTTTATACTAAAGGATTACTGCTTACCCTTTCCCTCATGGGGATACTGTCAGCCAATTCTGAAATAACACAGTCTCTCCAGAAAAAAATGACTGAACATACCTCACTGCTTATAGCATGAAAAACATTCCTCACACTGAAGTTTCTTAAGTACTCCTCAGCCATTCTGTGGGAACTACTCCGGATCTTAATAACAACTGCTAAGATCATCAGCCTCCAGGCAGAAGTCTTCATTCATCTGCTGCCTGGGAGAAAATAGTACACACCGGTACCATTTAAAATAAAAAACTATTGCTTGAAGAAAATAAAAACTAACATTTTATCACCTCTTTCACTTTACCCTTCCTATTACTTAGAGTAGGCAAAGAGAATGACTGGGGGGGTGGAGTCAAGGGAGGAGCTATATAGACAGCTCTGCTGTGGTGCTCTTTGCCACTTCCTGTTAGCAGGGGGATAATATCCCACAAGTAAAGGATGAATCTGTGGACTCGTCTTATCTTATAGAAGAAATACCTTTCTTGAGGTTCAAGAAACATGAAGTGCTGCCTAATTTTTTGGAATCTTGATAGTTCTTTTTAGTTACCACCATCTTACTTGGGGCTAAAGCATTCTTTAAAGGGACAGTACACTGTAAAATTGTTTTTCCATAAATGTATATTAAATGACTTGTTATACCAACTGCAGAGTATAAAATATTTGAGAAATTGCATTTTCGGGTTTATTTGTTTATCTAATGTAGCTGATTTTGTGCTTTGAAACCACAGCCTATTACAATGGGTTGAGCTTCAGGTGATATCAGATCTCATTATTTTATCACTTTTATGTGCACAGACTTGCTTCCTTATCTTATATTTGTCTAGAAAACCAAAGCTCAATACTTAGAGAGAACAATGGAAAATGATCATTTTATTACTTCACTATCATGCCCCCCACTGAGAGTGTAATCTCTTCTGCTGGCTGTGTTTTTTTAGGCTTGTCAATAGCGTATACGCCAGTATCAAAACTTTCAGTATAGGTTGGGAAACCACAAGCTAAATCAGCTATTTCAAATGCTGAAATATGAGTAAAGGAGCTACTTGCAATAAATTTAATACACTCTAGCAGGTTAAAAGGATCATTGGGAATAATTTAAAGGGGAGAAAGTTTTTGGGTGAACTGTCCCTTTAAAGTCGGACCAATAAAATGCACGTAAGACATCTACTCTTGCCACATTTGAAAATACCTTTCTTGAGGTTCAAGAAACCTGAAGTGCTACCTAATTTTTTTGGATTCTTGATAGTTCTTTTTAGTTGCCACTATCTTACTTGGGGCTAAATAATTCTTTAAAGTCGGAGCCCTTTTGAAGACACATAACAGTTTATCTCCAATTATTTCTTTCAACATTGGGTCACTTTGTAAAATGGGTTAGTACTTCTCAAGACCTGCCAAGTCTCCTTCCATAGCAAATATCAACAACATTTCAAGCCTGCAATAGGCTCTTAGTCATGTAGTGTACACAACTAAGGGCCTATTGCAGGTTTGATACGTTGTTTTTCCTATGGACCCATTAAGGAGACAATAAATGTCCTTTTAAACATATTGGTGGCTGAAATCCTTGCTTCACCTGTAATACCAGTGCACATATACGTGTGTTGGTATTAATAAGTGGAACGCATATATCATTCTTGCGCAAGTGTGATATTGCGCTTCTCTCATAATCTAGCCCTTATGTGAAAGTGTTATGTTTCACATAGATCTTGGATAGAATCCAATGAAAAACTAATTGACAATCAACCGAATTGTTTCTGCTTTCTTGACTATTCTCTGACATCACCCCTTTCTATAAGACCACATAATGGTGACAGTTAAAAACCATGTAAGTACATGTACAGAGAATAAAGTCTGCAGTTAACACCAATGATCAGTACCTTTTCAAAGGGAAATGATTGCATGTGGAAATAAAAAAGAAAACAACCGTAACATAGAGGTCTATTGAGCCATGCAAATTGACTTAAAAAAAAAAAATATAAAAAAAAAATATTGCAATTTTTTTCCCCAGCATTTTTTTTTCACAGCTACGTGTTGTGCAATGGAGAGGCACAAGCAGGTCTGCTGCCCTCTATTACACAACATGCTGCGCCACCTACTGGATGAAAGTGGCTAAGATCATTGCATGGCCTTAAGTGCTTATTTGAGGCTGGCCTCTTTGGGGCTGACCCGGGGGAGCCAATCCAGTGAAAGGCATAAGTCAGGGGAACTTAGGGTTGGGGCTGGATGTTAAATCATATAAAACAAAAAAAAAAAAAAAAAAGAACTTTAATTTATTTTGTTGCTGCTCTGTGCAGCTGCCAGCTTTGCTTCAGTGAAAAGTGAGTTCTGTACTTCCCCCCCAAGTGCAGTGGAATGTGCCACCGTCACTTCCTTACAGAGCAGGAAGAGATGCAGAGAGAGCAGTGATTTAGCCACATTTTATTGAAGTGCTGCAACCTTAGATTTTGCTGAAAGGGATTTTGTTAGTGAAAA
This sequence comes from Bombina bombina, assembly GCF_027579735.1. Lineage (NCBI taxonomy): Eukaryota > Metazoa > Chordata > Amphibia > Anura > Bombinatoridae > Bombina > Bombina bombina. The sequence goes on from NC_069500.1 coordinate 1,072,579,353, forward strand.
TGATAATTTAATGAATGTGGTTTAGTGTTTTTTTTTTACTCTTTTACAGTAGTTTAAAGATCGTTTTTGTATTTTGTTTACTCAAACTTCACACCCACTACCTTAGCAGCTCGCCTCTGTACTCCACACTAGTTTATAGTCTCACTCTCTTTTTGAACTTATGAACTCTCTGTAGCTCTGCAACTGTGTTTTCTCACAACATTATCTTACTATTATGCTGTTTGTATGGATAAGTTGTTATTTGACCAGAGTAAGCTAGACCAACAGCATGGTAATGTAAAATGAAACCAAGCAATTTAGAAGGAGATATTCTCCATGGCTCCTGTAGCTATAGTATTTAATTTAAACCAGTGATTCCTTAGGTGTATGTTGGACAACCCTGATGTAGAAAACAAATAATTTATTAATGCTCCCATTCATATGTGCTGTTCTGTTTCAGATATTTAAAATAGATTGTAGACTATTAGCATTTGATAGTCACTTAAAATATTACTTAAACATTCAGTGGTGCCTCCCCCATTTCAGTGCTCCCTCTCTCCCCACTTATGTGTCTCTCTCCTCCCTCTTTCTCCCTCTCTCCCCTTCTGTCTCTCTCCCCTCTGCTTGTCTCTCTCTCTCCCCTCTGTCTGTCTCTCTCATCTCTATCTGTCTCTCTCTCACCTATGTGTCTCTCTCTCCCCTCTGGGTCTCTCTCTCACTCTCTCTTTCCCCCCTCTCTATCTCTCTCTCCCCTCTGTTTCTCTCGCTCCCCTCTGTCTCTCTCTCTCTCCCCTCTGTGTCTCTCTCTCTCTCCCCTCTGTCTCTCTCTCTCTGGGTCTCTCTCTCCCCTCTCTCTCTCTCTCTCTCTCTCCCCTCTGTTTCTGTCTCTCCCCCTATGTCTCTCTCTCCCCCTATGGCTTTTCTGTGTTTCTGTCTACTTTTTATTTATTTAATTAATGAATTGGTGGTGCCATCTGAGGGTGTGGCTTTATTTAAAGGGGTGGGGTCAAGCGCCCCATCATCTTTAAATTTCACCAGCCGCCACTGGATCAAGACATTTTTATATTTACTGAATAATGAAGGAATCTATAAGCATAATTTGCAGCATTAAAGTAAAAAGTATGTTTTAAACATATTTTAATTGGCTTGGATTTCTAGATCTCATAATCAGAGCAAGCATTTTTTTATCTGGCAAGAGTTTCTGTTACAACCCTTTAGATTAAAATCAGATGTTTACTAAGTTGACCAGTTTTCCAAGACACCATTTAAAGGGACATGGAACCCATATGTTTTCTTTCATGATTTAGAAAGAGCATGCAATTTTAAATAACTTTCCAATTTACATCTAATATCTATTTGTCTTCATTCTTTTGATATCCTTTGTTGAAAATCATATCTAAATATGCTCAGTAGCTGCTGATTGGTGGCTGCACATATATACCTCATGTGATTGGCTCACCCATGTGCATTGCTATTTCTTTAACAAAGAATATCTAAAGAATGAAGGTGTATCCTAGCCAGTGCCTCACCAGCCTTTGATTTCACCGTGCGTCACTGCTCCATTGTATATGAAAACTCAGTTACCTTACAGGTTTTCTAGAGCCTTTTCAAGGAGCTGGTTCTCCTAAAAACTTTACATGGAAAAACTTATATCTTCCTTTTCCAATCAATCAATTAAAAATTATTTCTTTCTATTTCAACAGTTTTGATTTCTTGAGAACCCACTTGGCATATCTTTTCAAAGAGATTTTTCATTGTTCTCACAGTTGCAAAGGGCACATTTAAACAAATTCAATAGCCACTTCTTTTTTTACTTTTCTAAATTCAGATGATGTTTTCAGATATGTCCAATATTTTTTTAAAGAAACACAATACTTTTATTTGTGCTTCTTTGTTTTTCTGTTGAAGATATGTTTGAATATACAGTTATAATTTAAGAAAACAAAATCACTACATGGTTTCTAAGTTAGGATAAAACATGTTAAAAACATTTCTAATGTCTATAGGGCCTCACTGCATGCTGAATACAGAATACACTTATGAGAGTAGGGTTTATAGCTGATTTAGTACAAGATTACACGTGGATCGCTATTTAACACTCCGTTTTGAGCATTAACTGCGTTAGAAGTAAACTTTTGGCGAGTGTCAGGTTGTGCTTCTATTATAAGTTGAAAGTAAACTGTTTTTTACCTGACGGGCGTAAAAAGTCAAACTTACAATATCGTATATTAGCATTCTACTTGAGTGTAATCATGATTGCATATTCTCAAGTACACTAGCCCGACATGAAAATATGAATATTTCACATTCCAATGTTCTTCACATAGAATATGTTCTATTTATTCTTAAATACATATTTCTACATATATATGATGGTATGTTGGTACAATTTACATCTATACATATATATGTAGATGATTATATATATATATATATATATATATATATATATATAGGTATATATATATACAGATATATAGAGGAATATCTATTTAGAAATGCATAGAACATATTCTGCTATGTGCAGAACATTGGAATGTAAACTATTTACAGTAAATACACAGTATAACACTTTATTAAATATGAATATTGCATACATATGCCTTTTTCATGTTTTTATCTACTTAACTGCAAAGAGCGTCAATGCACTTATATATGTCTATATATGTAAACATATGTATTTATGTGTTTAGATGTGTATTATGTCTGTAAATACATATATACACATATAAATACAAAAATACATATGTACACACATATACTATATAATATATATCTATATAATATATATATATATATATATATATATACATACATACATACAAACAAAAAGGTATCGGCGCACATCCATTTTCAAAAGCACAACATAATTTTTGAACTGCTGCAAAAAAAATGCCTGCAAACAACATCAAGAGACAACTATTCTTTTTAAATAAAATTGGGATCTTAGTCAAGCAATATGGCAATATTTTGCTTATCCAGTCACCACTTACAAGGTGCCCCAATATAGACTGGTCCTAACACTACAGTCCTTTTGCCACAGAGGGCTGAATCATTCCTACTTTTACTCTTCATAATAGAATGAGACTCCATAGCTTAATATTCACAACTCCATTACACTGTCATGAACACACCTGAGCTTGGGTAGGGTGCTTAAACCAATGGGAGATGGTCAGTCTCCCTGATTATTTTTAAATACAGATACAAAATTTGTTTTTTTTTAGCACACCTTACAAAAAGTTTATATATACAACGTTGGGAGTGCTGCCAATATGACCCAGTAATTACACAAACAAAAAGGTATCGGCGCACATACATTTTCAAAAGCACAATATTTTTTGAACTGCTGCAAAAAAATGCCTGCAAACAACATCAAGAGACAACTATTCTTTTTAAATAAAATTGGGATCTTAGTCACACAATATGGCCATATTAAGCCCTCTGTGGCAAAAGGACTGTAGTATTAGGACCAGGCATTATCAAGTCCCAGTATATTAGGGCTATTAGGAACAATTCTAATAGAGAGAAGGGGGAGTCACAGGTACGTGAGATGCAGCATAGATTTTTGAACTGCTGCAAAAAAATTCCTGCAAACAACATCAAGAGACAACTATTCTTTTTAAATAAAATTGGGATCTTAGTCACACAATATGGCAATATTTTTCTTATCCAGTCACCACTTACAAGGTGCCCCAATATAGACTGGTCCTAACACTACAGTCCTTTTGCCACAGAGGGCTGAATCATTCCTACTTTTACTCTTCATAATAGAATGAGACTCCATAGCTTAATATTCACAACTCCATTACACTGTAATGAGCACACCTGAGCTTGGGTAGGGTGCTTAAACCAATGGGAGATGGTCAGTCTCCCTGATTATTTTTAAATACAGATACAAAATTTGTTTTTTTTTTTAGCACACCTTACAAAAAGTTTATATATACAACGTTGGGAGTGCTGCCAATATGACCCAGTAATTACACAAACAAAAAGGTATCGGTGCACATCCATTTTCAAAAGCACAATATTTTTTGAACTGCTGCAAAAAAATGCCTGAAAACAACATCAAGAGACAACTATTCTTTTTAAATAAAATTGGGATCTTAGTCACACAATATGGCCATATTAAGCCCTCTGTGGCAAAAGGACTGTAGTGTTAGGACCAGTCTATATTGGGGCACCTTGTAAGTGGTGACTGGCTAAGCAAAATATGGCTCACAGTTGTCATCCTCCCTCATTGTTGAGAGGCATTATCAAGTCCCAGTATATTAGGGCTATTAGGAACAATTCTAATAGAGAGAAGGGGGAGTCAAAGGTACGTGAGATGCAGCATAGATTTGCCCAAAGGGGGTATCCGGCTGGCACTCTGGATGAAGTCAGGATACAGACACAAAATATGATGCAGGAAACACTCTTAAAGAAAAGGGAAAAACAGCAGGACCCGGTAACTAAAATTATCTTTACGACCACCTTTGCCCCCAATACCTCTAAGGTTGGACAGACACTAAGAGAAAATTGGCATATCATTCTCTCAGACCCGAAACTGACGTTTGTACATAATGCACGTTCTCTGGTTGGGTACAGACGTAACACTAATGTAAGGGATCTTTTGGTCATCTCGGATCCAATACAAAGCTACACAGACAGAGATCGGTTTCACACAAGAAAGGGATGTTACCGATGCCCGATTTGCACCACTTGTAATGCCATAATAGCAACTAAGAAATTCAATCATCCACATGGAAATAAGGTGTACACAATCAACTTCCCTATAACATGTACCACGACGTTCGTGGTATATTTGATTATCTGTTTGTGTGGACTTCACTATGTGGGAAAGACCCAAGGCACCATACGGTAGAGGATGGCGAACCACCATACAGCCATCAGAGCAGCTTTAAAGAAAGGCGAAGCAGATCAACCGGTGGCACGCCATTGGGCGACAGCTAAACACTCAATAGCTGCAATGAAATTGATCCTGATCGACCATATTCCCAAACAAGCAAGAGGAGGTGACAGAAACAAACTACTGCTAAGACGGGAAGCTCAATGGATGTTCCGACTAGGGACTTTGTATCCGAAAGGATTGAACTCTCCACCGGACTATGGTGCTCTGATATAATGTGATGTGGTGATCAGTGTTGAGAGGGCTGTGGTTCTCCATTTGTGTTAGTGATGACTGTCACCAGTAGGTTGTGGATGGGGACCACCATGTACACACTCCTACCGGAGGGTGGGGCTGTGTGCTAGTGTGGTCAGAGGTGAACTTGGGAGGTGACATGGATCATGATGTGGTTCATGCCATTCCCTAGTGTCTCTGCCCGAGACCTGCGGGTTGTATGACGGTCATTCACTGTACACACGGGGACAGCTTAGATATTGTCATCTCTGACAACATTGAATTGCATTGGTGTTAAGACATAAGAGCAATCGGGTTTACGAATGACTTAAAGTATATGTAGCAACATGTGAAAATCAATACTATTGTGTAATATGTAGAGTATGGTAGATAACTATACACATCGTGTGATAGAGACACATATAGATGTGTATTAGTGAAGATTTGGATACCCTATTTATAAGATATGTGCTGACATTTGTTCCAATTTTCTAATGGGTTGTTTATTATTTTTCCTTGATCACTGTGGTTGCATTAGTGGCACAAAATTCCTATTATTTTCTATGAGTGGTGTGCTCGGTACCTGTTCAGGCTAGGATGAAGCACATCAACACTACACAGCATGCTTGGCGCTATAATACATGTCACGTTTAGTTACCGGAAGTGACGTAACTTCCGGTGGCGGCCTCATGATACGCACGCTTAGGAAAACATGAGGGTATGTTTGGACACTGAGTGAGTGGTTTCTTACAAGGATTAAGACTATATAAACATGTGTAGTAAGTCACAGAATGGCACTAGATTGAATTAAGGTATTAATTGTATGGGCGATACACTGTATGTTCACTACAATGCACCGGAAATGGTTGTTTAACTTCCGGAGTTTGATATAACATTGTGAGGATGAATATTTATAAGGGTGCATATGTTGGATTATAATTATAAGTGTTGAGGACACAATGTATTAACACTCAATATGTACACAATGTGATAATGTGTGGGTTTTCAAATAAGGAGTATTATTGGCACTGAAATGTAAACACATACCGGAAGTACTTGGTTTAAGCACTTCCGGGTCATGCACTTTGAACCGGAAGTAGTGAGAGGTTGGTGCTTTTTCTGAACAGGAAGTGGGAGGTGTTTGTGTATTTGTTTGCTTATTTAAGGTGCAGTGTGCTTGTACACTTTATGTTCTGAGGAAGGGGAGGTTTACTCCCCGAAACGTCAATAAATTTGACCCCTGTTTTTGAAGAAATCCTGTCTGGTTCCTGTTTTTGCTGAAGATTGTTTATTTCACAGAACCTTCAGGTGGTTGTCTCATGGAGGGCAGGTTCACATAGTGGATATTATATATACAACTTAGCTTTTATTGAAGCATATCAAATAGTAAAAAGTCCCATAATATCCAGTGAGTGCTGTTTTTCTATAAAAGACTGTATTTACCTTTGACAAGCACCCTGGGGGATATCTCATATTTGAGGATTGGCGTGCAGGCCCTTTCTACTTGACTATATATATATATATATATATATACATATATATACACACAGTATATACATATACACGTTTAGACAGCCTGCCCCCTAAGATCCAACAATGACCTGCTCCTTGCATCTTCTACCATCACCTCCTCCCATGCTAGACTACAGGACTTCTCTCGTGCGGCACCAACCATCTGGTACGCACTTCCTAGAGCTGTCAGACTTTCCCCTAACCTTTCCTCCTTTAAATGCTCCCTAAAGACCTTTTTGTTCAGGGAAGCCTATCTCCAAATCAGTAACAAATGAATTCCACTTGCCTTTTAGCTGCCTTCATCTAACTCCACACTAACATCATTCTCACCTTTGCAGTCCCTACCTCCTGTTTCTCATCCTCCTACCCATCTAGATTCTAAGTTCCTTTTATCTTTGTAGAGCACTGCAGAATCTGTTGGCTCTTTATAAATAAAGAATAATAATAATAATATATGTATGTATCTCTATGTTAAAGCCCTTTCTCTGCCTTTTCTTTCTCTAACACCCGAGACACATATCTTAGAGATCTTATAAATTTTTTGACCAGGTTTTCTTAAAATTTTCTTTTTATTAGATGTTGTTATTATGAGTGTAACTGTACTTTGTAATGTATTTTTGATGTGTTTTGTGACACTTTTTTGTTTCGTGAAACAGTGAATCAGAGCTCTGAGGACGCGCTAGCCTGACCAGTGTTAACTTGAATTACGCTCAAACGATCATGTTTACTTTCAACTAGTAATATGGAATGTGACAGATTTTTAGTAAACGGAAAACCTGTCACGTGAAAACACCTGCGATAAACCCCTTATCGCTTGCGCGTAACTGTTAGCGCTTCACTTTTTTGTATGAGCTGATCAAGGATGACTTGGGTTCAATATGTAAGGCTAATAGGTATGAACATATTGTGACAAACATATTCGCCTTCCATATATTTTATTATATATCTCAGATTTGTCATTCATACAAGGGGTTTATCAGAGAAATGGTTTTGTCCAGCTTTTCCAAAGTACTGGGCTGTTTCCTAATGGAGGGTAAGGCACAATAAGTGATTTATTTTTATTTTCCTCAACCCAAGATATAGGGGCCGAATGATCAAGCTCTGACTGGAGCTTGATGCCCCTGTTTCCGCACGAGCCTTCAGGCTCACCAGAGAATTCAGTTATGAAGCAGCGGTCCATAACTGGTCCGCCTGCTCTGAGGCAGCGGACATCAATCCCCCCGATCCTATACGCTCGGGCTGATTGACACCCCCTGCTAGCAGCCAATTGGCCGCAAATCTGCAGGGGGCGGCATTGCACAAGCAGTTCACAAGAACTACTTGTGTAATGATAAATGCCGACAGTGTATGCTGTTGGCCTTTATCGATGTGCGGCGGACATGATACGCTACATCGTATCATGTCTGCTTGCACATTAATAAATAGGCCCCATAGTTTAGTCTGTATAATGGCTTTGTATACCTGGGGAGCAATGCCAAATATCATGTGAGCCATATGCAGTCAGAGCACCCAAAGATGATGTTTTAAAAAATTACAAACTATGCACTCTCTCTGTGTAAATAGTTTGCACTCATTCTATATACAGCATTCCCTGGAACTATCTATTCTTCTTTCTACGTATTACCTCTTTGATGTTTGGGGGTCATTTGTGTATGTGTCTCACTATTTTGTTCCTGAAGTTTTAAGTTATTTGCTTACAGGTTTTTAATATATTTTGTCCCTAAATAAGTTATTTTGTTTGAGTTATTTTCTGTTTTGGATGCTATACAGAGTTGGGTAGGTGTCTGTGTATTTTTTTTATCATTCATTCCTTCTGTGTGCAAGAGGACACTGGGTAAGTAATAAATAATTTTGTTTTGTTTTTTAACCCTTTAATGACCAGAGCACTTTTCCATTTTCTGACCATTTGGGACCAAGGCTATTTTTAAATTTTTGCTGTGTTTGTGTTTAGCTGTAATTTTCCTCTTACTCATTTACTGTACCCACACATATTATATACCGTTTTTCTCGCCATTAAATTGACTTTCTAAAGATACCATTATTTTCATCATATCTTATAATTTACTATAAAATTTTTTTATAAAATATGAGGAAAAAATGGAAAAAAACACACTTTTTCTAACTTTGACCCCCAAAATCTGTTACACATCTACTACCACCAAAAAACACCCATGCTAAAAAGTTTCTAAATTTTGTCCTGAGTTTAGAAATACCCAATGTTTACATCTTCTTTGCTTTTTTTGTAAGTTATAGGGCCATAAATACAAGTAGCACTTTGCTATTTCCAAACCATTATTTTTTCAAAACTAGCGCTAGTTACATTAGAACACTAATATCTTTAGGAATCTCTGAATATCCATTAACATGTAAATATTTTTTTTTAGAAGACATCCCAAAGTATTGATCTAGGCCCATTTTGGTATATTTCATGCCACCATTTCACCGTCAAATGCGATCAAATACAAAAAATCGTTCACTTTTTCACAAATTTTTTCACAAACTTTTGGTTTCTCACTGAAATTATTTACAAACAACTTGTGCAATTTATGGCATAAATGGTTGTAAATTCTTCTCTGGGATCCCCTTTGTTCAGAAATAGCAGACATATATGGCTTTGGCTTTGCTTTTTGGTAATTAGAAGGCCACTAAATGCCACTGCGCACCACACGTGTATAATGCCCAGCAGTGAAGGGGTTAATTAGGGAGCATGTAGGGAGCTTTTTGGGATAATTGTAGCTTTAGTGTAGTGTAGTAGACAACCCAAAGTATTGATCTAGGCCCATTTTGGTATATTTCATGCCACCATTTCACCGTAAATGCGATTAAATAAAAAAAAAAAACGTTACATTTTTCACAATTTTAGGTTTCTCACTGAAATCATTTACAAACAGCTTGTGCAATTATGGCACCAATGGTTGTAAATGCTTCTCTGGGATCCCCTTTGTTCAGAAATAGCAGACATATATGGCTTTGGCGTTGCTTTTTGTTAATTAGAAGGCCACTAAATGCCGATGCACATCACACGTGTATTATGGCTAGCAGTGAAGGGGTTAATTATGTAGCTTGTAGGGAGCTTGCAGGGTTAATTTTAGCTTTAGTGTAGAGCTCAGCCTCCCACCTGAAACATCCGACCCCCTGATCCCTCCCAAACAGCTCCCTTCCCTCCCCCACCCCACAATTGTCCCCGCCATCTTAAGTACTGGCAGAAACTCTGCCAGTACTAAAATAAAAGGTATATTTGTTTTTTTGTTTGTTTGTTTTTTAGCATATTTACATATGCTGCTTTGTAGTATCCCCCTTAGCCCCCAACCTCACTGATCACACACCAAACAGCTCTCTAACCCTCCCCCTCTGCCTTAGCGGGCGCCATCTTGGATACTGGCAGCTGTCTGCCAGTACCCAGTTTAGTAAAAAAAGGAATCTCTTTTTTTTTAAAAATCCCCTTTTCTGTAGTGTAGCTTTCCCCCCCCCCCCCGACCAACCTCCCACCAGTTGCAGATCACTTAGAAACTTTATATAACGTTTTTTTTTTCTAATTTATTATAGCTTTTTTTCTGATTTTTTTTCTGTAGTGTAGCGGTTCCCTCCCGCTCCCGCCCCATGCATGCGCCCGCCCGCCACAGAGTGGCTCTCTCTGCATCCGATGGCCATTTAAGGTTATTGCAGGATGCCTCCATATCGAGGCATCACTGCAATAACCGGAAAGCAGCTGGAAGCAAGCAGGATCGCTTCCAGCTGCTTTCCACACCGAGGACGTGCAGAGTACGTCCTCAGGCGTTAACTGCCTTTTTTTGAGGACGTACCCTGCACGTCCTCGGTCGTTAAGGGGTTAATTGAACACAGCAGTCAAAATATGTAGTTTATTGTATTATGACTATGTAGGGTTAAAGGGACAGTCAACACCAGAATTGTTATTGTTTTAAAAGATAGATAATCCCTTAATTACCAAGTCCCCAGTTTTGCATAATCAACACAGTTATAATTATACACATTTTACCTCTGTAATTACCTTGTATCTAAGCCTCTGCAGACTGCCCCCTTAATTCAGCTCTTTTGACAGAATTGCATTTTAGCCAATCAGAGCTGTCTCCATGGTAAATTCACATGCATGAGCTCAATGTTATCTATATGAAACATGTGAACTAATGCCCTATAGTGGTGAATAACTATCAAAATGCATTTAGATTAGAGGTATAAGAAATTAGCATATGAACCTCCTAGGTTTAGCTTTCAACTAAGAATACCAAGAGTACAAAGCAAAATTGGTGATAAAAGTAAATTGGAAAGTTGTTTAAAATGACATGCCCTGTTTGAAACATGAACATTTAATCCAAGTCACACAATTTATGTATGTGTTCAGCAATGCACAAAATATGTGAATATAAACAGAAACCAATTTCACTGTAGAAAAACTAACAATGAATAGTATGCTTTAATACTATGACCTTCCTTGTTCACTGTATAGTCCCTAGTGTCCAGCTAATAAAAAAATATAAAATATTTATAATAAAGACAAAGTGTACATTTTACCTGCAATTGGAACCCTGGGGACCAAAGTTAAAAACAGAAGCCTGGTGCTTTTCATTAATACTGCTGTGCACACAGCCTTTTAAATATTCTGAGCATACCCTATCTAGGTTTGACCCATTCACCTGTGAAGAACATACTGCATACTTTAACCTATGGCCTATAACACCTTGGTTATGCCACTCGTACCTTTATTCCCTTATGTCTAATAGACGTAGGTAGGTCACAGGGTACTTTGCTCAGCGTACCCTTTTGACATAGTACCTACGTCCAACCTTCTGCCTCGTGCTGCAGTCCTTACTGTCAGCTTTTACAGCTAAGAAGAAGGCAACCACAGGAAGAAGGCATCTGCATTCTTATAGTAAGAGAGCGCTGATTGTGCTACCTTTATCATATTAACCCCTTAACGACTGAGGACGTGCAGGGTACGTCCTCAGAAAAAAGGCAGTTAATGCCTGAGAACGTACCCTGCACGTCCTCAGTGTGGAAAGCAGCTGGAAGCGATCCTGATCACTTCCAGCTGTTTTCCGGTTATTGCAGGATGCCTCGATATTGAGGCATCCTGCAATAACATTTTTTACCCCTCCGGTGCAGAGAGAGCCACTCTGTGGCCCACTCTGCACCGGACATCGATGGCCGCATTCGTTGGTGGGTGGGAGCTGAAGTGGGAGGTGGGTGGGCGGCCATCGATGGCTTCTTGGTAAAAGAGGGGGGCGGGATCGGGGGCGGTATCGCCGGGGGCGCGCACGGACGCGCGCGCGTGCACGGGGGGTGGTGGGCGGGCGCATGCACGGGGAGGGAGCGGGTGGGAACCACTTACACTACAGAAAGGGTTTTTTTATTATGGGGAGAAAGGAGGGATAAAATCCCTGAATAAAGTAATCTAAGGGATCTGGGAGGGGGTGGGGGATTAGTCTTGGGGGGGGGGGGGAAGCTACACTGCAGAAAAAACAAAAATAAAAAAAAAATAGACATTTTTACATGCAAACTGGGTACTGGCAGACAGCTGCCAGTACCCAAGATGGCCCCCAATAAGGCAGAGGGGGAGGGTTAGAGAGCTGTATTGGGGGGGATCAGGGAGGTTGGGGGCTAAGGGGGGAATCTTACACAGCAGCATATGTAAATATGCTATATATAAAAAAAGGATACCTTTTATTTTAGTACTGGCAGACTTTCTGCCAGTACTTAAGATGGCGGGGACAATTTTTGGGGTGGGGGAGGAAAGAGAGCTCTTTGGGAGGGATCAGGGGGTCTGATGTGTCAGGTGGGAAGCTGATCTCTACACTAAAGCTAAAATTAACCCTGCAAACTCCATACAAGCTACCTAATTAACCCCTTCATTGCTGGGCATAATTCACGTGTTGTGCGCAGTGGCATTTAGCGGCCTTCTAATTACCAAAAAGCAACACCAAATCCATATATGTCTGCTATTTTTGAACAAAGGAGACCCCAGAGAAGCATTTACAACCATTTGTGCCATAATTGCACAAAATGTTTGTAAATGATTTCAGTGAGAAATCTAAAATTTTGAAAAATTTAACGTTTTTCTTTATTTGATCGCATTTGGCGGTGAAATGGTGGCATGAAATATACCAAAATGGGCGTAGATCAATACTTTGGGTTGTCTACTACACTACACTAAAGCTAAAATTACCCCAAAAAGCTCCCTACATGCTCCCTTATTAACCCCTTCCCTGCTGTGCATAATACATGCATGGTGCGCAGTGGCATTTAGCGGCCTTCTAATTACCAAAAAGCAACGTCAAAGCCATATATGTCTGCTATTTCTGAACAAAGGGGATTCCAGAGAAAAATTTACAACCATTTATGCCATAATTGCACAAGCTGTTTGTAAATAATTTCAGTGAGAATCCTAAAGTTTGTGAAAAAATTTGTGAAAAAGTGAACAATTTTTTTTATTTGATCGCATTTGGCGGTGAAATGGTGGCATGAAATATACCAAAATGGGCCTAGATCAATACTTTGGGATGTCTTCTAAAAAAAAATATATACATGTCAAGGGATATTCAGGTATTCCTTACAGATATCAGGGTTCCAATGTAACTAGCGCTCATTTTGAAAAAAAGTGGTTTGGAAATAGCAAAGTGCTACTTATATTTATTGCCCTATAACTTGCAAAAAAAAGCAAAGAACGTGCAAACATTGGGTATTTCTAAACTCTGGACAAAATTTAGAAATTATTTAGCATGGGTGTTTTTTGGTGGTTGTAGATATGTAACAGATTTTGGGGGACAAAGTTAGAAAAAGTGTGTTTTTTTCCATTTTTTCCTCATATTTTATATTTTCTTTTATAGTAAATGATAAGATATGATGAAAATAATGGTATCTTTAGAAAGTCCATTTAATGGCGAGAAAAACGGTATATAATATGTGTGGGTACAGTAAAAGAGTAAGAGGAAAATTACAGCTAAACACAAACACTGCAAAAATGTAAAAATAGCCTTGGTCCCAAATGGACAGAAAATGGAAAAGTGCTGTGGTCATTAAGGGGTTAAAGGGATAGGAAAGTTAAAACTAAACTTGCATGATTCAGATAGAGCATGTCATTTTAAGACACTTTTAAATTCACTTCTATTTTCAAATGTGCTTCGTTCTCTTAGTATCCCTTGTTAAAAAATGAATATGCACATATCACACACTAGTAGGAGCTGCTGCTAATTGGTGCCTGCACACATTTGTCTCTTATGATTGGCTAAATAGATATTTTCAGCTTCCTGTCAGTAGTGCAATGCTGTCCCTTCAGCAATGGATAACAAGAGAATGATGAAAATTTGATTATAGAATTAAATTGGAAAGTTGTTTAAAATTGTATGTTCTATCTGAATCATAAAATAACATTGTGAGGTTTACTATCCCTTTAAGTCAGATCGCTGATGCAGACAGTTACACTCTGTGTCACTGTTTGCATCGGCTTGTGCTGATGCTGTGGCTGGTGTGGGAGGGAAGGAGAGAGGGGGGAGGGTAGGAAGAGGAGGCTTCCTTACCTACAGAAAAAAATGTTTGATGGTGGGATGGGTTTCCTACACTATGGAAAGGGGTATGGTAGAGGGGAGGGGGTCTTATGAACTATCAGTTGGGGTAAGGGGGGTTCACTAGACTACAGAAACATTTTTTTTATAAATAATAATAAACAAACTATAAAGTTGTTTAGCAAGGTTATCAAAAGTGGCTTATGTTTGTAACCAACAATCAATTGCCTTTGTCTAACTTAGGAGCAGAAAGGTATTGCTAGCCCAGAGATGACTGTATATTTAACCCCTTTGTGGTATTGGAGAATTTTCTTTTGCTACTTTAAAGGGACAATGAACTCACATTGTTTCTTTCGTGATTCAGATAGAGCATGAAATTTTAAGCAACTTTCTAATTTACTCCTATTATCAAATTTTCTTCATTTTCTCGGTATCTTTATTTGAAATGCAAGAAGGTAAGTTTAGACGCCGGCCCATTTTTGGTGAACAACCTGCGTTGTCCTTGCTGATTGGTGGATAAATTCTTCCACCAATAAAAAGTGCTGTCCAGAGTCCTGAACCAATAAAAAGTGCTGTCCAGAGTCCTGAACCAAAAAAGCTTAGATGCCTTCTTTTTTACATAAAGATAGCAAGAGAATGAAGAAAATTTGATAATGGGAGTAAATTAGAAAGGATCAATTTGATTTGCATATCGGAATACATTTAATAGATTTGTGCTACTGAGATATAACAAGGCTATTAGTTTATTATAGAGCCACACAAAGAAATTCATAATAAATAAAGTCTCAATTTTAGAAAACTGGACACACTTTCTTTGTATATAGTAGCATTATGCCACTTGTCTGTACCATTCTAAGGGGCAGAAATATTTATTCCTCCCAGGGTTGTCTTTTATTATCTATTAGTAATTAACTTGTTCGGTTCCCTGCATGGATTCAAATCATAAATGAAAAAATGACTGATATAGTCTACAGTATAGCTCCAGTACACCGGCATGGTGTTTTTAGCACATTTACATAATAAAGTGATGTGCATTTCCCTCATGACAGTACCAGGATGTCTGCTTCTTTTGCTGTGTAAGCTAATTTTGACTAGATAAGTCACCTTCTAGTGACTGAAGCACAGATTAGATTTTAGTCACGTTTAAGACATTCTTACAACAAACAAGGCAATCTAAAATATATATTCCAGCCTCCAGAATGCAGCCATTATTTACCATAGACACCTCAATCAATGCAATGCCAAAGGCTTTCCTTTCTTGTAACAGTTCTCTGTTTTGCCCCATGCTTCTACAAGTGCATTAATAAATAGTCATTTATTAATAATAATAATTGATCATTAATTATTGAAAAATAATATGAAATACCAGCACATCTGTAAAAAATAACACTTATACTAATTAACATACATAAACAGTTATGCAGAATAACTAAAGTTTATAGTATTGTTTTTAAGAGTCCCACACACTTCAAGTAAGTGTCAACACAAAAGGTCTATATTTCTATAATTATTCATTATTATTTATATAAATCTAAACCTAACTTTACTTGTGTGTAGTGTCGTAATAAATTAGCATACAAGTCGAGTGTGAAAGCCTTCTGAGTAGATTAACACCTTATTTGCTGCAATTATTTTTCAACAGCCAAACTGCCTCCACTTTATTTGGAATAGTCAATGTGCACTTGTTACTGGAATAGCCAAAAAGCCCATTTTGTTAGCAGGGTCTTATTTTATACTCTGTTGGGGCTGATTAGGAACAGATACATAGAAGGGTTAGGCTTGTGAAGTTTGTAGCGTGCACTTCCATTTCTCAGAATTAGAAAACAAGGCGAAAAATAAATAATAAACATACCACAAAGTTAAAGGGCCACTGTAAGTAAATATTTTCTATGCCTGTTACTAACTAACTACCCCAAATACGCTTTTTATCAATAGCATTTCATTAACATATCTCTACCGTATATCAGAAATCTTGTCTGCAAATTTAATTGTTTTCCAAACCCACTCCGTGGGTATCCTTTGCTCTGTACCAATCCGTTTACAATACCTAGGTTTCAAAATGGCGCTTTAAACACAAAGTTATTGGTTTAAGTATTTTGAACACTCAGTGCTGAAAATAGTGGGCAGGATAACGTGACATCATCGGCGAATAAAAGATATAACTTTTAGAATGTTATGAAACTTCGTTTTGGAGAAAATATAGGTCAGTAGGTTTTAATTAATGTTTATTAACTTTAATATGTTAGTTGTTTAGCTTAAAAATTATAACAGAAAGTAATCCTTTAAACGGACAGTTAACACCTTGAGATTTTTTATACAAGGGCCTGATTATGAGTGGAGAGCTAATTAAGGTTCCCACTCAAAAGTTAATTGCGCTAGAAGTAAGCTTTTTGCAAGCGCCGGGTATAGCTCGTATTCTTAATTGAAAGTAAACAGTCTTTGCTTGCGCACAAACCCGAAGAGCGCAAAAAGCCTAAGTTAGAATATTGTGTATGCGTTCACGTATTCCCAAATAGAAAAAAATGAAAAAAAAAAACTATCACTCCACTCTTGCGCAAACCCGATTGCAAATTCTCAAGTGCATTAACCCGACATGAAAATATGAGTATTTCACATTCTAATGTTTTTTACATAGAAATAAATGTTTCTATTTATTCATAAGTAAATATATCTATATATATGTATCTATCTATCTATCTATCTATCTATCTATATATATATATATATATATATATATATATATATATATATATATATATGTATATATTATTTTATTATTTATTTATAAAATATTTTACCAGTAAGGATACATTGAGATTTCTCTTGTTTTCAAGTATGTCCTGGGTTCAAGTATGTCCCATATATATATATATATATATATATATATATATGTATATATTATTTTATTATTTATTTATAAAATATTTTACCAGTAAGGATACATTGAGATTTCTCTTGTTTTCAAGTATGTCCTGGGTTCAAGTATGTCCCATATATATATATATATATATATATATATATATATATATATATATATATATATATATATATATATTATTTTATTATTTATTTATAAAATATTTTACCAGTAAGGATACATTGAGATTTCTCTTGTTTTCAAGTATGTCCTGGGTTCAAGTATGTCCCATATATATATATATATATATATATATATATATATGATTTTTTTTGGTAAATATATATCTATACCTATATATATATATATATATATATATATATATATATATATAAAAATTCAACTTAAGAACAAACCTACAGAATCATGTTCGTAACCTGTGGACTGCCTGTGTATATACGTATATATATATATATATATATATATATATATATATATATATATACACACACATTTGTATACACAGACATATATATATATATATATATACATACACACACAGTATCCCACAAAAGTGAGCACAAGTGAGATTGACACCCCCTTGCTGGTGGCCGATTAGCCGCAAATCTGCAGGGGGCGGTGTTGCACCAGCAGCTCACAAGAGCTGCTGTTGCAATGCTGAATATGGAGAGCGTATTGCTTTACGCATTTAGCGAGGTCTGTCGGACCTGATCCACACTGTCCAATCAGGTCCGACAGACTTTTATTAAATACGACCCTATGACTGTACTTTGTCATGTATTTTTTATGTGTTCTGTGCAATTTTTTAGTTTTGCGAAACAGTTAACCAAAGCTCTGAGGACGCTGTAATCATTCTAGTGTAAATCTCGACTGCGCTTGAGTGATCACGTTTACTTTCAACTCGTAATACCAGAGGTAAGTCCAATGAGCACAAAACATCGCACACAATTGTTTGCACTCTAATCTAGCTCAAAATGTTTAGTTATACATAATAAAACAACTTTGCAATATATTTTCATTATTTTATTTGCCCCTTTTTCATGTGATTTTGCTCTGAAAATTTAGCAATTTCTAATTTTCAGAACTTGAAATGCACCCTGCTGACTTCTCAAAGCTAACTCTGCTACATATCTGTCACTCATTGGCTTTATTGGATAACAACTACATAACAATGTTGTCCGAGGACTAAAGCCCAGGAGGCCTATTTATCAAGCTGTCAACTATGCTGCATTCGCCGGCCTAACATCGTGGCCGCGGACCTGAATACGCCCTCCATATTTATAAAACAAGAGCCTTCAAAAAAACGCGCACCAAGTACGGGGCGATGAGCAGCGGACTGTTAGCTAAAAGTCATCGATCTCGCTGCTATTGGGCTTTTTACCCACTTTATTTATACCCTGTCACTAAACACCGCCACTATACTAAAATGTTTAACCCCTATCCCGCCGCTCCCTGACCCCACCACAACAAAATAAATGTATTAACCCATATCCCGCCGCTCCCTGACCCCGCACCGCAACTTTAATAAAAGCTATTAACCCCTATCCCGCCGCACCCGGCCCCGTGGAAATTAAATAAATGTATTAACCCCTAAACCCCTGGCCTCCCACATCAGTACCACTTACTAAACTATTAACCCCTAAACCGCCAGCCCCCCACATCAACATAAACTAAATTAAGCTATTAACCCTTAAACCTAACAACCCGCAAACTTTACATTAAAATAATCTCATCCCTATCTTATAATAAATAATAAAAAAAAACTTACCTTTAGAATTAAAATAAACTATATTAAACTATTCATTAACCTACCCTATTATACTAAAATTACATTAAACTATATTAAACTATTAATTAACCTACCCTATTATACTAAAATTACATTAAACTACCAATTAAATTAACTATATTACATATTTAAAAACCTAACCCTACTCAAATTATTTAAATCTACAACTAAAAATGACTAAATTAAAAAATAAACACTAAGTTACAAAAAATAAAAAACACTAAGTTACAAAAAATATAAAACACTAACGCCTAGATTTAGAGTTTGGCGGCCAAAGGGGTGCGTTAGCTACGCTTGCTTTTTTTCTCCCTCACCTTTTAAATACCGCTGGTATTTAGAGTTCACAGAAGGGCTGGGTTTTCAGTGCGTTAGGCTCCAAAAAGGGAGCGTAGAGCATAATTTAACGCCACTGCAACTCTAGATACCAGCGGTGCTTACGGACGCGGCCAGCTTCAAAAACGTGCTCGTGCACGATATCCCCATAGAAAACAATGGGGCAGTTTGAGCTGAAAAATAACCTAACACCTGCAAAAAAGCAGCGTTCAGCTCTTAACGCAGCCCCATTGTTTTCTATGGGGAAACACTTCCTATGTCTGCACCTAACACTCTAACATGTACCCCGAGTCTAAACACCCCTAACCTTACACTTATTAACCCCTAATCTGCCGCCCCCACTATCGCTGACACCTGCATATTTTTTTAACCCCTAATCTGCCGCTCCGTATACCGCCGCTACCTACATTATACCTATGTACCCCTAATCTGCTGCCCCCAACACCGCCGACCCCTATATTATATTTATTAACCCCTAATCTGCCCCCCACAACGTCACCGCCAGCTACCTACAATAATTAACCCCTAATCTGCCGATCGGAGCTCACCGCTACTATAATAAATGTATTAACCCCTAAAGCTAAGTCTAACCCTAACACTAACACCCCCCTAAGTTAAATATAATTTAAATCTAACAAAATAAATTAACTCTTATTAAATAAATTATTCCTATTTAAATCTAAATACTTACCTGTAAAATAAACCCTAATATAGCTACAATATAAATTATAATTATATTGTAGCTATTTTAGGATTAATATTTATTTTACAGGCAGCTTTGTATTTATTTTAACCAGGTACAATAGCTATTAAATAGTTAATAACTATTTAATAGCTACCTAGTTAAAATAATTACAAAATTACCTGTAAAATAAATCCTAACCTAAGTTACAATTAAACCTAACACTACACTATCAATAAATTAATTAAATAAAATACCTACAATTATCTACAATTAAACCTAACACTACACTATC
Source organism: Bombina bombina (assembly GCF_027579735.1). NCBI lineage: Eukaryota > Metazoa > Chordata > Amphibia > Anura > Bombinatoridae > Bombina > Bombina bombina. The sequence goes on from NC_069500.1 coordinate 1,072,599,457, forward strand.
AATAAATAAATTAAATACAATTCCTACAAATAAATACAATTAAATAAACTAACTAAAGTACAAAAAATAAAAAAGAACTAAGTTACAAAAAATAAAAAAATAATTACAAACATAAGAAAAATATTACAACAATTTTAAACTAATTACACCTACTCTAAGCCCCCTAATAAAATAACAAAGACCCCCAAAATAAAAAAATGCCCTACCCTATTCTAAATTACAAAAGTTCAAAGCTCTTTTACCTTACCAGCCCTTAAAAGGGCCCTTTGCGGGGCATGCCCCAAAGAATTCAGCTCTTTTGCCTGTAAAAAAAAAAAAATACAATACCCCCCCAACATTACAACCCACCACCCACATACCCCTAATCTAACCCAAACCCCCCTTAAATAAACCTAACACTAAGCCCCTGAAGATCTTCCTACCTTGTCTTCACCATGCCAGGTATCACCGATCGTTCCAGGCTCCAAAATCTTCATCCAAGCCCAAGCGGGGTCTGGCGATCCATAATCCGGCGGCTGAAGAGGTCCAGAAGAGGCTCCAAAGTCTTCATCCTATCCGGGAAGAAGAGTAGATCCGGACCAGCAACCATCTTGATCCAAGCAGCATCTTCTATCTTCATCCGATGACGAACGGCTCCATCTTGAAGACCTCCACCGCGGACCCATCTTCTTCTTCCGACGACTTCCCGACGAATGACGGTTCCTTTAAGGGACGTCATCCAAGATGGCGTCCCTCGAATTCCGATTGGCTGATAGGATTCTATCAGCCAATCGGAATTAAGGTAGGAAAATTCTGATTGGCTGATGGAATCAGCCAATCAGAATCAAGTTCAATGCGATTGGCTGATTCAATCAGCCAATCAGATTGAGCTCGCATTCTATTGGCTGTTCCGATCAGCCAATAGAATGCGAGCTCAATCTGATTGGCTGATCGGATCAGCCAATTGGATTGAACTTGATTCTGATTGGCTGATTCCATCAGACAATCAGAATTTTCCTACCTTAATTCCGATTGGCTGATAGAATCCTATCAGCCAATCGGAATTCGAGGGACGCCATCTTGGATGACGTCCCTTAAAGGAACCGCCATTCGTCGGGAAGTCGTCGGAAGAAGAAGATGGGTCCGCGGTGGAGGTCTTCAAGATGGAGCCGGTCGTCATCAGATGAAGATAGAAGATGCCGCTTGGATCAAGATGGTTGCCGGTCCGGATCGCCTCTTCTTCCCGGATAGGATGAAGACTTCGGAGCCTCTTCTGGACCTCTTCAGCCGCCGGATTATGGATCGCCAGCCCCCGCTTGGGCTTGGATGAAGATTTTGGAGATACCTGGCATGGTGAAGACAAGGTAGGAAGATCTTCAGGGGCTTAGTGTTAGGTTTATTTAAGGGGTTTTGGGTTAGATTAGGGGTATGTGGGTGGTGGGTTGTAATGTTGGGGGAGGTATTGTATGTTTTTTTTACAGGCAAAAGAGCTGAATTCTTTGGGGCATGCCTCGCAAAGGGCCCTTTTAAGGGCTGGTAAGGTAAAAGAGCTTTGAACTTTTGTAATTTAGAATAGGGTAGGGCATTTTTTTATTTTGGGGGTCTTTCTTATTTTATTAGGGGGCTTAGAGTAGGTGTAATTAGTTTAAAATTGTTGTAATTTTTTTCTAATGTTTGTAAATATTTTTTTATTTTTTGTAACTTAGTTCTTTTTTATTTTTTGTACTTTAGTTAGTTTATTTCATTGTATTTATTTGTAGGAATTTTATTTAATTTATTTATTGATAGTGTAGTGTTAGGTTTAATTGTAGATAATTGTAGGTAGTTTATTTAATTTATTTATTGATAGTGTAGTGTTAGGTTTAATTGTAACTTAGGTTAGGATTTATTTTACAGGTAATTTTGTAATTATTTTAACTAGGTAACTATTAAATAGTTATTAACTATTTAATAGCTATTGTACCTGGTTAAAATAATTAAACAGTTATCTGTAAAATAAATATTAATCCTAAAATAGCTACAATATAATTATAATTATATTGTAGCTATATTAGGGTTTATTTTACAGGTAAGTATTTAGCTTTAAATAGGAATCATTTATTTAATAATAGTTAATTTATTTAGTTAGATTTAAATTATATTTAACTTAGGGGGGTGTTAGGGTTAGGGTTAGATTTAGCTTTAGGGGTTAAAAAATGTATTAGAATAGCGGTGAGCTCCGATCGGCAGATTAGGGGTTAATACTTGAAGTTAGGTGTCGGCGATGTTAGGGAGGGAAGATTAGGGGTTAATACTATTTATTTTAGGGTTATTGATGCGGGAGTGAGGCAGATTAGGGGTTAATAACTTTATTATAGTAGCGGTGCGGTCCGCTCGGCAGATTAGGGGTTAATAAGTGTAGGCAGGTGGAGGCGACGGTGAGGGGGGCAGATTAGGGGTTATTAAATATAATATAGGGGTCGGCGGTGTTAGGCGCAGCAGATTAGGGGTACATAGCTATAATGTAGGTGGCAGCGGTGTATGGAGCGGCAGATTAGGGGTTAATAATGACCACATCATTAACTTTTTAGACCTCACACTAGAAAACAACAGCGAAGGAGAAATAACAACCAGTACCTTTAGGAAACCATTGTCGAGAAACACGATATTAAGAGCAGATTCCTGCCATGCCCCCCACACACAAAGGGGTATCCCTAAGGGCCAATATCTTAGACTGCGGAGAAACTGCAGCTCCCTCAAGCTATACATCAAACAAGCAGATGAACTCACTGACCGACTAATAGCTAGAGGATACAAAAAAAGTTTCCTTCTCAAAGTTAAGTCCCAAGTAATGAGAATGGACAGGTCATTATTATTAAATAATAAAGTAGCCAACAACACACTCAACAGCTACAATAATGACACCATTACATCTACACCCAAAGAAGACATATGCTTTGTCACCAGCTATAGCAACCAATTTTACACTATCACTAGAATCATCAAGAAATATTTACCTGTTCTTAATGGCGACATTATCTTAAGAAATAAACTGCAGAGACACATCAGATTTGTAGCGAAAAAAGCGCCAACAATACGAGATAAGATTACACAAAAGTTTCACCATAAAATCTCACCAACCACCACCTGGCTTACTCCAACTAAAGGCAACTACAGATGTGGCCATGTGCCTTGCAAAAGCTGTAAATACACAGACAAAAGTTTCACTTTTACTTCCTCACAGACACACAAATCATATCCAATAACCACCAGAATGGACTGTACATCAACATACATCATTTATCTGATCACATGCTCATTCTGTCAACAACAATATGTAGGAATCACGACACGCCCCTTAAAAGACCGCATAAGAGAACATCTTCTGTCAATAGAAGAAGAACTCCCTAGAACACCGGTGGCGAAACATTTTCACACACACGCACAAAAGCTAACTCACTTTACATTTAAAGCAATAGAACACATAATTAGCAACCCATTAGGGGGAGACAGAAACAAAACACTCTCCAAAAGAGAAGTATATTGGATTTTCATGTTACAAACTAGGGTACCCCAGGGCATGAACAAAAGATATGATGTAAACTTATATATAGAATAAACAGGACTTACTCCACTCTGATTCTTGATAAAAATACTTTATAATCCTTTAGAGTTTTCTGACCCTATACATAAACAGTAGGATTTTTTCTATTCTGTTAGTGTTTCTTTCCAACTTTAAAATCCTCAAACATATGAAAACATAAGAGATAAGAAAGACAAAGAGTCCAACCAACATCTATAACACACCCACCATGGAATATAACTAGTCGAATGCTATCCTAACCAAGTCAGACGAGTCCCTCCTAGAACATTCATGAAAAAAGCAAGGTTAGCCTCAAGTTTTATACACTTATGATTTTACTATGCCAATCCATTAGTTATCAACCCTCCCCCCCCTCTCTCTAGAGTGCCATCTTAGAGCTGGCTAGGTATATAACATATTCCAGCTCTCCATAAGATCTAGAATCATTTGAGCCACCCTCCCCCTCTATTGTATATACAATTATCTTAGAGAGGACTAGAACATTAAGGTTCATATACTCATTCACTAAATAGAGCGAAGTCTATTTAACAGCCAAATGTTTCTTAGAGGACATCCAACATAGAGAGGCATACACATTCCCCCCTCCTCATAGATTTAAAACGTAGTATTCACACATTAGAATATACATAGGGTTTATAGAATGTTATTAAGGTTTTAACTAATTGATGCTTTATACACACTGAGAGGACTCTTGGAGGCCCATACAATGTCGTGTTTAGTATAGTATTGACATAGCATTATTTCAGATCAAGGGGCCCCACTCAATCTAAAATTTGCTAAATAATTTTGTTGCATCATTATAGCATAAGTTGCCATTGACATTGAAAGTGAAATCATAACCAATGCTTAACATTAATTTAGCATACTCTATATGGTTTTCCCATAGAGACCCCTGTTAAGATTGTTTTTATTTAAATGCTAATACTTTTGTGTCTGAAATATTGAGCATAAGCAAGTATTACTCACATTGACAATTGTTTATAAATAATCTGTTCTGTCTGTCTCATGCCGACCAGGATCTATGTGATCATATTGAGGGTGTTTTTCCATCACTTCTGTAATACACCTGTTTTTTAATGGCCAATTATCCGAATCAAACTGATTGGTCCACTACACCTTCATATGGATCCTGGCCGGCAGAGACTGAATTCTCTGATGAAGCGCATGTGCCCATGCGCGAAACGCGTAAGATAGGAGCTCACCTGATATGCTGAAGTCTGCTCCATAATAAACTCTTACTAAATTGACTCCAGGACTCAGCCTCCTTTTTCCTCATCTTGTTAATAAAAATATGCAGGGGTGAGCGATATCGGGGGCGGCAGATTAGGGGTTAATAAATATATTATAGGGGTGGGCGGTGTTAGGGGCAGCAGATAAGGGGTTCATAGGGATAATGTAGGGGGCGGCGGCGTGCGGTCGGCAGATTAGGGGTTAAAAATTTTTAATAGAGTGGCGGCGATGTGGGGGGACCTCGGTTTAGGGGTACATAGGTAGTTTATGGGTGTTAGTGTACTTTAGAGCACAGTAATTAAGAGCTTTATAAACCAGCGTTAGCCCAGAAAGCTCTTAACTACTGACTTTTTTCTGCGGCTGGAGTCTTGTCGTTAGAATTCTAACGCTCACTTCAGACACGACTCTAAATACCGGAGTTAGAAAGATCCCATTGAAAAGATAGTATACGCAATTGACGTAAGGGGATCTGCGGTATGGAAAAGTCGCGGCTACAAAATGAGCGTTAGACCCTTTAATGACTGACTCTAAATACCATGGGTAGCCCAAAACCAGCGTTAGGAGCCTCTAACGCTGGTTTTGATGGCTACCGCCAAACTCTAAATCTAGGCCTAAGTTACAAAAAACAAACCACAGTATCAAAAATAAAAACAAATTACACCTAATCGAATAGCCCTATCAAAATAAAAAAGCACCCCAAAATAAAAAAACCCTAGCTTACAATAAACTACCAACGGCCCTTAAAAGGGTCTTTTGCAGGGCATTGCCCCAAAGAAATAATCTCTGTTACCTGTAAAAAATACAAACACCCCCCAACATTTAAAGCCACCACCCACACAACCAACTCCCCCAAATAAAAACCCTATCTAACAAACCTAAGCTCCCCATTGACCTGAAAAGGGCATTTGTGTGGGCATTGCCCTTAAAAGGGCATTTAGCTCTTTTACTTCCCAGACCCTACTCTAAAAATAAAACTCACTCAATAAACCCTTAAATAAAGCTAACACTAACCCCCGACGATCCACTTACCGTTTTCGAAGACCGGACATTGATCCTCATCCAAGCGGCAGAAGTCCTCATTGAAGCCGGCAGAAGTCTTCATCCAGACGGCATCTTCTATCTTCATCCATCCGGCGTGGAGCAGATCCATCTTCAAGACATCCGGCACGGAGCATCCTCTTCTTCCGATGGTCAATGTAGAATGAAGTTTCCCTTTAAGGTACGTCATCCAAGATGGCGTCCCTTACATTCCGATTGCCTGATAGAATTCTATCAGCCAATAGGAATTAAAGGGGAAAAAATCCTATTGGCTGTTGCAATCACCCAATAGGATTGAGCTTGCATTCTATTGGCTATTCCAATCAGCCAATAGAATGCAAGCTCAATCCTTTTGGCTGATTGGATCAGCCAATAGGATGAAAGCTCAATCCTATTGGCTGATTGCAACAGCCAATAGGATTTTTTCCCCTTTAATTCCTATTGACTGATAGAATTCTATCAGCCAATCGGAATGTAAGGGATGTCATCTTGGATGACGAACCTTAAAGGGAAAAATCATTCTACGTTGACCATTAGAAGAAGAGGATGCTCCGCGCTGGATGGATGAAGATAGAAGATGCCGTCTGGATGAAGACTTCTGCCGGCTTCGATGACGACTTCTGCCCGCTTGGATGAGGATGAATGTCTGGTCTGTGGGGCAATGTCCCACAAAAGGCCCTTTTAAGGGCCATTGGTAGTTTATTGTAGGCTAGGGTTTTTTTTTATTTTGGGGGGCTTTTTTATTTTAATAGGGCTATTAGATTAGGTGTAATTCGTTTTTATTTTTGATACTGTGTTTTTTTTTTCGTAACTTAGTTTTTTTTATTTTTTTATTCACAAAGTCAAAGTAGTCTGACTCCAGATATGGGGTGCTATCAGTGACGTGCAGTGACGTCAGAGGCTGGTGAGGCAGGATATGCCTTCATTCTTTAGATATCCTTTGTTGAAGAAATAGCAATGCACATGGGTGAGCCAATCACATGAGGTATCTATGTGCAGCCACCAATCAGCAGCTACTGAGCATATTTAGATATGATTTTCAACAAAGGACATCAAAATAATGTAGAAAATTAGATATTAGATGTAAATTGGAAAGTTATTTAAATTTGCATATGGGTTTCATATGGGTTTCATGTCCCTTTAAATGGTGTCTTGGAAAACTGGTCAACTTAGTAAACATCTGATTTTAGTTTAAAGGATTGTAACAGAAACTCTTGCCAGATAACACAATGCTTGCTCTGATTATGAGATCTAGAAATCCATGCCCATTAAAATATGTTTAAAACATACTTTTTACTTTAATGCTGCAAATTATGCTTATAGATTCTTTCATTACATAAGGGATGAGAGTCAGAGGGGGAGGAAGAGAGACAGAGAGAGAAAGAGACCATGGGGGAAAACAACACATAAGGAGAGAGATGGATAGATAGAGAGAGAGACACACACACACACACACACACACACAAGGGGGGGGGGCACTGCATTTTAAAGTAATAAAACAGCAGAGCTACAGAGAGTTCAGAAAATTAGTCTATAATTTATAATTTAGTGTGAAGTACAGAGGCAAGCTGCTAAATTAGTGGGTGTAAAGTTTGAGTAAACAAAATACAAAAACGACCCTGCTGTAAAAGAGTAAAAAAAACACTAAACCACATTCATTAAATTATCATTTACACTAACAGAATCCCTTTCAGTAAAATCTTACTTTAATAAGATGTGGATGAAACACTGCTCTCTGTGCCTCTCTCCCTGCTCTGTAAGGATTCAGGAAGTGACAGTGGCACATTCCACTGCACTTAGAGGGGAAGAACAGAACTCTCTTTTTCACTTTAGCAAAGCTGGCAGCTTCACAGGACAGCAACAAAATATATGAAAGTTGTTTTTTTCCGTTTTTGTTTTGTTTTATATGGTTTAACATCCAGCCCCAACCCTATGTTCCACTTACTAATGCCTCTCGCTGGATTGGTTCAGCCCAAATAGGACTGCCTCAAATAAGCAGTTAATGGGCCATGCAATCATCTTAACCACTTGCATCCAGTAGATGGCGCAGCATGTTGTGTAAAGGTGGGCAGACCTGCTTGTGCCTCTTCATTGCACAACATATAGCTGTGAGAAAAAAAAATGCTGGGGAAAAAAAATTACAATTTTTTTTTTAAAGCCAATAAAAAAATATATATTTTTGCCCATATGAGAGGTGAATCACTGCCTCACCTGCCTCTAGTGACTGCACATCACTGGGTGCTATACAGTCTAATGCAGTAAGGATATATAACAATATACCTAAGTGTAAATATATGACAACAATATATCTAAATCGACATACCTATATGTGTATACCAACTAGTGGTTTGTAACTACCTATATTGATTCCATACAAACATTAAATGAACATTAAGAAAATAAGTACATATACAGAGATATGAAGTGATCAGATAAGTCTCTTGATGAAGTTTAGCACATGTGTCAAAAAGTCCACCTGATAATACTCAGATGAAGCCGATATTTGATAGAAGGCTGCTCTCTCCTCACAAAAAAGATGTCAGGAAATCTAGAAGTGTATGAAGAACAAGAGACGCGCATGTGTGTACCAATAACACTAATGACAAGACCCAGATATAGCCCTAATCAGGGTACTCAAATTTTCTGAGGAGCACTCAGACAGTGCTATTGGCTGGTTATTTTGCAGCAAAATGAATAGTGAGCTTTGTTGCTGCAAAATATCCAGCCTGTATTCAATAGTACTGTCTGAGTGCTCCTCACAAATGTGAGTACCCTAATTAGGGCTATATCTGGGTCTTGTCATTAGTGTTATTGGTACACACTGTATAAAGCTGCTGTTTATAAGAGAGGCTCTCAGACTCCAGTTGCAGTTTTAACAAATTTATTAAAAGAACATCTTATAACAGAATGCATAAACTTCAGCTCTTGTTACAGTTAATGTCTCTGTGACTGCCTTACTCATCAACTAACTATTTCCTGCTGAACTGCCGTGTAACATATATTAAACTTCCCCCCTGGAACCAAACACTATCTTTTTTGGTTTCATACATATTGATACATCTTTTCTCTTTTTGGGAAAATGGCAAAAGCTATCCCTTTTAATTATTGTAGGAATATGGATCCTGAGATGCAGTCTTTCATTGTGCTAAATATTAGTCCACATAGTCATTTAGATATTCTGGTTTTCGGATACATCTCCCACTTCTAGTCTGGGTGTTTCTGGATCCCTGTGGTTGTTCTGACAGGACTCTGTTGTCATCCTGCAATCTTTCCGTGTCTGATATTTCACTGTTTATTTCTTCTTGTCCTTCTTCTTCAGAGTTATTTGTCATTAATGGCTGGTTTGTATTCTCAATGTGAGATTCCTCTTGGGTGCTAGTTTGGGTCCTTGCTGGAGGCCTGTAGCATCCAGTGCCTCTCAGATGCCTCCTATTTCTCCTCAGGACCTGTCCTGACTCTGTCACCACTTCATATGACCTAATTCCTACAGGAGCTCTTAGGCAAGCCTTCCGCCACTCTTTTCCTTGGTTTGTTTGCGGTTGTACCCACACCTGTTCACCAACATTTAGAGGCCGCAGGTCTTTGGCTCCCTTGTTATATTGAGCAGCTTGCAATGATTGCTGCTTCCTGCACAGGATTTGGTGTCTGTCATTCATCACCTGATCCTGTATTAACAGACTCCCTCTCATTGGAAGTAACAATTTGGTCCTTCGACCCATCAGTCTTTGAGCAGGACTGCACTCCATGCCTTGTGTTGGTGTGTTGCGATGATCCAAAAATGCTAGATAAGGATCATTTTGAGAAATCACAGCTTTTTGCAGTAGTCTTTTGGCTGTCTTTACTGCCGACTCTACTTTTCCATTGCTTTGAGGGTATCCTCGTGATGAGGTAATGTGGTCACAAGTCCCAACCCATACTGAAGTCTTTAAACTCCATTGCAATAAACTGTGGTCCATTATCAGAACATACCGTGTCTGGAATTCCATATCTGTCAAAATGGGCCTTTAATTTTCTTATTACTGTAGTAGATCTTGTATCCTGAAGATGGTCTATCTCCCAGAAATTAGAGTCATAGTCCACTGTTATTAAATACTCCTTTCCTTGGAATGTGAACAAATCAATGCCAAGCTTTTCCCACGGTCTCGTTGGATCTCATGAGGAACGAATGTCTCTTTCTGTTGTTTAGTATCAAATTAACGGCATATGTCACATTGGTCGATATATTCTTTTAGCTGTGCATTCATTCCTGGCCAGTAAATACTCTCCCTGGCTCTGCGTAGACATCCTTCCACACCAAAATGTGAAGAATGTATTTGAGACATAATATCTGTTCGGAGATCAGATGGAATAACTACTTGCTCACCTTTGAATAGAACACCATCCTGTACACTCAATTCATCACGTATGTGGTAGAATGGTGAAGCCTCTAGGGGTACCTGTTCCTTAGCTTGAGGCCAGCCACTCATCACAATTCGCTTTACTGCTTGTAAAGTCTTGTCTTTTTCTGTGCTCTGTTGTATAGCAACAAGTCTCCTGTTTGAGATGGGTAGATATTGGAGCATGTTTATAGTTTCAATCTGGTCCTCCACAGAACCCTCCATGGAACCTTCTTCTAAATAAGCCCTACTTAATGTGTCTGCCACCGCCAGAGACTTCCCCGGGCAGTATCTGATACATGCATCATACATCTGAAGCCGTAACATCATACGCTGAAGACGTCTTGGTGCTTTAAGTAAGGGTTTTTTCATGATGCTTTCAAGGGGCTTATGGTCTGATTGTACAGCTACTGTCTGCCCAAATGTGAATTGGTGAAATTTTTCCATTCCAAATAGGACTGCTAATAGCTCCTTCTCTATTTGTGCATAACCTTGCTCTGTCTCTGTCATTGCTCTGCTTGCAAAAGCGATTGGTTGTTTACCTTGCAACAGTGCTGCTCCCAGACCTTTCTCTGATGCATCACATTGAAGTTCTAAAGGTTCGTCTGGGTTATAATATTTAAGCACTGGTGCACTGCTGATTTTTTATTTCATCTGCTGAAATGCCTCTTCCTGCACCTCTGTCCATTCCCACACTGTACCTTTCTGGGTTAGTTGTCGCAGTGGTTCACCTGCATCTGAGAGGTTTTCACAAAACCTAGAAAGATAGTTCACCATCCCCAAAAATCTCTGTACTCCTTTAACATCTGAGGGTCTGGGAATTTCAGTGATGGCTTTTACTTTATTTGGATCTGCTTGAAGTCCCTGGGCTTATAATAAGTGACCAATATATGGCACTTCTGTTTTACTTAGCTGAACATTTTCTGGATTTAATTTGATGTGTCTTTCTCTACAACGATTTAGTAATTTCTTCAACTTTTGATCGTTGTCTTGAATTGCTTCCATATCGGTATCGCCTTCTCCTACAATCAGAATATAATCTGCAATGATCCTGATACCTGGTAGCCCTTCCAGTGCATGATTTAGTTTTTGCTGGAACACTTCTGGGGCTGAGCTAATACCCATAGGAATTCGAACCCAGCGGTATCGGCCAAAAGGAGTAGAGAAAGTGGTCAAATAGCTGGATTCTTCCTCTAATTCAATATGCCAAAATCCACTCTTGACATCGCATACTGAAAAAATCCTTGCTTTTGCTAGGTCAGGGAGAATATCATCAATTGTTGGCAAAGGATAGTGGCTTCTTTTCAAAGCCCTATTCAGAGGCTTAGGGTCAATGCAAATTCTTAACTTCCCTGATGGTTTTTTCCCTACCACCATACTACTAATCCAGTCTGTACTTCTCTCTACAGGAGTTATAATGCCCTGTTTTTCTAAACTGGTAAGTTCCTCTCTAAGGGGTTTGAGTAATGACACAGGAACCTTTCTTTTTGGAAGTCTAACAGGCTGTACAAGAGCATCCACTTCCAATTTTAGTTTTCCTTCTAGACAGCCTACTCCTTGAAAAATATCTGCATACTCTTTATTGATGGCTGACCAGCCCCACACAGTGGCATCTGGGTGGTTGCCGTCTTGTTCAACGTTTAGGATATTTTGGTGTTGCACTGAGATCAGATCCATAGCTTGTATAGCTCTACTTCCTAGTATAGGGTTACACACCTCTGTGTCAATTACAACAAACTCAGCCTGATATAACTTTTGGTTGCATGGGTTTCTTATTTTGAGCTTACATATCCCTATTGGTTTCAGTGTGCTCTTATTATACATCCTTAGCATTTTATCACAATGTAAAATTTTAGATTTGTCTTTCACCAACCTTGCTGGAATAACATTACAGTCTGCTCCACAATCCATTTGGAATCTAACAGCTTGTTGGTCAATTAGCATAGTAGCAAACAAAGCTGATGGAAATCTGCTTACTGTTTTCTTAAATGTACAAATCTGAAAAGCTGGTTCCAAGGTCAGACCCAGAATGTCTTCATATTCCTCTAAGTCTTCAGTCTCTTTATAGACAGCTTGTACTGTTGGCTTTCTTTGTTGTGTATTGGCACGGCACTGGCTAATAAAATGATTTGCTTTACCACACCCTTTACATTGCTTTCCAAATGCTGGGCATTTTTCTTTCAGTTTCTCGTGACGCTTTCTACAATAGATACACTGTATTGTCTTGTCTGGAGTCATTGTCATTCTGTTATGACCCTTCCTAAGGTTGTAACTTGTGTCCATCCTATGGACTGACACTGCACTGGTGCTGGAACTCTCAATGATCTTCGCCCTCTCTTTAGACAGCTCAGCAGCTCTACCTATTTGAATACATTTTTCCAGTGTTAAATCCACTTCTCTCAGTAGGCATTCCCTAAGTTTAGAGTCTCTTGTGCCACATACAATCCTGTCCCTGATTAATGAGTCTCTTATATTACCAAAGTTGGAAGTGGCTGCCAGTGTACGCAGATCTGTGACATAAGCATCTATTCCTTCATCTTCCCTCTGACATCTTGAAAAAAAATTATATCTTTCCACAGTCTCATTTTGCTTTGGCTCACAATAATCATCAAATGCTTTAATTAGCAGAGCTAGTGTGGGAGCTGCTGCTTCTGGGAGAATGGTGTCTTTTACCTCTCTGCCTTTTTCTCCAATTAAGTACAGAAACAACTTTACCTTCATCTCCTCTGGTTTGTCAGCCATGATTAGGTCTGTGTATAAAAGAATGTCTTCTTTCCATCTCTTCCATGCCTGAGACAGATTCCTTGCCTTGCGAGACCTGGTGGTTTTAAACCTTCCATATCCTCTTTTGGTGTATTTCTCAAACAACATCCGCTGCCACCATGTATAAAGCTGCTGTTTATAAGAGAGGCTCTCAGACTCCAGTTGCAGTTTTAACAAATTTATTAAAAGAACATCTTATAACAGAATGCATAAACTTCAGCTCTTGTTACAGTTAATGTCTCTGTGACTGCCTTACTCATCAACTAACTATTTCCTGCTGAACTGCAGTGTAACATATATTAAACTTCCCCCCTGGAACCAAACACTATCTTTTTTGGTTCCATACATATTGATACACACACATGCGCCTCTCTTGTTCTTCATATCCTTCTAGATGTTTTTATTTTTTGTAACTTAGTGGAGTTTTTTTTGCAATTCAGTAATTTTTAAATTGTAGATTTATAGAGAGATACACTCATTTTCATATAACTACATGCAATAGACACTACTATAAAGAATAAGATGCACAGATACTGATATAAAAATACATTATAAAACTGTTTAAAAACTTACTTAGAAGCTCTCAGTTTACCTCTGTTGAAAAGGCAGCTGGAAAGCCCACTGCAAGTGGGAAATAAGACACTCCCCCCCTCCCCCTTCTTTTGCATATGAAAAGACCCTTTACATAAACAGGAGCAAGATGGAGAAGGTAGCTGACGGTATTCACATAATACTTTGGGGCTTGGTTAGGAGTCTGAAAATCAGAGCAATGTTATTTAAAAATAAGCAAAACTATACATTTTAAAAAACAAAAACTTTATGGGCTATTTAAATAGATCATCTACAAAACATTTATGCAAAGAAAAAATGAGTGTATAATGTCACTTTAAATAATTTGAGTAGGGTAGAGTTAGGTTTTTAAATATGTAATATAGTTAATTTAGTTGGTAGTTTAATGTAATTTTAGTATAATAGGGTAGGTTAATTAATAGTTTAATATAGTTTAATGTAATTCTACAGGTAAGTTTTAATGTATTATAACAGAGCTTTCCAAACTTTTCATGTTGGTGACACACTTTTTAGACCTACATAATTTTGCGACACAGTAATTCAGTTGTACTGGCAAACAGGAGGTTAAACTAACTTGTTTTAAGAGATACGAACACAAACATAAATTATATAATAACAAAATATATTTACAAGTAACAGTATGTATGTGCAAGAATTAAACAAAAGTTTAACACCAATAGCTACTTACTATTTTAATGGGATGTATTAGGTTGATGGCATGAACACAGTTAATGAATATTTGGTGGAATATTAGATAAAGACACTCGTATTTCATCATTAAGCATTTTTAAGCTTCCACTTCCTATCCATATATCAAGAGCAGGAGCAGCAATGCACTACTGGGAGCTAGTTGCAAAAACCCCCCACTGACTTCAGACTTCCGCTCAGCGATTAAGCTGCCGCCCTCAGAGCTTGGTGAGTCCGATTGACTACTGCCCGTAGGGTTGCCACCTCAGCCATGTTTTCCTGAACACTTATGTTTTACACATGCTGCAGGGTGTGCAGGGAGGAACATGTATTGTGTTTCTGGACAGCACTATTCATATTCCTCCCTGCACACCCTGCAGCATGTATAACTTATAAGTGTTCTGTATTTTAAGGGACAGGTGGCAACCCTAACTGCCCGCGCTGCAAACACACTGCTGTCCCACTCACTGACTACACATGCAGTCACGAGCTGATTGAGGAGACTACAAGTGCAGTCAGGAGCCAATGTGCCGCCAAAGCCGTCAATGGGAATAGTTTCAGTTCCCACTGAGCTGCGCCAATAGGTTAAGATGATCTGTGACCCCCTAGGTATCAATCATGTGTCAACCATGTGATATGCGTAGCAGCCAGGCGGAAAGTAAGAAACCAAAAAAAAAATGTTTAAAAAAATGTAATTAAAAAAAAAATTAGTGCTGAAGCAGGGACACACCTACACACTGCTGCCGACACACTAGTGTGTCCCGACACACAGTTTGGAAAGCACTGTATTATAAGATAGGGATGTTGTAATTTTAATGTAAAGTTAGCGGCTTGTTAGGTTTAGGGGTTAATAGCTTAATTTAGTTTATGACGATGTGGGGGGCTGGCGGTTTAGGGGTTAATAGGTTTAGTTAGTGGTATTGATGTGGGAGGCCAGGGGTTTAGGGGTTAATACTTTAATTTAGTTGCAGTGGGGTCTGGGAACGGAGGGATAGAGGGGTTAATAACTTTATTTAGTGGCAGCTGGGTCCGGGAGTGGCGGAATAGGGGTTAATAATATTATGTAGGTGCCGGCAATGTCGGGGGTAGGGGTGTTTAGACTCGGGGCTTATGTTAGGGTGTTAGGTGCTGATTTTCTAGTATTGAAATCAATGGGATATCTGGCAGCATCGAACATAAGCTTTCGCTTCTTTCAGACTCCCATTGATTCCTATGGCATCCGCAGCCTCCAGGGTGGCGGATTGAAAACCAGGTATGCTGGGACGGAATAGCCGCGAGCATACCGGTTAACTATTTGATAAATTGGAAAAGTTGTCAAATAGTGCCGAATGTGTATTCGGAACATCTGTAATGACGTAAGCATCGATCTGTGTCGGATTGAGACTGGCGGATCGTATGTTACGACACAGATTTCAACTTTTGGCGGTCTGTAGGCTTTGATAATTAGGTCGAATCAAGCTGCGGAATTCCAGCGTATTTGCGGTTCATGGCTTGATAAATAGGCCTCCAGATTGGCTCCTTCAAATAACACAAATGGTGAGTGGAGTTTGGCTATCGAAAAATAATTGCAGTAAAAAGGATGTTAATTTGTTTTGGAAATGTTAAGACTTGGCTGATATGTTATTCTATAGCAACACAACAGAATTGCCTTGTAATTACAAGGTGTTTACTGTCCCTTGAAAAATGTCAAACTGTTATATCTAAAATACAAGCTAGATTTCAACCCTTGTGAAAATGAGTATTGCAAATAAGTATTCACAAAGCAGATATATCTTCAAGGTTATTTGGTGGGGGGGGGGGGCAACATTACAATATTTTATGATGGGGATACGTGCCTACTATTGGTTTCCCAATATTTTGTTTAATAAAAAATAAATTCCTAAATTATAGGAACATTTCTACTTGATTTTTTAAATTGTTTAAAAAGATAGACAACACCTTTACTACCTATTCTTCAGCTTTGCATTAAAACATTGTTACAGTATATTAATATACTTTATAACCTCTAAGTTTGCCTATTTCTAAGCCCAAACAGGTTGCCCCTTATCTCAGTGCCTTTTACTAGCTTGCACAACAGCCAGACAGTGATAGTTCATGCATTCCATATAGATAACATTGTGCTCACTCCAATGGAGAATAATGGTTATGCAAGAACCTGCACTGATTGGCTAAAATTCAAGATTGAAAAAAGCACTGAGATAAAGACAGTATGTAGAGGCTTAGATAAAGGGGCAAGAATACATATGCTGCGTCGTCTGCAAAAGCCGGCGACGCCGTTTATTTATGCGATTTTGGTATCACATATACAGCGCCGTATATAAATGCAATGCGTATATTTCACTGCATCACAATTCGCTATTACATATTCAGCGCAAGGACTTACGCAGCACAGAATAGATACATTCTATTCCATTTTCATCTCGCCACACATAGGCAGGGGCAGCAAACCTTGCACAGCGTTAAAAAGCACTGTAACTTCCTGGAAGGCCTAACAAACACCTAACGCATGCGCAATGACATACATATCAGCTGCATATCTCAAACAGTTAAACCTTTTCTGAGCACTTAATTATTACAAACAGTATCCTCCCTCTGCAAGTGTGCCAAACCAATCACAAACAGCACAACCACTCACCTGCAGCCTTAAAACACCTGACAATGCACACCCTCATTAGTCAAACAGTATCCTCCCTCTGCAAGTGTGTCAAACCAACACAACCAGTACAACCTCTCACCTGCAGCCTTAAAACACCTGACAATGCACAACACCCTCATTAGCCAATCAGTATCCTCCCTCTGCAAGTGTGTCAAACCAATCATAAACAGCACAACCTCTCACCTGCAGCCTTAAAACACCTCACAATGCACACCCTCATTAGCCACCATGTTTCCCCTGCTTTACCTGCAATATCTAAACAGACAGCATCATGGGGCACAAGGGGTGCTGGAAGGCCTACAAGCCCCTGCTGCTGCACTACCTGCTGTGGAGGATAAACCTGCTGGGGATGCTCTCCCTGCTGCTGAAAGACTTGCTGCAGCTGATCTACTTGCTGCTGATGTCCCTGGTCATGGTGCTGTGGCCGTTCCTGCTGCTGCTGTCCCTGTTCCTCATGCTGCCCCTGCTGCTGTTGTTGCTGTAGCTGGTCATAGGCCAGCAGGGCCTATAAGACGTCGGCATCAGCAGAGGGGAAGAGCAAGGGCACCAAGGATCCACAGGGTTAGGGTCACCCTGTTTGGAATGACAGAAGAAGGAGATCAGGGACAAGTATCGCTTGACTTCTGCAAGCCTCAATGACCTATATGAGGACTTGAAGGATGATATTGACCCTCAAGCGAATAGGAACCAAGCTCTGACTGGTATGCAGAAGCTTTTGTGTGTTGTGCACTTCCTGGCATCCGGCTCATTCCAGTCAACAGAGGGCTATGTGTCTGGTCTAGCGCAGTCCACCTACTTCATGCTCCTAGGGGAGGTTTTGACTGCTCTAGATAACCAGACACAGTGATACATTAATTTCCCCCGTACCCCCCAGGAATGGAGCAGTATTAAAAAGGCTTCTATCGACTGGGGGGTATTCCCAATGCCATGGGGCAATTGATTGCACACATGTGCGTATTGTGGCCCCACATGAGGAGACATTCCTCTATATCAACAGGAAAGGGTTCTACTTCTTGAATTGCCAGATGGTCTGTGATACCACTCTGAAATTCACACAGGTGTATGCAGGCTTTTCAGGGAGTGCCCAATCTGGAACACTCTCGGGAGGTTGGTTGCTTGGTGAGTATGCACTACCTTCATTCTGTCTGTGTTTTTCTCTTAAATTATTTTTTAATTTAAATGGATATATTCTTAAAATGGCATGTTCTATCTGAATCATGAAATTAGAATTTTGTCTAGACTAATCCTGTCAAAGTATATTGCTTACATTGCACCAATATAATGTTCTAAATAAATTTATCATTTAAATTAAATTCCTGTTTGTCCCTTTAAGCACATGATGAACCTGTATAAATCAGAATACATATGTAACATGACAGTTGACACAGGTTATGGCTGCAGACCATGGCTGTTGACCCCCTTGGCACACCCCCTTACAGAGCCACAATTTAGGTACCAGAAGGCCCACATTAGGACAAGAAATGTGATAGAAAGGAGCTTTGGCCTACTCAAACCAGATTCAGGTGTCTGGATTTTACAGCCGGAGCTTTACAGTATAACCTCAACAATTTGTCAATGCATGTTGTATTCTACATAACATTGCAGTGGACACACATATATTGGGGGACATTGAACCACAGCAGGATCAAGAGGTGGTGCCTGTACCTTAGGGTGTGGACATGGGGGCACTGAGGGGGAATGAAGTGAGGGAATTTGTCACCTGGGAATACTTCACCTGTAAGTTACTTGTTCATAAGCACAGTAACCCATAACATTCACATGTATTATGATGTTTGACTGTACCTCACCAACCATTGCATGTGTATATATCATGTCTTGCAGAATTACGCACTGCGGATTTCCATTGCATGTAAGTGAAATTACTACATCCCACCCACCTTCCCTTAACCCCCTTAATTACTGAAAATGTCTCATTGTTTAATTCATGTTTAGGTCACAATGATTTTTGGAATATCATTCTGGAGAAGAATGGAAATGGATGTTTCTACCCCACCCATGTTCACACCTTCTGTAAATACATAATTATTATATACATACTCACGTGTCAATTTATATTGGATGTGAGAAACATTGATTTACATCTTATAAGTGAATATTACTATATGTACCCTTCATACACAACTATGTGATGTCAGTTACAGTACAAGAATATGTCATAAACATGATAATGATACCTGTTTTTATTGCTATTTCAACACAGGTCATATTATAATGCTTTAACAATATTAATGTAATAAAACACACCTCACATGGATGTCTATGACAATTACATGGTAAATAACAAAGGACAATGTTCATGGTGAACTAAATAATATTTATTTTTTATTTGGCTTTTTGGATGAGGTTGCTGAGGTGCCAGTAGTGAAATGCCTTATTTTCCTTGTTCTAGCAGATTCTGGTGTTTCTGCTGGTGTGCTGGTAGCAGATGATAGGCTGGAGGCATTGTCTTGCTGGTGTGTAATGTGCTCAAACAACACACCCAAAAGTTGATTTTGTTCTCTCCATCTATTGTCCATCTGCATATCAGACAGAATTCGCATCATCTGTGACTGGTTTTGAACACTTGCACTTAACGATGCTGCGATATCGCTCTGCAGTTCTATGCTACATCTGTGTAACCTCTCTTGACCTATGAAGAACCTCCCTTGGCCTCTTTGTAAGCTCTCAGTGCTTTAGATTAGCCTCCTCTGGAGTGTAATGTATTCCTCCACCAGGGAGAATACAGTGCATCCACAGACTGTTAAGCAACAGGGGTTGTTTGATGGCCATGATGTTGGAGAAGAGGTGATGCTGGTGTATGTTCTTCTGCTGCTTGAGGGGCAGCTGTAGCTTCTGCTGCTTGAGGGGCAGCTGTAGCTTCTGCTGCTTGAGGGGCAGCTGTAGCTTCTGCTGCTTGAGGGGCAGCTGTAGCTTCTGCTGTATTTTCATCTGCAAATGTTGGAGCTCATCCCAGGGAAGAAGATGGTGAAGCTCATCCTAATGAATAATAAGGTGGAGCTCTCAAAGATGATTGGCATTCCCACTGATGACTAGTGCGTAACTACTCAGCCTTTTCAATAGGCACATCCTGTGACATTGTCTGTGGGTAATATCCATGACTGACATGAGACTGTGATTGTGTTGTGGGGGGTGTAAATATATGGACCCTTTGTGCATATCTTGGCTCCCCCTCAAAACCAAAGGATTCCTCTGGCTATGAATGTTGTCAGAAGTCATATGGCAATGTCGGTTGCATCATTCCTGGGTCCCCAACTGAAGCCATCCAACCATGCTCATTCCTTGGAGCACACAGTTCCTGCAGTTGCAAGAAGACTATTGGTGGTGGTGGCGGCATGGCAGTTTGTTTCCTTGTGACAGTAGGTTCTGTGGAGGAGTTAAAGGATGAGAGGGATTAGTACAGTCAGATATATGTCCATGTGGGCATACAATGGACATTGATACATGCTAGGGCCTACACTGATTCACATGTCAAATTCTATAACATGCATGTGCACATTGTGAGTTGGTTGGTATGAGTGATTTAAATAGGAGCAGTATACAGGGATGTCTTTTATACAATAGTTATGTGTACATGTCAATGATGAAATAATGTGTTCATTAAGTGACACTATGGTCACACAATTTACTTAAGCTTGGTCTAGGCACAGAACCTGCTTTATTGAGCTAAATGTATTGAGATGGCTATTGTGTCCATTTAAGGAAAACTCTACATGTGGCTTATGGCCTGTGTTACTCTGAAACATGTCAATATTGCACTATTCCACCTCACATCATGCATTGCATTGTGTTATGTAGCAGTAATGTCAAGTGAATAATAACAACTATTACTATTCAGCTGCTGATTTGGTTAATTCCGAGAGCGAGCGCTGAAAAAGTGCTTTGAGTCCCACTGGGAGAAAGGTGCTATATAAATACTAGTTATTATTATTATTATTATTATTATTATTAAAATTGTAGATGTTTTTGTTAGTACTCCAAATACCATGCTCCTCATCATGTACATGAATGTGTGATATTAAAGGATGTTGTATTGCTATAACATATAATACAGGTGTATGGGATGTAACTCACCAGCATAATGGGCTGTGGTTGCAACCCCTGAGTCACGAGCCCCTGGAAGTCTACAGACTGCTGTGGTACTCAGGGACCTGTGTATCATCTCCTGCCAGGCGTTGTACTCATTTTCCAGGGATGGCCCACCATCTGTTCCCTTTTGGTGGACTGCTTTCTGCCCCATCTTCTCTTTGACCCACCTCTTGCAGTCGTTCCACCTCTTTTCAGGCCCTCTACAGTCCTCCTCTGCGGGGCCACGCTGTTGACTGCATCCTTCCTCTACAGCCATCCATGCAGTCCTTTTTATGGCACTGTCTTTGCCCTTCTCTTGGCCAAAGAGGTAACTGTAGTTGTCCATGATGGCCTGGACTAGGGCAACATTTTCCTCAAAGGAGAAGTTGGGGCATCTCAGCCTCTTATCCTCCATGGCCACTTGGCTTCCTCCATGAAATGTCCCTAGGAGTGTGTGTTCCTGCATATACTCTCCCTCCTCCCCCTTCTTTCAACATGTGCACCCTCTGTCTCTCTCCTGGATGTGCCTGGTCTCTGGGGCTCTATGGCATCTCTCCTCCCATCATCTCTTCTGGCTCTCCCTCTCCCCACTCGACTTACTCCCCCACTGCTCCTCCTGTCCTCTCTAATCCACCTCTCCTTGCCACTCCTCTCCCCTCCATCCCTCATCCCTACCTCTCTCTGCCATCCTCACACTAATCACACCACACACTCACAGTTCAGCCACACACAATCACAACCAAACACTCAGCCTATCACAATGTAAAATAAAAATAAAATATGTAAGGTGTTGTTTATTTGTATATGTATGTATGCAATGTGTGCAATATGTCAGAATATGTGTAAGTAAGTTTACACATTTACTCAATCCACCAATGTGATCTAACTATTTATTCTGTTTGCGCCTCTCTCTCTCTACTCTCACTAATCCTCCACTCCTGGGTCGTGTGTTGTAGCTCAACGAACTATCCAAACACAAACAAGAAAATGGCGGTTGTGCATGGGTTTATATATGGATTTTGAATTGCGAAATTACGTTGCATAATACTGGCGTAAGCAACTGGCAATGTCAGAAATGTGTATTTGCGTAATTTTTGAAAAATCGCCAGTTTGGCCTACTTACGCCAGTCTAGCATCTGACGTGCAAAGTGAACTTACGGCCAAAGCAGGTTTCAGCAGTTACACTGAAGCCTGTGCTGTATATGTAATCTCGCCCAGGTAATCATAGAGGTAAAAAGTATATTAATATAACAGTGTTGGTTATGCAAAACTGGGGAATGGATAACAAAGGGATTACATCTCTTTTTAAACAATAAAACTTTTTCTCTAAGCATTTCTGCCATGTAAATTGCATGGGCAAAACACTGCTATAGTTTTAGAAGTATTAAGAAAAACACAATCATTTTAAAGATTTTGGCAATGAGGCATAAGACATCTGAGGCTTCTTTATGAAAAGCATTCCTGATCATTAATTACAAAAGATCAAAACAACCTTTTGAATCTTCAATTCACAAGGACTTGAAGTGCACAGCTAATATACAATAATGCAACAACTTTGGACTAAATTACTTGTCTGAAAGGAAATTGAGCTGCATCCAGTCATGAAAACAAGCTTTTCCTGCATATCATTACTGTTTCCCTTTTCCTGATTTCTCAGAACACTGTGTAACACTTACTACTGTGAAGAGGCTCATACAATAAAAACAAGGCCGAGCAGGAAAGAAAATACCACAAGTAATAAACACATTTGCAAGCAGAATTGTAACACAAGGTATACTGGCATTCTTTTAGAAAAGTTCCACTGGCATAGTGTGAACATTATAAATAATGCAATGAACAACTAAAGTGTTTCAGTCCAGTCTGTACTGAGGCAAAGAACAAATTGAGATAACTTTAAAAGCATGAAAGTAATGGTAAAGTTTCCAATTCGTATAATCAGATCCGAATGGAAACACTATTTTAGATGGACTTTAATTTATCCATTGGAATTAAGATACGCTATAACTTACTTTTTAATATAGCAATGAAATTCTAATATTTCGTGCTCAGGCCACTCACTTTTTTGTGTGAGCGGTTTGAACTGTTCTCCAATTGGCGCTCTTGCTACAAAAAAAAATAAAAAAATATTGTATGAGTAGAGTTTCATGTTTGCATTTTCCATTCTAGATGTCAGTAAAAAGCTTCAATGTCATCAGATCACAGTAAATATTAAACAAAAAAAATTGCAGATGCGGGTATACCTCATAGTAGGCATCAGCCATTTTGTTATTGCAGCTTTATCAATTATTAGGGGACGTTTTATCATTGCCCGAATCGGCCCCAATGCAGCTGTTTCCGTGTGAGCCTTAAGGCTGTATATATCTATATATACAGTACTGTGCAAAAGTCTTAGGCCACCATTTGTTGTTTTAGCAATGGTATAATGACCATATATAATTATTTATCAGTCTCTTTATTGGAATACAACTAGAAAATACAGGATATTTGTATGCAGTATTAAAAAACAGAAAAAAAAACATCAGAAAATCAGCTTCTATAGGCTAAAGTGGAAATATTTAATGTGACCTCCCCTTACACTTGAGCAATAGCAGGAACCTGGCTCTCGTAAACATAAATGGAATGAAACCCTTATTAATGTCACTACTAACACCTGTATTTGTCCTACTATTTCATGTCAAAATGATTGCTGTGAAAAAGGTCTATTACACCAGGTTTGTGCAAGACATGCTTAAGCATTACATACACATGTGGTATGAGTTTAATTCATTGGAAGCTTGCTAATAAGGCCAACTTTCAAATCACATCATTCCATTCGAAATGCCAAAGATCACAGAATTTGACAGTCACAAATTCACACTTTTGCATCGGCAAGGCCACTCTAAAAGGGAAATCATCAAACTGGATACTCAAGATGTGGTATTCAAGCTGTTATAGAGAAATTTAAAGAATCAGGAGAGGTCAAGGACAAAAAGGGACTGGAAGGCCAAGAAAATCTGATAAGAACTTTCTCAGAGTTTCTTCTTTGATAGACCGGAAGAAGCCAACAATGCCCTTCTACAGTCTGAAGAAGCTTGATCAGGAATGGTCTTTGTGAAAGGTTAGCAGCCAAGAAACCACTTTTTCGTAAGGGGAACAGGGTGAAAAGGCTAAGATATGCTAAAGCACACAATAATTTTTGTCAACATTTTTTCTCTGTAAATGAGTAAATCCATTATCATTATAATTCTTACAAGAATGCAAGATCACATGGTAAACAGGGATAAGCACGAACCAAGGCTGTGGCAGACATTTTCTAAAGTAAAGACCTTAGTGAAGGACACCAAGGTAAATTTCAAATTAAAAACATAATTATATAGTAATAAATGTTATTATACTGATGCAGATACCACTAATCCTATAACCAGCCCTCCTATGGCTATACCCATGTACCAGTGTCACTACTGTTTCATTATATAGCGCTGGGTGTTACTATACTGATGCAGATACCACTGATCCTATAACCAGCCCTCCTCTGGCTATACCCATGTGCCAGTGTCACTTCTGTGTCTTTGTATAGTGCTGGGTGTTATTATACAGATGCAGATACACATCCAGTATTTCACTCAGGCTTTATTTATTCCATAACTTATCATCCAGTATCGCTAGCAGTCTCTTGACAAGCCACTAACTTTATTCACACTACATATTTTCCCTTTCCTATTATTTAATAAGAAAGAAAATATATACTAAGGTTGTGAATCACAACCTTACTATATCTTTTCTTTCTAATTAAAAACTACTTATAATAAACCTCAGGTGCTGGTTAAAGTGCTTTACCTTAGCATATAAAGCTCCAGGGACACAGTGGCAGCTTGCTTCTTGAATCTTCCCTCTTTCTCAGTCTCACTCAGAGTTATTTTCCTGGTACTAAGCGGCATCTCGTGGGAGTGGCCCCAACCCTGCGAAACGTGGTGCTACGCGTGTCAAGGAGGAGTCAGGACCAGCATTCATCTGTCTTACTCCTCCCTCCCCGTAATAAAATTGGTGGCGGACACTGCAAGGGCCAGTCACGGACACCAGTATCCGTTTACGGACACCTTGCCTATCCCTGATGGTAAATAAAGTCCTTTGCATTGCATCCTAGATATGTATGACACATTTACATCCTGCAGCATTGTATTATTTTATATCCTTTCAAACCTTGTGAACAATAATGCGGTTACTAAGTTACCAATTTATCTAAACATCTGACAACATCTGTGTATTAGGATCATGTATTTATAAATGGACTTCCTCCAGTGTTGTCAGATAAGAAGGTTATTGAAAAAACTAGTCAAAACAACACTAAAGACCTCAAGTTTTGGGACCTATGTAAAATAAAAGGCAATTGGAGAGGGGGAAATCTGGACACTTTACTCCTGAAAAAGGAGGTGGAAATGATTTACAACTTTAACACCTTATACCCGAACGGTTTAAATTCTGAACTGGATATAAATCCGTTTTTATCATAATCAGAGTAATAAATTAATAACACTCAATATCTTGCTCCCAAAACACAATTAACTTCTTTTTCCCTAATTGGAATGCTAACCTAGGGACTCCAGAAATTATACATATATTTTTATAGAATTATATATATTTTTGTTATTTAGAAGATATCTAAAATATACTATATCGAACTCAAAATTATACTGATAGTATAGGAAGGAACTCATCATTTCTATTTATATTCCAAAATGTCAGTTTGACTATTGGGCGCATCTATAGCATAGTGGTAAGGTCGTTAGTCTTTAAAGCCAAATCCCCGAGTTCGAATCCCCTAGGTGTAAGGAAGGAAGCTAGCTTTATTTTTATTTTTTTTATTTTTGTTATTACTATAAACTCTAGCACAGCAGGAGTCTAGGATTTAACTAGAACCTTCCGATATAAGTATACTGTTTTAGGACAGCTAGATTTAAATTGACAGCTAGGTTTATGATCTATAGGTTCAAATAAGACAAATATATACAATTGATATCCTGACATAGTTTCGTCAGTAGGAAGTAGCTTAGAGGTAACATCCTAGCCCCAAGCCCTGGGGATTCTAGGTTCGATCCTCCAAGGGAAATATATATAGTTTTCAAAAGTATTTCTCCTGATTTTTGTCTGGCTTTTTAAGTCTATATTTTATATTTTAAACTATGAGATTAAAAGATTTTTATTTAAGATTTTATGTAAGATTTTTTCAAGGTAACTATAAAGATTAAGGTGTATGACTTTTCTGAAGTTAATTTGGGGTTATTAGCAAGGAAACGATAAAAGGAAAAGTTACCTGTGCAGACATGAGGATCCCACCTTTTAAGAAAAATTCACTTCCAGAGTGACCAGAGGAAGTGAAAAGATGATAGCGAATTGAAGGCAACTAGGGGAGATAAAAGGCAGACTTCACTCTCATACTGTATCTTGAAAAAGCCTCACACCTTAGGGGTGAAACGCGTAGAAAGGTGAAAGACAAACAAGGAGGATATACAGCAATAACCCACTCTGCGTACGGAGTACTTAAAGAGCAGAGAATCGTTGAGAGGCTGTGGTACAAAGGTAACTTAGATAAGACTTGCGCAAGTGAAGAAAGTTACATTCAGGGACTAGGAGGTCCGCAACTTATCCTAAACAACAAATCCATACAGGAGCTGACATACCCAGACAAGGAGCAGCAGGTGAGAGTATCTGTATTGTCAATAACTCCCCGCTAAGTAACATTCAAACCGGACTAAGATTGTCTGTGGGATTTTAACAAAAATAGACTCTGGTGTTTGTTATTATTGTTCATGTTTAGGAACCCTCGAAAGATTGCTGATCTGATACTGGGGAATCCGCCCCCATTTGCATAAGACTGCAGACTTCAAACTGAGGAACTCCCCCTTTTTGCAAAGGTGAAAGCTGGATTCTCCTCTGTGACAGGGCTTATAACAAGAACTATTTGTTTTACGGGTTGCCATAGCCCATTGGAGACAGGCCTTTGTTTGTTCGATTGTGGCCGTAATAAGAGAAAGTGTTTAACAAGCAGAGACTTGTAAAGGAAATAGAACCCCAGCCAGAAAGTTATACTATAATCAAACGGCTTAAAATATTCAATTGTGCATATTGATCTTAGACGACTGTCTTTTCACTGTATTTATCACCACAATGTTTTAACATTATTTTAGTATTAAATTGTTCTAGTATTGCTATTATTCTTTGTGGTAGCTATTTAGACTTGGAAGTTGTTGCGAGTGAAGAGTGTGGGCCATTTGTATGAGAGAATTTTTTATGGTTTTTTATACTATTTTTTTATACTATTTCAACTAAGAATAAATTTGTACAAAATTCATATTCAGTTGCATGTACCTCCATTTATTTAACCAGATAGTTTACACGCTAATTTATATGGAACTTTCCTAAGATATATATTCTGCTGGGCTATTTTTAACGTTAGTTTATTAACCCATAGCTAGGTATACTTAGTGTACTTTTAGCGCCACCTACACTCCACGTATTCAGATTCTTTGATTTTCAAACTACCTAGGAAGGAGGTAGTATCAGAGGTTGGCAAAGTGGGTTGAGTCTAGCGCTCCACTCAACTATTTTTTATAAGTCAATAAAACATAATCATATAATGGGAGTAAGTTATTTATATCATACCAGTCAATCTGATCTCGGTTTGTCCTTTTAAAGGGGGGCACGATTTACTAGCCATTCACCTTCATCCATCAACCTTATTTTTTTCTTAATACGATGTTTATTCAATGTTGTGCTTTCAATTATGCGACTTTTAGAGACTTTTTTGTAGTATATAGGCTTAAAGTAATGGTAAACTTTAGCTAATCAAATATCATATATGTAATCTTTGCCATTAAGAAAGTACATGTTTACCTTTTTTTATATTTTTTATTAACTATCTGCAAAAAGGTTTAAATCCGTTCCTATATTAATGTTTCTATTACAATGTTATGTCGGCCCATCGGGATGAACGCTTTTTTTAATGACAATATTATTATTATCAGTTATTTGTAGAGCTCCAACAGATTCCACAGAGCTAACAATACCAATGAACATCCATCCAATCAATGTGTGTGTCATATGACACTCTTGAAATCCAGCCTTTTGAAAGCCCTTAGGAAGCTTTTGTAAAGAGTGATTGTGACTGCTCTCTATGTTACAGCCCAGTCAAAAGAGGAAACAGAAGATACCAAGTAGGATGATAAATCTTGCAATATAAAAAAATATATATATACAGTATATATAAAAATTATTATGTTGTGTGCTTACCTGGGATAGCCTGGTGGAGTTTATGCATTTTTTTTTTACTAGAAACCTGTTTTTCAGGCAGAATAAAAATAATTGAGAAATGTTTAGGAGGCAGAATAAAAATAATTAAGAAATGTTTAGCTCTTAAGAGTTTATTACCTAGATTATGAGTTTTGCGTTACGATTTTAACGCTGAAAAAATGGCCATTTCAGCATTAAAACAGTAATGCAGCCATTACGAGTCTTGTCGGTATAGCTATACCGCAAGCATTTTAGCCTGTAACACAACGTCAATCCCGCACTCAAAAAAATGTGTGGGATTTCCATAGCGCCGGTATTACAAGTTGTGCGGTGTAGCTAAAATGGTTGCCTTACAGCCTTTACTGACACGATCCATACCACCATCTGAGAGCAGTAGTTATGAGTTTTGCGCAACAAAAATGTTTCACAAAACTCATAACTAAACTGTTACAAAGTACACTAACGCCCATGAACTACCTATTAAACCCTAAACCGAGGCCCTCCCGCATCACAAACTATTTAAAACGTATTAACCCCTAATCTGCTGCCCGCCCACATCCTCGCCACTATAATATAGTTAGTAACCCCTATTCCACCGCTCCCTAACACTGCCACAACTAACTAAACCTATTAACCCCTAAACCGAAAGCCCCCCACTTCGTCACTACTAAATAAACTGATTAACCCCTAAACTGCCAGCCCCCCACATCGCCACTAATAAATTAAACTATTAACCCCTAAACCTATCACCCTCTAACTTTAAATTAAAATTACAATATCCTTATCTTAAAATAAATAAAAATGTACCTGTGAAATTAAAAAAACCTAAGTTTAAACTAACAATTAACCTAACATAAATATTATACTAATATTAAAATAACTACCAATAAAAAAAAACTAAATTACACATTAAAAAAAACTAACACTACTAAAATTACAAAAAATAAAAAATATTAAATTACAAAAAACAACAAACACTAAATTACTAAAAATAACAAATTCAATTATCAAAAATAAAAACAATTACACCTAATCTAACATCCCTATGAAAATAAAAAAGCCCCCAAAATAAAAAAAACAAACCCTAACCTACAATTTACTACCAATTTTGGGGGGTTGGTTGGGTGGTGGGTTTTACTGTTGGGGGTATTTTGTAAAAGAGCTGATTTCTAAAAAGCCCTTTTATGGGCTATTGGTGGTGGGCAAAAAGAAGCTACTACTAGGTGGCAACCGGGCCATAGAACAAGCTATTGATGCTGCTGTTCGTTCCTGGCAGACTGCTTCTCATTCTGTTTTGCATAGGTAGTTTATTGTAGGCTAGGGTTTTTTATTTTTATAGGGCTTTTAGATTAGGTGTAATTGTTTTAATTTTGGATAATGTCGTTTGTTATTTTTCGTAATTTAGTGTTTTTTATTTTGTGTAATTTTAGACTTAAAGGGACACTGAACCCAATTTTTTTTCTTTAGCGATTCAGATAGAGCATGCAATTTTAAGCAACTTTCTAATTTACTCCTATTATCAATTTTTCTTCGTTCTCTTGCTATGTTTATTAGAAAAAAAAAAGGCATCTAAGCTTTTTTTTGTTCAGACTCTGGACAGCACTTTTTTATTGGTGGATGAATTTATCCACCAATCAGCATGAACAACCCAGGTTGTTCACCACAAATGGGCCAGCATCTAAACTTACATTCTTGCATTTCAAATAAAGATACCAAGAGAATGAAGAAAATTTGATAATAGGATTAAATTAGAAAGTTGCGTAAAATTGCATGCTCTATCTGAATCACAAAAGAAAAAAATCGGGTTCAGTGTCCCTTTAATTTTTTTTAGTAGTGTTAGGTTTTCTTAATGTGTAATTTAGTTTTTTTAATTGGTAGTTATTTTAATTTTAGTATAATAGTTATGTTAGGTTAATTGTTAGTTTAAACATAGATTTTTTAATTTAAGTTTTTATTTATTTTAAAATAGGGATATTGTAATTTTAATATAAAGTTAGAGGGTTGTTAGGTTTAGGGGTTAATAGTTTAATTTAGTTTTTTGCGATGTGGGGGGCTGGCGGTTTAGGGGTTAATAACTTTATTTACTGGCGGCGATGTCGGGGAGCAGCGGAATAGGGGCTAATAGCTTTATTATAGTGTCAGCAATGTTGGGGTGAGGGGGAATAGGGGCTAAAAACGTTATTATAGTGGCAGCAATGTTGGGGAGCAGCGGAATAGGGGTTAATAACTTTTATTAGTGGCAGGAATGTCAGGAGCGGCAGATTAGGGGATAATAACTTTATTTAGGAGTCGGCGATGTTGGGGGCGGCGGATTAAAATTCAGCTCACATATAGCAAAAAAGTAAAAATATACACACAGACTTGTCAGGTCAGCCTTAATCATAGACTCAATATCATGGTAACACCTGTGGAGCTAGATACGCTCCCTCACAATCTCATTGGATACCTGTGTCTGTGTGTACCCCTCCCATCTTTCCTATTAAAGTGAAATGCCCTTACACTAAACACACTACTGTATATTGACTTTTAATACTGCTCAATATCTCATCCTTTTGTGCACTACTGAATACCTGCTACTGGATATTCAGATATTCACCACTAATTGTCCAACTCAGTTAATTACACTGGTTACATTAACAATACTTTGGGATACTCTCTACCTGAGCTTTCTTATTTCTCTGTACTCTTAACTACCATAGTAATGGTTATGATGTTTCTATTTCAAATACATACCCATCCTGTTATCATGGGATATGGGTGTATGCATAAGCATGGACATACATATCATCTTACAAGATAACCATCCATAGGAATGTAGTTAGTAAGTCTAATAATATCAACACTGTGGTATCAATTGTGAAATGCTGAAGTGACCCCTGACTTAAAACGTAATTACGTGTCTATGGTGTCAGTAGAAAAGTGTGTATCCCTTATCTATTATATGTCTACTCTATAAAGCTAGAAACTAGTCTCAAGTATAATTAACAAGTGCATATAGAGATAGTAGTAAAAACCAGCACTAAAAATGTTTAATGGTAATGTTATTGACTTATAACTATTGCCAAAAATGAATCATGTCTTCCTCAATATTTATGCCCAGGGGTCTGCGAGTTTTTAAAGTGAAAATCCAATATGCTTCTTTTCGAAACATTTCTTGGATCCTATCACCCCCCCGCCCCCCAAGGTAATGACATCAATAATCATCCACCCAAAAGAGTCTGTGTCGCCCTGATGTTCATAGAGGAAGTGTTTGATTGCCCCAGTGTTGGTCCTTCCCTTGTCTATATTGTTTAGATGTTCCCTGATCCTTGTTCTTGTCTCTCTAGAGGTGCAATCTACGTACTGTTTGTTGCAGTCAGTACACAATATTATGTAAATCGCATGATCTGTTACATTGGTTACAATTATAAACCTTCTGTGTGTGAGCAGACTGAAATAACTTATTGATCAGTGTAAAGTCGCATGCTGTACAGCTCCTGGTGCCACACCTATAGTGTCCCTTACAGCTTTCTTTGGTTTTCTGAGTGCATTGGGGGAAATCATATTCCCTATCGTGATGTTCCTTCTGGATACAAACCTACATCCTTTATCTACGATGTTCTTTAGTTGTTCATCCCCCCTCAAAATAAGGAGATTTTTCTTGATTATATTACAAATGTTTCTATACTGGTTGTTGTATGTTGTTACAAAGGTAATTTCACTCTTATCTTTACTATTCTTCCTGCCTCTCTCTACATGCTATGTCCCCTTGAGTTTAAGGAGTTCAGTCCTGGGTATGGCCAATACCTTATTATATGCTCTCATAATAGGACCCTTTGGATATCCTCTATCCCTCAATTTCTTCAGTAATGCCTTGCTCTCAACCTGAAAAGTTGTTTCCTTGGAACAGTTGCGCTTAACTCTAATAAGCTGTCCTTTAGCCACTCCATAATGCATATGCAATTGATGACAACTTTTGGCATGAAGCAAGGCATTAGCTGAAATTGGTTTGGTATATAATGTAGTTTTGACGTTCATTTCAGTTGTATCTCCCAACAATGTAACATCAAGATAATCTACCCTGGATTCATCAAAAGTAGAGGTGAATTCTAAGCCTACCTTATTACTATTTAGATAGACCATAAACTGCTCTCTCTCCATTTTGGTACCTGTCCACAAAAACAGCAAATAATCTATGTATCGTTTGTAACCTGCCATACAACAATGAAAAAGGATAGTCTTCTGCATAGACATGGGACAGCTCCCACCAACCCATAAAAAGGTTGTCGTAAGCTGGGGCAAACTTTGCCCCCATTGCTGTCCCACATCTCTGCAGATAGAAGCTACCTCCAAATTCAAAGTAGTTGTGACTCAGTAAAAATAGTACTGTTCTCAAAATAAAATCCTTAAGTCCCGAATCATAATCACTCAAAAGGTCCATCATGTACCTAAGGGCTTCTAGCCCCTCATCATGTGGAATGGCCGAGTACAGGTCGGTGGCGGCAGATTAGGGGTGTTTTGACTTAGGTTTATGTCAGGGTGTTAGGTTTAAACGTAACTTTTTTCCCCCATAGACATTAATATAGTTGCGTTACAGAGCGTTTCATTCCAGCGTGCACGAGCACGTATTCTCAGCCCTCGGATTTTGTGCGATATGGAGCTTATCGCCACCATATCGCATGACAAGGAGGCTTTACAGAAACTTGTGATGGCAGCACTATGGAGGGTGAATAACGCAACTTTTGTTGCGTTCATTTCGCACCCTCTATAGCACAAAACTCGCAATCTATGCGTATGTGACTAAAGTAAAAAATATGTGCTATATATGTGAATGTGATTATCAGTAGCAATGGAAACAAATACAAGAGTCTCTTTATTCTTTGGCAGGGTTATTAGGTGCTGCAATATGAATTTCTAGTAATTTGTCTGCTAATCATAACTTGTAGAACCTATTGAACCATTTTTCTCTTGTAGTCTGCACAGGTATTATAAAAGGACCAGCTTCAACAATATTTTTCACACCTACTGGCTAGCCCAACCCTACCCATGACACGCCTGAGGCTCAAACACAAATGCATGTGGGCTATTGTCCATAAGTCCTCCTTCCCTTCTAGTCCTGAAAACTCTGGGAAATGTTGTAAAGTATGTATTTTACCATCAATTATTGACAGTAGAACTTTTTTAAATGTAATGTTTAGTTAAAATGCTGAATTCAAACAGGTTTTCAATTACTTTAAATTCAAAAGATTCAATTACTTTAAATTCAATCAGCTGCCCTGGAGGCGGCGGATGCCATAGGAATCAATAGGAGTCTGAAAGTAGCAAAGCTCATGTTCGCTGCTGCCCGATATCCCATTGATTTGTATGGTAATGTTTACACCTAACACCCTAACATTTACACTGATTCTCAACACCCCTAATCTGCCGCCCCCTACACTGCCACCTACATTATACTTATTAACCCCTAATCTGCCGCCCCTACACCGCCACCACCTACATTATACTTATGAACCCCTAATCTGCCGCCCGACATCGCCGCCACCTACATTATACTTATTAACCCCTAATTTGCCGCCCTGCCACCGCCACCTACATAAAGTTATTAAGCCCTAATCTGCCCCTCTACACCGCCACCACCTACATTATATGCATTAACCCTTAATCTGCCACCCCCTACACCGCCGCCACTATATTAAATATATTAACCCCGAAACCGAAGTCTAATCCTAACACCCACTAACTTAAATATAATTTAAATAAATCTAAATAAATATTCCTAGCATTAAATACATGATTCCTATTAAAAACTAAATACTTACCTATAAAATAAACCCTAAGCTAGCTACAATATAACTAATAGTTACATTGTAGCTATCTTAGGGTTTATTTTTATTTTACAGGCAAGTTTGTATTTATTTTAACTAGGTACAATAGTTATTAAATAGTTATTAACTATTTAATAACTTCCTAGTTAAAATAAATACAAATATACCTATAAAATAAAACCCAACCTAAGTTACAATTACGCCTAACACTACACTATAATTAAATAAATTCCCTAAACTAAATACAATTAAATAAAATTAAATAAAATTATCTAAAGTACAAAAAAAACCAACACTAAATTACAGAAAATAATAAACAAATTACAAAATTTTTAAACTAATTACACCTAATCTAATCCCCCTAACAAAATAAAAAAGCCCCCCCAAAATAAAAAAAGCCCTACCCTAAACTAAATTACAAATAGCCCTTAAAAGGGCCTTTTGTGGGGCATTGCCCCAAAGCGATCAGCTCTTTTACCTGAAATTTTTTTTTACAAACCCCCCACCCACACAACAACCCTACTGTAAAACCCACTCAATACCCCCTTAAAAAAACCTAACACTAACCCCTTGAAGATCACCTTACCGTGAGAAGTCTTCACCCAACCGGGCCAAAGTCCTCAACGAATCCGGCAGAAGTGGTCTTCCAGACGGGCAGAAGTGTTCCTCCAGACGGGCAGAAGTCTTCATCCAGACGGCATCTTCTACCTTCATCCATCCGGCGCGGAGCGGGTCCATCTTCAAGACATACGACGCAGAGCATCCTCTTCTGACGATGTCTTCTTGTTGAATGAAGGTACCTTTAAGTGACGTCATCCAAGATGGTGTCCCTTTAATTCCAATTGGCTGATAGAATTCTATCAGCCAATCGGAATTAAGGTAGAAAAATTCCTATTGGCTGATGCAATCAGCCAATAGGATTTAAGTTCAATCCTATTGGCTGATCCAATCAGCCAATAGAATTGAGCTCACATTCTATTGGCTGTTCCAATCAGCCAATAGAATGCAAGCTCAATCCTATTGGCTGATTGCATTGTTAGGTGTAATTGTAACTTAGGTTAGGTTTTATTTAACAGGTATATTTGTATTTATTTTAACTAGAAAGTTAGTAAATAGTTAATAACTATTTAGTAACCATTCTGCCTAGTTAAAATAAATACAAACTTGCCTGTAAAATAAAAATAAACCCTAAGATAGCTACAATGTAACTATTAGTTATATTGTAGCTAGCTTAGGGTTTAATTTATAGGTAAGTATTTAGTTTTAAATAGGAATAATTTATTTAATGTTAGGAATATTTATTTAGATTTATTTAAATTATATTTACGTCAGTGGGTGTTAGGGTTGGGTTAGACTTAGGTTTAGGGGTTAATAAATTTAATATAGTGGCAGCAGTGTAGGGGGTGGCTGATTAGGGCTTAATAAGTATAATGTAGGTTTAGGGGGGGGGAGATTAGCGGTTAATAACTTTATTTAGGTGGCGGCGGGCGGCAGATTAGGGGTTAATAAGTATAATGTAGGTGGTGTAGGCGGTGTAGGGGGGCAGATTAGGGGTTAATAAGTATAATGTAGGTGGCAGCGGTGTAGGGGGCAGCAGATTAGGGGTTAATAAGTATAATGTAGGTGGCAGCGGTGTAGGGGGTGGCAGATTAGGGGTTAATAAGTATAATGTAGGTGGCGGTCGGCTCCATTAGCGGCGGTTTAGGGGTTAAACATTTTATTTAGTTGCGACGGGGTCCGTGAGCGGTGGTTTAGGGGTTAAACAGTATAGTATAGTGTGGGTGTTTAGTGACAGGGTACCAATAAAGCTGTGAAAAAGCCAAAGAGCAGCGAAATCGATGACTGTTAGTTAACAACATTCAACTGCTCATCGCCCCGTACTTGGTGCACGGCTTTTTGATAGCTTTTTTGGTAACTTTGGAGAACCTTTTCAGGTCCGCGGCCGCAATGTTAGGCGATCTTAGCCGAGCATATTGGTGCCATTGAATGCAAGTAAGTTGATGGCTTGATAAGTAGATGCCAATGTATTTTTACATTAATATACTAGATGTTCAAATAAAAGCAAACTACTGCTTTGGATGCTTATGCTAAAAACAAAGTAATAATCATGATCATTTTAAACACTATCTTACATACTGTTATATGAATTGAGCAGGAAAATAATAATTTGAGGCAGAAAATTAATGAATGCTAAACCAGAATTTAGCACAATTATTGTTCCACAATGTGAAGCTGAAAATAAGCTGTGTGAATTTGTAAATTGCTTTCATCAAAGCTTTATTGATTCAACAACAATATAGACAATTGTTGTAGGAAGTTATTCCTTTTAAAGCCAATAATATAGTTGTAAATGTTATAAGGTATCAATAGGCTTATATCTAACATACATTATAAACACTTGTGTATAAATGGGAGTGCTGCACACTTTTTCTCCTGCAGTTCTCCCATCCTGTATTGTCTCTTATAAATGTTGGGAGGTTTGCACTGGGGGTGCATTTCCTGGGCAGTATGCATTGTTACAATAGCATATGTTCACATTTCTAAAGTGAACATTTTATAAGTGAGGCACTAAGGTATTATACAAGAATTATACTCAGTACTCACCATAATGTTGCTTATTAATACAACATTCTGCCTATTGACATCTGCTGAAGAAATGCACACTACATCAAGCTAATCATATTCTCTCTTTTCTGCTTTCAGGTACTTGAACAGTATCCCTGCTCATTGGCAACCTATTCACTGCATTCTAGTGCTCTCTCCTCTTCTGTAACTCTCTTTTGGTACCTAAATAGTATCCATGCTCATCTGCAACATATTCACTGCATTCTAGTACTCTCTCCTCTCCTGTAACTCTCTTTTGGTACGTAAATAGTATACATGCTCATCTGCAACATATTCACTGCATTCTAGTGCTCTCTCCTCTCCTGTAACTCTCTTTTGGTACGTAAATAGTATCTATGCTCATCTGCAACCTATTCACTGCATTCTAGAACTCTCTCCTCTCTTGTAACTCTCTTTTGGTACGTAAATAGTATACATGCTCATCTGCAACATATTCACTGCATTCTAGTGCTCTCTCCTCTCCTGTAACTCTCTTTTGCTACGTAAATAGTATCCATGCTCATCTGCAACATATTCACTGCATTCTAGTACTCTCTCCTCTCCTGTAACTCTCTTTTGGTACGTAAATAGTATACATGCTCATCTGCAACATATTCACTGCATTCTAGTGCTCACTCCTCTCCTGTAACTCTCTTTTGGTACGTAAATAGTATCTATGCTCATCTGCAACCTATTCACTGCATTCTAGTACTCTCTCCTCTCTTGTAACTCTCTTTTGGTACCTAAATAGTATACATGCTCATCTGCAACCTATTCACTGCATTCTAGTGCTCTCTCCTCTCCTGTAACTCTCTTTTGGTACATAAATAGTATCCATGCTCATCTGAAACCTATTCACTGCATTCTAGTGCTCTCTCCTCTCCTGTAACTCTCGTATGGTATGTGTATATGTATATTGAGCAAATGATTTTAGGTTTTAATTTAGTCCTGCATTTATTGTAATGTTATCCCAATGTCTTACTTCAAAACTTTTGTTAATTGCCATGTGATATCCAATCCTTAGCTATAAATTTAAGAATAATAGCAGGTATTGATGTTATATGCCATAGCTCCTACCTCCTCAAAATGTTACTGTCTTGTTTATCTTAACTTATCTCACCCTGACCTGACTAGAATCTAACTTTCAATTGGCCTTTTAAATTGTCTTTTGACATCTGTTTGAGATAAGTTTGCATGCCATATGCTAATTCTAGTCTTTCAGTTATTTTGTTATACCCTTGTTATTTTACATTGTCATAAATTTACATTGTCATAGAGTATGAATATTTCCTCCGTGATGCTAACTAAGGACACTGGGCCCTGCCTAACGGGAGGACTTAGGGTCACTGTAAACAATGGACTGGGTTCGCTGAAACATACTATTTGTAATAGACTCATTGTTGATAATAGCTCTCTGACATTATTGTGCTATATGTATTTACTGTATATGTATTTTGCAGATATTAATAAAAAAAAATATTTGTTTTAAAAAAAAAATTCTTTTGACGTAGCAATTAAGTAATTTAGTGGACCCAGCTGTCTGCACTGCCTATAGATTTAACACTAGCTTGGGCTGTGCATCGCACTGGGGGTGCATTGCCTGGGCAGTATACATTGTTATAATAGCATATGTTCACATTTCTAAAGTTAACATTTTTTGTAAGTGAGGCACTAAGATACGAATTATACAAGAATTCAGCAAGGGTTGGACAAGGGGCAAGTACTCTTATAATATTGTGTTTTATGCATCTCATTGTTTTCTTATGCAAGTGCTGCTGTAATACTGTGTCTTATGTGTTTAATTGGTTCCCACTTTTGTAAAAATGCTCAATATCTTTATATTCCTCTTGTCTCTATAACAAACTACTTTATTTAATTACTCATTCCCCCTCACCACCTGCACTGTTCATTAGCCCACCTCTCAAACTCACCTTGCTTTTGTACTCATGAACTTTATCTATTCCTAAACACTCTCTCTCTCCCCTGCACATCATCTCAAAAGCAGTCTCATTACTGCAAATCCGTATCTCATCTCATGTCACTCTCCCTCTTGCTTATACTAACTGCTGGTGACATCTCCCCTAATCCTGGTCCCCAACAAGTTTCTAGCCATGCACTTCCATGTGTACCGTTTCATAGACTCAGGAAACAAAACTCTGGTAACCTTACTCACATTCCTCTTGCATCTAAAGCCACTATACCTTTCATTTGTGCACTTAGAACTGTTGTTGTGTTTGTAACAAGCTCACTTCTATACATGACCTCTTTATTTCCCGCTCTTTCAACCTGCTGGCTCTAACAGAAACCTGGCTCTCTCCCCTAGACACAGCTTCCACTGCTGCTCTGTCACATGGGGGTCTCCACTTCAGCCACACTCCTAGGTCTGGTAATAGACAAGGAGGTAGTGTAGGCATTTTACTTTCCTCTTTTTGCACCTTCCAACAATTACATCCCATCTCTTCCCTCACATTTTCCTCATTCAAAACCCACATGATTTGCTTATTCTCTCCCCTCCTCTATACGTGTTGCAGTCATTTAACGACCCCCTGGATCCTCAACTCAATTTTTAGATAACTTGGCTGCTTGGCTATTTCCTTTCCTCAGACACCCCTGCCCTCATTCTTGGTGATTTCAACATCCCTTTTGACAATCCCTCTGCCTGCCCTGCAAAACAACTTCTGCAACTCACTTCGTCTTTCAGTTTGTCACAATGGACTGACTCTCCCACTCACAAAGATGGTCACTCCCTTGACCTGATCTTTAGCTATCGATGCGCTATTTCAAACTTCAGAAACTCTCCTTTTGCTCTTTTTGACCACCATCTCCTCACTTGCAAAACCTCATCCCTGCCTACAACTCTCCCTCCTTCTCCTTCACAGAAGC
Organism: Bombina bombina; assembly: GCF_027579735.1. NCBI lineage: Eukaryota > Metazoa > Chordata > Amphibia > Anura > Bombinatoridae > Bombina > Bombina bombina. The sequence goes on from NC_069500.1 coordinate 1,072,638,982, forward strand.
ATTACGTCATTAGATCAGCAACAGCTTGCTTATTCCCTTGAACCTATCCTCTCATCCATCTCCTCCTTTTCCTGCCCTGACCAATATATCTGCCACTATAATTCCACCCTTATATCAGTCCTTGACAATCTGGCCCCTCTTACTATTTCTCGGAAATCACACACTCATCCTCAGCCCTGGTATACTCCTCTGACATGGTACCTACGCAGATGTTCCCGTACTGCTGAGCAGCACTGGAGAAAATCTCAGAGTTCAGCTGATATCCTTCATTACAAGTTCATTTTGAACTCCTACTATTCTGCCCTTAATCTCTATAAGCAACATTACTTCTATACTTTTATCTCTACTCTTTCTTCAAACCCAAAACATCTGTTCTCCACTTTCAATACTCTTCTCCACCCACACCCTAATACAACTTCTCTGTCAGCTCAAGACTTTGCCAGCTACTTCAATAACAAAATCAACTCCATCAGAAACAAAATCAGCTCTCAACATACTTCCATTCTCTCACCCCCTCAAATGCTCGCAATTAACCACAACCTACATAGCTATAAATTTAGCTCTTTCTCCCCTGTTACTGAGGAAGAAGTTTTGGCACTTATACTGTGCTCTCACCTCACTACCTGTCCCCTTGACCCTATTCCCTCCCAGCTGCTCTCCTCCCTCTCTTCTACTCTTACCCCTATACTTACACACATTTTCAACCTCTCCCTCAGCACCGGTATATTTCCCTCACCTCTGAAACATGTACTGGTCACACCTATCCTCAAAAAACCTTCTCTTGATCCAACCTCCCAATCCAACTACCGCCCTATTTCCCTAATCCCTCTTGCCTCAAATCTTCTCTAAAAGCTAGTATATGCACGTCTTTCCCATTTCCTTACATTAAACTCCCTCCTTGACCCACTGCAATCTGGATTTCGTCCCTATCACTCCACAGAGACAGCAATCATTAAGGTTACCAACGACCTACTTACAGCAACATCAAATGGCCACTTCTCTCTGCTTATCTCTCTGATTATCCTCCTTGATCTGTCCACAGCCTTTGATACTGTTGACCATCCTCTTTTGCTTTAAACCCTCGAATCCTTCAGCATTTGTGACACAGGTTCTCTTCCTACCTGTCAAACCATACCTTTAGTGTAGCCTTCTCTGGGGCCTCCTCTGCCCCATCACCACTTTCTGTTGAGGTACCACAAGGCTCTGTCCTTTGTTCCTTTCTCTTCTCAATCTACACATCATCATTGGGTTCCCTAATAAAGTCCTACCGGTTCCAATATCATTTGTATGCCGACAACACCCAAATCTACTTCTCTGCGCCAGACCTATCTCTTTCCTTGCTAACCCGTGTCACTAACACATCTCTTCCTGGATGTTCTCTCACTACCTCAAGCTAAATATCTCCAAAACCGGGCTCCTTATTTCCCCCCCTTCTTTCAAAATCTCCACCCTCAATCTCTCTATAACTGTCGACAACTCCATCATTACCCCTACCCCATATGCCCGATGTCTTCAGGTCACACTTGACTCAGATCTTTATTTTACTCCTCACATTCAGTCCTTGGCTAATTCCTGTCACTTCCACCTTAAAAACATCTCTAAAATTAGACATTTCCTTACACAAAACACAACTAAGATTTTAATTCACTCTCTCATCCTTTCCTGCCACAACTACTGCAACTCCATCCTCTTTGGTCTCTCTAGCTACTGCCTAGCTCCTTTACAATCCATAATGAATGCCTCTGCCAGGCTCATCTTCCTTACACATGGCTCTTCATCTGCTGCACCTCTCTGCCATCCCTTCACTGGCTTCCTCTTGCCTCAGGATTAAACACAAAATTCTCATTCTGACATACAAAGCCCTCAACTGCACTGCTCCCCCCTATATCTCACACCTTGTCTCCAGATACTCTCCCTCCCGCCCGCTTCACTCTGCTCATGAACTCCTACTCTCCTCCTCTCTTGTTACCTCCTCACCCACCCACTTACAGGACTTCTCCAGACTGGCTCCCATCTTGTGGAACTTTCTGCCTCGCTCCACAAGACTCTCCCCTAGTTTTAAAAACTTCAAGAGCTACCTAAAGACTCTACTGTTCAGGGATGCATACAACCTACACTAACCTTTCTTTATACCATTTCCTCTCCTCCATTGCTATCCCCTTGAACCCCCTTAGCATGTAAGCCTAAGAGCCATGCTGTTTGTAGATCACCTTCTTTAGAGCTGACTACAACAGTGCGACTCTTGGCAGGGCCCTTTACCCATCTGATCCCTATAAATGTGTCCTTGTATTCCGCCTATGTTTATAGCGCTGCAGAATCTGTTTGCGCTCTACAAATAACAGATAATAATAATAATAATAGTTTGCAATATGGTATATTATAGTCTAACCAATTATCTTTTTGGATTGTCTTAAGTGGTGTTACAAAACATTTTCAAATGTAGATTTCTGTTAGTATAGTTTGGTAGGTCAAGCCCTAATGGGTACACCCCTAGCTCTCTTCCAGAAGTCCCCTAGTGGACTTTGTGAAAAACAGATATGTAAGTGGAGGAAGAGAGCGCCAACAAAAGAAGGCTTTGGTGAATGGGGTAAAAAGCTGAAATTTATTTATAACAACAATATAAGATTAATCACGTAGCTAACAATGTTAAAAAACTTCATGGATCCATGATACATATAAAGATAAAAACAGAGAAATACAGTAAAATGTTATGCAATATAATAAAACAATAAGACAATCTTAAGATGTACAGATGTGTTACAAATGTATGCTGACACACAGTATGTAAGGTGCTGATCTTTGATGGTATTCCTATAGAATGCCTTCAAGGAAAATCCTCACTATCTGATATAAGAGGTACCTTACATACTGTGGTGTCAGTATACATTTGTAACACATCTGTACATCTTAAGATTGTTTTATTGTTTTATTATATTGCATAACATTTTACTGTATTTCTCTGTTTTTATCTTTATATGTATCATGGATCCATGAAGTTTTTTTTTTTTTTTTAAACAAGTTTATTGAAGTGTAAAGATTACAATAGCATAGTTGGATGTAATAACAATCTGCACAGTATAAGAAACAGATACAAAGAGGAAACTGTACATTGTGTTTCCGTGTGCATAAAGATCGTACACTTCAAAAATGATACAGAACTCTTGCTCCGTAGTATGTAGCAGGAGCAAGAGGAAACATATATATAAACTTTTCCATTTTTCAGAGTAAACAATTAAAAGTTTAGTGGGATCAGAATAGAGGGAGAAAGGGGATGGAGAGGGGCATCAGAGGGAATTCCATGGTCAGGAGGGAAGGGGGGGTGGATTAGAGGAGAAGATTTGGGGAAAAAAAAAAAAAAAGAATATAAATAAATTTCCGTTTTTTTCTTTTCTTTTTCCTTTTTCTCCTTCTGTATCCAGCATGCGCATATATCTAATTGATTGATTATATTGTTCCTTGCCATAGTGCTCGCAGGAACTCATATTCTTCTAGTTTATGATTTTTAAGGTAGTAATATCTTTCCAGTAGTAGGACTTCCTCGACTTGCGAGTGCCACTCACCTATCGTGGGAGGATTTTGTTTCTTCCACTTTTTAGGGATCAGTTTTTTCGCGCTAGTGAGCATAATTAGCAGCAAGGAGAGGTGTGTTCGGCTTTGTGTTTTGGGAAGCGTTAAGAATAATAAAGTCTCAGGTGTTTTTGGCAGAGGGACATTGAGGATTTCAGACATTTTATCAAAGATTTCTGTCCAGAAGGGCATAATTAGGGGGCAAGACCACCATATATGAAGCAAGGAACCATTCCCTCCGCATCCTCTCCAACACATGTGACTTACTGTAGGGTATATTCTGTGAAGTCTAACTGGGGTCAGGTACCATCTACCTATGAGTTTAATATGGAGTTCTTGGATGGTTGACGAGACAGACGATTTTTTGATCAAGCTAAAAGCTTTTAACCATGAGTGTTCATCATTATCTGTCCCTAATTCTGTATTCCACTGTGTAACATAAGTCGGGAGTGTATCTGTGCCCGGGGAAGCAACTAATTTGTAAAGGAGAGATATTAGGTGTCTTGGTAGGGATTTCCCCGTGCAAAGTTTCTCAAATGGAGTGAGTGCCCTGCCCAGATTTTGTTTTTGTCTATGGCCGGATATAAAATGTACCAGCTGGTTGTAATGCAGCCAAGAAGAGAAGACACTGGGGTAGGCGTCCCTTAGTGTAGCTTGTGGGGTAATCTTTCCATTTTCAACTACTCCGTAGACTGTACCCTCTTTGAGTTTATATGGTGCGAGTCTAAAGTAACCTATTTTGTGATAGGGAATTTCGTGATTTTCAAGTATTGGTGTTAAGGGTGAATGTCTCGAGGAGATATGAGTGGAGGTTGCAACGGTTGAGTCCCAGATGTTGAATGTTTCTGTTAAAAGATGATAATTCTTAATTATGTTAGGGCGCTGAGAAGGTGGGAGCCACGCTAAGGTGCTCACATTATTAATTCTAAGGATTTGCCTGTCTAACTCTATCCAGGCATATTGCTTTTCGTTTTGTGCCCATTCCACTATCTTCTGAAGGCCAATCACCCTTTTATAGAGGGAGATATCTGGAAGCCCAAGCCCACCTTTGTCTCTTGGTAAGTACATAGTACGTCTAGGGATTCTGGGCTTGGTGTCGGCCCATATGTATTGTTCTATTATTTTTTGCAACTGAGATATATAGCCCTTAGGAAGAGTGATGGGAAGGGTTTGGAGGAGATTGAGGATTCGGGGCAGGACATTCATTTTAATCACCCCTATTTTGCCAAGCCAGGATGTGTATTTGCTTTTCCACGAGGAGAGGTCTGCTGAAATCGCATTCTTGAGGGAGATATAATTATATTTGAATAGGTCGGATGGGTCAGGGGTTAAGAAAATACCTAGGTATTTCAATTTAGATGTAGCTAAGGGGATTTGGTATATTTGCTGTAAGGTTTGTATAATTTTGGGACTGGTATTAACGTTCAGTAGTTCTGATTTATGTAGGTTCAGAGAGAAGCCGGAAGCTCTACCATATTCCTTAAGGACGTCTAAGAGTGCAGGAAGGGATTCAGAGGCATTTGTTAGTGTATAAAGAACGTCATCGGCATACAGCGCTTGTTTATATTCCGAGTCTCCTACTTTTATACCTTTGATGTGATGGGAGGCCCTCACGATATTGGCTAACACTTCTATCGAAAGGGCAAATAGCAGTGGGGATAAGGGGCAGCCTTGTCTGGTTCAGTTTCTAATGTCAAAAGATTCTGACAGTGTGCCGTTAATCCTAATTTTAGCGTTGGGGTTAGAATAAAGGGCAAAAACTAAATTTATAAAGGTTCTTCCGAACCCCATTCGTTCCATTACCTGACGCAGGAAGGCCCAGCTTACCCTATCAAAGGCCTTCTCTGCGTCTGTGGAAAAGAGCACTAGAGGGAGACCTGAAACTTTAGCGTGATTGATTAATTGCGTAATTTTGATAGTGTTGTCCCTAGCCTCACGACCGGGGACAAAACCAACTTGATCATTGCCTATCAGGTCAGGTAAGTATTTATTTAGTCTGGTCGCAAGGATCTTTGCGAAAAGCTTCATGTCTGAATTAATGAGTGAGATTGGCCGAAAATAGCTGGGGCGGTCTGGGGTCTTTCCTGGTTTGGGTAGTACTGTTATGTGTGCCTCTAAAAGGACACGGGACAGATAGGGGTTCTCTCGAAGATCATTGAGTAATTCTAGGAATGGGCCTGCCAGGGTCTCCTTAAATTTTTTGTAATAAACTGACGAAAAGCCGTCAGGGCCAGGGCTTTTGCCGTTTGGGCAGTTTTTAATAGCTGAGAAAAGTTCTTCAGTGGTTATTGGAGAATCCAGGAATTTAGCGTCTTCTGCAGATAGAGAAGGGAGGTATATTTTGTTTAAGTAGGAGTTTATAAACGTTTCATGTTGGGGTCCTTCTGTCACTTGATGGGGATCAGCGGGTTGGTTATGTATATTATATAGGGAGTGATAATATCTGTGGAATTCTGAGGCTATCTGCTCGCTACTGTGCACCTGATGGCCGCCTGTAGATTCTACAGAGTGAATATAAGAGCTAAGCTGTCTTTTTTTTAGGGTTCTGGCTAGGATGCGACCTGGTTTGTTTCCCCCTTCATAGTAATGCTGTTTCAGATGAAGTGCTTTTTTTTATGTGATTCAGTTAAATGTTTATGAAATGCAATTCTTGTTTCTTTTAAGAGAGTGCTAGTAGTGAGGCAAGAGGGGTCTGCTTTGTGTTTAGTTTCTAAGGCATTAATTTTTGTTTGTAGGTCAGCATATTTGGTTCTGTATTGCTTGTTAAGGAAAGCCTTATGTTTAATCATAGCACCTCTAATGACGCTTTTGTGTGCTTCCCAGATAATGGCGTGTGATGAAGGAGGGTGACTATTAATCTCAAAATATTCTGTCATAATCTTATGTATATCATTATAAATTAAAGGGTTGTCTAGGATAGAGTCGTCCATTCTCCATGTTTTTTGTGTGATTGGTATATCTGGCCATAGTATTGAACAAGAGACTGGGGCATGGTCTGACCATGTAATATGATCAATAGTAGAGTGGTGGGTGATCGAGAGACCACAGGACTCTGTGTATATATAATCAATCCTTGAGTAACTGTTGTAAAAGGAGTAATCCCTGGAGGTTGGGTGCAGGGTTCGCCAAATGTCATGTAGTGATAGCTTTTTAAGTGTATCTTTTACCTGTTTGATTGTAGAAGTGGGAGTGCAAGAAATACCCCTTGATGTGTCAACTTCGGGGTCAGCCACGATATTAAAGTCTCCACCTAGGTAGGTGATACCCCTAGAAAGCTCCATGAGGAGGTCTGAGATCTGTTTGAAGAATGTGTCTTGACCGTGATTGGGAGAATAAATTGAGGCTAAGGTAATATGGTGACCGAATAGTGTGCCTACAAGGATAAGGTATCTGCCATTTGGGTCTTTCTCAATATGTGTCATTTTGAATGGGATAGTTTTATGAAAAACAATACCTACTCCCCCTTTTTTAGTCTGACCAGAGGCGAAGTAAGCTAGTGGAAATTGGGAGTTATGCCATTTAGGTTCTCTTCCCTTTTTAAAATGTGTTTCCTGAAGCAGGATTATATGGCTCTGTATTTTGTTTAATTCTCTGCATGCTATAGAACGTTTGCCTGGGTTATTCAGGCCTTTTGCATTTATGGTAGTGAGATTAATTGAGTGTTCAAAAAACCTTTTGGATTTTTGGCGCGCAGCCATGACAAAAAAGACAAAAAAAAAAAAAAAAGGGGGGGAGGAAGGATTGTAGGTGGTTAGGATAGGGAAGAGGGTATAGAGGGTGGTTTCAAGTAAGGAGGGTGGGGAAAAGTTAGTGGGATTTAGAGAGTAAATGGAAAGGGAGGAGCGTAATATGAAAGAACGGAGTAATCACGGAAAGTGGTTCACTCCTAAGATTAATTATATATACAAGAACTTTATAACAAACCTGAATTAGGGGAAAAGCCCCTTTACTGATGTAAGTTATAATAAAACAGAAGTATACTTATAGCATATCAATTATATAAGGGCTGTCCAGTTAAAATAAAGTAATGAGAAATGTCAATTAGTGAGCTCATAGGTTCTCTGCAGTATGCCTATTTTGCTGAGTCAGACGTTATGTTTGTCAAGCTAGGAAGCCCACTCATATGAAGGAAAAGGTCATGGCCGCTGAAAAGTTATACAGTTTAGGACCATTTTTTAGTGTGTGAGGTAAAGATGATACTACAAGCGGGAAGCCTTGTTGTTTCGCTGGTAATCGCATCTAAAAGGGCTCAGGTAGGGCTTGTATATGTTTATTCTGTGGGGCAGTTTAAAATGGGACTGTACGTGCCTATGATCCACCAACCTCTCTGCATACTGTGTAGTTGGTAATAAATGTATCTAAGTTGCCTCTATAGAGAGGCGCATTGTTAGTGTGCGCGTGCTTGCTAGCGGGTAGGTCCTGTATTAACGTACATTGATTTTAGAGTCTGTTAGTGATTAGTTAGTCAAACTGTATTTTGATTAAAGAAAAGTGTTAGCCCGCTGGTCCCAAGAGACAGTCCCTTGTTAGGTCTTTATGTGCGTCAGTAAGTCAGCACGTATAGGTTATAATGTCCTCTGTGTGCAGAATTAACCTGCCTATGTTAAAGGGCAAAGAATTTCCAATACATTCCTATGAGAGATAAGCATACAATTCTAAGGCAATACCATCAGTTATGAGAATTTCTTAAATGTAGACATTTCACCATGAGAAGGAGCATATATATTAATAATAGAATAGGGAGATAACTCAGGGAACAAATAGCCGTAATTAACTTCGTTTAAGAACAGTGTAGTTAACGGTGTCTGCCTTACCAGGCCACGCAAAGGGTGATTGGTAACAGATCTATGGCATGAGATTTTAGCTTATAACTTTAAGGAATAGACATATCACTTAACAAGTACATTTACAAACCTAAGAAATAAGGTGAAGCATGCAACTCAGCATTAATGAAGAACAAATGAACATATTCAGCATTTACTAAAACATATTAAGGATATCAACATTTTCATGAGTTCTGAAAAGATATTTGTAAGAAGGCAGAGCAGGATAAACCTGATCCCACCAAGTCCAGCAGTACATTACCCTCATGCTTCGTTTTCAGGATGGTCAGTTGAAGGGCGGGTGAGCTGGGGCGGTCTTCTTGGTTGAGAACCGCCAGGGAGAGGAGTCTGGATGGCCAAGTTCTCGTAAAATTCCATGTGGTCCATTCCTGGCCTGAAGATGAAAGTTTTGTTATTACCAGTGGCGATGATTGAGACCGGAAAGCCACATCTATAAGGGATTTTGTGATTACGTAGAACAGATGTGATATGGTTCAATTCCCTTCTTTTCTGTAAAGTCACAGGGGACAGATCAGAAAAAACCTGTATTTCCTCTCCAGCGTGCGTGATGGACGATTTCTTACGGGCCCCCTGAAGAAGATCTTCCTTGTCTTTATAACTCAAAAATCGGACTATTATGTCCCGCGGGGGCGCTTTACTTGGTGGTTTGGGCCTGAGGGCCCTATGAGCCCTCTCTATGGGGATCTCAGGTGAGGAAGGCGAGTCTTTAATAATGCGAAATAAGGCTTGTAGATAACCTTCAATATTCTGTGGGTGAACTGATTCAGATATCCCACGGAACCGCAGGTTGTTCCTGCGTCCACGGTTATCAAGGTCTTCCAGTTTTTCATTCAAAAATTGTAGATTGTCAGCGTGGTTTTGTAGGTCTGCAGCATGTTGTGTCCCTATTTTTGCGTTATCTTGTGAGGTTTTTTCGATCTTCAGGACCCTAGTCTCCAGTGCAGAAAAGTCTTTTCTAAGGTCCCCAAAAAGGCTCCTCATTTCTTTCAATACCCCTTGAATATCCTCTTTAGAAGACAGGTGGTTAATGTCGTCTTTAGCAAAATTGGGGGTGAGATTCAGTGTGTTGCGGATTGGAGGGTGCAGGGAAGTCCTGAGGGTCATCCATGTTGGCGTCCAAAGCCTCTTTTGTAGGGTCCAGGGGCTTGAGGTATTGGCTCATTGATTTAGAAACAGCTATCTTGTCAGCTTTGTTGTTCTTTTTGATAGGCATGCCCCTTCAGATAAATGGTTAGCTTTATGCTGCCTTAAAGTAGGTTTTCTCTAGCAGCACTAATGTGTAGGCCTTGTTAAATAGCCAATTATTCAAGCAGCTAACGTCTATGTATATCCTTGGATAATTTAAAAAGATTCTCAAGGGTTCTGAAAAGGGCTGGTATGTAAATGTCCTGTTGTCGTTTAAATCTTTTATTGTGTGCTCCTGGCTGAGATCTTTAATTATATTATCATTCCTATGTTAGGCCGCTCAGTGCTGTGTTACCTAACCTGCATTCATGGAGCAGAGGAGAGGATAACCCTTATTTAGGTGCAGGCTATAAAGTCAGCAAAGTACCCTCTCAAAGTCCTGCCTAGGCCGCGCTCTATATTGTCACAGTGTTTGTGTGTCTCCGCAGCGCGCCTAATCAAGGCCGGTGTGGGGCTTACCGGTTGCGGTTCCCCCGCCGGGGGTCTTTTGGATCAGCAAGTCGGCAGTGTTGATAGCTATTCCGGAGCCTCCGCTTTATGCACACTTCACCGGAGATCCTGCTGAGGGTATAAGTCCGGATGTCATAGCTCCCGGAGCCGTCTCTGCGTCTCTTGAGGCCAGAATGGCGTAGCTGTGTCAGTACATCAGCCAGGCCGGAGTAGAGTTGCCGATGGGAGCCCAAGGATCCGTGCTGGTGTAAGTGGATCCAAGGCTGTGTGATGAGTCCACTGGTAGTCTGTCTGTGGCGTAAAGGAGGACCGGTGTGTGTTTATAGGAGCAGGAGAAGGCTTAGAGGGGTAGTCATCTGGGTTGGCACCATTTAGAGACAGGCAGATGAGCGTTGTGATAGATATAACAGCCTAATAGTTCCCGGGGCTAGGAGTAGACAGGGATAGAGGCTTCTTGTTAAGCTGGATCAGTCACTTAGGAGAAATGGTTCTATAAAGTGCATTTAAGCTATTTTGAGCATTTTTATCAGTATAAGAAGCAGGAGCCCTTCTAGTGTGTGACCATCTTCCAGCGTGGTCAGGCTCCGCCCCCGGATCTATGAAGTTTTTTAACATTGTTAGCTACGTGATTGATCTTATATTGTTGTTATAAATAAATTTCAGCTTTTTACCCCATCCACTAAAGCCTTCTTTTGTTGGCGCTCTCTTCCTCCACTTACATTCAAATGTAGATTTCTCTCAGTACATTAGAATAATAGTTTTTTTTTTTTTTTAAAGTTAGCTATTAAAATACTTATTAATGTAATACTTTTGCAGGATTTCTAGCATATCCAGTTCACAATTCAACAAACACATAATTTTAAACACAGTTTTAAACCATGAACCATGTTTATAAATAGACATGTGCCAGTCATTATGTAGTAAATACCGATGCAGGCTCTCTCTGTGGCACGGTACTGTAATCCTTCTATCCTTTTTTGTCTATTTATTGTGCCCTCTGTAAAATGCTGCATAATTAGTCCAAATAATGTACAAATAATGATGATTATGCATGTTGTGTGGTATAAAAGATTTAAACACAAATGTTTGGCAGAGGCTGGAATTCTGTTTTCAAGAATGCCAAAATATTGCTGAATTGTAAAAATGTTTGACATGGCTAATTCTGGTATAGACCGCAATACGTTTCCATTTAAGAGAAGCATATACAGGGAGTGCAGAATTATTAGGCAAGTTGTATTTTTGAGGATTAATTTTATTATTGAACAACAACCATGTTCTCAATGAACCCAAAAAACTCATTAATATCAAAGCTGAATAGTTTTGGAAGTAGTTTTTAGTTTGTTTTTAGTTATAGCTATTGTAGGGGGATATCTGTGTGTGCAGGTGACTATTACTGTGCATAATTATTAGGCAACTTAACAAAAAACAAATATATACCCATTTCAATTATTTATTTTTACCAGTGAAACCAATATAACATCTCAACATTCACAAATATACATTTCTGACATTCAAAAACAAAACAAAAACAAATCAGTGACCAATATAGCCACCTTTCTTTGCAAGGACACTCAAAAGCCTGCCATCCATGGATTCTGTCAGTGTTTTGATCTGTTCACCATCAACATTGCGTGCAGCAGCAACCACAGCCTCCCAGACACTGTTCAGAGAGGTGTACTGTTTTCCCTCCTTGTAAATCTCACATTTGATGATGGACCACAGGTTCTCAATGGGGTTCAGATCAGGTGAACAAGGAGGCCATGTCATTAGATTTTCTTCTTTTATACCCTTTCTTGCCAGCCACGCTGTGGAGTACTTGGACGCGTGTGATGGAGCATTGTCCTGCATGAAAATCATGTTTTTCTTGAAGGATGCAGACTTCTTCCTGTACCACTGCTTGAAGAAGGTGTCTTCCAGAAACTGGCAGTAGGACTGGGAGTTGAGCTTGACTCCATCCTCAACCCGAAAAGGCCCCACAAGCTCATCTTTGATGATACCAGCCCAAACCAGTACTCCACCTCCACCTTGCTGGCGTCTGAGTCGGACTGGAGCTCTCTGCCCTTTACCAATCCAGCCACGGGCCCATCCATCTGGCCCATCAAGACTCACTCTCATTTCATCAGTCCATAAAACCTTAGAAAAATCAGTCTTGAGATATTTCTTGGCCCAGTCTTGACGTTTCAGCTTGTGTGTCTTGTTCAGTGGTGGTCGTCTTTCAGCCTTTCTTACCTTGGCCATGTCTCTGAGTATTGCACACCTTGTGCTTTTGGGCACTCCAGTGATGTTGCAGCTCTGAAATATGGCCAAACTGGTGGCAAGTGGCATCTTGGCAGCTGCACGCTTGACTTTTCTCAGTTCATGGGCAGTTATTTTGCGCCTTGGTTTTTCCACACGCTTCTTGCGACCCTGTTGACTATTTTGAATGAAACGCTTGATTGTTCGATGATCACGCTTCAGAAGCTTTGCAATTTTAAGAGTGCTGCATCCCTCTGCAAGATATCTCACTATTTTTGACTTTTCTGAGCCTGTCAAGTCCTTCTTTTGACCCATTTTGCCAAAGGAAAGGAAGTTGCCTAATAATTATGCACACCTGATATAGGGTGTTGGTGTCATTAGACCACATCCCTTCTCATTACAGAGATGCACATCACCTAATATGCTTAATTGGTAGTAGGCTTTCGAGCCTATACAGCTTGGAGTAAGACAACATGCATAAAGAGGAGGATGTGGTCAAAATACTCATTTGCCTAATAATTCTGCACTCCCTGTACACTCCATTACCTTCATTAACTAAATAAAATGCACAAATTCACCAAGAAGAAATGGAGAGCCTTTTCAGATTATGCAAAAAAAAATATGCAATTTTATTATTAAAGTGAAAATATACATATAGAGTGTATTAAAGAATAGCTCACCATGAATAAATTGCATCAATGCTGTTCTGCTGATTAGAAACCAGCAGCAAGGTATATTTATGTTCATTTGCATTAGATTTATAAACAAATTACACAAATCTAAAGTAAACTTAAAAAGCAACTGGGTTTTGTTCCACTGTTTGATCATCTTTATGATGCAATATCATAAGCTAAAAATAAGTAATCAAGTTTAAACATTCTTTATATATGAGGGACAAGGGTGACTATAACAACAAAGTTGCAGCTCTGAAATATGGCCAAACAGAGACACCATCAGAAAAGGTCATGGCTAAAGGCAAATAATATTTTTTGAGTAATCCCAGTATAACATTGGTGATAAACAGATTGAGTTTATGGCTATAAAGAGGGTGACTTTCTCTGATTGCGACTTTGAAATTACCTTTGAAGAAAATGTTTTCTCATTATCTAAGACATCTAAATGTAAAAGTTATATCAAAATAGATGAAGGTAGCAGTTCTATGCTGATTTTTTTTACAGTGCTGTGGGGTCTTTTGTATGTTATTGTGTATTGAGAACACTGGATGAGCTTCAAGGGCAGTTTAGCATATAAAGATCAGCTCATTAAATATGCTCATATATATTTTAGACCTATATCAAATGTTACCCTTATCATGAGGTATTTTATTAAAGAGTTTATGAGTAAGTTAATCAAAACGTAGTCAACTTAAGGTCCAACATATATTACAGTGGAACAAGGAGATATAAGGATATAAGAACTCTGTCGTCATCAAGCAAGAAGGTAAGTTGATTGCTATGGTGGTTCTGAATGGAGAATATTTTCTTAATGAGGTACATTGGCAATTGGAGGATCCATATACTTATATTAAATTTAATCAAGATTTTCTAATCCTTTGAAAGCAGTTGTTAAATAATACAACAGATAGTGGGTTTACTCAGGGGTCAAGTCTTACAAAAAAAGTGTGGGAACTCACAGACTTCCACCCCCCTCAAGGGTGTCCATACTTTGTTTTTAACTCATATGGTGCATAGACAGCTTAGTATCAGTTCCTCATACCCTTCTTCCTCCCCTCTACTTCCTTTCCAAGGTGGGCTGAGACCTCCGTGTCTGACAGCAACCCCGGACTCCTCTTCTGTCACAGAGTCTCCCTCACTTAAGGTGCAATAGTCCTATTTCTGCTGAGGGGAGCTATATAATCCCAGAGCAAGCCACATAGAAATGTAAGCACCATGTGTTCCACACAGTGCAGGGTGATCACACAGCATGATCACTGACAGGCTTGCATTTAGTATATTGTAGGAAGTGTTACTGCCCATTACCAGAGGATCTCACTATCCCTCTAACCAGTCTGTGCCCAGCTACTCCCACTAGCACCAGCAGTGTTTACTGTCAAGTTTCTGTTTTCTGTCCAAGGGGAACTTAGTTCCACCTGCAAAAATAGTGCAGGAACTCCATTCCCACGCGTTCCCTAACTGGACTTGACCTCCGGGTTTACTGCTTAAACCACATTTAAGTATCTGTATATATGAATGACCCAGTTATAGTTTATACAAGTGCATGGACACCCACAAGGTGCACTCCCCTCTGGATTCTCATCTCCACCTGGAGTGCAAATTGCAGAAAAAAAGACAATTGATTGAGCTTTTTTATCTTTCAACCCCCTGAATGTAGCTCTGTTTAGAGGGAAAAAACAGTATTCTAGGTTATATCGCATTCTGAGATCTCTAGCTCACTATTTCACTCTCAGTATTGTGATTCTGCAATTCTGGACTCTAATTCCCAACATGCATTGTACAGTGGTGGGGAGTGAGCTTCCTGAAAGGCAACATGCCCCTCCTTCATGCTGTGTGTGGTCCAGACACTGAGGAAGTCAGCTGCAAGTATTGTCTGATACTTTACACAGGTTTATATATATAATTGTATGGTCAGACCCTCTGAACAAGTGGTAGTGGAGTGAAGGGTACACTGTGCCAGTGAGCTTAAACTCTGCATCATTACTTCCATGTTTATATATATATATATATATATATATATATATATATATATATATATATATATATATATATATATATATACATATACACACACACACATAATTTCACTCCCACCACTTTTAGAGCAGCAAAGAATATGGTAGCTTATTAATGGCAATCTGCTCTGAGTTAACACTTTCAGTGCAGAGTCCTCCTACTCACACATACTGGATTAGTTTGTTTTGCCAATAGCACAATAGCAAATTATTTCATTTTGCATATCTTAGGTAATGTACTGTTAGCAGTTTTAGGTGTTATGTGTTAACATATGTAGCTTATTTTGTGTTTATTTTTTTTTTTATTAATAAATACTATATGCTCCCATTTTCATTTATAAGGAGTCGGGAAAAAGACATTAATTTTATTACACCCAAAAATAAATAAATGTATAAATGTATGTATAAACTTTTATAGTGTACGAGTAAACTAGTAGGCTTTCTCCTGATTTTATATATATGTCTGGGCACATTTTTGTTTTTGGCCCCCAGCCCCGGAAAACATTCTGTGGGCGCTCATGTACAAGTGTGTTCTAAGAGGGTTTTCCTTTTTGCTGTTCTTTCTATTTTGAGTTTTATTAAGAGATACAACACACCTTCTATTACTTTTAAGCAATACAGAGTGGAAGGATGTTATTTGTTGTATGTTATATTTATTCTTCAATTTCTCATGAATTTGTGTAAGTGAGCTTCAAATAGCACATGGTGGAGGGGTGTTATTATGGTAGGGAGCTATAACATGTCTTTGTTTTTGCCATGTATTTTCTTTTTGATGATAATTATTATGTGCTAAGCGGAATATACTACCATCAATCAAGATAAATTAAAGTGCTGTTCATAATATAATTTAGAAATACCTAAACCAGCAAATGGCCTTAAACCCTGTTTAAAAACGTAATGCAATAAAAAGTGCAGGAAATGCCTAATACTTTATTATATACATTATATATTGCTTGCAGAGAACCATTGGCTAGATTACGAGTTTTGCGTTAGGAGGGGTGTGGTGCTAACGAGCAGTTTCAGCTCACCGCTCACCTACAAGCAACGCTGGTATTACAGTTTTTTTTAAACCCAGCGTTAGCCACAAAAAAGTGATCGGAGAGCAAAATTTAGCTCCATATCTCACCTCAATACCAGCGCTGCTTACGGTAGCGGTGAGCTGGCTGAACGTGCTCATGCACGATTTCCCCATAGGAATCAATGGGGCTGATTCGGCTGAAAAAAAGTCTAACACCTGCAAAAAAGCAGCGTTCAGCTCCTAATGCAGCCCCATTGATTCTTATGGGGAAATACTTTTTATGTCTACACCTAACACCCTAACATGAACCCCGAGTCTAAACACCCCTAATCTTACACTTATTAACCCTAATCTGCCGCCCCCGAACATCGCCGCAACCTACATTATATTATTAACCCCTAATCTGCCGATCTGGACACCGCCGCCACCTACATTATACTTATTAACCCCTTATCTGTCGCCCCCAACATCGCCGACACCTACATTATAGTTATTAACCCCTATTCTGCCGCCCCCAATGTCATCGCAACCTACCTAAAATTATTAACCCCTAATCTACCGCCCCCAACGTTGCCGCCACTATAATAAAGTTATTAACCCCTAAACCTAAGTCTAACCCTAACTTAAATATAATTTAAATAAATCTAAATAAAAATACTATTATTAAATAAATTATTGCTATTTAAAACTAAATAATACTTACCTATAAAATAAACCCTAAGCTAGCTACAATATAACTAATAGTTACATTGTAGCTAGCTTAGGGTTTATTTTTATTTTACAGGCAACTTTGTATTTATTTTAATTAGGTAGAATAGTTATTAAATAGTTATTAACTATTTAATAACTTTCTAGTTAAAATAAATACAAATATACCTGTAAAATAAATCCTAGCCTAAGTTAGAATTACACCTAATACTACACTATCATTAAATAAATTAACTAAATTAACTACAATTAATTACAATTAAATTAAATAAACTAAATTACGAAAAAAACAAACACTAAATTACAGAAAAAAATAAAATAATTACAATTTTTTAAAACTAATTACACCTAATCTAATCCCCCTAATAAAATAAAAAAGCTCCCCAAAATAATAAAAATCCCTACCCTATACTAAATTACGAATAGCCCTTAAAAGGGCGTTTTGCGGGGCATTGCCCCAAAGTAATCAGCTCTTTTACCTGTACAAAAAAAAAGACAATACCCCCCAACATTACAACCCACCACCCACACACCCAACCCTACTCTAAAACCCACCCAATCCCCCCTTAATAAAACCTAACACTACCCCCTTGAAGATCACTCTACCTTGAGACGTCTTCACCCAACCGGGCAGAAGTGGTACTCCAGACTTTTCGAAGTCTTCATCCTATCCGGGCAGAAGAGGTCCTCCAGACGGGCAGAAGTCTTCATCCATGCGGCATCTTCTATCTTCATCCATCCGGAGCGGAGCGGGTCCATCTTCAAGACATCCGACGTGGAGCATCCTCTTCTTCCGATGACTAACACTAAATGATGGTACCTTTAAGTGACGTCATCCAAGATGGCATCCCTTCAATTCTGATTGGCTGATAGAATTCTATCAGCCAATCAGAATTAAGGTAGAAAAAATCTTATTGGCTGATCCAATCAGCCAATAGGATTGAGCTCGCATTCTATTGGCTGATTGGATCAGCCAATAGAATACTGATTCTGAGCTAAACCCAGACAGTGATTGGTTGATCTGCACATATGCCAACCCTGATTGGCTTGGCCACTGGATTCAGCTCAGCACCACTAGTTGCTGCAGTGCATTGTTCGGTTGAAGCAATAGTTCAAAATTAAATTCTTTAGCACATTTAATTATTGCTCATTTATGTACTTTTAGCTATATACCTAATTAAGGTCTGACAAAGAACAGTTTGTCTGAAACACAACAGGCTTTCATTTTACTATTCGAAGATCTTTATAGGCTGGAGAACTGTCTGTAGTACACTATTTCATAAAGAGTTAAAGTTGTTTAAACTATTCGCTTGAGTTGAGCTGTTAACACTCTTGTGCTAACTTGATTTGCGCAAAAAGCATACAATATTGAACTTGCGTTAATGTATTCCACCATAGAAGTCAATGAAGCAAAAAAAAGTGGGAATAAAACACCCCACTCTTGCGCAAACATGATCCCATATTCTCAAGCGTGCTAACCTTACATGAAAATATAAATATTTCACATTCCAATGTTCTTCACATAGAAGAATATGTTCTATTTATTCATAAATACATATTTCTATATATATCAGATGGTAATTTGGCACAATACCTATACATACAGATGATTTTTATATAGGTATAGATTTATAAAGATGTATATAGATATATCTATTTATATATACTTAGAACATATTCCCCTACGTGAAGAACATTTGAATGATAAAGTGATATGCTTTTACATGTTTTTATCTACTTGACTACAGACCTCTAATGCACTTATATATATGTCTACATATGCATTTATATGTCCTAAAGCCCGTGTACACGGGCCAAAATCCCCATCCACTTGGATCGCCTCTCCATCCCTCCCTCCTTCCCCTTCCCTGCCGCTCTCAACTTTTTTTTTCCTGTAGTGCAGCAGTCCCACCCACTCCCATGCCCACTGCCCCTCCCCCCACATGACCCCTGCCTGCTCCCGCCCACCCTCACACCCCCCTGCTCCCACCCCCCACACCCTTCCCCCTCTCTGCTGTCTGATCCTCACTGACTGTTCTTTTCTTATGGCCAGTTATGTTTGTCTCGCGCTGCAGTCTCTACTGCGCATGACTGCATTGGACAAACATTCCTGGCCTTTTATAATATAGGATATATATCTGTAAATACATATGTACACATATAAATACATTTGTACACACAAACACACATATCTGTATATATATATATATATACACACATACATACAGATATACATGTTTAGACTTGTAAATGTATGCTTCTCTATGTTAAACCACTTTGCCTGCCTTTTTTGTTTCTCACACCTGAGACCTCATATCTTTGAGCCCTTATAACTTTTTTGTCAACCAGAACTCTGAGGTCACACTATACCAACGTGCGTTAACTTCAATTAACTTCAATTGCGCTCAAGCTTTCATCTTGTAATATGAGCACTACATCCGAGGTGCGCAAACACCCGCCATAAACCTGATATCGCTCGCTTGTAACAGAGCGCCACTCATAATCTGGCCCAATAGGGGTTCTTTATTATTGGGTACTTTTTAGTTTTATGGATTTCTACTCCAATTTGCATGCATATGTATGTGTATATATATAAAATAAAAACATCTAAATATGAAATTACACTTTTGACAAAATATTAAATGTATGCTGAGGACTGAATATTTAAATACACAGATTACATGTATTAAATGTACAAGTTGCTAACAATGCATAGCTGTTTTCATACTAAATGCTTTCAAGATGATTACTATAATGAACATTTTTGGCAGGCAATAAATACAACTATGGAAACAAAATAACAACACAAATCATTATTTTTTTTTATATATATAAAAAGATGAAACCCTAAAGTCTAAAAATGACACAAAATAGGTGGCCATTTATTTATGGCAAAATTGAGCTGCTTTTCATATACTACAAAAAATAAAAATAAGATGCAAATATAAAAATGTAATAGTTTAGTTTCCCTCTCCTTTTGCCTTTTTTGCTTAACCATGCTCCCTCAGGTGGCAGACTACTGAAGGCAACCTACACTATGAAACAGTTAAAGGGTCAGTAAACCTTAAAAATAATGTTATATAATTCTGCACATACTGCAGAATTATATAGCATTACATTAGCCAAACTTTGTAAATCATAATATTCCCTTTTTATTTTGTAAAAATACCGCTGTTTTACAGACCCGCTCTCTGTACTCTGCTGAGCGGGTCTGTTGTTTTTACTGAGCGCATCGGGCCAGCTGTATAGTCACAGCCCGGCCCGACCGCGCCATTAGACACAGTGCAGCTCACTCCCGCTGTCAGACAGAGCAGGAGCGAGCTGCACTGTGTCTAATGGCGCGGTCGGGCCGGGCTGTGACTATACAGCTGGCCCGATGCGCTCAGTAAAAACAACAGACCCGCTCAGCAGAGTACAGAGAGCGGGTCTGTAAAACAGCGGTATTTTTACAAAATAAAAAGGTAATATTATGATTTACAAAGTTTGGCTAATGTAATGCTATATAATTCTGCAGTATGTGCAGAATTATATAACATTATTTTTAAGGTTTACTGTCCCTTTAAGCATCTTTTACTTGAAGGGACATTGTACACTTAACTTTTCTTTGCATAAATGTTTTGTAGATGATCAATTTATCTAGCCCATCTGGGTGTGTTTTTTGTAAAAATGTATAGTTTTGCTTATTTTTAAATAACATTGTGTACATTTTTAGACTCCTTCCTAAGCCCCAAAGTTTTAGATGTATACTGATGTCTACAGAGTCCAGCTTCCATTGTTAGTATAATGAGTATTTTCATATGCAGGACAGTAGGGAGAGGGGTGTCTGCTCTTCTTGCTATCCCAGTCCCTATCACTGGGTGTCCCAGCCTAACTTCATCACCAGTGTTAAATTGGGAGCTTTTAATTAATTTTGTAAAAGGTTTCGTACTGGGTTTTTAGATCAATATTCTTCTTTATAGTAGTGTCTATCACATGCAGTTGTATGAAAATTGGTGTGTGATATGTAATCTGTCTGACATGGTAGGATATATTATTGTTTTGTGCAATATCACAATGTTTACAGTACAGCTGGTTTAATAACAGAGTAATAAATGGAAGGTCCATTGGCAATGGCCAGGGCCGCCATCAGGGGGTGCCAGGGGGGCCCCATGAGGCAAGAACTAAAAAAAAAATAAAAAAAAAATATTTATTTATTTTTTTAAAATTTTGGCAGCCACCAGTGGGTGCTATAGCAGAGTGCTAATTGAGCATGGGAAATGTTATTACAAGGAGTAAAGTATTAGCATTTGAGAGGATTTCTTAGTGTGCACTAAACCACTATGCTCAGTGTGAGACAGACTTGGCACTTTGTTTGTACAGTGTGTGCCTGAGTCAGATGGCAGATCACTTTCATTTGAAGAGGAGGTAGGACTTACTTAGCAAATGTTTTTTATTTCTTTGTGCAATTTTGGATTGCAACTTCAGTGTGGTAGTAGTTGTATGGTGGGGCTAGGGATCCATAAAAACACATTTGTTTAGCAGCAGTGTATTTATGATTATTTGACAATGCTGTAGAAATTCTATATTTAAAACCATGCAGAAATGTTTCCTCCTCAATACACAAATGGTAGATGCCCTTTTGGCAGATATGCATTTTTATTTATATATATATATATATATATATATATATATATATATATATATATATATATATATATATATATATATATATATTACATTCCAGTTTACTGCCCCTTTATGCAAGGACTTTCCAGATGCAAGGAGGCATTTTATCTAAGATTTTTACATCTGCATAAAATTTTATACTCTCAGACTAAGATTGCTCAGTGTTTGAAATGAGACAGGTTAACTTTAAACTGTTCAGTTTACACTACAGCTGACTTAATTTTGAAATACATACCAACAAGCCTAAATCCTGCATTTAACCAGATCTAATGGTATGAGTACCACAGCTTATGGTCCCACCAAGACCATATAGAGTACAGCATTTTCAAAATACATAAGTACAGCTGACAGATGGGAAAATTTGTACACTATATTTGAAGTGGTGCTCTTGGTTGGGGAAAATGGGAAAAAAACAAACAAACATATGTCAACCTTTTAAAGTTACTTTTCTTCATCTAGCCATCTACCCAGCTCATTAATGTACAATTTTGAATTCACAGAATTATTTTTGTTTGCACATTTACAAATATGATTCTTTAAAAAGTGATCTCTTAATTTCTGCATTTTTTTTTTATCATGCATGTCACACACTGTTGATTTAGGGGATGCAAGGTGCATAAATGTTTCCTCCTGTGAGTGTTTCTGTGGGTGTATGTGTTTATGTCTTTGTGCATTGGTTTGTGTCTCTATGTGTATGTATTTTTTATCTGTGGGTCTCTCTGTGAGGGTGGGTGTTACCGTGTGTATATCTTTGTGCATTTTCTGTGGATGTCTGTGAGGGTGTGTGCATATGTCTTTGAGCTTTTTCTATGGGTGTTTCTGTGAGGGTGTTTGTGTGTATGTATGTATGTATGTATGTATGTGTGTATGTCTTTGTGTGTTTTCTGTGGATGTCTCAGTGAGGGTGTGTGTATGTATGTCTTTCTGTGTTTTTCATGTGGTTGTCTCTCTGTGTGTGTATGTCTTTGTGTGTTTTCTGTGGGTGTCTCTGTGTGTGTATGTGTGTATATGACTTTGTGTGTTTTCTGATGCTGTCTCTGTCGGTGTTTCCTTGGGTGTATGTGCAAGTTTGAGATTGTGTGTGTGTGTGTGTCCATTGTCTGTTCCTTTTTAGGACATTTTGACCTTATTACTAATTATTCACATCTTTCTACAGACTTTGAGACTAACAAGACCTTTCCGGAAGTAACCACTCCACCATTTAACCTTTAAATTATTGTTTAGGCAGTTTAGGGCCCTTCCTTTCAGCCACTGCATGCTGTTGTAATAATTTAGTTGTCATCTTCCTTTACAAAAAGATAATCAGAACTCCATATTTTGTTTTCTAAATCTCCTTTTTTTACAAAACTGTAGTTTACCTCATTACTTGTCAGGTCAATGTAAACAAGTGCTAAGTGACTGTTTGGGTTTCTGTGTCTGAGTGTGTTTCTTTGCGTGTCTGCTAGAGTGTCTATATGTGAATCCTTATGTGTGAGTGTGTTTGTGTGTTTCAGTGTATGAGTGTGTCTGTGTGTGTGTGTATGTTACTACCTTTACAACATTTCCAAGTTTAAATAGACAATTAAAAATAAAGTGCATATACATTTTAGTCACTTGGTCAAAAATTGCACATGTCAAAGGAGGGGGGGGGGGGGGCTGATCAATGGTTGAGTCAGGGGCCCCAAAATTTCTAGTGGCGGCCCTGGCAATGGCAGACGAAGAGTAGCTCAATGAACCAAGAATAGTAATTTAAATCCCTAGAACACCAGCAACGTATTTCTGAGCAAATTACCCATATGCTGAAGTCCAGCAGATGGTGCAGGCTGTTTATGTTTATGCAGGTAGTGAACAACCAACAATGCAGATCCAATAGGAGAGAACCCCAACCCAAGAAAGGATATGTGAGGATTATATATGGGGCTACTTTACATAATTCATACTTGTCAAATATATAAATTCTAATAAATCTACATTTGCCAAATATGTATATGCATTAACACACACAGTTTAGAAAATGCCTGATTGTGCTCTATACATGTTTTGATCTACAGGCAACTAGTAATTTAGTAAAGAAAACTGTGCAGTAACAAAAAATAAAAACCGCTACAGAAACAGAAACAATTTTTTTTATACAGTGAAAAATATATAGAAATAATGCAATGGGGCATATCTATCAAGCTCCGGATAGAGCTTGAGGCCCCGTGTTTCTGGCGAGCCTGAAGGCTCGCCAGAAACAGCAGTTATGAAGCAGCAGTCTAAAGACCACTGCTCCATAAACTGTCCGCCTGCTCTGAGCATCTATTTAATGTAAAATATAATTTATTTTATGCCTTTCTTTTGTACCCTAAATAGAGATAACAGTACAAATATTCTATATTTTTTCACATCCAAAGTGAATTATATTTTCTGTATTTTTATTATATTCTACAACACAAAACAAATGGAAAGTAAATAAACAACCAGTTGTTAAAGTGAATAGCTAAATTAAAGGTTACTATGTCATATGTTAAAGGGACACTAAACACAATTTTTTTCTTTCATGATTCGTATAGAGCATGCAATTTTAAACAACTTTCTAATTTACTCCTATTACAATTTTTCTTTGTTCTCTTGCTATCTTTATTTGAAAAAGCAGGAATCTACTCTTAGCCACCAGCCAGCAAGCACTATCCAGGGTGCTGAACTAAAAATGGGCTGGCTCCTAAGCTTAGATTTCTGCCTTTTCAAATAAAAAGCAAGAGAACGGAAAAAAATGATAAAATGAGTAAATTAGAAAGTTGCTTAAAATTGCATGCTATATCTGAATTATGAAAGAAAAATGTGAATTTAGTATCCCATTAAATTACAAAATGAAGGGATACAATTTGCTAATATCATAGGGATGGAAACCAAGTAGATTTGAAACACATAATAAAACCCACATTAAAATATGTATGTTTCATTATCATGGCAAGACATATATTTAAAAATTAAAAGTATCTTCATGAAAAGAGCCATATTCAACACGGATATTGACAATAGCCAAGATTAAATGAAAAGGGGTAAATTATTGAAGAACTTTTTAACCCTTTTATAATTTGTTATCTGTAATTGTCATTTTGTAAATTATACAGCCTTTTCTACACTAGTCCTTTACTTACCCTGATTTAAAACACACATTTTTTTCTGCAAATATATCCTGTACTTAATGTATTGTCTCACATGATTATTTAATAATATTTACATCTCATACAGATGAAGACTGCCACTCCACCACAGACACAGGTGAAATATATTTATAAGCAAACTCTCTGTGCATTTGATAATCTCTGCACAATTGTGTCTCAATAAACCATGCACAAAAAGGAGCTGTGAACTTTGTTATAAGTTTGTTACATTTGAGACTGAGCTCTGATACATCACTATTAGAATAAAAAAATCTTGTATAGTTCAATATAGAAGCAAGATGCCATTAAATAAAGCAGAACTGCATAAACAGCAAATGCATAATAAAAGGACAATGAGATCACATTTAATTTGAATTTCAAATGAGCACTGGAGTATATTTATTTATTTTAAAGTTTCTTTTCATTTCCCTGTCCCCTGTATCATGTGACAACCATCAACCAATTATGGACTCATATAAGTGCTTAAACAAAGAATGCTAAGAGAACAAACTAAATTTTGTAATGTAAGTAAAAAAAAAATGTCTTAAATCGTAAGCTTATGTGATTAAAAAAAGTTTAATTTTGATGTACATGTCCCTCTTCTGCACTATTCAGACGCTCAACAACCTTTATTGCAGTATTCCATTTTAAAATAAGATTATTTAGAGCATAAATAAATTTGAAATGTGTTGGAAAAAAAAACACCACCATCTCAATGCAAAGTATCATCAATAAACATTTGTGCTTGTTATGGTAGGTGTGTGTATAAAAGAGTGATTTCTGTTCCTGCAGCAGTAAGGCGTACGGTACCTTTAAGGAGGCTTAGAAGATCAGTTAGGCCTTAAATGTAGTAGTTTGTATAGCATTTAGTTTACTATTTGGATATACTGGTTTGACTTCTGCTTCCCCTGACTACGTTTATGTTTAACCCTTTGTTTGGATTGACTTGGTTTATGACTTTAGCTTGTTTGTGGGCATGATAGTTGTTTAATTATTTTGTGCTGCTTTTCCCTGTGCGACCTTGACCCAAACTGTCTGACTTAGATTATCTGAACTCTGGATTTCCCTGCTATCAGAAGATCTGCATTTAAGTAACTTATGCAAGTTTATATTTGTCTAGTTATCGAGACTAAACTTATGTCTTTCTTTAATATTTAAATGTATAAACTTACAGTGACTTCCTAGTATGTATTTGTTTGTTTTGTAGAAGCTGATTAAAATACTAAAGAGAGTTCAGCTACTAAATTTAGTCTCATTGCTCTCTTACACCTGACCTTTGTTTGAACACTGTGTTTACATCCAGTGCTCTTGTAAGGGCTTGTGGTGAGCTGGACCTCTCAGCCATTGATTTCAGCTTGTTTCATTCTGAAACAACAAAACTCCACCTGACACTGAGAGAATGAGTGCTCGGACAGGAAAACGGTTTGCTGTTAGTGCCAGTGCTTAACCCCTAGATGCTGTTAGGACATTACATACTGTACCATTGTAAAAGTGCTGGGCTTTAATGCCTTAAAGATGGCATTTGATGTCCTAAGTTTTGCAAGGTCTTTCCCCCTCCTTGTAAAAACTCTGGTAGATCCGACTGGGGGAGGTCAGTCCCCCAAGAGCTAATAAGAGCCATTTGGAGTCACTTGATTGCAGTGATGATCTTATCTAATCTTCCCTTTAAGCCATCTCTGCTGATTTATGGACTAGAATCAGGCAATGCTAGGTCTGAATATTAGCAAAAGTATATCTCAATTTCGACTACAGTATATATAATACAATAAAATTAACTGGACAGTAAAGTCCAAATTACATTTTCATGGTTTAGATAGTGTATGCAGTTTAAAAATAGAAAAAAAATAATATGTTTTGTTCACTTGGTATACTTGAAGTGCTTAAAAAGTAAGAACTAGGTTTGCTCATAGGAGCTCAAGAGTATGTATAGATCTTTAGCAGTAGTGTCTGCAACAATGTATGTATCAATGTTATACATTGTTGCAAACACTCTTGAACTGTCAAAAATAAAATATACATTTCAGTTCTCCATTTACTGCTTGCCAGGGGACTGAAAATTCTGCCTACACATAGGAAAGGGGAATCTTATGTCGCATTACCTTCCAAAAGACATACTGTAAATGTCTACAACCCTCCCCTAATTATGGTCCACATCTTTTATGCTAAACTGAATGACAAGCCTTGTTTTAAAGTAATGAATATCAAACAATATGCAGTTATCCAAATCTCCACAGGTTAAATTATTGGGAAAACATTAATAGGCAGAAAAAAGAATAATAGAAATAAGAGTAAAGTATGAAGCAAGCAAATATTTTACAAGAATAGACTATGTATTTCCAGATTCCCCCTCTATTCTTCCAGCCGTCAATTAGCACAGTTCTCACTAGAGCAAGACAATTTCCTCCATTCAATCATCTGGCTGAGTCCAATAGCCAAGCTATTAGTCTGCTTGAATAATACGGTGTTACCTCTACATGGATAGTCCGTAGTGTCATTTAAGGAAAAATAATCTCATTATATGTTCAGTAGAGAGTTCTTCCTATTATAAAAAGTAAAGAAATTCTGAAATTAAACTCTTCCCACCAAAGAATATATTCTATTCTATTTTATTCTATTATAACATTTCTTTGGGGGATTTTTAATATTTGAATGGGAAATTAAAACTCTGGCATTAACATGATGTTTTCAATATGGGGGGGGGTGCTGTGTGTGCAATGATATCAAGGGCGATATGTATATGTGTGACTTTACAACAAGAATGCTATGAGTGCATTGAGTGTGTGCAAGTGCGACGAGGGTGCTGTGTGTGTGTTTGTGTGTGCGTGCAGTTACAGTGAGGGTGCTGTGTGTGCAATTGCCAGTGGTCACTCTGAACAACCACTGGCTCAACATTTTGCAGAAAATAAAATCTATTGTCAAAGACCTACACGTTAGTCTCATAGATCATGCACAGCTGATGCACAAGGGTTGTTGGTGTAAAAAAAAAAACAGTTACAAAATAAAGCTAGATGGATTTATAGACTGGGTACTGTAAAACCCATCTTAGACTATATATACTGTATATGTAGCTAGAGGTGTGTGTGTATTGGTGTTTAACTGGTGGCAAAAATTATATGATACTGTCACTATTATTGTATAGTGGCTCCCACATAAACTCTCTTAATTAGCTATTGCAGTGCAGCTGTCAGATAAATAATTGGCTTCAGGCTTGTCACTACACAGCAGCCCTGACACTAGCAGTACTGTTAAGCAAAGGATATAGTCCCAATTTTTTATATTGAGGGTCAGTCACAAACGGTGATGTTGTCCAGGGATCACATTACATTATAAGGTTATTATAAGCTTCTACACTTATGCTAAAGATAACTTAAATAATACAATTAGATTATAAACATATTTTTTGTTAAAATTAGGTAATTGGTTACCACTTTTGAATTTAATTGATCTTTATTTACTGCTCAATAGACTTGTGCAGCAAAGAAATATTTGGCTTGTCCGAAAGTTTCCTACAAAATATTTTGGGGGAAATTGTTTCCCCAAATATTCGTTGGCTGCACTATTTGGTATTCGTTTAATTTAAAATTAAACAAATACTGAATTTTAGTTAACCATTTTCATTTGTTTTCATTAAAACAAATGTAAATGTCCACAGCTACAGGTGAAAGGTTCACCCGTAGCTACAATACTTACCGCGCTAACCCAATCGCTAACAGCAGGTTTAATGCTCTTGGTTGCCAGGACCTGCACTAACTCCAGATCGTGTTAAAGGGACAGTCTAGTCCAAAATAAACTTTTATCATTCAGATAGGGCATGTCATTTTCAACAATTTTCAAATTTACTTTTATCACCAATTTTGCTTTGTTTTCTTTGTATTCTTATATGCTAATTTCTTAGACCTTGAAGGCAGCCTCTTTTCAGAATGCGATTTAACCGTTTTTCACCACTAGAGGGTGTTAGTTCATGTGTTTCATATAGATAACACTGTGCTCATGTACGTGAAGTTACCTGGGAGCCAGCACTGATTGGCTAAAATGCAAGTTTGTCAAAAGAACTGAAATAAAGGGGCAGTTTGCAGAGGCTTAGATACAAGATAATCACAGAGTTAAAAAGTATATAAATATAACTGTGTTGGTTATGCAAAACTAGGGGAATGGGTAATAAAGGGATTATCTATCTTTTAAAACAATAAAAATTCTGGTGTAGACTGTCCCTTTAAGGTGAGTATTAACCCCTTAAGAAATGTATTGAAACAACTGAATGCTGACAATTTACTTCACTATATTTGTATTTTCTTTAATTTTCTTTAGTTCATTCACTTTGGATAATCATTTTGTTTAAATGAAAACAAATATTTAATTTTGTCACAAATGTGTATTTGTGATCAAACAAATCTCTACTACTAAAATCTACACCATTTGGTACAAATGCATATTTATTTTACTTTAAAGGGACATGAAACACAACATGTTTCTTTCATGATTAAGATAGAACATACCATTTTTAAAAAATTTCTGATTTACTTTTTTTTCTTTTATTAAACAATTTAAAATAATACAAAGAGTGTATGAAAATGATTTATAATCATTATGGATACAGCATGAACACACAACACTAAAGCAATATTTGACGATTCATAGATATACAAGATGATAAATCATTAACGTGATAGTAAACCCACATTTTTTCTTAAATTAAGATTAAGATAGAAAGTTGCTTAAAATTGCATGCTCCAATTTACTCCTATTATCATTTTTTCTTCAATCTATTGCTATCTATATTTGAAAAGGCAGGAATGAAATCTTTGGAGCTGGCCTATTTTTTTTTCAGTACCCTGGATAGGGCTTGCTGATTGGTGCCTGCATTTAGCCATTCAATCAGCAAGCGCAACCCAGGTTCTCAACATAAAATGGGCCGTCTTCAAAGCTTTTATTCCTGCTTTTTCAAATAAAGATAGCAAGAAAACAAGGAAAAATTGATAATAGAAGTAAATTAGAAAGCTTCTTAAAATTGCATGCTCTTTCCGAATCATGAAAGAAAAAGTTTGGGTTTAGTGTCCCTTTAATTATTAGTATGAAGATATTTCTCCCAAATAAAATTAATAGAATAAAAATACTCCAATTGGTGGATTTAAAAATAGTGATATTTTTCTAGTGCCAATGTAAGGGAAACATGTGTTAACCAGTCTTCTTGGGGTGTTACTTATTTTTCCCATGATCTGGGTATCAATTGCTTAGCACAGTTCAGCATCAGGTACAACAATCTAGAGCGAAGTTTACATCTTAATTTAATGAGTTTAGGAAAAAGGCATATTAAAGGATTTCTAATTTACTTTTATTATCAAATTTACTTCATTATTTTGGTATCCTTTGTGAAAAAACAAGTAGGTAGGCTCAGAAGCGTGCACATGTCTAAAGCACTATATGACAGCAGTTTAGCAAGAATGCTTAACAATGTTATACATTTGCTAGAGCACTAGATAGAGCAGTGTTTGCTGCCATGCACTGCTCCACACTCAGGTACGCTACCTATGTATGCTCTTCAATAAAAAATATTAAAGGAAATGTAATAATAAAAGTAAATTGGAAATGTTTTTAAAATCATAAGCTTTGTCACAAAATAAAAATGTATAGTTTCTTGTCCCTTTAAGTACAGATATAAGCCACACAAAATACCTTGGTGGTCCAATTTCTTGTCAATGACTGTTGCAGTGAGTCAAGTTTTGTTCTGTACTCCTGCTTCACAATTGTTCTACAACTGTGTTTCACATTTATTTACCCTCTATTTGATTTGAGATTATTGTTACTCTGTGGTCAGCTAGGGGGGGGGGTGCAAACATTTTTGGCACATTAATAAATATATACTGAGACTGCACTGCACTGCTCGGATGCACCATCTGCCGCTTGGTTTGCTATGACATAATGTCTCAGTCATTTTTTTAATAATTCTGCTAAAGTCAGCACTTACTATCGGTTAACACTAATTATCTTTTCAATTTTATTTTCTTTCATATTCCCCAAATTTCCCATTGTTAATTATCGCTGCTGTTAAGCTCCTTGTTTATGAACAACTTACTGCAAACTGAATGATGATAAAATTTTACACTTAAGAGGCAGTTTGAGCCTAGCACTTTCAGAATGAACAAATCAGCCAGTCACCTGTATTCAGAAGGGAAAATGTACGAGCTTTCATTCTCTGCACAGCATATTCAGCCATCAACCCCATTATCTGCTGCACCACTCCAGAACAGCAGTCGTAAAACCACTATCCCTTAAAATAGCCCAATCCCAGTAGTACACTTTCAGCTGTTAAATAGCTTTTCAGACTCGGTGATCTACTTTTTAAGCTATTAGTTCATCTTTAGCAGACATAATCTGTGCAATAAAATGTATTTCGAAAGTCAGAAAAGCTGTAATTTCCTTTATATTTTGCTATTTAAAACAAACAAACAAATAACAAAACATATTTCCCTAGATACATTGATGAGTGATGGACTCTCTATCTGACCACAAAGACAAGCACATTTTCCAAAAGGAAAACTTGAAATAATAATTTCTAATGTTCATGTTTGCCCTCTTAACTACCATCTGAACATGTGTATATGTCACATGGTCCAGGGAATTAAAGGGACAGTTTATTCTAAATGTTTCTCCACTTGTATAATGGCTGGTTATTTAACGTGCGCCCGTAAATGTGCAAATTTTCCCCTTTACGGGCACATATTAAGAAAACACTCCACTTGTAATCTGGCCCAAAATGTTTCATTATTGCAAATGAAACATTATTGCAATATACATTCATTATTTATCTAAAATTTGTGCTTGTTCCCGTTCTCTCATGGAGGTTTGGGTTAATACTTTTAGGCACTTTATGTAAGCTATTGTTTACTCCACCCTAAGATTCTAAGCAATAACATGTTTGTAAAAGGTGGATTATCAGTTTTGCATTAACATTGATGATAGGAGAAGCATTCTTTGCAATAGTAACTAAGTTGAATCAGTGCTAAACCACCTTAAAGGAAGAGATAAGGGCAGGCTTACCCAGTCTCTCTCAACTGCAGATGTGCAAAAAGAGTTGTGCTCTGAATATTAGTTTGTGATTGGTTAGCAATGATTCTTTTGTTCTGGGGGACAGGGAAATCAGTGAAATGAATAAACATAAAACAATATACTCATTTAACAAAACGAAGCTGCCGCTTTCATTGCAAAATTATTCTCAGATATGAAGATTCAAAATCATGTTTTACACAGAAAACATGGTTATATTAATATACTTTTTACCTCTGCGATTACCTTGTATCTAAGCCTCTTCTGACAGCCCCCTGATCACATGACTTTTTATTTATTATCCATTTAATTGCATTTAAGCCAATTAGAGTTGTGTTGTTAGAATCCACAGGCGTGAGCTCAATTTTATCTATATGGCTCACATGAATTAGCACTACCCTGTTGTGAAAAGCAAATACAAAACATGTGATCAAGGGGCTGTCTTTAGTGACTTAGAAACAATCAGAAATTTAGAAGCTTAAACGGTAAAAAGTATATTAAAATAACCATGTTTTTTGTGCAAAGCTCGGGAATGGGTAGTAAAGACATTATCTATCTTTTTAAACAATAACAATATTTGTGCTGAATGTCCCTTTAGGTTTCAGGCGGACCTGAAACTTCGGTGGTAGATTCCAGCATCCACTGCTTGATAAATCTACCCCCTTTAATTTAGTAAAAACTAGTTTTGACCATTTTTATGGCACACTTTTATTCACTTTTGTTTTTGGATTCTATTCTTCAAGCATGTTTAGTTCATATTGCAGCAAACATCATAATTTCTTAGCTTCATTTAAGTATTAATAGTTAACAAATCAAACTTTTAAATAATGAAACTTTTAAAAATATGTATGAAAATGTTGAATATCAGCACATTCATTCATTATTGTGATTAAAGTGATGGTAAAGTTTCCAATTTGTATAAACAGATCCGGAATAGAAACAATATGGGGCAGATTACAAGTGGAGTGCAAAATATCACTTTCGCGAGAGCAGGGATAGGCACGGACCTAGGCTGTGGCAGACAGATCTTAGTGAAGGACACCAAGGTACATTTCAAATTAAAAACCTAAAAAAAAACTCTTTACCTAAAGGGTAGTGGATGCATGGTGGAATAGCCATCCAGCAGAAGTGGTAGAGACAGTGAAGGAGTTTAACCCCTTAATGACTGAGGATGTGCAGGGTACGTCCTCAGAAAAAAGGCAGTTAACGCCTGAGGACGTACCCTGCACGTCCTCGGTCTGGAAAGCAGCTGGAAGCGATCCTGCTCGCTTCCAGCTGCTTTCCGGTTATTGCAGTGATGCCTCGATATCGAGGCATCCTGCAATAACATTTTTAAGCCATCCGGTGCAGAGAGAGCCACTCTGTGGCCCTCTCTGCACCGGAGATTGTTGGCTTACCGCGTTGGTGGGTGGGAGGCGGGTGGTGGCCATCGATGGCCTTGGCAACGTGCAGGAGGGGCGGGATCGTGGGCGTGGGTGATCGTGGGCGCGCACTGATGCGCGCGCATGCACGGAAGGGCGGGGGCGGGCGCGTGCACGGGGAGGGAGCGGGTGGGAACCACTACACTACAGAAAAAAGTAAAAAAAAAAAAAGCATAAAAAAGGGAATAAAAGTTTTTTTTTTATTAATCAATTAAGGTGTTGGGGTTTGTCTGTGAGGGGGGGTGAAGCTACACTACAGAATTTCTATTTTTTTTTTTTTTAAAAAACACGTTTTTTTCTTGAAACTGGGTACTGGCAGACAGCTGCCAGTACCCAAGATGGCCCCCAATAATGCAGAGGGGGAGGGTAAGAGAGCTGTTTTGGGGGTGGATCAGGGAGGTTGGGGGCTAAGGGGGGATTCTACAAAGCAGCATATGTAAATATGCTTAAAAAAAAAAAAGAACAAATTAAAAAAACCTTTTATTTTAGTACTGGCAGACTTTCTGCCAGTACTTAAGATGGCGGGGACAATTGTGGGGTGGGGGAGGGAAGGGAGCTGTTTGGGAGGGATCAGGGGGTCTGATGTGTCAGGTGGGAGGCTGATCTCTACACTAAAGCTAAAATTAACCCTGCAAGCTCCCTACAAACTACCTAATTAATCCCTTCACGGCTAGCCATAATATACGTGTGATGCGCAGCAGCATTTAGCGGCCTTCTAATTACCAAAAAGCAACGCCGAAGTCATATATGTCTGCTATTTCTGAACAAAGGGGATCCCAGAAAAGCATTTACAACCATTTGTGCCATAATTGCATAAGCTGTTTGTAAATAATTTCAGTGAGAAACCTAAAATTGTGAAAAATTTAACGTTTTTTTAAATTTGATCGCATATGGTGGTGAAATGGTGGCATGAAATATACCAAAATGGGCCTAGATCAATACTTGGGGTTGTCTACTACACTACACTAAAGCTAAAATTAACCATACAAGCTCCCTACATGCTCCCTAATTAACCCCTTCACTGCTGGGCATAAAACACGTGTGGTGCGCAGTGGCATTTAGCAGCCTTCTAATTACCAAAAAGCAACGCCAAAGCCATATATGTCTGCTATTTATGAACAAAGGGGATCCCAGAGAAGAATTTACAACCATTTATGCCATAATTGCACAAGCTGTTTGTAAATGATTTCAGTGAGAAACCTAAAGTTTGTGAAAAAATTTGTGAAAAAGTGAACAATTTTTTTTATTTGATCGCATTTGGCGGTGAAATGGTGGCATGAAATATACCAGATCAATACTTTGGGATGTCTTCTAAAAAAAAATATATACATGTCAATGGATATTCAGGGATTCCTGAAAGATATCAGTGTCCCAATGTAACTAGCACTCATTTTGAAAAAAAGTGGTTTGGAAATAGCAAAGTGCTACTTGTATTTATGGCCCTATAACTTGCAAAAAAAGCAAAGAACATGTAAACATTGGGTATTTCTAAACTCAGAACAAAATTTAGAAACTATTTAGCATGGGATTTTTTTGGTGGTTGTAGATGTGTAACAGATTTTGGGGGTCAAAGTTAGAAAAAGTGTGTTTTTTTTCATTTTTTCCTCATATTTTATAAAAAAAATTAGAGTAAATTATAAGATATGATAAAAATAATGGTATCTTTAGAAAGCCCATTTAATGGCGAGAAAAACGGTATATAATATGTGTGGGTACAGTAAATGAGTAAGAGGAAAATTACAGCTAAACACAAACACCGCAGAAATGTAAAAATAGCCTTGGTCCCAAACGGACAGAAAATGGAAAAGTGCTGCGGTCATTAAGGGGTTAAAAATGCATGGGATAGGCATAAGGCTATGCTAGGTATAAGATAAGGCCAGGAACTCATAAAAGTATTCAGAAAATTGGGCAGACTAGATGGGCCGAATGGTTCCTATCTGCCAACACATTCTAAGTTTCTATAAGTCAGGAGAGCGGCACTTTGCTGTCAAATGGGCTGCTTGTTGGTTGCCCCTGGTCTAATTCCACAAGTACAAATTAGTCATCTAATCAAACAAGTTTAAAATAATATTTATATAAACACTGCTTGTGGTATAAAATGTTTTAAAAATTCTAAACTTTCTTTTTTTTGTTGTATTGAGAGTCTGCAACTCCTAATCAAACTCACCCACCTTGATGTTAATCACATGAGCATCCTGGTTGGTTACCTATTTGGTTAGGTAAGGTTTATCAGAGTAGGATGGCGGTCTTCTACACACAGACACCAGCACCATGCTGCCGCACAAATTAAGGAATTGGGACGGGTCACGGCTCACGGGTGGTTGACACAGGCTACACTGCAGGCAGCTTGCTTCTTCCCTCTCTCTCACTCACTTTCCCACTACTAAGCGGCGTCCCGTGGGTGCGGCCCCAACCCAGCATTCATCTGTCCTACTCCTCCCTCCCCACCGCGAAATGGGTGGCAGACACTGCAAGTGCCACTCACGAACACCAGTGTCCATGTACGGACACCTTGCCTATCCCTGTGTGAGAGTGATATTTGCACTCTACTTAGTAATATCAGCTCATGCAAATGTACGCTGATATTACAAGTAAGGTACATTGTGAATGCGACCTCGAGAGCGTGCTTCCTTATGCTCCAATGGGAGCCTCGTTCTCATGCCGTCAGACACGGCATTAGAACATAGCGCAGCGAAGGGGGTAAGTTGCAGAGTGATAGGCAGCAATTTTAAATATATATGTATATGCTTATATACATATGTATTTATGTGTTTATATGTGTATATACACATATTAACACATACAGTATCCCACAAAAGTGATATACTGTATGTGTTTATATGTGTATATACATATATTAACACATAGGCCCCTATTTATGAAAGGCCTGTCGGACATGATCCCACATTGCAGATCATATCTGACAGACCTCGCTGAATGCGGAGAGCAATACGCTCTCCGCATTCAGCATTGCACCAGCAGCTCTTGTGAACTGCTGGTGCAACGCCGCCCCCTGCAGATCCCTGCGCTAGCAGGGGGGTGTCAATCAACCTGATCAAATTTGATCGGGTTGAATTGTGGCAATCTCTGTCCACCTCTTCAGAGCAGGCGGACAGGTTATGGAGCAGCGGTCTTTAGACCGCTGCTTCATAACTAGTATTTCTGGCAAGCCTGAAGGCTCGCCAGAAACATGGGGCTTCAAGCTCCATACGGAGCTTGATAGATATGCCCCATACTGTAAATATATATGTATATAAGAATACTTATATATATTTATAGAGAACACACAGTTCCCCATAGACTGCAATGTAAAGGCACTTTTCAGTGCTTTTTTTTCTAACACCCCATACCCACCAACTTTAACCCCTCATATCTGCTTCGTGCAGTTACTTTATTAAAAAACAAAGATGCTACTATTTTTATTTTTAATAAAGAACACTACACTGAAATTTGGGGACAATTGGGGCACATTTATAAAATGAACCAGTGATCTGATCTCTGGTTAGTTTTATGAGCGCTAAGTACTACCGCGAGCATTTGATAGCAATAACCAGTCACTTGTAATTGCTGGTAATTTATTGCACATCCATAGATGGGCAAATTTGCCGGTTTTTGGACACACGATAAATTAGCTCTCCACTTGTAATCTAACCCTAAATAAGATGGACTTTAATTCATCTAATTTAATGAAGATACGCTATATATTCATATATATAGGGAGCTAACAGTTTGAACTGTTCTCCAATCGGCGCTCTAGCCATATGGCACTTACACAATTTTTCTTTTTTGTATCTAGAGACTGAGAGTGCCGATTGGAGAACAGTTTAAACAGTCAGCGCAGAAAAAAAAAAACTTTTGAAGTAGGTGGCCGGAGCACAAGTATTACAATTTCTTCACTATATTAATAAAAGTTATAGCATATCTTTATTAGAATGGATTAATTAAAGTCCATCTAAAATATTGTTTCCATTACGAATCTGATTATACTAATTGGAAACAAGTGATTGATTATTATATACATGTTTTTAGCACAAACTGACACAAATTAAACTTTTTAGGAGACTATTATCTGCAATCACACATCCACTAGCATACCTCCAAATATTTCCAGGAGGATTTCCAGGACTGTGGAAGTGGAAATCAATGTATATTTTGTGGGCAGGGCCATAACTGGATGGGTGGGGCAGCAGGTGAGCCATGGTAAGGGTCGAAAATTATGTGGGAGCAGTTGGGTGGAGTTAGGGTACACTGGAGGCAGAGTTAGTGCAGTCCCTGTTTTGCCCAGAAAAACCTGAACCTTTGCCATAAAGTTGAAATAGCAGGAAGAACAGCAGGACATAAATCCGTAACCTGGACAAACCCGCTAAATGCAGAACGGTTAGGAGCTCTGCAAAGGCAGCCATCAGTAATAATGTTTCCTTTCCTATTGGCTGCATATTATTCTGTCATTGTAGGTCCACAAAAAGCCAGTACAAAAGGAAGATATGTATAGGAATTTACATTTAATCAATACAAATCTAGGAACTTTAAGAAGAGATTGAAATACAGTTTTTATGAAAGCAAAAAAGTAGCAAGGTTGAAAAAGCAGACTTTAAAATAAAAAATCTAAAATATTAGAAGATACCCACTAAGAGCTAGATTACAAGTGGTATGCTAACATGTTGCAATATTGCGACTGCGCTAACTTGCATCCGTATTACAATTTGAAAGTAAACGGGTATAGACGTAAAGGGTTAGAGATAAAAAAAAAATGTGAATTAAACAAAAAATAAGTACATTAAAATAACATGCTACAATCATATATACACTATCTAATAAAAAACGTCATAGAAATTTTAACTAAACATTTTTATAAGGGTTAAAAGGTATATGGTATATTACAAGGTGTTTCAATGGAAAGGATTATATTATAGATATACGGTATGTCTAAATATGTGTATAAATATATATATATATATACTTTTGCATCAGCAAGGCCACTTTTAAAGGGAAATCAGCAAACAAACCGGATACTCAAGATGTGGTATTCAAGCTGTTCAAGGACAAAAAAGGACTAGAAGGCTAAGAAAACTTTTAAAATCTGATGAGAAGTTTCTCAGTTTTCTCTTTGGGAAACAGGAAGACGTCCAGCAAGGAACTGGCTTAGTATCTGGCAGCTTCATTGAGATGCCAAGTTGACCGTTCTACAGTCTGAAGAAGCTTGAAGTGTAGCCGCCAAGAAACCGCATTTTTGGAAGAGTAACAGGGTGAAAGGGCTAAGATTTGCTAAAGCTCACAAAGATTGGATTGAAGATCAGTGGAAAAGAGTATTATGGAGTGACGAATCCAAGATTGAAATTTTTGGGTTAAATCGTC
This sequence comes from Bombina bombina, assembly GCF_027579735.1. Lineage (NCBI taxonomy): Eukaryota > Metazoa > Chordata > Amphibia > Anura > Bombinatoridae > Bombina > Bombina bombina. Next base: position 1,072,677,288 of record NC_069500.1, read on the forward strand.
GACAATATGTGAGAAGAAGAGTTGGAGAGAGATGGAAGAATGAGTACTTGCCGCCTTCAGTGAAACATGGTGGAGGGTCTGTCCTGGTTTGGGGCTGCATTTCTGCCAGTGGTGTTGGTGATATTGTCCGAATTGATGGGATCATAAATGCTTAAAAGTACAAACAGGTTTTAATTCATCATGCCATTTCTTCTGAAAGCGCCTGATTGGGAATGGTTTTATTTTTCAGCATGATAACAATCCGAAGCACACTGCTAATGCAGTGAAATCATATTTGGAGAGAAAAACTGCTGATAAAACACTGACAGTCATGGACTCCAGTCCAGAGTCCAGACCTGAATATTATAGAGGCAGTATGGGATCACCTGTACAGAGAAAGAAATAGGACAACCTAGCTCTAAAGAAGAACTTTAGGAAGTGCTGAACGAAGCCTGATATAATATACCAGAAGATTACTTCAGAAAATTTCATGACAGTATCCCCAAAAGAGTTCAAGATCTGCTTAGTGCAACTAAATACTTACTTTTGCCTGAAGAAGCCATTTTGTTCAGAAAATTGTGTTTTTTTTATATTTGTGTACATATTTCCTGTATTTTCTGTTTGTATCTTAATAAAAGGACTGAAAAATAAATATAGATGGTCATTAAAACTTTGCTAAAACAACAAATCTAATGGTGGCCTAAGACTTAGATACATTTAAAACGTCATAAGACTTGCATGGACAACTCCCATGCAACTGAAAGTGGGCATTTGAATGGGGAATATCACAGTTTTTGCTTGAACCTCTGGTTAATATTAATTCAATGGGAAAATTGAAGCTTTTAAATATGTTAAACATCACCTTCCAAGTAATAAATGTGGTTTGCCTCTGTAACAGCAAAAAATAAATCCATACATTAAAGATTCTATTTACTTAAACAAATAGAATATCCTTCAAATTAAGGTTAATATGAACCTTTAGATATCTATTGGTTGATGAAACAATAGTAAATAATGATGCCTGGTGTTATCATAGCTATGATAAACACCAAGTAGCTTGCTAGACATATGAACCCTCAAATGACCATTTGCCCCAGTTTATGCTTATATGGGGGTGCTATAAATCATGAAACTGTAAATGCCAACCTGTAGACAGTTAGTTGAGATTTCTATAGTAATTATCTGCCCCCTAGAAGCTCAGGTATCCATTAATTTGAATGAGCACAATCACATCTTTTATGTAAGAGGTGTATATTGTCTTCAAAGGATTACAGCTTCTTCAGAGCTTGTATTCCCCCCCCCCCCAAAAAAAAAAAAAACACATTAGGAAAATGATGACCTACTAATGACAGAGTCATGAAACAAAAAGGACAAAGCTTTTTCCAAAATGGCCCTTGGTACTTTGCAGTGGTGTTCAGAATATATAGTTTGACTTGTCCCCATTATCTATGTTGATCATCTACACCCTAAAGGAAGAAGCACCAGCTTATTCAAAACTGAGTTTCTCACTCTTTGTAATGAACGGTCAATTGTTTATTTAGGTGGTCCACGTGAGGAGATAGGAACTTGGCTAGAGACAACTCCTCCTCTTCAAGAATATCTTCCTGGTGGTTAGAGTTCAGGTGGTCAAAGGATTCACAGTATTTTCTGCATTACACAGACATACTACACTTTACTTGAAAGAATCATCTGCCTTATTTGAGAGGTTATATAACCATTTTAAGTGCTGTGGAGCTACAGTTGTTATGCACTCTGTATTTGCTCGCAAGGAAGTAAGGAAGTACTTCTACTGGACACTTTCCCATTGTCTGTAATAACACTTATAACACACAGATGAGTATATCACCATGAACTTTCTCAGTTCCCTGAGGAATACATAATAAGGAAGGCATTCAGGTTGACCCTATTACAAATTAGTTTAACATCTCAATTTATTATTACTCCACACAAATAAAAAGGATTTGGAATAGAGTTTTTCAGAATCACTGTCTGTTGACTGAGTAATGTAGGCTCAGTTCAATTTAATTTGAAGGTTTGTGTATGTATGTATGTGTGTATACCATTTTGCTTGCACTCATTGAAGTGGAGTGGGTGCAGTTCAGTGAAACAGCTGACAGTGGGCTCTCCTGGAAAGGATCTAACTGCTGAACGAGCAGACTGTACACATATGCCTGTACACCTGTGTGGTCACTTAAGTGAGTAGGAACCCTGAATTACTCTGTATTTTGTTTTATTATGATTGTATATTAAAGATACTGCATTATGAGGAGCACCTTTGTGTGCTTCCTTTATATATATATATATATATATATATATATATATATATATATATATATATCTATATATATATATCTATATATATATATATATATATATATATATTGTTTGTAGACTATTTCATTTGGGTTCTTAATGAAAAATAATTAAATAATGAAAATAACAGTAAACCACATCCGTATTGAAATGTCTGAAATAACTAAAAAATATGCAAAACTGTTTTTAATATTATTAAATGTTACGTGACTTGGGTTAGTGAGATTGTGAGTTAAAGACTTATAGATTGCTGTCACGCCGCTCCTTGCACTGCTCTGGCTGTTGCCAGGGACACGGCAGTTCCCCTCTCAAGCCGGATCCTTTGAACTCCTCCTTGGCGCGAATTGGCGCCTATGTAAGTACCTGCATAACGTAAATTCACTGCCCAAATATAGGTATTACTGTGTGTGCTTCTAGATGCTTTATTTCTTGAATTGCTGTATTGCCTTATTATTGCTGAACTCTTCCTGTCTGACTGCTCTCCCTGTTTAACCCTTGAATTGCCGGATTGCCTTATCATTACTGAACTCTGCCTGTCTTACTACTCTGCCTGGTTTACCCCTGAACTGCTAAACTGCTGGATTGCCTTTCTGTTGCCGAACTCTGCCTGTCCCTGACCATTCTCTGCCTTCATTTTATTGCCATGAAGGACTATAAAATGATTACCTTTTGTTGCTGACCTCTCTCTGTTCCTGACCATTCTATTGGTTTACCCCTGAACTGCTATTCTGCTGGATTGCCTTTCTGTTGCCGAACTCTGCCTGTCCCTGACCATTCTCTGCCTTCATTTTATTGCCATGAAGGACTACCCTGTCTACCATGAGTACTGCTTACCTCACTTCTTACACTCACTTTGTTCTGGGATATTTCCTTATCCTTCCACTTAATGCCGGTATAATAAGACTACTGGCCAAGTTTGGTCTGATAGGGAAATATCCCACAAGCATTACAGTTGCATTAGTTGTAGGCCCTACACTGAGCTTACTGTGAAGAAGTCAGTACAGAATGCCAGCCTGAGTAAGGCTCGATATTCCAAAATATTTAGGACTAGATTATGAGTAAAGCTAGAAGTAAGTTTTTTTGTGCTTGTCAGGTTGAGCTCATATTATGAGTTGAAAGTAAACTGTTTTCGATCTTGCGCTAACCCGACAAGCGCAAAAAGCTGAAATTAGAATATCGCGTGCATGTTCAGGTATTCCCCCATAAAAGTCAATGGAGAAAAAAAGTGGAAAAAATACCTCACTCTCGCACAGACCCGATCACATATTCTCATTTGCTCTAACCCGACATGAAAATATAATTATTTCACATTGCAATGTTCTTCAAAAAGCAGAATATTTTCTATTTATTAAAAATACATATTTCTACATATATATGATGTTTTTTGGTGCAATATATATCTATACCTATATATAAATATACATGATTATATACAGATAAAGATATATATAGGAATATCTATTTAGAAATACAAAGAACATATCCCCCTATGTGAAGAACATTGAAATGTATAATACTTACAGTAAATACATAGTTAAAACCTTTATTAATTATTAATATTGCATAAATATGCTTTTACATGTTTTCATCTACTTAAAGGGACATGAACCCCAATTTTTTTCTTTTATGATTCAGATAGAGCATACATTTTTAAATAACTTTCCAATTTACTTCAATTATGAATTTTACTTCCTTCTCTTGGTTTTTGTTTATTGAATGAGCAGCAATGCACTACTGGGAGCTAGCTGAATACATTGGTAAGCCAATAGAATGATGCTAGCTCCCAGCCTCAGAGCCTATCTCGGTATACTGTTTAACAAATGATACAAAGAGTACTAAGCAAATTAGATAATAGAAGTAAATTGGAAATGTGTTAATAGTTGTCCACTCTGTCTGAATCAATCTGGTTAACGAAACAGTTAACCAGAGCTCTGAAGTCACAGTAATCATTCTAGCGTAAATCCCTTTACTTTCAAATTGTAATACCAGCGGTAAGCTCAATGAGCGCAAAATCCCACGATAAACCCCTTATCTCATTTGTAATCTAGCCCTTAGCTATTTATGCAAGGAAAGGGCCTGAATATTTGTTTTTATTTTATTTATATCTATGCTGTATGTTTTTTTGGTCTTATAATATATATATTTTTTTAAATATTGTTTTCAAAAATATGTTAGAAATAAAGTTTAAAAAGAAACATTATTTGAAGAATCCCAATCTCGTTTATAAGGGAAACACATCCTTGAAATAAACTCTGGCCTTTCATATACATTATTGTTGGTTAATACATACTCATGGTAATTCCAAAGAGCTGAATATACAGAAAAGGTCTTCAAAAGGAAACAAAATATCTAGTAGCGAAAATTGTATCAAATGCAATTAAAAAATAATGTCCCAACCACTATTTTTAGCATTTACTATAATTAAGTGACTGATTTAATCTGTGCAAGGCAAATCAGTAAATGCAGAATGGCAATTTTCTTTTTCACACATTATAATTCCCCTATTTCTTTCATAATATAATAAAACCGTGGAGTCTCTTATTAAACATGTTTCATTGGTTCTACCTACCTACTTTTAGGAAATAATAATCCACATGCATACTAAATACATTGGTATAGATAACAATACAAAATGCAAAATCTCACAAAAGTGTTAAAGAGCTAATATATATATATATATATATATATATATATATATATATATATATAAAAAAATTTAAGCCTCTCTAAACTTTGATATTATCATTTACATCACTGGAACACAGTCAACACAGACACAGTCAACACAGTAGATTTGCATAATCAACAAAATGCAAGATAACAAGACAATGCAATAGCACTTAGGGGGGCAGTTATCAAGCCGTCTACTTTTCTGGCTTCGCCGGCCCAATACGCCCGCCTAAGCTCGCCTACCTTCGCCGCTGCGGACCTGAAAAAATACGCCTAAGTTATCAAATAAAGCCGTCAAAAAGCCGCGGGGCGATGAGCAGCGGACTGTGACAGTTATCACTCATCCGATCTCGCTGCTCTTCGGCTTTTTCCCAGCTTTATTGCTAGCCTGTCACTAAGCACCCACACTAAACTGCACTGTTCTACCCCCTATACTGGCGCCCCCGGAGCCTCCCGCAACTCAATAAAGTAACTAACCCCTAAACCGCCGCTCCTAGGCCCTGCCGCAACTCTTATAAATGTATTAACCCCTAAACCGCCGCTCCCGGAGCCCACCGCCACCTACATTATACCTAGTAACCCCTATCCTGCCCCCCCTATACCGTCGCCCTCTATAATAAAATTATTAACCCCTATCCTGCTGATCCCGCACCTCGCCGCAACTAAATAAATAGTTTAACCCCTAAACCGCCGCTCCCTGAACCCGCCGCAACCTATAATAAATTTATTAACCCCTATCCTGCCCCCCCTACACCGTCGCCACCTATAATAAATTTATTAACCCCTATCCTGCCCCCCACTACGACGCCGCCACTGTAATAAATTTATTAACCCCTAAACCTAAGTCTAACACTAACCCTAACGCCCCCCTAACTTAAATATTAATTACATAAATCTAAATAATATTTATATTATGAACTAAATTAATCCTATTTAAATCTAACTACTTACCTTTAAAATAAACGCTAATATAGCTACAATATAAATAATAATTATATTGTAGCTATCTTAGGATTTATATTTATTTTACAGGTAACTTTGTATTTATTTTAGCTAGTTAGAATAGTTATTAAATAGTTATTAACTATTTAATAACTACCTAGCTAAAAGAAATACAAAATTACCTGTAAAATAAATCCTAACCTAAGTTACAATTAAACCTAATACTACACTATCATTAAATTAATTAAATAAACTACCTACAAATAACTACAATTAAATACAATTACATAAACTAACTAAAGTACAAAAAATAAAAAAGCTAAGTTACAGAAAATAAAAAAATAAGTTACAAATATTTTACAAATATTACAACAATTTTAAGCTACTTACACCTAATCTAAGCCCCCTAATAAAATAACAAACCCCCCCAAAATAAAAAAAATGCCCTACCCTATTCTAAATTAAATAAAGTTCAACGCTCTTTTACCTTACCAGCCCTTAAAAGGGCCATTTGTGGGGGCATGCCCCCAAAAGTTCAGCTCTTTTGCCTGTAAATGAAAAATACAAACCCCCCCAACATTAAAACCCACCACCCACATACCCCTAATCTAACCCAAACCCCCCTTACAAAAACCTAACACTAATCCCCTGAAGATCATCCTACCTTGAGTCGTCTTCACTCAGCCGAGCAGCGATGGAACCCAAGTGGACATCCGGACCGGCAGAAGTGATCATCCAAGGGGCGCTGAAGAAATCTTCCATCCGATGAAGTCATTATCCAGGCGGCGCTGAAGAAGTCTTCGATCCGGGCGATGTCATCTTCCAAGCCGGGTCTTGAATCTTCCTTCCGCCGCCGCGGAACATCCTTCTTCACCAACGGACTACGACGAATGAAGGTTCCTTTAAGGGACGTCATCCAAGATGGCGTCCCCTCAATTCCGATTGGCTGATAGGATTCTATCAGCCAATCAGAATTAAGGTAGGAAAAATCTGATTGGCTGATGGAAAAGTGCCGAGCGTACCTGCTAGTTTTTTGATAACTAGCAAAAGTAGTGAGATTGTGCCGCACTTGTGTGCGGAACATCTGGAGTGACGTAAGAATCGATCTGTGTCGGACTGAGTCCGGCGGATCGAAGCTTACGTCACAAAATTCTACTTTTGCCGGTCTCGAGCCTTTGATAACTAAGGCAAATCAGCCTCGCCACAAATACGCTGCGGAATTCCAGCGTATTTGAGGTTGACGGCTTGATAACTAGGCCCCTTAGTCTGAACTTCAAATGAGTAGTAGATTTTTTTTCTGACAATTTTAAAAGTTATGTCTTTTTCCACTCCCCCTGTACTATGTGACAGCCATCAGCCAATCATAAATGCATACACGTACCATGTTACAGCCGTCAGCCATTCACAAATGCATACACACTTATTCTTGCACATGCTCAGTAGGAGCTGGTGACTCAAAAAGTTTAAATATAAAAAGACTGTGCACATTTAGTTAATGGAAGTAAATTGGAAAGTTGTTTAAAATGGCATGCTCTATTTGAATAATGAAAGTTTAATTTTGATTGAGTGTCCCTTTAAGATTACCCAAAGACATCTCAATTCAGAATCAGAAACTGTACCCTATTTACATTTTACATTACTACCTAAGCCAGTCTGGGAATAAAATATAATCCTGGAAAAATACTAGCAATCAAGCTAATTTTACAAACACAACGCATATACACACTCAAGCTTATTACAAGGAAATGTGCACATGCATCAAATAGGAAGATTTCTGCTTTAAAGACACGGTAAACTTTCATGACTCACATAGAGCATGCAGTTTTAAGAGACTTTTCAACTACACTTCCATTATATCATGAGCATGTGCAAGAGTTTTTAGAGTGTATAAATATATCAGTCTGTGATTGGATGATGGTTGTCATATGATACAGGGGCATATTAAAGAACCTTTTGAAATTTGCCAGAAAAAAAAATCTGATGCTCATTTGAAAATTCAAAGTAAGTCCTATTGCATTGTATTTTAATTATGCATTTGTTAAATATGCAATTCTACTGTATTTAAGGGACCTTTATATAAAATGTAGGCTACACATACAAGCAAAATACCCATCACATTGTTTTATTTTAATAATAATGTGACAACTCCCAGAAAATAATTTTGTAATAATTTAAAAATTACCAAATTGAGGTTAATAAATTTAATATAGTGGCGGCGACTTGAAACGTAGTGAAATTCCAGCAATAGAATGATTTTTGTTTCTATAGTTATTCTACATTATCAACTTAAATCTAAAAATTAACCATATTTTAAATCCAACTTTTAAGATTCTGGTCATACCCGAAAAAAACAGGCCCAGCGGTATTTAGCGCTCCTGCTCGTGTGCTAACTCCACTAGAAGAAGGCTTTTGTGTGTTTCATATAGCACTCGTATTATAAGGTGAAAGTGAAAAGTATTTGCTTGCACGCTAACCCAATGCATGCAAAAAGCCGAAGTTAGAATATTGCAACTGCATTAACATATTCTCCCATAGAAGTCAATGGAGCAAAAAAGTGGGGGAAAAACCTAACGCACTACTCGCGCACAAACCCAATCGCATATTCTCAAGTGCGCTAACCTGACATGAAGATATTAATATTTCACATTCCAATCTTCTTTACATAGCAGAATATGTTTTATTTATTCATAAATACATATTTCTACACATATCTGATATGGTATTTTGTTACAATATATATATATATATATACATACATAAAAATAGATAGATAATTATATATAGGTATTCATATATACAGGAATATCTATTTAAAAATACATAGAACACATTCTGCAATTGGAATGTGATTTTTTTTAAAGTGTTATACTGTGTATTTACTGTAACATATTAATTTTACATCAATATGCTTATATATGTTTTCATCTACTTAACTGCAACGTGCTCTAATGCACTTATATATATATATATTTATATTCCGACATACACAAAATTTTATAAAGACTCAACACAACGAGACAGACCACAAGCATAAACGTCAGACCCGAGTGGGCAAGGGAGTATCCACAAAACAACTCCAATCACAAAAAAAGAAAAGAACTAGAAGAGGAACCAGAGGAGGAAATATGGCTACTCAAAAAGAAAGAGAACAGGGGAAAAAGGTTATTAGGTGAACTAGTAAACATTTTCAATTTATCTAGTGTCCAATTAGAGGCTAAGGAACTCGAAGTGTTGAGAAAGGGCCTAAACTTTGCGCCCACTAGAGGACCTAATCCATTTGACCTATTTATTGATTTTCATAAATTTATTAGGAAAATCACTCTTCAAAGACACTTTGAAAAATTGAAAACCAACAGACAAATAGACTGCAGGGGGTACAACATCAGCGAATTAACTGATAAGGATCTAGAAGCCTTACTAGCTTTAGAAGAACTAGAACTTGAAAACCTTCATTTCACTACTGGAGTCTTGGCTGACTCCGGTATTACCTTAGAGTCTAATAAACACCAATCTAAAACCAAATTCCCTATTTTTTCCAGTTCAGTTCAAGGGCAATTTCATATCCACTGTTAGTAAACTTGTATTAAAAGACTTCAACGAACTATGTGTATCCTATAAAATAAAAAAAGATCATTTAAAACTACATGAAAAAAACAGTTTTAAATAAACTTAAAGGGACAGTCAACACCAGGATTTTTTTGTTTAAAAAGATAGATAATCCCTTTATTACCCATTCCCCAGTTTTGCATAACCAACACAGTTATATTAGTATACTTTTTACCTCTGTGATTAACTTGTAACTAAGCATCTTCTGACAGCCCCCTGATCACATGACATTTTATTTATTATCTATTGACTTTCACTTTAGCCAATTAGTGCAGTATCTGCCACAAGCCATGGGCTTGATCACAATGGTTATCTATGGCTCACATGAACTAGCTCTCCCCTGTTGTGAAAATTAAATAAAAATGCATGTGATAAGAGGCAGCCTTCAAGGGCTTAGAAATTATCATATGAGCCTTCCTAGGTTTAGCTTTCAACTAAGAATAAGCAAAATTGGTGATAAAAGTAAATTGGAAAGTTGTTTGAAATTACATGCCCTATTTGAAACATGAAAGTTTTTTTTACTTGACTGTCCCTTTAAAGATAACTCAAGTATTGTAATCAGGGAAGCAGACAAAGGCGGAGGAATAGTCAGCTAGAATAAAGATGACTATTTAAATAAAGCTCTCTGCCTACTAGAAGACCCTGGTACATATAGAACACTCAATACTGATCAAACTTCCATATTTATTAAAGCATATAACAGCCTTTGGATGATTCCAAAGATAAAAAGATCATCAACAATATGGAATTCAAGTATTTAAATAACCAGTATCCACATATTGCTATATTTTACCATTTGCCCAAAGTCCACAAAGACAACAAGTTATTCCCAGGAAGACCAATTGTCTCAGGAATAAATTCCCTGACCTCACGTCTATCTGAGTATGTGGACTTCTTTTTAAACCACTAGTTCCTCCCCTAAAGTCCTATTTATGAGACTCTACTCATACCATACAGCTTGTGGAGCAGATCAGTTGGAGAAATGCATTCCATTGGATCTCCCTAGATGTAGCTGCGCTTTATATAAGCATAACCCATGAGAAAGGCATATCATCTATGGGCAAAGTTTTAGATGCAAAAACCTCATTATCAGAGGATCGCAAATGTTTCCTCTTAGAAACTGTTTTGGAAAAAAATATTTTAACTTTTTAACCAGCATTTCTATCTTCAAACCAGCAGTACTGTGATGGGCACTATGATGGTGCCCAGCTACGCCAACCTTTATATGGGTCATTGGAACAGAATTATATCTATGAGAATAACCCTTTTAGTAAGAACATCGTTTGGTGGGGCCAGTGTCATTGACAACATTATATTAATTTGGGATGGGAATGTAGAACTCATCCCGGATTTTAAAACGTACGTCAAAAATAATGACATGAATCTTTAATTCACTCATAGGCATCTATTTATCAAGCCATCAACTTACTTGCATTCAACGTCACCAATACGCTCGACTAAGATCGCCTGTCAAAAAGCTGCGCACCAAGTACGGGGCGATAATCAGCAGACTATTGTTAACTAGCAGTCATCGATTTCGTTGCTCTTCAGCTTTTTCCCAGCTTTATTAGTACCCTGTCACTAAACACCCACACTATACTATACTGTTTACCCCTTATACCGCCGCTCCCGGAGCCCACCGCAACTCTAAAAAATGTATTAACTCCTAAACTGCCGCTCACGGACCCCGCTGCAACTAAATAAAGTGTTAAACACCTAAACCGCCGCTCCTGGAGCCCACCACCACCTGCATTATACTTATTAACCCCTAATCTTCTGCCCCCTACACCGCCGCCACCTAAATTATACTTATTAACCCCAATCTGCCGCCCCCTACACCGCCGCCACCTACATTATACTTATTAACCCCTAATCTGCCCCCCCTACACCGCCGCCACCTACCTTCATTTATTAACCCCTAATCTGCCGGCCCCAACGTCGCCGCCACTATATTAAATTTATTAACCTCTAAACCTAAGTCTAACCCTAACCCTAACACTCCCTAACTTAAATATAATTTAAATAAATCTAAATAAATATTCCTATCATTAAATAAATTATTTCTATTTAAAACTAAATACTTACCTGTAAAATAAACCCTAAGATAGCTACAATATAACTAATAGTTACATTGTAGCTAGCTTAGGGTTTATTTTTATTTTACAGGCAAGTTTGTATTTATTTTAACTAGGTACAATAGTTATTAAATAGTTATTAACTATTTAATAACTTCCTAGTTAAAATAAATACAAATATACCTGTAAAATAAAACCTAACCTAAGTTACAATTACACCTAACACTAAACTATAATTAAATTAATTCCCTAAACTAAATACAATTAAATACAATTATCTAAAGTACATAAACCCCCCCCACTAAATTACAGAAAATAATAAACAAATTAGAATATTTTTAAACTAATTACACCTAATCTAATCACCCTAACAAAATAAAAAAGCCCCCCCCAAAATAAAAAAAGCCCTACCCTACATTAAATTACAAATAGCCCTTAAAAGGGCCTTTTGCGGGGCATTGCCCCAAAGTAATCAGCTCTTTTACCTGTATAAAAAAATGACTCCCCCCAACATTAAAACCCACCACCCACACAACCAACCCTACTCTAAAACCCACCCAATGCCCCCTTAAAAAAACCTAACACTAAACACTTGAAGATAACCCTACCATGAGAAGTCTTCACCCAACCGGGCCGAAGTCCTCAACGAAGCCGGCAGAAGTGGTCCTCCAGACGGGCAGAAGTGGTCCTCCAGATGGCATCTTCTATCCTCATCCATCCGGCATGGAGCGGCTCCATCATCAAGACATCCGACGCGGAACATCCTCTTCATCTGACGTCTTCTTGAACAATGACGGTTCCTTTAAGTGATGTCATCCAAGATGGCATCCCTTCAATTCCGATTGGCTGATAGAATTATATCAGCCAATTGGAATTAAGGTAGGAAAAATCCTATTGGCTGATGCAATCAGCCAATAGGATTGAGCTTGCATTCTATTGGCTGTTCCAATCAGCCAATAGAATGTGAGCTCAATCCTATTGGCTGATTGCATCAGCCAATAGGATTTTTCCTACCTTAATTCCGATTAGCTGATAGAATTCTATCAGCCAATCAGAATTGAAGGGACGCCATATTGGATGATGTCACTTAAAGGAACCGTCATTGTTCAATAAGACGTTGGATGAAGAGGATGCTCCACGTCTTGAAGATGGAGCCGCTCCTCACCGGATGGATGAAGATAGAAGATGCCGTCTGGATGAAGACTTCTGCCCGTCTGGAGGACCACTTCTGCCCATCTGGAGGACCACTTCTGCCCTTCTGGAGGACCACTTCTGCCCATCTGGAGGACCACTTCTGCCCGTCTGGCTGAAGACTTCTAATGGTAGGGTGATCTTCAAGGGGTTAGAGTTAGGTTTTTTTTAAGTGGGGATTGTGTGGGTTTTAGGGTAGGGTTGGTTGTGTGGGTGGTGGGTTTTAATGTTGGTGGGGTTTGTAATTTTTTTTTTACAGGTAAAAGAGCTGATTACTTTGGGGCAATGCCCCACAAAAGGCCCTTTTAAGGGTTATTTGTAATTTAGTGTAGGGTATGGCTTTTTTTATTTTGGGGGGGCTTTTTTATTTTGTTAGGGGATTAGATTAGGTGTAATTAGTTTAAAAATCTTGTAATTTGTTTATTATTTGCTGTAATTTAGTGGGGTGTTTTTTTGTACTTTAGGTAATTGTATTTAATTGTATTTAGTTTAGTGAATTAATTTAATTATAGTGTAGAGTTAGGTGTAATTGTAACTTAGGTTAGGTTTTATTTTACAGGTATATTTGTATTTATTTTAACTAGGAAGTTATTAAATAGTTATTAACTATTTAATAACTATTGTACCTAGTTAAAAAAAATACAAACTTGCCTGTAAAATATAAACAAACCCTAAGCTAGCTACAATGTAATTATTAGTTATATTGTAGCTGTCTTAGGGTTTATTTTACAGGTAAGTATTTAGTTTTAAATAGGAATAATTTATTTAATGATAGGAATATTTATTTAAATTATATATAAGTTAGGGGGTGTTAGGGTTAGGGTTAGACTTAGGTTAAGGGGTTAATAAACTTAATATAGTGGTGGCGACGTTGGGGGTGGCAGATTAGGGGTTAATAAATGTATTTAGGTGGCAAAGGTGTAGGGGGGGCATACTAAAGGTTATTAAGTATAATGTAGGTGGCGTCGGTGTAGGGGGCGGCAGATTTGGGATTAATAAATAGAATGTAGGTGGCGGTGGTGTAGGGGGGCAGATTAGGGGTTAATAAGTATAATGTAGCTTGCGGCGGTGTAGGGGCGGCAGATTAGGGGTTAATAAGTATAATGTAGGTTGCGGCAGTGTAGGGGCGGCAGATTAGAGGTTAATAAGTATAATATAGGTGGCGGCGGTGTCGGGGCGGCAGATTAGGGGTTAATAAGTATAATGTAGGTGGCGGCGGTGTAGGGGGGGGCAGATTAGGGGTGTTTAGACTCGGGGTACATGTTAGGGTGTTAGGTGTAAACGTTACCATAGAAATCAATGGGATATCGGGTAGCAGCGAACATGAGCTCTTGCTGCTTTCAGACTCCCATTGATTCCTATGGTATCCAGGGTGGCGGATTGAAAACCAGGTACGCTGGGCCGGAGTAGTGGCGAGCGTACCTGGTAGAAATTTGATAACTAGCAAAAGTAGTCAGATTGTGCCGAATTTGCATTCGGAACATCTGTAATGACGTAAGCATTGATCTGTGTCGGACTAAGTCCAGCGGATTGTATGTTACGTCACAAAATTCTACTTTTGCCGGTCTGTAGGGTTTGATAACTAAGGGGAATCAGGCTCGCCACAAATACGCTGCAGAATTCCAGCGTATTTGCAGTTGACGGCTTGATAAATAGATGACATAGGATCGATAAATATAGTATTGCGTTTTTAGATCTGACTCTATTTTTGGAGGATGATAAAATTCTTACCAAAACATTCATAAGGACACAAAAATAGAAGACTTCGATAAAGAGTCTTCATTACTAAAAGAAAAATGTATAACAAAAAAATATCCTAAAAAACTTCTGGATAACTCCATAAAAAAGCAAGAAATCTCGATCGAGACTTGCTCTTGGCAAAACCAAATTTCAATAAATTGGATAGAGCTAACAATAAAACTGAAGTTCAACCAAAATTCAAGTCAGGCCTCATCATTACTTTTAATGAAGCTGCTCCAGATATTAAGAGGATACTTTATAAACACTGGCCTCTACTCAAACAAGGTAAGCTCCTTACTAAGATCATAGGAGAAAAATCATCTGTGACCTTTAGAAAAAATAAAAATATTAAAAATATACTAGCTCACAGTAAGTTGAGATCAAGGGGGAAAAAAAAGGATATTGGTTAGACAGAAATACTGTGGGTTTCTTCAAGGAGTAATTGCTCCAGCTGCACGCATGCCTATGGGGGAAACAGACCAACTAAAATTATATCAGCTACTGTAAACATTAAAACATCTAACCAACTGTAAGACCACTTTGTGGTCTACATTTTTAATTGTAGCTGTGAATTACAGTATATAGGATGCACAAAACACCCCTACAAAAAGAGGTTGGCAGAACATATTGCTAATATTAAATTATCCTTTAAAGACCATAACTTATCAGAACATTACAGGACGGTGCACAATAGTGATCCAAAATGTTTGAGGTTCAATTTTAGAACACATTCCCCAACTTAAACAAGGAGGAGATAGGCTACTTAAACTCTGCCAAAGGGAAACTTTTTGGATGCATTATTTTAAAACCCTTATCCCCCATGGTAAGATATTGACATTGTAGACTTCCTTTTAATGTCATCCTCATTCTTTATGAAATATGCATCAGAATTTATTTGTGACCAACTTATTTCTCTCACATATACACTTTATTATACACCAGATGAGAATTGTTAAATAGCTTTACTAGTTAGTTTTTTCTATTAAGTATACATCCATCAGTTCCCTCTAAAGAAAAAATTTAGAGTTATATATATATATATATATATATATATATATATATATATATATATATATATATATATATATATATATATAACAGTACATCAACTCTTCTCAGGGGAATAGGAACATTAAGTATTTGTATCTTCCCATAGGGTCACATCTTTAAACTATCTATACCACGGATATTGATCTATTGTGTAAAAAAAAATGTTTTAGATATATTTTTTATCAGGTACTATTTTTATTTTGTGATTTTAATTAAATCTTTATAGTAATGTTTTCATTTAAGCATAAATTGAAAACATCTGCATAGGTTCTTCTTTTAACATATGTTTCTTTTTCTTTTTTCTTTTGTAACATTTGTTATGACTGAGCATGCAGTTTTGCTCTTTGCAATACACTCTCTGCCTAAAGTGAATACCTATATTTCCATATTTATTCCTACTAATTGTTTTAATATTTGTAATCAGTTTTTTTACCTAGTTATTCATACAATTGTACGTGACTTTTTATCTCTATCTACACGCTATGTTGTATCTAACACAGAGCGTAGCTCCTGTATTTTCACTGACATCACCAAAACAATGCTTAATAGCGATTGGACTATTGGGCTGTGCCCAATAGTATCGCACCTTTTGTTTCTTGGCCTCTGACGTCCCTGATTACGTTCTCCAAACGCAATTTGAACCAGGTGCCCTTAGGCTGTGAAGAACAATATTTAAAGCCTTACGGGATGCCATTTCATCACATACTCTGACGAAGAAGACTTGAATCTTCAAAACGCGTAAGGTTCATGGTGGGCATCCTGGTTTTACCTTGTGAGTTGCAGACGTATTCTCTATCTTCAAGCCGTTCACTTACCTCATTCAATTGAGGTTGTTTGATGTAAGGAGCTGATTGTATTTTTATTGCCTCTTTAAATAAATGATAATGCACTATTAGTGTGTATCTTTGTCTTTTCTCCCCCATTGGGAAGCATTTGCTGTACAAGCTGCATTAACGTGGAGAACAGGATCTCCAGCCCGATTGAACACTACTCATCCAGATTCAGTATCCCTTCCTGTATGATGAGTTTCCTATAGATGTAGTTACAGATGCTTGCTGATATTGTTCTCTCTTGATGGGCTCCCACTTACCTCATAGGATTGAGGGCATTTCTCGTAAGACTGATCACAAGGGGAGGATCTCAGGAAGTGTGTGCTTTTTCTCTATCATCCAGAACTGTTTTGTTCTTTCAATTGAGCACTTTCGGCTCTCCTTCTCTGGCAACCCTATGAACTGTATTGGTTGTCTGCTGTATGTTTTTTGCGATACCATCTGAGTGATTAATTTATTTTTGGGTTTTTATTTATTACTTTTTGTTTTGTTTTATTTATTTAATTATTTATCCATTTATTCTGATCCACCAGGGTGATTTGTAGGTTGAATTGTTTGCAACCATTTTAACTCATATCGCTTCTAGGTGTGTTTTTTTCCCTACACCAGGCTTTGTGCTAGACCATCCCTTTTTCTTTCTTGACAATATATATATATATATATATATATATATATATGTCTATATGTGCGTACATATGTATTTATGTGTTTATATGTGTATATATGTCTGTAAATACATATATACAAATATATAAATACATATACACATACACACATATATATAAATGTGTGTATATATATATATATATATATATATATATATATATATATATATATATATATATATATATATATTACCGTCCAGTATACAGTTTTACCCTCCTTCAGTCATCCACCTGGGTGCAGGAATACAATCAATATACCATGGAAACAAATGCACTCTCAGGTCTTTTTTGAATTGGAGAAAAAAATATCTGTTTAATGTAACGTTTTCAGGGAACTCATCCCCGTCATCAGGCTGATGATGGGGATGAGTTCCCAGAAAACGTTACATTAAGCAGAGATTTATTTCTCCACTTCAATAAAGACCTGAGAGTGCATTTGTTTCCATGGTGTATATATATATATATATATATATATATATATATATACATAGATATTAATATCTAGATATGTATATGAATGTTAAAGCCCTTTGCATGCCTTTTTTCTAACACCTGAGACCTCATATCTTTGAGGCCTTAAAACTTTTGTGTGCAATTTAAAAAAATGATTTTTATTAGTGTTATTATGAGCGTAACTGTACATTTCAATGTATTTTTGATGTGTTTTGTGCAACATTTTTGTTTTGCAAAACAGTTAACTAGAGGTTGCGGTAATCATTCTAGTGTAAATGGTGATTGCACTCAAGCGTTCACATTTATTTTCAACTTGTAATACAAGCGCTAAACCTGACACATGGAAACACCCGCAATAAACCCCTTTCAGTAGTGCTAAACTTGGCCCTTAGTCTGGGGCAGTAAAAGGGGCAGTAAACAAACACCATCAGATTTTTAAATAAAATATTTAGTTATGCATAATGAAACAACTTTGCACTATATTTTCATTATTTATTTTTACCCCCTTTCTTGTAATTTAGCTCTGAAAATTTATTAATTTCTAATTTTCCAAAACTTAAACTGCACCATGCTGATTTCTCAAGGCTAACCATGCTATATATGTACCTAATTGGATTTATCAATTAGCAAATGCAAAACAATGTACTCTATACTAACATTATAACTGGGCTACCCTTCACGTCTGTGGACTAAAGCCTAGATTGGCTCTTCTAAATAGGGCAAAAGGTGAGTGGAGTTTGGCTATTGAAAAATAATTGCAGTAACGGTGTTAATTGGTTGTAAAAACTTTTAACTTAACTGATATATTATTCTACAGCAGCACAATAGAAATGTCTTATAATTATAAGGTGTTTAATGGCCCTTTAATGTCCCTTTAATGTTTGGCATGTTTGGCATTCTAGAGAGTGGTTACCAGTAGAGCATGGAGTGTCTTCAGTCTTTAATGGGTTATAAACCTTGACAAAAAAATTTTTCTATTTATTTTTTCCATATACCGTCATTCTTCGATTTGAGCAGTCACAGTAGGATGTGAAATTATTATTATGTATAACTGTCACCATTATATGAGATTTTATAATATGGGATGGGAGGTTATTAATCTAAAGGTTAGCATCTGAGGGATCACCAAAATATGATCAATAAGCATTGAAGCAGGTTAGGGGTTTCAATTCTAGCCCCATATCTTATCTTGAACTCCCTAAACACATATGGCCAGATTCCGAGTGGCATGCTAACAGTTATGTGCAAGCGATGTCGGGTTTATCACGCCTGTTTGCACGCGTCGGATGTAGCACACGCATTACAAGTTTAAAGTAAAAGCGATCGCTTGAGTGCAATTGAATTTAACGCACATCACAATAGCGTAATCTTAGAGCTCTGGTTAACTGTTTCGTGAAGCAAAAAAGTGTCACAAAACACATCAAAAATACATTGAAAAGTACAGTTACACTCAAAATAACACTAGCTGATAAAACTTATTTAAAAATGATTGCATGAAAAAGTTATAAGGGTTCAAAGATATAAGGTCTCATGTGTTAGAAGAAAAAACAGGACTGCGAAGGACTACATACATATACATGTCTAAATATGTATATATATATATATATATATATATATCGAAAAGGTAATGAAGAATTCCAGGCGTCCAAAGTATATAAAAATCAAAAAATTATTCAAACGTAGCATAGGTAAAATCCCTGAGTAGCAGAGTATCCAGGTAAAAACAACTTCATATGTGTGTTCATATATGTGTACAGATGTATTTATATATATATATATATATATACACACTTATATATAAACACATAAACAAATATGTATACATATACTATATATATATATATATATATATATATATATATATATATATATATTGTATATACACTGTATACAGTTGCAAGAAAAAGTATGTGAACCCTTTGGAATGATGGATTTCTGCAGAAATTGGTCATAAAATGTGATCTGATCATCATCTAAGTCACAACAATAGACAATCACCGTCTGCTTAAACTAATAACACACAAAGACTGAAATGTTGTCATGTTTTTATTGAACACACCATGTAAACTTTCACAGTGCAGGTGGAAAAAGTATGTGAACCCCTAGACTAATGACATCTCCAAGAGCTAATTGGAGTGAGATGTCAGCCAACTGCAGTCCAATCAATGAGATGAGATTGGAGGTGTTGGTTACAGCTGCCCTGCCCTATAAAAAACACACACCAATTCTGGGTTTGCTTTTCATAAGAAGCAATGCCTGATGTGAATGATGCCTTGCACAAAAGAGCTCTCAGAAGACCTACGATTAAGAATTGTTCACTTGCATAAAGCTGGAAAGGGTTATAAAAGTATCTCCAAAAGCTTTGCTGTTCATCAGTCCACGGTAAGACAAATTGTCTATAAATGGAGAAAGCTCAGCACTGCTGCTACTCTCCCTAGAAGTGGCCGTCCTGTAAAGATGACTGCAAGAGCACAGCGCAGACTGCTCAATGAGGTGAAGAAGAATCCTAGAGTGTCAGTTAAAGACTTACAAAAGTCACTGGCAAATGCTAACATCCCTGTTAGCAAATCTACAATACGTAAAACACTAAACAAGAATGGATTTCATGGGAGGATACCACAGAGGAAGCCACTGCTGTCCAAACAAAACATTGCTGCACTTTTACAGTTTGCACAAGAGCACCTGGATGTTCCACAGCAGTACTGGCAAAATATTCTGTGGACAGATGAAACCAAAATTGAGTTGTTTGGAAGAAACACACAACACTATGTGTGGTGAAAAAGAGGCACAGCACACCAACATCAAAACCTCATCCCAACTGTGAAGTATGGTGATGGGGGCATCATGGTTTGGGGCTGCTTTGCTGCATCAGGGCCTGGACGGATTGCTATCATCGAAGGAAAAATGAATTCCCAAGTTTATCAAGACATTTTGCAGGAGAACTTAAGGCCATCTGTCTACCAGCTGAAGCTCAACAGAAGATGGATGTTTCAACAGGACAATGACCCAAAGCATAGAAGTAAATCAACAACAGAATGTCTTAAACAGAAGAAAATACGCCTTCTGAAGTGGCCCAGTCAGAGTCCTGACCTCAACCCGATTGAGATACTGTGGCATGACCTCAATAAAGCGATTCACACCAGACATCCCAAGAATATTGCTGAACTGAAACAGTTCTGTAAAGAGGAATGGTCAAGAATTACTCCTGACCGTTGTGCACGTCTGATCTGCAACTACAGGAAACGTTTGGCTGAAGCTATTACTGCCAAAGGTGGTTCAACCAGTTATTAAATCCAAGGGTTCACATACTTTTTCCACCTGCACTGTGAATGTTTACATGGTGTGTTCAATAAAAACATGGCAACATTTCATTCTTTGTGTGTTATTAGTTTAAGCAGAATGTGATTGTCTATTGTTGTGACTTAGATTATGATCAGATCATATTTTATGACCAATTTGTGCAGAAATCCATATCATTCCAAAGGGTTCACATACTTTTTCTTGCAACTGTGTGTATATATATATATATATATATATATATATATATATATATATATAGGAGCTCTTTGCAGTTAAGTAGCTGAAAACATGTAAAACCATATTTATGCAAAATTTGTTTCTAATAAAGTATTATAATGTATATATATATTTGACATTCCAAAGTTCTGCACATAGCAGAATATGTTCTAAGTATTGTTAAATAGATATTCCTACTTTATATATCTGCATATATCTATACCTATATATAATCATCTATATATGTATATAAAGGTTTAGATATATATTGTACCAAATTACCAGCAGATATATATATATATATATATATATATATATATATATATATATATAAAAATATGTATTTATGAATAAATAGAACATATTCTGCTATGTGAAAAACATGGGAATATGAAATATTCATATTTTTATATCGGTTAAGCGTACCTGATAATAAGCAATCGGGTTTGATCGCAAGTAGGGTGTTAGTTTTTCCCCACTTTAATTGCTTAATTGACTTCTATAGGGTAATATGTTAACGCGGTCGTGATATTTGTGAACTTCGGCTTTTTGTGTGCATCGGGTTAGCGCTTAAGTGAAAACTTTTTAATTTCACTTTGTAATACAATCGCTACCCGACACACACAAAAAGTTTACTTCTAGCAGAGTTAGCGCGAGAGCGGGAGCAATAAAAAAATGCTACACTCGTAATCTGGACCATAATTTATCTGTATGCTAGTACTGTGTTTCTCCTTATGTGTTTACTGACCTTAATCATTTCAATTCCACAACAAAATACTTGTATGTTACATATTATACACAAAACATTTGATTCAAAATTCATCAATCTTATTTGTACCTATTAGGATCAAGTAAATGAGATGAGGTTAAAGTTCAACAGCCAAAGGAACTTGATAAATGCTCATCACCAACAAATTGATTGTCAACACATATGGGCCAATGATCTGCTCTTACTTGGATCAGAAAAACAAGATGGCATAGCCATCCAACAAGGGAAACATAAATATGTAAATGTAAACAAGAATCTGGAAAGATTGGAATAGACCCCTTATTCATAAATTATGCAACATTATTGGCTTAAAAATGATGCTTTTGTTTTCAGCTACTCGTGTTGACTTGCTTTGTTTTTGGCATGATACATTTATAAACTTTTTTTTTATGCTTTTTTTTAACAGACATAAGGTATAATGAGATTTTAAGAATGTAGAGATGAGTATTTGTGCAATGTTTCAGAATTAAAATAAAAAATAGCAGTTTTTTTTATGTTGGTACAGTTTATGCTTAAAGGAAAGAGGGTGGGGTGTCCTGTAATATGGTTAAGGAAATCATGTACTGTTTACTTTGGTCACACAATTGTTTTATTATTTGATGTTGTTTCTTCTATGCACTGGCTTCCTGTACATAAACCAACCTGCTCAGAAAACCTTTGGTCATTTCGTCTGTAGTAAACGCTCACAGCGAAAATATTTCCCCAACTATAAAAATGCTACAAAAATATTAATGTTTAACTGAATATTTTTAAAAAGCTCTGTGATCACCAAACATATTATTTATCCTGAAGAATGTTTTTATTTTTACTTTACATTTTCATTTTCAAATTTTCATTTTCATTAAGAATATTCCTATTTCCCTAGTTCTTGCCTAAAACATGGTAATATCCCCTTTAAATGGGATCAAACAGATAGTGAGCCAAGTTTACTGTCCGACGGGGCCACATTTAAGTCAGAAGTGCATTGTCACTACCCTGCTAGCTTTAATTATGTGTTAAACCCTTTAATAGGTTAAACACATAATGAAATGACACCAATAGTACAATAATGAAATAACACATGAAAGCGTTTTCCTTTTTTAGTTTTATATCCCTTTAATTAATAAATAGCCCTTGTAATCGTGATTGCTTGCAATACATGGCTATCTATTGTGCTATTAACTTACAACTATAGAGTAGACCACACTAATTTTATTGTTTGTCCCTGAATCATTAATTTGTTTGTTTATTAAATACAGATGTCTGCTAATTCACTTCAAATGAAAGCCATTCTCAAATATACAATTAATAAAACCTTCCTAGCACATCCTACAGGGAGATCTATACATTAAACATATAACTAAATAAATACTGAGGTTGAGACCTTAAAAGGATAGGAAAGTCAAAATTTAACTTGTATGAATCAGATAGAGCATGTCATTTTAAGACACTTTTAAATTTTCTTTCTATTTTCAAATGTGCTTCATTCTCTTAGTATCCCTTGTTAAAAAATGAATACGCACATATCATACACTAGTGGGAGCTGCTTCTAATTGGTGCCTGCACACATTTGTCTCTTGTGATTGGCTTAATAGATATTTTCAGCTTCCTGTCAGTAGTGCAATGCTGTCCCTTCAGCAATGGATAACAAGAGAATGAAGAAAATTTGATAATAGAATTAAATTGGAAAGTTGTTTAAAATTGTATGTTCTATCTAAATCATAAAAGAACATTTTGGGGTTTACTATCCCTTTAAAAGAGAATTTATATTTTTGAAAGGAGAAGGATTTATATGGCAGAATACCAAAACAATGAAAGAAAAATCCAAGTGTAGCTAATATTTTATATTAATATGATGTCAACAGTTCAAAGAAATTCTGTTTCTCAAGGTCTATCTATCTATCTATCTATCTATCTATCTATCTATCTATCGGGTACTTATAGAGGTGACTGAAACATGCTCAAGTCTTTTACATATTAATCCTTCCGAGTCTGCTTTTCTTTTTTTTTATATACAGATAACTATTATAGATGTAACAACAGGAAATGACAACATACGGATGTTCACTATCAATTTTAACAACTTTAATGGCAAAATTGTTTATACATATAGGCCTAGATTACAAGTGGAGAGCTATTGATAGAATAGGGTGCGATTTCAATATTGGAGTCACACTAAACATTGCTCATATTACATTAAATAAAGTGTTAGGGCTAGAATAAAAGTATAACACATGTAAAAACATATTAAAATAAAGTATTACACCTGCAAGAGCTAAAAGGTGTGTATATATGAGAATATATTTGTATATGTGTTTATGTACAGTATATATGTATATATATGGTTTTGTATGTGTTTATATGTGTACATACTGTATGAGCACACATATATACACATATATTATTATTATTATTATTGTTATTATTATTATTATACTTTATTTATGCAACATGAAAAAGAGGGGGTACCCTTCTTAAAATAATGCATAAAGTTCTAAAATATAAACTGAAAGGATTTAGATAAAACACACATAATAAGTAGTGTGTTCTCACATGGACCCAATCATGGAAATAGAGTTGGGCTAGCCCTCATAAAACACTTGTATGGAATTGTGCACAGGTCGCGCTCCCTGTGATGAGAGATGGCACCTCTTCTCAAGATTAACACTAAAATAAAATAATAACAGGGTAACACATATACATTGTTTTCTACCTAATATACAATATATAACTTTAGTACCTACCTTGGAGCTATGAATCTATAAGAAGAATTGAGAGACATACTGAAAGAAATGGTATAATAAAATAAATGCAACATTATTGATCATATTCTAGGGGGAAAAAGCTTAAACCCCCCCCCCCCACACACAATGTATGAACTAATTACCTGAGATTCATTTCTGAAACAAACATTTATATATTACAGAACCCCCAATGTTACAAACACGTCAATGACGATGACTTTTTCATTTCTGTACGTACAAAAATCCAGCTAGAAAATCCTGACTGCGCTTAAGAAATATTTTTATATTTTTGCACACACAGATACTTGCTAGCAAATCAGTGCCTATTGTGTAATGTTGTGTGTGTTGCCAGGATGAACAAAAAGCAAAACCAGCTCAACTGCTTCTTAGGACTCAAAAAACATTTTTTCCCCTTTGAAATCATCACTATAAAAGAGGATATAAGGAACAACAAGAGCAGTCTGTAATCAAGCAAAAGAACTGATTTTTCTCCCCGTGATAACTACATGAAGAGCTAGATCCATTGATGCTTGTGAGGTTGCTAAGGGGCATTGATGCAAGGGCAAGATTATGTTTGAAATGAATTAAGCATTGTGTAACCTATATTTTCAAATTCATTAATGGGTGCTCCAGCCATTAAAATTTATAGTTGCCTTAAAAGGACACTGTACCCAAAATTTTTCTTTTGTCATTCAGAAAGAACATGCAATTTTAAGCAACTTTCTAATTTACTCCTATTATCAATTTTTCTTCGTTCTTTTACTATCTTTATTTGAAAAAGAAGGCATCTAAGCTTGTTTTGGGTTTAGTACTCTGGACAGCACTTTTTTATTGGTGAATTAATTTATCCACCAATCAGCAAGGCCAACCCAGGTTGTTCACCAAAAATGGGCCGGCATCTAAACTTACATTTTTGCATTTAAAATAAAGATACCAAGAGAATGAAGAAAATTTGATAAAAGGAGTAAATTAGAAAGTTGCTTAAAATGTCATGCTCAATCTGAATTACGAAAGAAAAAATTTGGGTACAGTGTCCCTTTAAGTTCCCAGTACATAATTTCTCAAGAAATAAGAATCTAGAGAATCTATTGCTAAGCAGTTAAAACAATCATAACCACAGCAACTTCAGATACACGCTTGAACCGAGCTTAATGTAAATGTTTGAAAGTGTAAAATATTATCATTTGTTATAGAAAAGAGTCATGCTGGATAGAGCTAGAAGTAGCTAGAAGTGCCTTGGATACCTTGCAGACATGAACAAGGGGGAGGGGATGACTGTGGGAGTTCTGGGGGTGTGGTCAGAATATTTCATCTACACTAATGCCAAGCATGCAGGATTCATAAATATTCTATTTCCTTTGAAAAGTATCTTGTCTCCTGGTTGTGTCTCGCTATTTGAAAGTGAAGCTTGATCAATGTAGAGAGGTGAACGGTAATTAGACAGATGCTATTCTATTGATCATAATGGAGAGTCACTTGCAGTGAGAAGTGATGAGGGGTGGGTACAAATCTCTTAAAAATGGGCAAGTTTTGGGTTGCCATGTTGAGGCAAGTAGCAACTACCTGGACCTAGCTGAACATAGCTGTTTAGTCTATGACAACAGGCATGATACATAGCCACCAATCATCAGCTAGCTCCCAGTAATGCACCACATTTTTTGAAGAAACAGTCATTTTAAAAGTGTTAAACATTTTAAATACACATACTCATGGAAGACATCTAGGGGCCTATTTATCAACCCGTCAACTGTGCTGCATTCGCCGGCACCAATACGCTCGCCTGACATCGCCTAAAATCGCTGCCACAGACCTGAATACATTCTCCATATTTAACAAAAAAGCTGTCAAAAAGCCGCGCACCAAGTACGGGGCGATGAGCAGCGGACTGTTGTTAACTAACAGTCATCGATCTCGCTGCTATTCGGCTTTTTCACAGCTTTATTTGTATACTGTCACTAAACACCCACACTATACTAAACTGTTTAACCCCTATCCCGCCGCTCCCGGACACCGCTGCAACTAAATAAACTTATTAACCCCTAAACCGCCACTCCCGGAGCCCACCACCACTCTATTAAAGTTATTAACCCCTATTCCTCCACTCCCGGAGCCCACCGCCACCTACATTATGTTATTAACCCCTAATCTGCCGCCCTCTATCCCACCGCTCCCGGAGCCCACCGCAACTAAATAGTTTTTAACCCCTAAACCGCCAGCCCCCCACATCGCCATAAACTAAATTAAACTATTAACCCCTAAACCTAACAACCCGCTAACTTTATATTAAATATTAACTCGTCCTTATCTTATAATAAATTTAAACTTACCTTTAAAATTAAATTCAACTATATTAAACTATTAATTAACCTACCCTATTATAATAAAATTACATTAAACTATATTAAATTACTAATTAATCTACCCTAACTTTTATACTAAAATTACATTAAACTACAAATTAAATTAACTATATTATGTATTTAAAAACCTAACCCTTCTCAAATAATTTAAATCACTAACAGCTAGATTTAGAGTTTTGCTGCCAAAGGGGTGCGTTAGCTACGCATGTTTTTTTCCCCCCGCACCTTTTAAATAACGCTGGTATTTAGAGTTCTCTGAAGGGCTGCGTTAGGCTCCAAAAAGGGAGCGTAGAGCATAATTTACCGCCACTTCAACTCTCAATACCAGCGTTGCTTACGGTAGCGGCCAGCTTAAAAAATGGGCTCGTGCACGATTCCCCCATAGGAAACAATGGGGCAGTTTGTGCTGCAAAAAAACGTAACACCTGCAAAAAAGCAGCGTTAAGCTCCTAACGCAGCCCCATTGTTTCCTATGGGGAAACACTTCCTAAGTCTGCACCTAACACCCTAACATGAACCCAGAGTCTAAACACCCCTAACTTTACACTTATTAAACCCTAATCTGCCGCCCCCGCGATCGCTGACCCCTGCATATTATTATTAACCCCTAATCTGCTGCTCCGTACACCGCCGCCACCTACATTATACCTATGTACCCCTAATCTGCTGCCCCTAACACCGCCGACCCCTATATTATATTTATTAACCCCTAATCTGCCCCCCCAACGTCGCCACTACCTTACCTACACTTATTAACCCCTAATCTGCCGACCGGACCTTGCCGCCACTATAATAAATGCATTAACCACTAACTAGGTACAATAGCTATTAAATAGTTATTAACTATTTAATAGCTACCTAGTTAAAATAATTACCAAATTACCTGTAAAATAAATCCTAACCTAAGTTACAATTAAACCTAACACTACACTAGCAATAAATAAATTAAATAAATTAACTACAATTACCTACAATTAAATCAACTAAACTAAATTACAAAAAAAACAAAGACTAAATTACAAAAAAAAAATAGATTACAAGAATTTTAAACTAATTACACTTACTCTATCCCCCTAAAAAAATAAAGCCCCCCAAAATAAAAAAATGCCCTACCGTATTCTAAAATAAAAAGTTAACAGCTCTATTACCTTACCAGCCCTTAAAAGGGCCTTTTGCGGTGCATGCCCCAAAGAAATCAGCTCTTTTGTCCATCTTGAAGCAGCCAACGCGGAGCCATCCTTCCTGACCGACGGACTAACGACGAATGAAGGTTCCTTTAAATGACGTCATCCAAGATGGCATCCCTCGAATTCCGATTGGCTGATAGGATTCTATCAGCCAATCGGAATTAAGGTAGGAAAAATCTGATTGGCTGATTGAATCAGCCAATCAGATTCAAGTTCAATCCGATTGGCTGATTGGATCAGCCAATCAGATTTTTCCTACCTTAATTTCGATAATGTAGGTGGCGGAGGTGTCCGGTCGGCAGATTAGGGGTTAAAAAAATGTATTAGAGTGGCGACGATGTGGGGGGACCTCGGTTTAGAGGTACATAGGTAGTTTATGGGTGTTAGTGTACTTTAGAGCACAGTAGTTAAGAGCTTTGTAAACCGGCATTAGCCCATAAAGCTCTTAACTCCAGACTTTTTTCTGCGGCTGGAGTCTTGTCGGTAGAGGGTCTACCGCTCACTTCTGCCAAGAATCTAAATACCAGCGTTAGAAAGATCCCATTGAAAAGATAGGATACGCAATTGGCGTAAGGGGATCTGCGGTATGGAAAAGTCGCGGCTGGAAAGTGAGCGTTAGACCCTTTCCTGACTGACTCTAAATACCAGCGGGCTGTAAAAAGCAGCGTTAGGAGCCCTTAACGCTGGTTTTGACGGCTAACGCAGAACTCTAAATTTAGGCGTAAATAATTACTAAGTTACAAAAAACTAACAACTAAGTTACAAAAAATAAAAAAGAAATTATCAAAGATTTAAACTAATTACACCTAATCTAAGGGCCCTATGAAAATAAAAAAGCCCCCCTAAAATAAAAAAAAACCCTAACCTACAATAAACTGCAAATGGCCCTTAAAAGGGCCTTTTGCGGAGCATTGCCCCAAAGAAATTAGCTCATTTACCTGTAAAAAAAATACAAATACCCCCCCAACAAATAAAAAACTAAACTAAAAAAACCTAAGCTCCCCTAAGCATTTGGATGGGCATTGCCCTTAAAAGGGCATTTAGTTCTATTGCAGCCCAAACCCTAATTTAAAACTAAAACCCACCAAATACAGCCTTAAAAAACACCAACCCCTGAAGATCGACTTACAGTTTTGAAGATCCGACATCCATCCTCCAAGAAGCCGGCAGAAGTCTTTATCCAAGCAGCCAAAGTCCTCATTGAAGCCCGCAGAAGTCTTCATCCAGACGACATCTTCTATCTTCATCGATCCGGCGCTCAGCGGCTCCATCTTCAAGACATCTGACGCGGAGCATCCTCTTCTTACAACGTGAATGAAGGTTCCTTTAAATGACGTCATCCAAGATGGTGTCCCTTAGATTCCGATTGGCTGATAGAATTCTAACAGCCAATCGGAATTAAGGTTGAAAAAATCCTATTGGCTGTTGCAATCAGCCAATAAGATTGAGCTTTCATCCTATTGGCTGATTCAATCAACCAATAGAATGCGAACTCAATCCTATTGGCTGATTGGATCAGCCAATAGGATGAAAGCTCAATTCTATTTGCTGATTGCAACAGCCAATAGGATTTTTTCAACCTTAATTCCGATTTGCTGTTAGAATTCTATCAGCCAATCGGAATCTAAGGGACGCCATCTTGGATGACGTCATTTAAAGGAACCTTCATTGCGAAGAAGACGTTGTAAGAAGAGGATGCTCCGCGTCGGATGTCTGGAAGATGGAGCCGCTCCGCGCCGGATGGATGAAGATAGAAGATGCCGTCTGGGTGAAGACTTCTGCGGGCTCTGATGAGGACTTTGGCCGCTTTGATGAAGACTTCTGCCGGCTTCTTGGAGGATGGATGTCGGATCTTCAAAATTGTAAGTCGATCTTCAGGGGTTAGTGTTAAGAATTTTTAAGGGTGTATTGGGTGGGTTTTTGTTTTAGATTAGGGTTTGGGCTGCAATAGAGCTAAATGCCCTTTTAAGGGCAATGCCCATCCAAATGCCCTTTTCAGGGCAATAGGGAGCTTAGGTTTTTTTTGTTAGTTTTTTTATTTGGGGGGTTGGTTGTGTGGGTGGTGGTTTTTACTGTTGGGGGGTTGTTTGTATTTTTTATTTACAGGTAAAAGAGCTGATTCCTTTGGGGCAATGCCCCGCAAAAGGCCCTTTTAAGGGCTATTTGTAGTTTATTGTCGGTTAGGGTTTTTTTTTTTTTTTTTTTTGGGGGGGGGGGGGGGGCTTTTTTATTTTTATAGGGCCCTTAGATTAGGTGTAATTAGTTAAAATCTTTTATAATTTCTTTTTTATTTTTTGTAACAGTGTTTATTTTTTTGTGTAACTTAGTGTTTGTTATTTTTTGTAACTTAGTTGTTTTTTTTGGTAACTTAGTAATTTTTTAGTTTAGATTTAAATTATATGAGTAGGGTTAGGTGTTTAAATATATAATATAGTTAATTTAATTTGTAGTTTAATGTAATTTTAGTTTAAAAGTTAGGGTAGATTAATTATTAGTTTAATATAGTTGAATTTAATTTTATTATAATAGTTAGGTTAGATTAATTAGTAATTTAATTTAGTTTAATGTAATTTTGTTATAAAAGTTAGGGTAGGTTAATTAATAGTCTAAAATAGTTGAATTTAATTTTAAAGGTAAGTTTAAATGTATAATAAGATAGGGATGAGTTAATATTTAATATAAAGTTAGCGGGTTGTTAGGTTTAGGGGATAATAACTTTATTTAGTTGCGGTGGGTTCTGGGAGTGGTGGAATAGGGGTTAATAACTTTATGTAGATGGCGGCAGTGTCGGGCGGCAGATTAGGGGTTAATAACTTTTATGTAGGTGGTGGCGGTGTAGGGGGCGGCAGATTAGGGGTTAATAAGTATAATGTAGGTGGCGGCGGTGTAGGGGGAGGCAGATTAGGGGTTAATAAGTATAATGTAGGTGGCAGGGGTGTAGGGGGCGGCAGATTAGGGGCGTTTAGACTCGAGATACATGTTAAGGTGTTAGGTGTTAACATAACTTTTATTCTCCCATAGGAATCAATGGGATATCGGGCAGCAGCAAACATAAGCTTTCGCTGCTTTCAGACTCCCATTGATTCCGAGGCGGCGGATTGAAAACCTGGTACACTGGGCCGGAATAGTGGCAAGCATACCTAGTAGGTATTTGTTAACTTACAAAAGTAGTCAAATAGTGCCAAATTTGCATTCGGAACATCTGTAGTGACGTAAGCATCGATCTGTGTCGGACTGAGACCGGCGGATCTTATGTTACGTCACAAAATTCATATTTGCGGTTGACGGCTTGATAAATAGGCCCCCTACTGTGCATTGATTAAAATATATTTGTTATTTTCCTTTAAACTGTGAACAGGGCTTACACTATCTAAAGTTTTTTTGCATTTTGATGTATCCCCAGATATATTGTTTTATAACAGGTATGTCAAGTTTTGTAAATTTCAGTTTTTTAGACTTCAATACACAGCAATAAAAATACAACATGACCATTTCAGGAAACAGTTTGCAACAAATGTTTTTATATAAACTAGTGGTGTAAAAATTGCAAAATTAGTGTGGTACAACAAATAGTACGTTTGGATTGTGGTGGAAATACAGGTCATTTATTTTAAAATATTCAAAATATAGGTTTTAATTTTGAAAAGCTTTTACATGTATTATCTTCAAATGCACAATATTTCATAAACCTTGACCATTTTATGCATTATTTCAATTTGTGATAATCAACAAAAATCTCCTTTAAGCATAAACATTTGATAGGTACTCTGTAAAACCATTAACAAAAGTAAATTTCACATAATTATCAAGGAAATTTCCACTACTAATCTTTTAAATACATTGCCATCTACCATTCCTTCACACTTTATTCCCTTGATTAACCTCTTCTATTTTTTGTCCATTCTATAATGTAGATGCTTAAATGTTAAATGAACATGTTACCCAAACATTAAACTGCTTAGAATTGATGCAGCATATCTGTAAATAGTTGAATAGAAAATATCAAGTGTATCTTCAGTTTTAAAAATAATTTGCCCCAAATTTTTCTCAGTAGTCGCATTCCATTCTGGAGGATTTTAAAGAATGTCTGAATGTTTGGAAATTGGCTCAGGACTTACAAGGGAGCGTGAATCAGCCATGTGTAAGCACAGTTACATCATTTACCTAATCAGTTGAAGTACATTTACTATAAAATTGTGTAAAGCCAAGTGTAAACTCAGCACTGAAGATAAGTAGTTTTTTTTCTTCCATGCATGCTCCCTTGTGAGTCCAAGGACCAGCATCCAGATGTTTACAGTTTCTTTACAATGAGATGTGGCTACAGAGGAAATTTTGATGTAAAGTATTTTCCTTTTTTTATTGAGTTGATATTTCCCAGCCAGCATTTTACAGATATGCTGCAATACTTTCAACTGAGTTACCAATGATGATGCTGACTTTTTTTCCACCATGCAGAATAAAGTATAAAGATTTATTGAATGGTAACTGCCCACAAAACAGTTGGGGGCATATGTATCAATGTGCGAGCGGACATGATACAAAGTATGCTGTCGGCATTTATCATTGCACCACCAGTTCTTGTAAACTGCTGGTGCAATGCTGCCCCTGCAGATTCATGACCAATCGGCCGCTAGCAGGGGGTGTCAATCAACCCAATCTTATTCGATCGAGTTGATTTCTGTCCGCCGCCTCAGGCGGACAAGTTAAGGAGCAGCGGTTTTTAGACAACTGCTTCATAACTTCTGTTTCCGGCGAGCCTGAAGGCTCGCCGGAAACAAGAATCCATAAGCTCCATACGGATCTTGATAAATATGCCCCTATGTCTGGTGAGCTGGTCTTAATTTTAAATAATGAGAAACCCAGGCATATATCATAAACTTATTCTTTCTTACAGTTGGATCAAGCTGAGTTTAGTATAGATAGAAAATAATAAGGTAGCACGTGGATTTGCAATAAAATAGATTGCCAGTGGCAGGCAAAGCTGTACTCAGAACTGTTGTCATCATTGTTTTTTTTTAATCATTCGCTTGTTGATAGTCTCTGAAGAACCATTAACTTTAAGGATGTGATTTTTCAACAGGTGAAAAACTCCTTACCACTTTGGTTCATCAAAATATAATAAAAAATAATGGAAAGTTACTTTCCATCAACTTTAAAATTGTCATTAAAGAAGAACTGTGTATCATGTTAGATAAATTGCTCAGGAATATGAAATATATTTAGATTACTTGGGAAGAAAGAGAGCATGGCAAATTAGTTGAAAAGGCAGGTTATATAGCATGAGATAAAATTGTCATTAAAGAAGAACTGTGTATCTTGTTAGATAAATAGCTCAGGAATATGCAATATATTTAGATTACTTGGGAAGAAAGAGAACATGGCAAATTAGTTGAAAAGGCAGGTTATATGGCATGAGATAAATGACCAGGTCTATGGCTGAGTTATGATACAATGTTTGACTATGCTACTATATAATAATGTATTAAGTTCATTTGTATGCCTAAAGTGGTAGGTTGTGTGAGAACGTTAAACTGACTAGTTAGGTTTAACTAGATTATGGGGTATAGTAGAAGTGGAAATATAGTAAAATCCTTAAGGAAGTAGTTTATGTATCAAGGGTGGCCAAAACTGATGACTTGTTCTTTCATGCATTGCTATATACCTCCTTTAACTGGTTTAGTTTTATAAAACATTAAAAAAAACCCCACTGTTTTTCATTAGTTTTTACTTGGGATTGCTCTGAGCTTTTAGTATAATTTTGGAGTCCCAACCACAGCTACTGAATATGTAACTAATTCATTTATTTCCCTAACATTTTTTGACTTATTTTATTTCCAATGATTCTTAAAGGGACCATAAAACCCCCATAATTACAAGATATTTCTGTTGTGTTGCTACAGAAGAACATATCAGCCAAGTCTTAACGGTTACAAAAACAAATTAACATCTCTCCATAACTGCGCTTCTTATTTCCCCCCCTTCTTCCAAAATCTCCATCCCCCATTTCTCTATAACTGTTGATAATTCCATCATTACCCCAACCCCACATGCCCAATGTCTTGGGGGTCACACTTGACTCAGATCTCTCTTTCACTCCTCACATTCAGTTCTTGGCTAAAGCCTGCTGCTTCCACCTTAAAAACTTCTCTAAAATTAGACATTTCCTTACAAAAGACACAACTAAGATTTTAATCCACTCTCTCATCCTTTCCCACCTTGAATACTGCAAATCCATCCTCTCTAGTCTCCCTAGCTGCCGCCTAGCTCCTTTACAATCCATAATGAATGCCTCTGCCAGGCTCATCTTCCTAACATGTTTCTCTTCATCTGCTGCAGCTCTCTGCCAATCCTTTCACTGACTTCCTCTTGCCTCCAGGATTAAACACAAAATTCTCACTCTGACACACAAAGCCCTCAACTGCACTACTCCCCCTACATCTCAGACCTTGTCTCCCGATATTCCCCCTCCCATCCCCTTCACTCCGCTCATGATCTCCTCCTCTCCTCCTCTCTTGTTACCTCCTCACATTCCCATTTACAAGACTTTTCCAGACTGGCTCCCATCTTATGGAACTCTCTGCCTCAATCCACAAGACTCTTCCCTAGTTTTGAAAGCTTCAAATGCTCCTTGAAGACTCTACTATTTAGGGATGCATACAACCTACACTAACCTTCCTATCTCCACTTCTATCCCCTTAAACCCCATAGCATGTAAGCCTATGAGCCCAGCTGTTTGTAGTTCACATTCATAAGAGCCTACTACAATAGTACAACTCTCGGCAAGGCCTTCTACCCAATTGACCCCTGTAAATGTTATTTTGTATACCACCTATGTTATAGCACTGCGGAATACCTGATAATAATAATAATAATCCTTTTTACTTTAATTGTTTTTTAGTAGCCAAACTCCACCCACTATTTTCCTTATTAGGATGACACAATCTGAGATTTACTCCACAGACCACAAGGCTGGTCACTGTCATAAAGTTAGTATAAGTTGAATTGTTTTGTAGTTGCTATCTGATAAAGCCAATTAAGGACAACTATGTATCAGAATTAGCCTTGAGAAGTCAGCAGGGTGGATTCCATGAACTGGAAAATGCTCAATTTCTATAGCTAAATTACTTGAAAAGGGAGCAAAATAAATAATGAAAATATAATGTAAAGTTTCACTACTCGTAACTAAACATTTTATATAAATATCTCAAGGTGCTTACTTACCTTTTAACCAAGCTCTGAAATCGAATAATAGTATACTGCCTTGCCTTCTTATTGTCTAACATTTACTTTTAAGCATCAACACAATGTTGTCAATGGAATATTACATTAAAAATCAAGTAGATTGAGAAAGTTGGAAAAGGCATACTGTTATCAAGAAAAAATAAAGGGGCTAGGCAGAGCGATAATAACATGGTGAAAACGAGGGATGATTTTATTTTTTTGGAAAATAGACAGGTCATTGATCTTAATATCAACTTGTCCCCCCCCCCAAAAAAAAAGAGTAATTGTAACTGGGAGAGACATGAAAAGAATGTATTGGGAAGTAGCCTCCAGGAAATATTTATTATTTTACATAACAGTGAAGGTTTCACATGGAGACCTATTAATTTTTGTATGCATATTCTGGGCCTATATATATATATATATATAAAAAACTTTCTTTTCCACAATGGACAAGGTATGATATAATAAATATATATATATATATATATATATATATATATATATATATATATATATATATACATACACACAGTATATAGTGTAAATACATACATATACACTCACCGGCCACTTTCTGACCCTACCATCTGAATGTTGCAGCTGAAATCGAAACTCATCAGACCAGGCAATATTTTTCCAATCTTCTATTGTGCAATTTTGGTGAGCCTGTGCAATTTGTAGCCTCAGTTTCCTGTTCTTAGCTGACAGGAGTGGAACCCGGTGTGGTCTTCTGCTGCTGTAGCCCATCTGCTTCAAGGTGCGACATGTTGTGCATTCAGAGATGATATTCTGCATATCTTGGTTGTAACAAGTGGTTATTTGAGTTACTGTTGCCTTTCTATCATCTCAAATCAGTCTGCCCATTCTCCTCTGACCTCTGACATCAACAAGGCATTTTTGTCCACTAAACTGCCGCTCACTGGATATTTTCTTTTTTTTTTACCAGCCTGTCTGGCACCAACAACCATGCCACGTTCAAAGTCACTGAAATCCCCTTTCTTCCCCATTCTGATGCTCGGTTTTAACTTTAGCAAGTCGTCTTCACCACGTCTAGATGCCTAAATGCATTGAGTTGCTGCCATGTGATTGGCTGATTAGCAATTTGTATTACCAAGCAATTGAACAGATGTACCTAATAAAGTGGCAGGTGAGTGTATATATATAGTGACAAATCCAAGTTTGAATTTTGGGTCCAATCGTCGACAATATGTGAGAAGAAGAATTGGAGAGAGATTGAAAAATGAGTGCTTGCAGCCTTCAGTCAAACATGGTGGAGGGTCTGTCCTGGTTTGGGGCTTCATTTCTGCCAGTGATGTGGGCAAAAATGTCTGAATTGATGGGATCATGAATGCTGAAAAGTACAAACAGGTTTTAATTCATCATTCCATTCCTTCTGGAATGCGCTTGATTGGGAATGGTTTTATTTTTCAGCATGATAATGATCCCAATCACACTGCTAATGCAGGTAAATAATATTGGAGAGAAAAACAGCTGATAAAACACTGACAGTCATAGATTAGCCTCCACAGAGTCCAGACCTGAATATTAGAGGCAGTATGGGATCTCCTGGACAGAGAAATAAAAGACAACCTAAATCTAAAGAAGAACTCTGGGACATGCTGAAAGAAGCCTGGTATAATATACCAGAATATTACTTCAGAAAACTTCAGGACAGTCTCCCCAAAAGAGTTCAAGATGTGTGCTTAATGCCAAGGGAGGTCACACTAAACACTGACTTTTGCCTGAAGAAGCCATTTTGTTTTTTGTTGTTGTTTTTGTATATTTTGTGTACTTTTTTCCTGTGTTTTCTGTTTGTATCTTAATAAAGAGACCGAAAACTAAAAATGGATGGTCATTAAAACTTTGCTAAAACAACACATCTAATGCTGGCCTAAGACTTTTGCACAGTACTGTATATATAATATGGTATTTTATGTCAAAAAGCTGAAGATGTAGAGGAATTTCCTATTCCAACATGTCAATGACCCAAAACGCACATCCAAGTCGTCCAAGGCGTGGCTACAGAAAATGAAAATAAAATTCTCGTAATGGCCCAGTCAGAGCCCAGATCTCAGTTCTATCAAAAACCTAAAGAGAGACCAGGGGCGCGATCCGATATAGGTCGTAGTTTTCGGCGCAAGCGAGGTAACCCGCGTCGCCCGCAGTTTCAGCTCGCAACTCGAGCTATCCAATATTCACCGCCGTCAGATGCTAAACTGGCGTAAGTCTGAAAAACCGACGAGCAGGCAAAATGTGCGCAAATACACCTTTTAGTCGTCGCAAGTACTTGCGCCTGTTTTTTGTTCACGTAAAGTCTCAATAAAGTGTAGTTTTATGCAAATTAGCCTACGACTCGTAAAAAATTACGCCAGTTCTAAGAGATGCGCCACGTAATGACGAGATTCAAAAATCATACTTAAACCCCTGCGCAGCCGCAATTTCTTTAGTGTGTTTGGTTGGTTCTTGGAGCTACAGCACACTACAGCGAGTATAGAGATTAGTGGTAAGAGTAGTGAGAAAGGAGCATCATCAAGTTAGTTAGGTCGGATTGTTGGTTGGATTGTTAAGCCAGTACATTTACTTACACTTTTTTTCATATTGCACACATTTTGCATACACACATATACAAAATACACAACACTTTTTTTTTATAACACCCAACACTCTTTATTTATCTTTTACAGTTTGAAAGGCTGAGTGTCTGGTTGTGATTGTGTGTGATTGAAGTGGGAGTGAGTGTGAGTGTGTGAGTGTGTGTAGTGTGAGGATGTCAGGGAGAGATAGGGCTGGGGGGAGGAGGGAAGGGGAGTCGCAGGGAGAGGATTATGTACAGGAGGAGCAGCAGGGTCCCCGTCAGGGAGTGAGCAGAGTGGGGAGAGGGAGAGCCAGAAGGGAGGATGGGAGTGGGGTTGCCCAAAGGCCAGGCACACTGAGAAGAGGGATAGAGGGTGCACATGGGGATAGAAGGGGGGAGGAGGGAGAGGATAGGGAGGAACCCACACCAGGGACATCCCAGGGAGGGAGCCAGGCAGCCCAGGACGAGGAGCGTATGAGGTGTCCCAATTTCAGTTTTGCCGAAAACCTCGCTCTCGTCCAGGCTGTCCTGGAGAACCATAATGCCCTCTTTGGACAAGAGAAGGGCAAAGGAGTTGCCCGGAGGCGTAAGGATGCTTGGCAGAAGGTGGTGGATGCCGTCAATGGAGTGTCCCAACAGAGGAGGAATGTTGACGGGCTTAAGAAGAGATGGAATGATTGCAAGAGGAGAGTCAAGGAGAGGATGGGCCAGGAAGCAATCTCCCAGAGGGCAACAGGAGGTGGGCCTCACTATGAGGCCGAATACAATGAGTGGCAGGAGCTCATTCGTCGGTCCCTGAGCCTCACAGCAGTCCGTGGACTTCCAGGGGCTCGTGACTCAGGGACTGCAACATCAGCACAGCATGCTGGTGAGTAACATCCCACACACTAGTATAATATGTATTTGAGTTATAACATCCTATATTGTTACACATTCATGTACACAATGAGGATCATGGTATTTTGATTACTAACAACTAAATATACAATGATATTTAACATTAAAGGGACATGAAACACAAAGATATTTTTTCATTATTCAGATAGAGAATATAGTTTTAAACAACATCCAAATTTACTTCCATTATCTATATTTAATTTTTATTTTGAAAATCTTAGTTTATTAAATATCAATGCACATGGGTGAGGCAATCACACGAGGCATTGATGTACAGCCACCAATCAGCAGCTTCTGAGCCTATCAAGAAATGCATATCAGCTAAGAATATCAAGATAATGAAGCATATTAGCTAATGGAAGTAAATTACAATTTATTTAGAATACCATGCTTGTCTAGCTGAATCATGAAATAATAAATATGTTTTGCATGTCCATTTAATGCTACTTAACACATTGAAAATCATGATATGAGGTAGAATAGTGAAATACTAACATGTCTCAGAGTAACACAGGCCACAAGCCACATGTAGACCTTTCAGTAAATGGACACCATAGTCATCACAACCATAATGTCACTTAAAGAACACATTTTCTCCATCACTGACATGTACACAGAACTATTGTATGAAACACATACATGTATAATTAGCATATTCCAAACCCTCATATCACAAATCTCAATGTGCACAAGCATGTTATAGAGTTTGACATGAGAATGTGGATAGGCCCTAGCATGTAAATTGTATGCCCACATGGATAGATATGTGACTGTACTAATCACTCTCATCATTTGACTCCTTCACAGAACCTCCAGTCACCAGGGTGCCTACGCCCATGAATCCCCCAACACCGGTTCTAAATATATGTCCACCACAACCACCGGTACAGATAAGAGAGCAGGAGTATGCCAGGCATGAGATGTCTTGGACTGCGTCCATTGAAAATCCACATATCATGCCACCTGCATTAGAGGAGGATACCTGGCAGGACCCGTGGCAGGAGGAATATTCCTATGGCTTGGAGGGGGAGCCCCACCAGCCCCAAAGGGTAGATGTATTTTCCCCCCCCCCAACAATATCAGGGAACTACAGGAGTATACCAGCAGGCTGAGTGGATGCACACCAGCGGACATTGGGACTATCGGTCCATCCCGACATCTGGACCATCATCTTCAGTTGGAAGGGCTCCACCAACTGTAATCCATCGCCCTGCACCTCCAGCTCATATCCCTGTGGCTGCACCTCCAGCTGAGATATCTCTTCCTGCACGTCCAGCTGCTGTTTTTTTTCATGCACCTCAAACTGAGGTTATTGTTCCGGCACCTCCAACTGAGGTTAATGTTCCGTCACCTCCAACTGAGGTTAATGTTCCGGCACCTCCAACTGAGGTTAATGTTCCGTCACCTCCAACTGAGGTTAATGTTCCGGCACCTCCAGCTGAGGTTGTTGTTCCGGCACCTCCAGCTGAGGTTGTTGTTCCGGCACCTCCAGCTGAGGTTGTTGTTCCGGCACCTCCAGCTGAGGTTGTTGTTCCGGCACCTCCAGCTGAGGTTGTTGTTCCGGCACCTCCAGCTGAGGTTGTTGTTCCGGCACCTCCAGCTGAGGAACACGTCATTGAAAGAGTGCCTATTGTCCCTGCTGATGAAGAGCCCATGGATCAATTGAGTTCTGCCATGGGTGATGAATATATCTCACTACAGAGGAGGCAAACTTTGACCTGTGAGACTCTAACGGAAACGTGTATGAATATGCAGAGGGAACAACACAGGTTCCATAGAACCCAACACCGTTTGCAACAGAGGTCGAATGAGCTGCAAAGGGACATGGCAGCATCGCTATCAGCTATGGTCCAAAATCAGAATCAAATGCTACGTGTAATATCGGACATGCAAATCCAAAGTGACCAAAGATGGAGGGAACAGAATCAACTGTTGGGGGCTTTGGTGGAGCATTTCACCCAACAGCAGGACATGGCATCAAGTATCTCCTCTGTGACCAGCACTCCTAGTGTATCCACACAACCCAGGAGAGGCAGAAGACCCACACCAGGCCCCTCATCTAAGAGGCCTAAAAAAAAAAAAAATATTATTCAATTTCATTGAAAATCTTGTCCTCTGTTATTTACTATCTAATTGTCATCCACATCCATGTGAGTTGTGTTTTAGTACAGTAATATTGGTAAAACATATAATAATTCCTGTGTTGAAATGGACCAAAAAGGAATTATTATAATGTTTATGACATATTCATGCTCAATAAACAACATGACATGGTTGTGTCTCAACGGTACATATAGTAATATTAAC
This sequence comes from Bombina bombina, assembly GCF_027579735.1. Classification (NCBI taxonomy): domain Eukaryota; kingdom Metazoa; phylum Chordata; class Amphibia; order Anura; family Bombinatoridae; genus Bombina; species Bombina bombina. Next base: position 1,072,718,360 of record NC_069500.1, read on the forward strand.
TTCTAAGATGTACATCAAGGTTTCTCACATCCAATATAAATTGACACGTTGGTATATATAACTAATAATATATTTAAAGAAGGTGTGAACATAAGGTATAAATATCCATTATCCTCATTCTTAATGATAGTGAACTAAACATGAATAAAACAAATTATAAATATACAGTAATTAGGGTTGTTAAAGGGACATTAAAGCAAATATTTGTACTTCATGATTTTGAAGGAGAAGATAATTTCAAAAATAAACTATAATTTCATTCTATTATTTCTGTAGATTCATTCAATTGATATTCTTTGCTGAAAACAATATCAAGATATGTTTGGTAGATGATGATTAGTAGCTGTATATAGATGCCTCCTGAAATTTCTTCACTGTGTGCATTTCTATGTCTTCATTAAAGTATATCTAAATAAATAATGAAAATAGGTAATTGATTGAAATTATAAGGTTTGTGAAAAATTATCTTCTCTATCCTTAATCATGAAACAATATGTTTGGGTATAGTGTCCCTTTAAGGGAAGGGGGTTGGGATGTAGTAGTTTCACTTACATGCAGTGGAAATCCAAACTTTTACATTCTGCAAGACATGATATATACACATGCAATGGTTGGTGAGGTACTGTCAAACATCATAATACATGTGAATGTTACGGTTTACTGTAATTATGATTAAGTAACTTACAGGTGAAGTATTCCCGGATGACATAATCCCTCACTTCATTCCCCCTCAGTGTCCCCCTGTCCACATCCTCAAGTACAGGAACCAGCTGCTGCTGCTGCTCTGGGTCAATGTCCCCCAACAAACGTGTGTCCACAGCAATGTTGTGTAGAATACAGCAAGCATTGACAATGGAACACACTTTGTTGGGGTTATACTGTAGTGCTCCGCCTGTAACATCCAGACACCTGAACCTGGTTTTTAATAGGCCAAAGCTCCTTTCAATGACATTCCTTGTTCTTATGTGTGCCTCCTGGTACCTGAGTTGTGGCTCTGTAATGGGGTGCACCAAGGGGGTTAATAGCCATGGTCTGCAGCCGTACCCTGCGTCACCTGTCATGTAACATATGTGTTTGGATTACTACAGGTACATCATGTGCTTTAAAGGGACACAACATGAATCACATATAAAAGATAGATTTCATAAAAAAATTAATGGAAGTAATCAGGATAGTTAATTTAAATTAAAAGGCCTATCTGAATAATGGAAGAGCAATTTATTCTAGACTGTCCATTTAATATGAACCTGCAATTGTTAGCAGCTTGATAATTAACTTTGATTAGATCATTTTCTCCATTCTATAGATAACTCTTGATGACAAGCATATTAGATATGCTCAATAGCTGCTGATTGGTGGCTGCACATAGAAGCCTCATATGATTGGCTCATATATGTGAATTAGTAATTAAAAAAAATATATATTTAAAGAATGAATAAAATGATATAAGAGAAGTGAATTATAATGCTGTTTAACATTGTATTCTCTATCTGACACATGAGATGACAATATGTGTTTAGTGTCCCTTTATTATAAATATACAGACAGAATGAAGGTACTCACCAAGCAGCCATCCTCCCGAAAGTGTTCCATTTTCAAACATATTGAATAAGGAGGTCTGGCGCAGGATGTAGGAATCATGTGCACTCCCTGGGAAGCCTGCATACACATGTAAGAATTTCCGATTGGTATCGCAGACCATCTGGCAATTCAATGAGTGAAACCCTTTCCTGTTAATATAGAGGATTGTCTCCTCATGTGGGGCCACAATACGCACATGTGTGCAATCAATTGCCCCCATGACATTAGGAATACCCCCCAGTCGATAGAAGCCTTGTTTAAGACGGTTCCATTCCTGGGGGGTATGGGGGAAATGAATGTATCGTTGTGTCTGGTTATCTAGAGCAGTCAGAACCTCCCCTAGAATCCTGGAGAAGGTAGACTGCGCTAGGCCAGACACAAGCCCCTCTGTTGACTGGTATGAGCCAGTTGCCAGGAAGTGTACAACACACAACAGCTTCTGCATACCAGTCAGAGCTCGGTTCCTATACGCTTGAGGGTCAATTTCATCCTTCAACACCTCATATAGGTTAATAAGGCTTGCAGATGTCAAGCGATATTTTTCCCTGACCTCCACTTCTGTCATCCCAAACAGGGTGACCCTAACCCTGTGTACCCTTGGTGCTCTTCCCCTCTGCTGATGCCTTCGTCTTATAGGCCCTGCTGGCCTATGGGCAGCTGCAGCAACAGCAGCATGGGGAGCACCAGGAACAGGGACAACAGCAGGAGGAGCAGGGAGGGCAGCAGCAGCAGCTGGAGCAGGGACAGCTACAGCACAATGACCAGGGACCTCAGCAGCAGGGATACCATCCAAAACAGGGGCTTGTAGGGGTTCCAGCACCCCTTGTGCCCCACGACGCTGTCTGACTCTAAATGCAATATACTGCAAGGGAAACATGGTGGCTAATGAGGGTGTGCATTTGCAGGTGTTTTAAGGTTGCAGGTGAGGGGTTGTGCTGTTTGTGATTGGTTTGACACACTTGCAGGGGCAGGAATAATAAATGCTTTTAAGAGGTTAACTATTTGTGAACAAGCTGCTGCTATGTATATTGTTAGGCATGCATTTATTAGGCCTTCAGAGAGTTACGTTGGTTTCTAAGTCAGTGCAAGGGTACCTGCGCCTTCAATTTGTGGCGAGCTGAGAATGGCGTAGATTTTGAAAAATCTGCGCGCGTAAGTCCTTACGCCGTATATAGGATAGCAAATTGCGCGTGTTTTGTATGTCAGTCTATGGGCCAAAAAACTACGGGCGACGTCAGAAATCTACGCGCGTAACTTCTAGCTTACGCCGTATATAGGATACCAAATCCGCGCAAATATTGGCGTCGCCAACTTTTGCGGGCGACGATTTTTATCGGATCGACCCCCTAAAGAGAGCTGTACACAGGAGACCCCCTCGCAATCTGAAGGAACTTTCAATTTTTCAAAAAAGAGGGATACCATTTTAAAGTCTAAATGAGCAAAGTTAACAAAGACCTGCAGCTGTAATAAATGCAAAAAAAGCTTCCTAATAATTAGCTATTTGTTTTTTTCTCTGGATTTGTGTTGTTGTTGGAAGATCACATTACAGATTGAAAGAGTCTGACATATGCATTGTTGTTATTTCTGTCTTTTCATTTCAAACACTAGAAAAAAATATCTTGCAAAGTTGGAAATCTACTGGACAGTTGATAATGTTGTTCTTTCTTTCATTTAATCACAACTATGCTACTTATGTTCTGGCTATATATACTGCAGAGAACTTCCTGTGTAATGCAAATGTTGAAAATGTGGATAAAAGCCAGCTGAAAGAATAGTACTGCAATAATATCTTTTTATTTGCCAGACTAATTTTGAACCTATTGAAAAATATTTGCAGGAAATTATTTTCTCTATTTTAGGAATGCATAGTCATTATGCAGAAACCCAATATTCATACAAAGAAGCATTTAAACATCTGCAAATAAATGGTGATTATCCCAATTATATTACAATAGCTCAGTGGAGAATATATTTCCTAGGGCTAACCAGCTAGTTAAATTAATTGAGGCCTGCAGGAAAAGCTGATGGACATTATCCCAGCATGTCACTAACAAAGATGGAATACTGAACCACAGGGAGATAGTATTATGAAGAGGTAGAACAAATAGAAAAACTGTGAAGATCTTTCAAATGGCAGATGTTCTGCGTATGATATGGAAGGATAAGGGTATCTTTTTAAAAGCTCTACATTTAATGGTTTAAACATATACAAAATGACCTTTCTTACACAGTAACATTAAAATGTACAATAAAAGGTATAAAAAAAAAGCTGTCGAATTTCTATCTTAAAATACTGTATACTTTATGTAATTCTATTTATCGTGTATTCAACCCATTTATAACTACATATAATTAGTTTTACTAAAATAAAAAATGTCAATTACAAACATTAAACTATATAAAGAATTTAAAAAACAATTTTACTAAGGATAATAAAAGTATAAAATAGAAAGAAAATAATAACCCATATTAACTGCTTAACGCCCTTAGGACGTTCTATGCCGTCCTAACCGCACTGGGCTTTAACGCCCTTAGGATGGAATATAATGTCCTAACCTTTTGGCTGTACTAAAGCCAAAAGGCACTTCCTGCATGGGATCGCAGGCTGGAGGGCGTGCCTAGCATAATAGGCACTCCCCCAGACACGATCCCATCATTGAAATCACGCGATCGCATAAACGATCACATGATTTCAATTTTTAAATTATTTGTTTACATCGGAACTTTGTGTCGATGTAGACATATAAGTCCGGCCATTAAGAAGTTTAAAAGTCACAGCAGTAAAACAGGGTTTTCCCTGTATACAAAATAAAAAATGTTTTCATATATTTTTCAATCAGACATTGTATAATCTTACTGAACATTGCCCCCTTTTTAGCCAAATGTGTATTTGTATGTAATGGAAGAAAGTGAAAACGAAAGAATAGCAGGGAAGATGATGAGGACTCATAGTGCTATTCAATACCAAGTGTAACTAAAAAACACATGAAACACAGGCAACTGTTATTCAAAACCATGAGCAGAAGTAGCACACATTTGTTGTCACATACATGATACTTCATTAGATGTGTTAATTGTTACAGAAACAATTCAGACTTCCAAATTGCTAGCACTACAGGCAACTGTATGCTCAGTAGAGGCTCATCAATATGGACACCATGGGCTCTGCTCAACCAAGTGCACAAAATCAATTCCTTTCTAATATCACACTGGGGCCTGAATTACAGGAAATCTTTGGCTCGTCACACCACACTGATGTTGAGATCAGCAGATACATACTCCTCTAACTCAGGAGGCTGCTCACAACAACCTTAACAAAGATGGCCACCACACATGCGTAGTGCTGTTATTTCACTGCTGACTGCCATCTTTGTTAAGGTCGCCGGCTGACCAGTACTTATAATAGGTAGAGACAGGTGTCCGTCTATAGAGGGTGCCAGTAGGCATATGTCTACTCCACCTTATTATAAATACGGCCCTGGATATTAGTTAAATAGAAGTCAGGCTACACACACACACACACCTCAAATACATACTACACACACCACACTCACATGCACCAGATAAAGACTAAAGAAACAGTACAAATTACACAAACATTAACACACATAAAGACACACACATTGCAATGCTGTTGTTTATTGGTCGCAATTTTTATAAGACAATGGGCCAGATTACAAGTTGTGCGATTTTTAGCGCTTTTGCTCAAGCGTTAACATGGCTAGAAAATGTGCGTATTACAAGCTAAAAGTAAAAGATTTGCATGCAAGAAAAACACGTATGCTAACTTCAGGACTTTAGATACCTTGGCCGCTCTAACTTCTCCCACAAACTTCTATGTAGAGCGCAGAAGGAAAAAAAGTTTTTAATATCTAACTTGCCAATGTTCTTCATATACAAGAACATTATTTTTATTTTAAATAAATATTTCTACATATATCTATATATCTATTCAAATAAATATATAGGAATAGATACATATTTTACATTAACATTATCAGATACATATATAGAAATAAATATTTAAAAAGAAAAGGAGCCTTGTTTTCTATGTGAAATATGTGCAAAGTGCTTCGGGTTGAACACTTTAGGTAATGCAGTGTTGGGTTAGCACATATAAAGTATTAGTTATACTCAGGTGAGTTATGTAAATACTAAATATTGAAAAATATAATAATAATCATTAATAATTATAGTTACTGTAATAAATATATATATATATATATATATATATATATATACACACTATATATATATATATAAATACAAACACAAAGTTTCAGTTGCGCACACTCACAATAGGGTATATTATAGATAATATTGTAGTAGTATAATGATAAACAAATTACCTACCACAAAATAAAATAAACACTTCCAGAAAAAATGGCAAAATATAATGTGATGAGAAAAATATATTCACATACTTATCACAATCTGAGACATCCAAATGGAAAACAAATAAAAAAGTCTTATCCTTCTGATGGCGAAATTAGAATGAAATTCTGCAACCCTCTTCTCCTCTGCAAATATCTCATTGATCTTAAAAAAGGGCAAAGACCCCGAGTTACCAAGCTCTTTTAGACCTATCTCGGTCTTAAATACTGACTATAAACTGCTAGCAGCTATCATAGCCTCTTGACTGAAACCCCTCATGGGCGACTTAGTCCATGAGAATCAATCTGGTTTTATGCCTGGACGTAATCCCGTAAAAAACACAAGGAAACTCTTGATCTTGATTGAATCTTTTTGGAACAAATATAAGGCTATGGAACCTCACAATAGTATAGACAAGGCTATTCTAATGGTTGACGCCGAGAAGGCCTTTGATAGGGTCAGTTGGGACCATCTGTTCTCTGTGCTGGACCAATTTGGGTTTTCGGGATCTTTTAACAACTATATACGCTTAATTTATAGTACTCCTGCCGCGGTGATTATTAATAACACACCTACACAACGATTTGACTTATTCAGAGGGACTAGACAGGGTTGCCCTCTTTCACCCTTTCTGTTTAATTTGAGCATAGAACCTCTGGCTATTCGACTACGGCAAGAATTGGAGGGGATTTCATTGGCAGGTGAGAAGCTGGTTCTTCTTCTATACGCGGATGATCTCCTACTATTTCTATCTAACCTTAAAGTCTCTCTACCTATTCTACAGAGTATCACCCAGGAGTTTGGGGAACTTTCTGGATTTAAGATCAATACTTCTAAATCAGAATTAATGTGGATACATAAAAATTCTCCATTGTATGTTGAACACCCTTTTCAAGAAGTTTCACAGATTACATATTTGGGCCTACGATTATTCACAAACTCGGAAGAATGGTATTGATTAAATCATAGGAGGGTATTGGACGCGTGCAAGAAAAAACTCGAGGATTGGGCCAGTTTACCGATTTCATTAACCGCTCGGGTGACTCTGATTAAATCAGTTATTTTTCCAAAACTTCTCTATGTTCTGCAAAACATTCCGTGGTTTTTACATAAAAAAGACATCACTATATACAATAAAGCCTGCTCCAAGTTTCTTTGGAACGGCAAAAGACCACGGATAGCTCTCCTTAGGCTCATGAATTCTAAGGTATCAGCGGGCTTGGCACTTCCTAATACTCAGATATATAACTTGGTTATTCTGGCTAGATTCGCACTAGATTGGTTAACTGAGAAGGAGCAAATCACTTCTTTTAGCTGGGAATCTCAGGTCGCGGCTCCCTTTCAGCTGAAGGCTCTGCTGCATTGCCCTCTCACGTCACTGCCATCCAATATATTCTACCTAGCCACCTTTAAGAATGTCATTGTGGCTTGGCAAAGAATGTGTACAGAATTGGGAAACTGTCCTTATGTCTTCATAATATTTACCTATAGTGGGTAATCCTGAGTTTAGTCCCGGCCTCTTTAATCAGATATTTAGAGAATGAGAGGCAAAAGGTCTTCAAACCTTGGGTCAAATACGCGATACAGGAGGACATCCAGTGATATTCCAAGAAATCGCAACACGGTTTGATTTAAGCGCGCGAGAATTCTATGCTTACCTCCAAGTTAGACACATTCTTCTGGAGCTGAACACAAAACACGGGAATAAGTGGTCCTGGGGTGAACTACAGCCTAGGATCCTTATTTATGCGGCAGGAATATACGCTATTTCCCCTTTATATTCACTGCTAAATCAGAAAGCGTCCAATTTACAAGTAAATGAAATGGTTGCCAGGTGGTCTTCTCTATTCCCAGATATTGATGAGCAGACTATTGTTGGGAGTTTTAAAATAGTCCAACAGAGCTGGGTTCCGACAATTTGGTGTGAGTCACAGATAAAGGTTGGGTTACAGAGATATCTTACACCAGCTGTCCTCTCTAAATGGTACAAAACTAAGGTCCTCTGCTCCAGATGTTCAGATACAGGAGCGGACTTATTCCATTGTTTATGGAGCTGCCCTAAAATATGTCAATACTGGCGGAAAATTGCATTTTGGATAACAGCGGTTTTAAAATTGAACCATAAACTTTCCCCAATCGAAATTTTCTTTCTGGCAAAATTTCAGGGTATAACAAAGAACTATAGTTTGATAAATACCATTATACTAACAGCACGTAACCTTATTTTTAAATCATGGAAAGCATCTTCTGCACCTACCATGGCTCAATTTAAAATGGCGTTGAGTAGCCAATTCATAACAGAACAGTTCAATCTATTATTCCCACAAGACAAATATTTAGATGCATTTTTTAAAAAATGGGAGCCATTTGTAAGATCCCTGCCCTTATTACAACAAAAAAAATAATTAAACCATTTAGAAATTCGGAGTTTGTTCAGATGAAGATTCTAGCTGGCCATTTTCCGGTAGAATGGGTAACGGATGCTGAGTGAGTTGGTGAGGAGAGTTGGGGCTGGAGGGGAGGGTAGGGGGGAGCGGAGGAGCAGGGAGGATTATTACTATTATTATTAGCACCATTATTATTAATGCTGTGTTTTTTCCTTTTTTTTTTTGTTTTTTGTTGTTGTTGTTGAGGTATTGGTTGGTGTGATCGGTCCTGTCTTAGTGGGGGGGGGGGGGTTGATTGTAGAGAAAGGGGAAAATGAGACAAAGAAAGATTAGTTATTTTACAAAGGTTTATCTGGTTACCCTATGCATCTTTTAGCCGACACAAACATATTCGCTCTAAATATCTTTGAATGATTTGTATTGATGCACGAGCACTTTTTTTTTTTTCCTCCTTCCTTTACTCTGATTTTTATGGCTTTTTTACTTAATTATGTATTTATGTATTGTCTGCATTTACTGTGACACTAGTTTTTATACTTGGTAACCGAGATTGTAGCAATTTTTCTTTGTCTTTGTTATAAATAAAGTTAAAAAAAAAAAAAAGAATGAAATTCGAGAGTGATGTTCAATGCTGCTCGTCACAAAACAACTCAAGGTTCAATTTGAGTAAAGTGGTACAGCTGCAGAGATCTAAAAAAACAAGCACACAGAACACAGAAACACCTCTCATAGTGCAGATCAATTTAATACAATAAAACATATAATATATATATATATATATATATATATATATATATATATATATAAAAACAAGAACAACTTAGGGTATTCCCTACTCACAAGTGTAACCCCAATCTAATGAGGTAAGTATAGGCAGGTGGATCTCAAAGTGTCCCCACTTGCATTCGATCTTTGATCCAAATGTAATCAAGAGTCTCCTCACTCCAAGTCTTATCGATATCCCCAGTGGTATACGCTGTCAATCTTGGTCCACTTGTCTGTGATTATAGGATCGCTAGTGTCAGTTCAAACTAACCGCTCAGTCCGCTCAGTCCGGAGCTATTAGAAAACGCCGGGAGTAGCTGCAATATACACAGGTCTCCTCTTCAGCGTGTAAATCTCAAGTGATGTAAGGTGGGTGTGGCCTTACGCGTTTCACGGAAAACATCCGCTTCATCAGAGGCTTGCTGTACGCCCACCTTACCAGCTGTACTTTTAAGACAGCGTACAGGTACACGCCCACCTTACGTCATACTATTGCTATTATGTGTCAATTTCATATTTATCCAGAATGACTATTGTCCGCTAAAAGAACTTGAGATTGTAATATGCTATATGCAGAAAGCAGTGTAATGTGATCTATATAGGCTGCAGGATTTACTTTTTAAAGTGCTCCTCCTGCTCACTTCTAACTATGCTTTAAAGGGACACTGAACCCAAATTTGTTCTTTCGTGATTCAGATAAAGGGGCCTAGTTATCAAGCCGTCAACCTCAAATACGCTGGAATTCCACAGCGTATTTGTGGCGAGGTTGATTCGCCTTAGTTATCAAAGGCTAGAGACCAGCAAAAGTAGAATTTTGTGACATAAACTTCGATCTGCCGGACTCAGTCCGACACAGATTGATTCTTACGTCACTCCAGATGTTCCGCACACAAGTACGGCATAATCTGACTACTTTTGCTAGTTATCAAAAAACTAGCAGGTACGCTCAGCACTTTTCCGGCCCAGTGTACCTGGTTTTCAAGCCGCCACCCTGGAGGCGGTGGATCCCATAGGAATCAATGGGAGTCTGACCATAGCGAAAGTACAAGTTCGCTGCTGCCAGACATCCCATTGATTCCTATCGGAGCTGTCTACACCTAACACCCTAACATGTACCCGGAGTCTAAACACCACTAATCTGTCCCGCCTACACCGCCGCAACTCAATAAAGTTATTACCCCCTAAACCGCCGCTCCCGGAGCCCACCGCAAGCTACTCTATACATATTAACCCCTAAACCGCCGCTCCCGGAGCCCACCGCAACTATAATACATGTATTAACCCCTAAACCGCCGCTCCCGGAGTCCATCGCAACTATAATATATGTATTAGCCCCTAAACCACCGCTCCCAGGGCCCACCACAACTATAATATATGTATTAACCCCTAAACCGCCGCTCCCGGAGCCCACCGCAACTATAATATATGTATTAACCCCTAAACCGCCGCTCCCTATATTAAATTTATTAACCCCTAATCTGCCCCCCCTACACCGTTGCCACCTATAATACATTTATTAACCCCTATCCTGCCCCCCACTACACCGCCGCCACTGTAATAAATTTATTAACCCCTAAACCTAAGTCTAACACTAACCCCAACACCCCCCTAACTTAAATGTTAATTAAATAAATCTAAATAATATTTCTATTATGAACTAAATTAATCCTATTTAAAACTAAATACTTACCTTTAAAATAAACCCTAATATAGCTACAATATAAATAATAATTATATTGTAGCTATCTTAGGATTTATTTTTATTTTACAGGCATCTTTCAATTTAGTTTAACTAGGTACAATAGCTATTAAATAGTTATTAACTATTTAATAGCTTACCTAGCTAAAATAAAGAGAAATTTACCTGTAAAATAAAAACTAACCTAAGTTACAATTACACCTAACACTACACTATACTTTAATAAATTATTCCTATTTAAAACTAAATACTTACCTGTAAAATAAACCCTAAGATAGCTACAATGTAATTAATAATTACATTGTAGCTATTTTAGGAATTATATTTATTTTACAGGTAACTTTGTATTTATTTTAGCTAGTTAGAATAGTTATTAAATAGTTATTAACTATTTAATAACTACCTAGCTAAAAGAAATACAAAATTACCTGTAAAATAAATCCTAACCTAAGTTACAATTAAACCTAACACTACCCTATCATTAAATAAATTAACTACAAATAACTACAATTAAATACAATTACATAAACTAACTAAAGTACAAAAAAAAAGCTAAGTTACAAAAATTAAAAAAAATAGGTTACAAACATTTAAAAAATATTACAACAATTTTAAGCTACTTACACCTAATCTAAGCCCCCTAATAAAATAACAACCCCCCCCCCAAAATAAAAAAATGCCCTACCCTATTCTAAATTAAAAAAGTTCAAAGCTCTTTTACCTTACCAGCCCTTAAAAGGGCCATTTGTGGGGCATGCCCCAAAGAATTCAGCTCTTTTGCCTGTAAAAGAAAAATACAACGCTCCCCCACATTAAAACCCACCACCCACATACCCCTAATCTAACCCAAACCCCCCTTAAAATAACCTAACACTAATCCCCTGAAGATCATCCTACCTTGAGTCGTCTTCACTTAGCCGAGCAGCGATGGAACCGAAGAGGAGACCGGAGCGGCAGAAGTTATCCTCCAAGCGGCGCTGAAGAAATCTTCCATCCGATGAAGTGATCCTCCAAGCGGCGCTGAAGAAGTCTTCCATTCGGGCGATGTCATCTTCCAAGAGGCGCTGAAGAAGTCTTCTATCCGGGCGATGTCATCTTCCAAGCGGGGTCTTCAATCTTCATCCCGCCGACGTGGAACATCCTTCTTTCCCGATGGACTACCGACGAATGAAGGCTCCTTTAAGGGACGTCATCCAAGATGGCGTCCCTTCAATTCTGATTGGCTGATAGGATTCTATCAGCCAATCGGAATTAAGGTAGGAAAAATCTGATTGGCTGATTGAATCAGCCAATCAGATTCAAGTTCAATCCGATTGGCTGATCCAATCAGCCAATCAGATTGAGCTCACATTCTATTGGCTGATCGGAACAGCCAATAGAATGCGAGCTCAATCTGATTGGCTGATTGGATCAGCCAATCGGATTGAACTTGAATCTGATTGGCTGATTCAATCAGCCAATCAGATTTTTCCTACCTTAATTCCGATTGGCTGATAGAATCCTATCAGCCAATCGGAATTGAAGGGATGCCATCTTGGATGACGTCCCTTAAAGGAGCTTTCATTCGTTGGTAGTCCGTCGGGAAAGAAGGATGTTCCACGTCAGCGGGATGAAGATTGAAGACCCCGCTTGGAAGATGTCATCGCACGGATAGAAGACTTCTTCAGCGCCTCTTGGAAGATGACATCGCCCGGATGGAAGACTTCTTCAGCGCCGCTTGGAGGATCACTTCATCTGATGGAAGATTTCTTCAGCGCCGCATGGAGGATAACTTCTGCCGCTCCGGTCTCCTCTTCGGTTCCATCGCTGCTCGGCTGAGTGAAGACGACTCAAGGTAGGATGATCTTCAGGGGATTAGTGTTAGGTTATTTTAAGGGGGGTTTGGGTTAGATAGAAAAATGTAGAGAGAAAAAATGGATATAACAGAGCACTCAAGTGGAACTATTAAGGATAATTCTCTATAGGAGTGGATGTGCAGGACTAGGGTATATTTAATAAAACATAACTTTTAATAATTATAAAGTAAAAATATGTATAATAGTAGTGACAAACATTCACTCAATGCGGTGTATATAAAACCAGTTAAAATAAATGATGAATGCTGAAGTGCCAAGTATTGGCCATACGGAGTATGTATAGTGGGTAGATCAAATAAGAAAGCACCTTGAAGTGCTAGCAAATTGTACAAATACTGATCTGAGAAGGAAGGTAGACTTCCGCAAAATTATCTAATATGTGCAATGCTTGAACGATGTTAGCATTTGTCAGTCACTCACTCTGTATCATAGCACAAAATTAAGTTAAACAATCATACCTATCAATGTACAGGTCTGTGAAATGAGCCAATATAAAGGCTCAGAAGTCAGACAAGGATATTATAAAGGTGACTTGTATGTTAACATCCATATGCAGCTATTTGAAAATTCTACCCACAAATGAGGTGTGTGAGGTGGGTAAGTCTGGCAAGGAAGCACCATAACATGCTCGCGGATTGCACATAAAACTAATCTGAAAAAGAGGATTGACCTCACACGAGAATTATCTAGCTAGTGCAATACTGGAGCGGTACTTTCACTTGTCAGAGTCCCATACTATATATTACATATTAGTGTTAGACAATGATTACCGTAATAAAGTAGGTCTAATGTAAGAGCCAAATGAAAGGCTTAATAGCCTGGAAGGGGTACTGAATATTAGCGTCTATTAAGCAAATGTGTAAAGTTCTAGCAGTTTAGCACACACACACAATAAAACTATCAGCATTCATCTGGAGCGCCTGATGCGCATTTCGCCACGTCCGTGGCTTTCTCAAAGGCTAACCCGTCCTGCCTCATCCTAAGCTGTTAAATATCGCTCAGAACCAATCACGGGTGGTTGGACACTCTAGCGCCACTAGGTCTTTATGAACAAGATGGATATAACTCTTTCTTGTGAAGTTAGAAACCAAAATGATATGTCCAGAGCAGTACTATGCTCAAGAACCAGAGCTAGTGAGTGAAAAGAAAAATGTGTTAATATTTTTTTGGATATCTGTACTCCTATATTTTGGTCTCTTAGATTAACCACGATCCAATAATATCTAAGTGTACAAATCGATTAAAATAAGAACAAATAAAATGACCAGGATTTGGTTGCAACTATGTGTTTATTATATTCACTTATGATAAGGAATGAATTAAGGTCTAATATGTCCCTACACTTCTTAATATAGTGGCTCTAACTAAATTCTTGGCCCTATATTTATGGCTTCACTAATAAATAAAATGTCATAGAGTAATTAATAAACATTATCTTGGCACATTGTTTACCTTAGGATGGCTCTTAATGCTACTGAATTAAGTAGTGTTAATATTTGATTAATTATATACATTCTATATTAATCAGATAGTAGCTATAAATCCTTAAATATTCTTGGCACTATGAGAGAATATGAGTAACGTTGGTACACAGACAACACCAACACCATCAGTAAAATATTGGTAAGACAGGGGTGGATTTCCTTTATCACACTAAGATCGATACAGGATTTTGAAATTACTTATCAGTACAAGATTCTAGAGCAATATTATACCAAACCGAATAAATGTGATCATCTAATATAGGAATCTTTTGGGATTAACCTGATCTAAACTCAATGGTTATTAGAGGTTATAGCACCTATGCTATATAGGGATCTGTATGTATATATAGTATCGCTTGGATAGCTTACCTATATATGACAATTATTTACTTAGGAATAGTCCTAATAGGAGATGTATTATCCAAGGCTATTACCTTAGCCACATTACCTCTAACTTTAAGCCCCTACAACAATAAAGTAGAAAAAACCAAATACCTTCGATAATTGTTTGATCTATTTACAGGTATAATCTCCAGTTGCCGAATTTACAAAGACAAGTTTGATTGACATATATAATGAGACACATTTAAATAAATTAGACCAAACATACCATACATATTGAAATAACACATAAACATCATTATGAATAATGGTGACGATAAGTGCAGATAAGACATACTAGCCGATCGCCATGGTAACACGGTAATAAATGTAAACTAACAAATGGAGTTCGAAATAAATTATCTTATATATATCTCTCAGATGTAATAATTTCTTAGAACATCAATCTATAATATGGTGACATTTGCGTGAAGAGTCACGCCTATCTGTACATGTCACTATTAAGATAAGTCATGTGACAAACATCTACCCAATAGGGTAGATGACTAGCTATTGGCCGGTCGTAAGAGGGTGTGTACGAATACTCACCCGTGATTGGTTCTGAGCGATATTTAACCGCTTAGGATGAGGCAGGACGGGTTAGCCTTTGAGAAAGCCACGGACGTGGCGAAATGCGCATCAGGCGCTCCAGATGAATGCTGATAGTTGTATTGTGTGTGTGTGCTAAACTGCTAGAACTTTACACATTTGCTTAATAGACGCTAATAATTCAGTACCCCTTCCAGGCTATTAAGCCTTTCATTTGGCTCTTACATTAGACCTACTTTATTACGGTAATCATTGTCTAACACTAATATGTAATATATAGTATGGGACTCTGACAAGTGAAAGTACCGCTCCAGTATTGCACTAGCTAGATAATTCTCGTGTGAGGTCAATCCTCTTTTTCAGATTAGTTTTATGTGCAATCCGCGAGCATGTTATGGTGCTTCCTTGCCAGACTTACCCACCTCACACATCTCATTTGTGGGTAGAATTTTCAAATAGCTGCATATGGATGTTAACATACAAGTCAACTTTATAATATCCTTGTCGGACTTCTGAGCCTTTATATTGGCTCATTTCACAGACCTGTACATTGATAGGTATGATTGTTTAACTTAATTTTGTGCTATGATACAGAGTGAGTGACTTTGACAAATGCTAATATCGTTCAAGCATTGCACATATTAGATAATTTTGCGGAAGTCTACCTTCCTTCTCAGATCAGTATTTGTGCAATTTGCTAGCACTTCAAGGTGCTTTCTTATTTGATCTACCCACTATACATACTCCGTATGGCCAATACTTGGCACTTCAGCATTCATCATTTATTTTAACTGGTTTTATATACACCACATTGAGTGAATGTTTGTCACTACTATTATACATATTTTTACTTTATAATTATTAAAAGTTATGTTTTATTAAATATACCCTAGTCCTGCACATCCACTCCTATAGAGAATTATCCTTAATAGTTCCACTTGAGTGCTCTGTTATATCCATTTTTTCTCTCTACATTTTTCTATGTATATACAGGATATTGAGCACCCCCCACCCCCATTTTTGTGGTAAAGGAAAAACTATTTTTCCTCCCTAAGTATAGGGTCTAATTGTGTTGGGGAATTAATATTTACAAGAAAATACAATAGTATTTCTCTCCTTTAATTTCTAAACGGTTTTGGGTTAGATTAGGGGTATGTGGGTGGTGGGTTTTAATGTTGGGGGGGGGGGGTTGTATTTTTCTTTTACAGGCAAAAGAGCTGAATTCTTTGGGGCATGCCCCACAAATTGCCCTTTTAAGGGCTAGTAAGGTAAAAGAGCTTTAAACTTTTTTAATTTAGAATAGGGTAGGGCATTTTTTATTTTGGGGGGGTTTGTTATTTTATTAGGGGGCTTAGATTAGGTGTAAGTAGCTTAAAATTGTTGTAATATTTTTTAAATGTTTGTAACCTATTTTTTTTATTTTTTATAACTTAGCTTTTTTTATTTTTTGTACTTTAGTTTACAGTGGCGGCGGTGTACTGAGGGGCAGGATAGGGGTTAATAAATTTATTATAGGTGGCGACGGTGTAGGGGGGCAGAATAGGGGTTAATAAATTTAATATAGGTTGCGGCGGGGTCAGGGAGCGGCGGTTTAGGGGTTAAACTATTTATTTAGTTGCGGCGAGGTGCGGGATCAGCAGCATAGGGGTTAATAACTTTATTATAGAGGGCGACGGTATAGGGGGGGCAGGATAGGGATTACTAGGTATAATGTAGGTGGCAGCGGTGTCCGGGAGCGACGGTTTAGGGGTTAATACATTTATAAGAGTTGCGGCGGGGTCTAGGAGTGGCGGTTTAGGGGTTAGTAACTTTATTGAGTTGCGGGGGGCTCCGGGGGCGCCCGTATAGGGGGTAGAACAGTGTAGTTAGTGTGGGTGCTTAGCGACAGGCTAGCAAGAAAGCTGTAAAAAAGCCTTAGAGCAGCGAGATCGGATGAGTGATAACTATCACAGTCCGCTGCTCATCGCCCCGTACTTGGTGCGCGGCTTTTTGACAGCTTTTTTGATAACTTAGGCGAATTTTTGCAGGTCCGCGGCGGCGATGTGAGGCGAGCTTAGGCGGGCGTATTGCGCCGGCGAAGGCAGGAAAAGTAGACATGTTGATAACTACCCCTCAGAGCATTCAATTTTAAGCAACTTTCTAATTTACTCCTATTATCAATTTTTCTTCGTTCACTTGCTATCTTTATTTGAAAAAGAAGGCAGCTAAGCTTCTTTTTTGGTTTAGTACTCTGAATAGCGCTTTTTTATTGGTGGATGAATTTATCCACCAATCAGCAAGAATAATCCAGGTTATTCACCAAAAATGGGCCGGCATCTAACCTTACATTCTTGCATTTCAAATAAAGATAGCAAGAGAATGAAGAAAATTTGATAATAGGATTAAATTATAAAGTTGCTTAAAATTGCATGCTCTATCTGAATCATGAAAGAAAATGTTTGCGTTCAGTGTCCCTTTAAGGAGCGGTTTCCTTTTCCAGCAAGCTCCATTACTTTTAATAGGAGACATCTCGCCACTCGCAGGGACTGCCCCTTTTTTATGATAATTTCACCAGGGCAAACTTTGAGAGGATCGTCTAAAAAAAAAAAACATGCCTGGTTTGGTTAGGTATTTATTAAATATAACATTTTTAAAATATTAATAATTAATGTAAATGTACTAAAATATAACTAATTCTTCATGTGCACAAACTCAACACTGCATTAGGCCTAAAATGAGCAACCCAAAGTGCGTTATGCATATTTTACAGAAAAAAGAGAGAGAGAAATATGTATTTAAAATAAAAATAAATAAAGAACATTGGAATGTAAATATTCACATTAAATACACAGTACAACACAATGTTAAATATTATTTTAGTATTATTATTTAAACACACACACACACCCTCTTTGCCATGAAAATGAACTTAATCCCTAAAAAAACATTTCCACTTCTTTTCAGCCCTGCCACAATAGGACCAGCTGACATCATGTCAGTGATTCTCTCGTTAACACAGGTGTCAGTGTTGATAAGGACAAGGTTGGAGACCACTCTGTCATGCAGATTGAGTTAAAATAACAGACTAGAAGCTTTTAAAGGAGGGTGGTGCTTGAAATCATTGTTCTTCCTCTGTTTACCATGCACAAAACGGGATTCATAGTCAAGGATATTGCTGCTACTAAGATTGCACCTAATTCAACCATTTATTGGATCATCAAGAACTTCAAGGAGAGAGGTTTAATTGTTGTGAAGAAGGCTTCAGAGGGCACCCATTTAAGTCCAGCAAGCACCAGGACCGTCTCCTAAAGTTGATTCAGATGCGGGATCGGGGCACCACCAGTGCAGAGCTTGCTCAGAATAGGCCGCAGAAAGGTGTGAGGCAAAGAGTTTTGGAGGATGGCCTGGTGTCAAGAAGGGCAGCAAAGAAGCCACTTCTCTCCAGGAAAAACATCAGGGACAGACTGATATTCTGCAAAAGGTACAGGGATTGGACTGCTGAGGACTGGGGTAAAGTCATTTTCTCTGATGAATCCCCTTTCTGATTGTTTGGGACATCTGGAAAAAACCTTGCCCGGAGAAGAAAAGGTGAACGCTACCATAAGTTCTGTGTCATGTCAATAGTAAAGCATCCTGAGACCATTCATGTGTCGGGTTGCTTCTCAGCCAAGGGAGTGGGTTCACTCACTATTTTGCCTAAGAACACAGCCATGAATAAAGAACGGTACAAAAACATCCTCCAATAGCAACTTCTCCCAACCATCCAAGAACAGTTTGGTGACAAACAATGCCTTTTCCAGCATCACGGAGCACCTTGCCATAAGGCAAAAGGGATAACTAAGTGGCTTGGGGAACAAAACATCAAAATTTTGGGTCCATGGCCAGGAAACTCCCCAGACCTTAATCCCATTGAGAACTTGTGGACAATCCTCAAGAGGGGGGCGAGCAACCACCCCACACACACACACACATATTCTGACAAACTCCAGGCATTTATTATGCAAGAATGTGCTGCTATCATTCACGATGTGGCCCAGAAGTTGAGTGTTCCTGCAGAAAACAATCTCTTCTGACACACACACATACACAATTCAGGGTTTACAAAAAAACAACAAAAAAAAACAACTTTAGGAATAAAGTTATTATATTATAAAAAAGGCAAATTAAAATTCCCAATGTAAGTCCTGTAGAGATGTGTAGAGATGTGCATTTGTTTTCAGCCGAATGCACATTTATCATGAAAATAGGATTTACATTCCATTTTAATGAAACGAATATACAAAGATTGCACCAACGAAAAAATACTGACGGAAATCCTCAATATTCATGTTTGCTTTAAATGTTTTTAAGGGTTTAATACTTACTAGAAATTTGCCTTTCGTTTCAGACAAATTAAGAATTCGGCCGATTTGGATGCATCCCGAGAATTTATGAAAAATTACGAAAATGAAAAAATTTGTTTCTGAATTTTTGGGATCCATTATTCATATTCGGAATTTTTAATTGTTCTTAAACCGCAGTTCCCCAACATTGTCGACACTAACTAAACCTATTAACCCCTAAACCACCATCCTGAAACATCGCCAACACGAACTAAACCTATTAACCCTGAAACAGTACCCCCTACATTGCCGACACAAACTAAACCTATTGGCTGTTCAAATCAGCCATTAGTATTTAATCATTAGTATTTAATCAGCTCTTATTCCTATTGGCTGATTCAAATTTTTCAGCCAATAGGAATGCAATGGTACCCCCAGTATAAAAGGGGTACCTTGCATTTCAATGCTCAGTGTGCGGCGGACGATTGCATGAAGAGGACCTCCTCGTCGGATAGATTGACCTCCGCCTTGACCTCCTCCCGGACTTCAGTCTGGACCTCCACCTCTGTGCATCGCCGCTCCACCTCCGCAGGGATGAAGAAGATGCCGGTCCTGCGATGGATGAAGATGAAGCCGCCTGGATGAAGATGGAGCTGACAGGATGAAGATCATTCAAGTGGGACTTCAACAACTGTGAGTACCTACAAAGAGGGGTTAGTGTTAGGTTTTTTTAAGGTTTTTTGGTGTGGGTTTTTTTTTAGATTAGGGTGGGCACTCTTAAAAGAGCTGAATGACCTTTTAAGGGCAGTAAAAGAGCTGAATGCCCTTTTCAGGGCATTGCCCATACAAATGCCCTTTTCAGGGCAATGGGTAAATTAGGTGTAACTTTATTTTTATTTTGTGGTTTGGGGGGGGTTATAATTTTAGTGGATCTTTGTGTTTTTCTTTTTTAGCAAGAGAGCTGTTAACTTTAGGGCAATGCCCTACAAAAGGCCCTTTTAAGGGCCCTTGGTATTTTTTTTTATAGATTAGGGATTTTATTATTTTGGATTTGTTTTTTGAAATGGGTTTTAGAATTGGAATAATTTTTATTGTTTTGGATAATTTCGTTTGTTATTTTTTGTAATGGTAGTTTTTTTACTTTTTGTAATTTTAGTGTTTTTTATTTTTGTAATGGTAGTTTTTTTATTTTGTAATGTTAGCTTTTAGTGTAAGGCAGCTTAGTTTTTATTTTTATTCACAGGTAAGTTTGTATTTATTTTAACTAGGTAGCTGGTAAATAGTTAATAACTAGATCTCCAGATCCCATTAAGGTAAGTATTGTAGCTGCAAGTGAACTTTTCACCTGTAGCCTTGAAATATTTACATTAGTTATATTGAAAACTAAATGTAAATGTTTAACAAAAAATCAGTATTCGTTTAATTTTAAAGGACCAGTCAACACAGTAGATTTGCATAATCAACAAATGCAAGATAACAGGACAATGCAATAGCACTTAGTCGGAACTTCAAATGAGTAGTAGATTTTGTTTCCAACAATTTTAAAAGTTATGTCTTTTTCCTCCCCCTGTACCATGTGACAGCCATCAGCCAATCACAAATGCATACACGTACCATGTGACAGCCTTCAGCCATTCACAAATGCATACACACTTATTCTTGCACATGCTCAGTAGGAGCTGGTGACTCAAAAAGTTTAAATATAAAAATACTGTGCATATTTTGTTAATGGAAGTAAATTGGAAAGTTGTTTAAAATGGCATGCTCTATCTGAATAATGAAAGTTTAATTTTGATTGAGTGTCCCTTTAAATGAATACTAAATAGAGCGGCCACCAAATATTCAGGGAAACGAATTTCCCTGAATATTTAGAGCAAAAATGATGTCTTAAATAAAATTTTTAGGGCTGCAAATGTCTAAAGTGGAGTGCAAAATGCAAGTAAGGCTGCCAGCTGTTCTCCAGAAAAATACTGGAAAATCTGTAGGTGATTGGGCAGAATGGTCTTCTGGTTCACAAAATCTACCTTAGATCCCATTCTTGATCCTACCATATATATCTTTTCACAGCTTTTACCCCTTTGGCTGCCGGTAACAGATAACTTTGGTTGTCAGTAGCACATGTAAACAGTTGATATTTGACCTCCTTGAATGTCCCTTCTTTCTGCTCTTTATTTGTAATGCATTAAAGGGACATTACAGTCAAAATTTAAATGCACATAGATTTATTACATCTTTGAATAGAAACATCTTTGTAATATACATGTATTGGCAAAAATGCTTCTAGTAAAAGTTATCACTGTTTTACTGTTAAGATTTTTCTCTGCACGTGCATGTGAACGATAACTAGATATTCTCAGTGCACACACATTTAAAAAAAACAGCTGCTCAGATCATCAGTGGGGCTTGTATCATGTCAGCAATTAATAAATTGAGTCATTACCAGATGGTACAAGCACCTTAGGCTCTCTGAGCAAGTGCTGTGTTGAAAATGCTGGTGCACGGTGCATACTAAAATACACTTTTGAAACAGCTATAGCATTTATTAGAAGCATTTCTGCTAATGCATGTATATTACAAAATTGCTTCTGTTCAATACAGAAATGCACCCATGTGGTTTCCAATTCTGGCTGGAATATCCCTTTAATGCATGAGGCCTTTTACTTTTAGCTAACACTCAGAGACTTTAAAAAAACTGGACATTTAAGTTTCCAGTGTTATTGAGAACATTTTACTGCTAAATACTGGACTGTCCGTTTGAATACTGGACTTCTGGCAACCCTAAATGCAAGCAGTATGGAACATTAATACTATGGATGGAAAAATCCACGCCACTAAAATTTTTGTGCTCAAATGATAAGTAATGGGTTCAATTTGTTTTGTGCGTTGCAATCATTTTGAAATTTGCCCTAGCACAAAGTTATTTGTGCTGTCATGGTGTTAAGTGAAGGCACAAAAAAAATAATCCAAAGATAAAAAAGCATTATTTTCCAAACTACTCCCCCCCCCCACCCACCCATCATACTCCCCACATACTAATCCTTATTATTTTTGCTGTAGTTTTATATTTTATAACTTCCAGGGTTTGCTAAGGTTCTTAAGTTGGGATGGGATTGGGGGTTCTGTTGGGGGTCCAGGGTGTGGGGAAAGGTCTTAGGTTAGGGGATCAGTTGGGTTATTTTAGAGTAGTAGTTAGTTTATGCTAGTGGAGCCTGTGGTGGGGGTGATCAGTAGTTAGAGGGTTAATAGCAGGAGTTTTTTGCAATGATTTAGAAGTTAATAGCGAGACATTATACGCTGATTATCACATGCACTACTCATGCATGCTAATTAGCACCTCCCATTATAAGTGGGATGTGTTCATTTATGCACAAGTATGAAAGAAGTCTTTTGGTTAAAATTGACCATAACTGGTTATAGTCAAAAGATAGAAGCTAAACATACTCAAAAGCTTTTAAACAGCTGTGCCCTTTGATTGCAAAATAATTACAATGTAGATACTAAAGTTTTACATGCTTTTAAACACCATTTAATTGCAGTTTTTTTTACTAAGCAACGTTTTAATGTACCTTTTAATAAAAAAAATACAAAACAGCAAAAATAATAAAGAAAAAATCTATAGGACTTGATAAGGGCTCTCCTATTGATTCCCAATGAGCATGTTACAGACTGTCAGCAAATATTAGAGTGCAAGTTAATCACATGTGCAATACGGTGTTAATATTTATAGAATATTTTACCTAACCACAAGGTACTTAGCATATTGACTTCCGAGCTCTGTGTATCTCACTCGCTTTACTTTCCATCAGCACATGTGAAAATAAAGCATTACTTTGCCATTTACAGCACTAATTATTATTTCCTATACAGTCAAACAGAAACTAAAAACAAAAGCCATTGTCAACTCTATTGAAATCGGTTTTCTCTAAATATCCAGTCTTTCCGTACATTTTAGGTAACACAGGATATAACAGTGAATATGTATCGGTTCATAACATTGCAGCACCTTAGAGCCTCCTGCATACCCTAAAAGAGACATGAAACACATCTGTTTCATTAGGCTTGGTAAAAATATAGTAGTACAATGTTATGTTATTTTGCACCCATAGGGGCTGATTCATCAAGCTCCGAATGGAGCTTGATGAAGCTGTTTCCGCTTGAGCCTTCAGGGTCGTCGGAAACCGGAGTTAAGAAGCAGCGGTCTTAAGACCGCTGGTCTTTAACTCGTCTGCCTACTCTGAGGCGGCGGACAGCAATCCGCCCGATCATATACGATCGGGTTGATTGACACCCCCTGCTAGCAGCCGATTGGCCACGAACCTGCATGGGGGTGGCATTGCACAAGCAGTTCAACATAACTGCTTGTACAATGTTAAATGACGAGAGCGTATGCTGTCGACATCTAGCAATGCAGGGCGGACATGTCCGCCCGGGGTATGATAAATCTACCCCTTTATCTGTAATTTATCTCTGAAAATTAGATTTTTCCATTTCTGAGAATTGGAAGGGTACACTACAAACTCCACAATGCTACCCTTTCTATCTCCAATATGGAGTCTCTACCCCAAATAAGGCAATTAGAGGTGGTATTTGGTCCACGAAAAACGAATGCAGCAAACCAGGTGTTAATTCATTCAGAAAATATTCACACTTACCTAGCATGTCAATGTATTACAATACTACACACAAGTCATGCAATTACAAGGTGTTTTATGCCCCTTTAGGCCCTTCATACCAACAACATTTGGGACTTCCAAGTTTGCTTCAGTCCTGCTGAACTCTACAAACAACTATGTTTAGTTAATCCATCTATGTTTAGTCCATCTGTCTTCTTGTACAACTAACTGCAATATGCTTCACTGAGATTTTGTGATCAGCAGAAGCAAGATCAATCTTAGTCTGACACGTTTCCCTCACCCCTGGATAAAAGCAGTACATTTTGCTCTATTCCCATTATAAATATATATGTTGATTTGTGTCTCTTAAACAGAAGACAAACTGCCATAGTCAGTCCTCTAAAGCTTACAATCGGAGGCTGTAATGGAACATAACCATGAAAAAAAAAAATAGCTGCACTTAGGTTTTTAAGAAATTATATAAAAACTAATCTTTATTGCAATTCTTTTTAAAGAAAAAAAAAGTCAGGATGTATGCCACTTCTTTGTAAAGGCACTACACTGGAACATCTATTATATATATATAATACTCTGCCAAAGAATAGCCCTTGCACCTCCAATAACCAATCAAATAAAATTTCTGTACTTCTGCCAATACATTTTTGTTAACAGCCAATGTAATGTGTATTATTTTATATATATATATAGGGGGGTTTCGAGAGAATCCGGCACCTAGGACAAAATTCTAAAATGTGCTTAGCTCATAAGTTCCAAAGTGAAACTGCCAATGTCACTGTTATTTAGTTTTAAATGAAGCCCCCATACACAACATATGTACACACACACACACACACATACAGGCACCCATAGAAATCCACATGCACACAAAAACACAGCCACCCATCAGCATCCACAGGCACCCATTGATATCCACATCCACACACAGGCACCCATTGACATCCACACACAGGCACCCATTGACATCCACACACACACAGGCATCCATAGTTATCCACACTCAAGCAGCCACAGATAACATGCACTGACACACACAGGCAACCATAGCCATTTAAATGTACTGACACACACAGTCACCATAGATCTCCACACAGGGCCATCTTTAACACAGGGCAAAAGGGGCAGCTGCCCAGCGCCCAGTCTTTGTTGAAGGGCCCAAGAATCCTAAAAAAAATAAAAACATTTTTGGTTCATGCCAGACTGCTGATGTCATGTGACACACACGCAGTCAGTCCTAATACTGTCATTCAAAAGTTCTCTTCTTATAATTATTTGTGAGAAACTGTGCCAGACCGTGCTGGTGTCATGTGACATGCCAAGCTAGCGCCATGTGCTGTTTTAGATGTGCACTGTGCAGCACTGAATGCTAAGCCTTAACTCAGCATCAAGCCAATCCCACTGCATCAGAAAAGGTCCTGCTGGGGTTACCACTGTTACCAGTGGCATCACTAGGGTTGGTGTCACCCGGTGCGGTAAGTTATGGTGTCACCCCCCCAGAAAGCAGACACACACAAAAACACAGGCACACACACATACAAACACTCAGACACACTTAAAAACACACTCAGATGCACACACAAACACTCGGAAACACACTCGGACACACACAGAAAAACACTTAGACACACACACACAAAAAAACTCAGATACGCACACATACAAAATATGTAAACTGCACTGCATTAATTATAAAGCTCATGCCTGGAGCTGCTCCCTGGCTCAGCAGAGCATCAAATGAAAGATAAACAGAGCACTCTAAAATAAATCGCTGAGGAAAAAGTTTAGGCACGCAAACTATGAAAATTCTGCTCTCTGACTCTGTTCCAAGTCTGTCAGTGCACACCCCCTGGCCGCTTGCCTATCACTTCTTATGGCCAATCACCTCTGCACTCTGCCCACCCCTAGACCCCCGCCCGCCCTCCCCTCCTACCCCTTCAGTGTGCACTTAGTGTACCGTAACCGTAAAGGTCTGGTGGGCATCATACGTGGCTCCTTCACTTTAGAGACAGTGTCAGACAGTCATGCAGTCAGGTGCCAGGCATCCCCCTCACGATTTCCCAGTTCCCATTTAGAGAGACAGCACAGCAGTGAGTGACTCCACTGCTCCACATGTCACTGAGCACAGATAGGCAGGCAGGTTTAGGCTAGCAGCGCAACTTCGCAAGCCCCACAGCACACCCACAACATTCATAGTGAAATTGGGCAGGAGAGGAACAAAGTACAAAGAAGCAAAAGCAGCCGGGAAAACTATTTGTTGAAATTGCAGTGCTGGCTCAAGTGGCAAAAAAAATTAGGTGTCTACAACTTCCTCAGTCCCACTAATGTTCACAAATGCCGGCCCCTCTAATAATAAAATCTGTGCATCTCTACATTGTATTTCTTTGAATTTCAATAAAAATTTTAAAAAATTCACCCAGGTGCGGCCCGCACCCCCGCACCCCTAGTGACGCCACTGACTGTTACCAGGTTACTGCTCTGGTGGTGGGGATTGTTCATGGTAGGGCTGTCTGTAGGCGCATGCAGCAGAAAGCTGGAGTGGCAGGCACGTGAGGATTTGGGCATCTGTTCAGCTGCAAACGCCGCTCTCTTCAGTCTTGAGACTGTGTGACTCGTCTCACACTGTATCCATGCAGCCTTGGGCAGACAACATCCAGTCTGCTGGTCCCCTTAGGCCTGCTCTTTCTGCTGTGGTCCTAAGATAAACTAACTAACTGAAGTTTGTTAGGGGAACAGTTCTTTGTAGAAAGGTGTCAATGGGAGGAATAAGTGAGTGCACACACGCCCCGTTCCTAGCAAAGAAGTTACATGTGCTGCTGTGGCTGATGTATAGTGTCATGCGGATACTTCACACATTAAGGCAAGGTTTATTTTTATAGGTTTTTTTTCTCTCTGTCTCAGATTTTAAAGCTTTCCATATTAGTTCTGCTGTTCCAGACAGTAAACTTATATATTTGTCTACACCTCAATGCTTCCTGCTCAGTCTTTACCTTGCTTTGCTCCTGTTGGCTGCCCTAAATCTCTTTAACCAGCTAACCTCACACCAGAATCACATTCAAAAGCATATTAAATTAATACACAGTGGAGGAATTTATATATTTATTTACTTAATAGTACTGCTTAGGTCCAGTTTTACATATAGCAATTTCTTTCTTTTTTTTTTTAAATGATTAGCCCAGCAGTGGATGATCCACTGCTGGGCTAATAATTAAAAAAAATATATAAAATAAATTGATTAAGTTGTTTTTTGGGATGTTGGTGTGGAGAGCGAAATTGCATGGGGGGGGGGGGGGGGGGCGCAAGAAAATGTTTACCCAGGGTCCAGTCAATATTAAAGACGGCCCTGTCTCCACATGCACACATACTAGCACACATAGATCTCCATATGCACACAAACAAACACCCTCATGGACAATCAAGCACAAAAACATACTCAGGCAACAACATACATTGAGACAGAATCTTTGGGGAGAAAGCTCATTATAATGTCACCAGGTGTTAAATTAGAGTGAATGGGTGATAGGGATTGATATCTGTTTTCAAACTGGAATTCCCAGTCGCCTTCTTCAAAATACTTTTTCTGAGATTTGAATGTGACACAGGTTCAGCAATGCAGAAAACAGTGTACTATACCCCTGGGCTAATGCCTTTTAATATAGACACCAGCACAGCAATTTTGGACCCTGAAAAAAGTTTACAGAGTATAATGTGTAAATAAATTTACAAATAAAACCCCCAAAGTACCTAATATGCCCTTAAATACATCTAATATTTTATAAATGGGCATCTATAACAATTCAAGTATGAAAAAGTTGCTTCATGAACAGAAGGTTCCAATCAAAACTACTTTTTGGCCTCCCATACAGATAAAATATTGATGAAAGAAGCAATAATATGATACCTACAATGCTTAGATCCTCTTAGCACAGATATTAGATCTTAGTAGCACAGTGATTTCTCCCTTCCTTAGCAGTGATGGACTATTTCCATACTTTTCTTATAGAGAACAGTATATATATATTTTTTTTATAATGACTGCCCTTTCCATACATGCTTTTAGCAAAGCAAGTCATATTTTACCCTTTTATGCAAGTTACATGCAGATATATGATCTCTTTCATGTTGAATTCATTATACTACTTTATTTTGAGGTTAGAAAGAAAATGGGCGCCTCATAGTGAAATCCATATGTGATGTATAATATAGAAGGTAAATAGTAAAACTCACAATTTTTGAAGGCACTAGATAGTGCAAACAGGCAGGCTGACACTTCCAGTAGTCAGCTAACTTGATACTGATCGTGTATCAAGGTAGAGACCAGTTCTCAGGTCACAGGTAAGATCACAGGGAAGTTTGAATCCAAGTATCAAACAACCGACTGAAGATATGGTGCAGGCGAACCAATTGTGATGTAATGGTTTGTATAGTTCTTTGTGCAGATAGAGCAAATTCAATCTGAATAATCAGGAAGAAAGACTCCTCCGTATGAAAATGTTAAAAGACAAGTTTAATGTTGCTGCAACACGTTTCTCAACCACACAACATGGTCGTTTGATCAGGTATAAAAATAAGATAAAAATAAAAAGTAAAAAAGCGCTTTTTTAAGCTGCCACAATGTGTGCGCTTTTTTACTTGTATTTTTATCTTATTGTTATGCCTGATGAAGCGACCTTGTTGTGTGTTCGAGAAACGCGTTGCAGCAACATTAAACTTGTCTTTTAACATTTTCATATGGAGGAGTCTTTCTGCCTGATTATTCACCATATCTTCAGCCTATTGTTTGATACTTGGATTCAAACTTCCCTGTGATCTTACCTGTGACCTGAGAACTGGTCTCTACCTTGATACAGGATCAGTATCCAGTTAGCTGACTACTGCAAGTGTCAGCCTGCCTGTTTGCCTTCAAAAAATGTGAGTTTTACTATTTACCATCTTTATTATTTTCTAACCTAGATCATTGAGGTGAATGGAGATCATTCCTCCAAGTGGAGCTGCCTGATACACTCCTTTTTTACTTGGATTGAAAAAAAATCAACTTTTGTTTCTTTAACATGAACACTATTTCGGTCATTTATTAAGGTTAACCAATTTTACATTTGTTACCAGAATCTATTAATTTATTACTTTATCATGTTAAATAATATTTTACCATTTCACAAATTTTTTACTCATTCCTGAAAGTCCACGTATCATTCATACACCTTTTAAACTACAATATTTTTTGCAACAATTTTTCACATTACAAACATTTCTACCAATTCCCCTTTTTTTCACTAGTTATTTTTAGTGCGCCACCTCCTGGTTGTTTAATCACTTTCACTTTTTACTTTATTTTGAAGCAATGTACTTTAGAACTATCACCAAATACTACATAATATGCTATAAATTAACCAATACTTCACCCATTAACATTAAGCCTGTGTTTGTTCCCAAGGAATCTAGACTTTCTCCTGAGGTATACTTGCCTTATTAACCCCTTCGGCTCCATCCAGTGGGTCTTAGACCTAGGCAACCGATCCTTCAATGCCAAAGCTGGACATGAGATAGAAGATGTAGTATTCATGTACCATGTAATGCACTCCAGACTTGTGTACCAGCCACATAATCACTAAGAAGTAACAGTCTGTATGACATGTTTTTGCCTCTACAGTGGTAAGAGATTACCGGCTTTTTCAAATAAAATTTGTAAAATTCTACTCATATAACTAATCGGCAGGGACTTCACTCGAGCAGACTGGCTAAATGTAATATAAACATCACCAGAAAATCCAGCTGTCCTTGCACTTCTATCACTGTGTGTGGGGGGCTACTGCCCCACAATGAAACAGCGCACTGCCCAGCCTCTGTTGCTGACCAAGCAAACTTTTGCAGTTGGGTGTGGCTGAGAAAAAGAAGGCACTGCACATACACATGTAAGGTAAAAGATGCACTTGGTAGTTTATTAAATAAATATAATGTCTCAGAGTATGTTACTTAAAGCCTCTAAAATTATTTTTTTTTTAATTTATTTTTATATGCAGAATAGACTCACAAGTATATTTACAAATATTTAATACATTGTTTAACTTACATCTATTTCGACTCCTATGTTTGTTTAAATATTTTTCTTTATAGTTTTATGTTATGAATTATTTTCTTAATACAGTGTTTTTCAACCAGTGTGCCGTGAGAGATCCTCAGGTGTGCCGCGGCAGACTGACAACAGTGCAGGGGTGTCCCTCTTTGAAATTTTAAAAAATATTGGGAAGTATGACAGGCTCATCAGGCATCATTTACAACCATGACATTGACATTCATTCACAGACAATCATTATGATTGTTTGTGAATGAATGTCAATATGTGTAATGTATAGTTTGTAGGAGGCAAACTATCCTGTATATATATCCTGTATTAGGCTACAATGTGTGATTTTGTAAAATTTTGGGATGGTGGTGTGCCACAGGATTTTTTAATGTAAAAAAGTGTGCCACGGCAAAAAAAAGGTTGCAAATCACTGTCTTAATGTATAGGCCCTAGATTACAAGTAGAGCGTTAAAATGGTAGCACTTATATTGCACTCACATTCTCACTATTTGTGCACTATTCTTACCTTGTGCCAAAGATATTGATAGTGCCCCATGCACTTACAAAAGTACTCCACTTGCAATCTGAGCCATAATATTTTAGAATTTCATATATTTTATAGTCATATTTATATGTGCATTTTATATGCAAATTATGAGTCAACATTATTCTTAAATATTTATATGACTTTACTGAGTATGTTTGTTTTTTCCATGTTTTAAAATGTTTCATATTTAGTAAAACTAGTTCAAAAGGGGATTCTGACCCTTTAAACCTTGAAGCAGAAGCCAATTAAGGAATGCATACAGCAAGCTGAAAGTAATTAACAGGTAAATTAGCATTATTTTTAAAGGAAAGCAATCCAAGCTGTGCTTCTGGTCTAAGGCATTTAGCCTAGAAGATCGGCAAGAGGTGACCTTTAGAAAACTGCAGTCTAGAACCTGAAACAGCTCATGTTCTTTAAAATCTGGAATAAATTTGGCTTATAATATGGAATTAGTAACTTGTACATGATTGAAATATGATGATGGGATAATGCTGATATATATTAAATAGCTAAAAGTGTATAAAGTCTAAAATTGTTCAAAGCTAATCCTTATGCTAATCCTTATAAACTCTAAATTTCATATTTCAACACGAATGTTATCCAAAAGAACATGGTTATTGGTCAATGTTCTAGATGTATTTAAGTTTGTGTTTAAAAATAAGTTGCTACTAAGAAATCTTTTGACTCTGCTCTGTACCTTGCAGAGTTCATTAATGTTGAAATCTCATTATAAACAAACTCTATTTCTGTATTATAAAGGTATGAATACTGAAGTCCAAGCTCGTATGAAATGCAAGCTTTTTTAAAATTTTGTATGTAACAGCAAAATACATTAATTATAATTCCAACAATTTAAAACTCCTATTAGTACATTCACCATTATCAACTTTATAATTTCTCTTTTATAATATAGTAGTTAGGAAGAAAAAAAATTGTGTTATTTTGTTATTTGCTCTTTGTTTAGTTTATACAGTATATATATATATATATATATATATATATATATATATATCTCAGCACAGCTGTGTAAGGGATGGCCTTTTTCAGACGAGTAAAAAACATCAAACTCAATATTAGCCACGCAAGTTCATTGATTAAAGTTCCTTTTTACTTATTAAACCCAGTGAGTGCTGTTTTTCTGCTTTATTATACTGTTGTCAATCACCTTGATACTGTGTCCAGTTGGTCTGTGAAAGTGCTCCTATATTATTATTATTATCATTTATTTGTAAAGCGCCGCCAAATTCCATAGCGCTGGGTACAATGATAGGGGTATACAATGACAAAGATCTGTGATAAAATACAAAACATAACAAAACTAAACAAATCTAGTACGGGAGGAAGAGGGCCCTGCTCCGGAGAGCTCACAGTCTATAGGTTAAGGGTGCAGAGACATAAGGTTGGCGTAGCTTGTTACATCGGTTGTATTTGCAGCAGAGAGTCAGGGAGTTCATGTGCATGTATTAGTTTGGTTCGGATGAGGGATGGAGGAGAGATGGTAAGCCTCTCTGAATAGGTGAGTTTTCAAGGAGCGTCTGAAGCTATACAAGGTTGGGGACAGTCTTATGGAGCAGGGTAGAGAGTTTCAGAGGACTAAAGCAGCATGTGCAAAGTCTTAGAGGCGGGGAGTGGGACGTAGAGATAACAGGAGTGGAGAGACGTATGTCAGAGGTTGATCGAAGAGGATGGGATGGGGAATATTTCACAATAAGAGAGGATGTATGTAGGGAGTTAGACTGTTGAGTGCTTTGTAAGTTAGGGTTAATACTTTAAATTGTATTCTGGAGTGTATGGGGAGCCAGTGTAGAGACTGGTAGAGCGGAGCAGCTGATATAGATCAGCGACCTAGGTGGATGAGTCTAGCAGAAGCATTCATAATAGATTGGAGGGAGGAGAGGCGGTGTTTTGGAAGGCCATTTAGGAGTAGATTGCAATAATCAATGCGTGACAAAATGAGGGAATGAATAAGTATTTTTGTAGTTTTTCGAGTAAGGAAGGGATGAATTCTGGAAATGTTGCTTAGGTGTGAAATGCAGGATTTGGTAAGTGCTTGTATATATGGGTTAAATGTGAGTCTAGTGTGACCCCAAGACAGCGGACCTGGGGTGAGGTGTTGAGAATAGAGTCTCCAACTATCAGATAAATGTCAGGTGTTGGATGTCAAGAAGAGGGGGGGATAAGAAGCAGCTCAGTTTTGGACAGATTGAGTTGGAAGTAGTGTGAAGACCTCCAAGAGGAAATTGCAGAGAGGCAGTCAGAAATCTGGTTGAGTAAAGAGTGAGAGATATTGGGAGAGGAAAGATAGATTTGTGTATCATCAGCATATAAGTGATACTGGAATCCAAAGAAGTGATACTGGAATCCAAAGGGGCTATACATTTTGCAAGGGAGGATGTAGAGAGAGAGAAAAGCAAGGGGCCCAAGACAGAGCCTTGTGGTACCCCAACTGAGAGAGGCATAGGATCACAAGATATGTTGTTAAAGGAAACTGAAAACGAGCGGTTTGACAGATATGATGCAAACCAGGAGAGGGCTGTGTCTCGGATGTCAAATGAATGTAATATTTTTAGGAGGAGAGGATGGTCAACTGTGTCAAAAGCTGCGGACAGGTCAAGAAGAATTAGTAAGGAGTAATGGCCTTTTGCTTTAGCTGATAACAGGTCATTTGTTACTTTAGCAAGAGCGGTTCTGTTGAGTGTTTAGAATGGAAACCAGATTGTAGTGGATCAAGTAGGGAGTTAGTTGTGAGACATTGAGTTAGCCGATTATAGACTAGTCATTCCAATCATTTTGAAGCAAAGGGAAGTAAGGAGACCGGTCGATAGTTAGAAGGCGAGGAGGGGTCAAGCAAGGGCTTTTTTAGGATTGATTAAACAGATGAGTTAGGGTAGGGGTTAGTGAAGCAGAGAGAGAGGGAATAAGTCATGAAGGAATAGGGTCAAGTGGGCAGGTTGTGAGATGAACCAAGGATAGGAGTGCAGAGACTTCTTCCTCTGTTACAGGAGGGAAGTAGCATAGATTTTTGTTAAAAGAAGGGGTGGGTAGGATTGCTGGGTGCAGGCAATCCTACCCAGGGGTTGGATGCGTGAGATGACACAAGGGAAGAGAAATAGACTTGTTTGGTCAGGCTGAACGCAGAGTTGTAGGACTTGAGGGTGAATTTATAATGCTGCAAATCAGCACAGGTGCGTGATTTCCTCCACTGCCGTTAAGCAGCCCCTGAGCATCACTGAATATCCAGATAAAGAAAGTAGTTAGGAGCACCAAAACAGCGAGTTAAAAAAACTGAACTTTATTGTTAAACAAAAGGGTTAATTAACCCCCAGGGTAAGAGTTAAAAAATAGCAATTGAAAAACAGAGAGCAAAAAGGCTGACCGGTTTCGGCGTCTGCCTTAATCCTAGCCTGGCTAGGATTAAGGCAGACGCCGAAACCGGTCAGCCTTTCTTTATCTGGATATTTGTAAGCAGTGGCCACAGTGAGCACATCAAGTGGGTTTTATTATTACAAACATACCTTAACTGCGGAGATACGGTACCACTCTGCTTGGACTGCTATTTCTCAAGGGATATTTGCCAACCACCAACAAGTGCCTCACAACATGGAGTTGATAAACAGCACCACAGGGAGTGGAAGGAGACAGCACCCAGCGACAAGAATGTGGTGAGTCACTTGAGATATAGAAAATATTGTTTGGTGATATTGGAAGTGAACTTTCCCTTTAGCATTGCAACTGTCAGGGGTGTTGGTGGACAACCCACTGATATTGCACAGCAGTAATACTTATTATAATATCCAAGCTGTTTGTGAAAAGAGACTTATTAATTATAACCAAATTTACTGTGCAAACATCCACCAGCTGTTCCCTTTTACATTGATCATCGCTGAATATATCTGGTCTGTTTAGTGTGCCACGGTTGCCGTCGTGTAATTGATGTACGTCGAAGAGTGGAGGGTGCAGTTTTGTCATGTTGATTTTAGTGCCGAATTATACTGTAGAGTCACGTCGTTTGGACAAGAGAGGGATGAAATGTCAGAGAGCAGAGGACTCAGTTGAGTGGAAAAGTCTGTGAGATCCAAGTCATTTAAATTCCTGTAAGGTAGCAATTTTTGAGGGGCTTACAAAGATGTAGCAGGTAGAGTAAGAGCGGAAGTTAGTAGATGGTGGTCAGAGAGAGGAAAGGGGAGGTTAAGGGAGTTGGAAACAGCACAGAGATTTGTGAAGACCAGGTCTATGGAGTTGCCTTCACAATGTGTTGGAGATGTTGTCCATTGGGACAGGCTTAAAGAGGTGGTAAGGGATAGAAGTTTAGAGGCAGCAGGCATGTTAGGATTATCAAGGGGTATTTTGAAGTCCCCTAAGATGAGAGAAGGGACATTAGAAGAGAGAAAATGTGGAAGCCAGGCTTCAAAGTGGTCCAGAAATTGTGATGTTGGCCAGGGGGCCGATAGATAACTGCAACACGAAGAGCTATAGAGGAGAAGAGGCGGATGGCATGAACTTCAAAAGATATGAAGGAAAGAGAGGGTGGTGAAGGAATGCTGTGGAAGGTACTGTGTGGAGACAAGAGAACTCCTACTCCTCCTCCTTGTTTGTCTCCAGGCCTGGGAGTGTGACTGAAATGCAGGCCACCATAGGACAGAGAGGCTACAGCAGTTGTGTTAGAGGAGGAAAACCAAGTTTCAGTGAGGGCTAACAGGTTAAGTAAAACGTGAAATAAATAGGTCGTGAATAGATGTAAGCTTATTGCATACCAAGCGTGCATTCCAAAGGGCACACAAGAATTGGGGTGTACTAATAGAGGTGCAGTTAATGAGGCTTAGAGGGTTACGTGGGCAAGGTGTATGAGGTGTCATTTGGGGTAGTGATCTGAGGAAAGCAGAGGGTGGACCTGGGTTAGGCGAGACATCCCCAGCTGCAAGAAGAAGAAATATGGTGAGCGAAAGGAGATGAGAATATGTCTTATGTGAGTGTTTAAGTTTAGAATCAGTGAAGCATGGCTGGCTGAAGGATGTGAATAAGGAATAGAGTTCATGTGTGTTGTAGAGAGGGAAAGGTAGAATAGAAGGAGAAATATGAATGTTCTGATTGCTGTTTGTGAATGGAAGAGCTGTAACTTTAATGAGAAGGGAGGAAAAGGTTAATAAAGATATTAGAAAGTTTAGCATGTTTGCATTTAATTTGGGAAATTTGAAAAGTACTTATCTCTGTTGTCCACTCCTTTGTCTAACTCTGTTGTTTTAACTCTCTCTACACTTATGAACTAGCACACTCAGAGAACTACACACATGTGATGCTGCATAATATAGATAGATAGATGATAGATAGATGATAGATAGATAGATAGATGCTTATATTTCCAAATTGCAGCTTTCCATGCTACCTTCTGGGGCTTTTAGCACTTAACTATTATCTTCCTGAATGCACAGCCACAGTCTGTCACCCATGCATGATAACTCCTGATGGCATTGAGGTGTGACATCTCAGACTGTGCACAACCAGTACTCCCCTATAACAATGAGAAAATACTTAAAAAAAAAAAAAACATACATCTTGCATTAAAGAACAAATATTTTACAAAGCTCAATGAAAGACAGTCAAACATCTCAGTAACGTAATTTTATATATAAATGATTACTTGTTATTATTACTGTATTGTATTAATCGTTTATTTTTCCAGAAATTTGCTCTTTAAGACCACGGCTACTTAGCCTGAAACACTGGGGCCCCAAAGCTGCTTTTGCACCTTGATAAATAGGGCCCTAAATTTATTTTTATATTCTTCTTTTATACATTCACATTAGACATTTTGCTTTAACCCTTTCACTGCTAAGTCTTTTTTACACTCAAGTGCTGAGGCCAATTTTGAGCTTTTATGGCTCCCTACATTTAAACTTAGCAATTATTCATACATTTTCATTTTTCATATCTTCTACAAACCATGGAAAGCAGCACCTGGTGTTTTCAAAATATTACAACTCATTCTTAAATATCACAAGTATTGACAGCAATAGATGGGCTCAGCACTGCAATGAGTAGTTAAACATTCTGTAGGAAGAACTAGCTTCATTCTAGCCATAAATGAGATAATTCTAATAATAATGCTTGTTGTGCACACTTACTACACGACAAGAGGCAAATTTGTAAGTGCAAACACTACACTGAATTCTGCAATTTGTTAGGCAATAAGCAACTATATCAAGAATATACTTAAAATAGAAGAGTGCATCCAAGAAATCATAGGAATAATTAATGAATGTGAAGTTGGGGAGATATTAAAGTACAAATGTGACACTTTACATCTTCTAATAAGGGCTATGTTATTTTAATAAAATGACAGCAGTACTATTTTATGTGCTTTTAAATAAATAGGGATATGAGGCATTATTATATATGGACTGATCTCACCAAGTGCCATCATCCTGGGGTTCAGCTCCTTTTCTTTATAAATCTTGGAGAAATGGAGATTCCTGAGATCCACAAGGCCCTATGAGATTCATTCTTATAAAGCTGAATTATTTGTGCATTCAGTGATGTGTCCTTACTAGAATAAGCCCTCACTAAGCATTCAGGCTGAAAATTTAAAGTCTTCCCTCCTGCCAATCACCTTCAAATCCATTCTGAAAGCCTCTGTCAGCATCTTAAATTGCTTATCCTCTGTCAATCCGTGACTAACTCCTAATATTTACTTTTATATATATATATATATATATATATATATATATATATATATATATATATACACATATACATACATTATTTTTCAAGACAATTTCAAACTATCAATAAAGTGTTCTTTATGAAATTGTCTTGAAAAACAGAATTTATGTTTACCTGATAAATTTCTTTCTCCTACGGTGTATCCGGTCCACGGCTTCATCCTTACTTGTGGGATATTCTCTTCCCCTACAGGAAGTGGCAAAGAGAGCACACAGCAGAGCTGTCTATATAGCTCCCCTCAGGCTCCGCCCCCCCAGTCATTCGACCGACGGTTAGGAGAAAAAGGAGAACCATAAGGTGCAGTGGTGACTGTAGTTTACAAAAAATAAATTTAAACCTGACCAAAATGCCAGGGCGGGCCGTGGACCGGATACACCGTAGGAGAAAGAAATTTATCAGGTAAACATAAATTCTGTTTTCTCCTACATTGGTGTATCCGGTCCACGGCTTCATCCTTACTTGTGGGAACCAATACCAAAGCTCTAGGACACGGATGAAGGGAGGGCACAAGTCAGGTAACCTAAACGGAAGGCACCACTGCTTGCAAAACCTTTCTCCCAAAAATAGCCTCCGAAGAAGCAAAAGTAATGAATTTGTCAAATTTGGCAAACGTATGCAGTGAAGACCAAGTCGCTGCCTTACAAATCTGTTCAACAGAAGCCTCATTCTTGGAAGCCCATGTGGAAGCCACAGCTCTAGTATAGTGAGCTGTAATTCGTTCAGGAGGCTGCCTTCCAGCAGTCTCATAAGCCAACCGGATGATGCTTTTCAGCCAGAAAGACAGAGGTCGCAGTCGCCTTTTGACTTCTCCTCTTGCCAGAATAGACGACAAACAAGGACGATGTTTGTCTGAAGTCTTTAGTTGCTTTTAGATAAAACTTTAAAGCACGAACCCCATCAAGATGGTGTAACAGACGTTCCTTGTTAGAAACTGGATTAGGACACAGAGAAGGAACAACTATTTCCTGGTTGATATTCTTATTGGAAACCACTTTTGGAAGAAAACCAGGTTTGGTACGTAAAACGACCTTATCTGTATGAAACACCAGATAGGGTGAATTACACTGCAAAGCAGACAATTCAGAAACTCTTCTAGCAGAAGAAAAAGCAACAAAAAACAAAACTTTCCAAGATAGTAACTTAATATCTATGGAATGTAGAGGTTCAAACAGAACCCCTTGAAGAACTGAAAGAACTAAATTTAGACTCCATGGAGGAGCCACAGGTCAGTAGACAGGCTTGATTCTGACTAAAGCCTGTACAAACCCTGAATATCTGGCATGGCTGCCAGACGCTTGTGTAACCAAACAGACAGAGCAGATATCTGTCCCTTAAAAGAACTAGTTGACAGACCTTTCTCCAATCCTTCTTGGAGAAAAGATAGTATCCTTGGAATCCTAATCTTAATCCATGAGTAACCCTTGGATTCGCACCAGCAAAGATATTTCCGCCATATCTTATGGTAAATTTTCCTGGTGACAGGCTTTCTAGTCTGGATCAGAGTATCTATAACTGATTATGAAAACCCACGTTTAGCTAGAATCAAGCGTTCAATCTCCAAGCAGTCAGTTGCAGAGAAACTAGGTTTGGATGTTCGAATAGACCTTGAATTAGAAGGTCCTGCCTCAAAGGCAGCTTCCATGGTGGAACCGATGACATATTCACCAGGTCTGCATACCAAGTCCTGCGTGGCCACGCAGGAGCTATAGAATTACCGAAGCCTTCTCCTGCTTGATCCTGGGTACTAGCCGGGGGAGAAGGGGAAACGGCGCTACTAAGGTATCTACCAATGTCGCCTTGGGATCCCTGGACCTGGACCCGTAAAGTGTAACTTTGGAGTTCTGACGTGACGCCATCAGATCCAGATCTGTAATGCCCCATAGCTGGGTCAGCTGAGCAAAAAAACCTCCGGGTGGAGTTCCCACTCCACCGGATGGAAAGTCTGAAGACTCAGATAATCCGCTCCCCAGTTGTCCACTCCTGGGATGTGAATTGCTGATAGATGGCAGGAGTGATCCTCTGCAAACGCCGCTCTCTTCAGTCTTGAGACTGTGTGACTCGTCTCACACTGTATCCATGCAGCCTTGGGCAGACAACATCCAGTCTGCTGGTCCCCTTAGGCCTGCTCTTTCTGCTGTGGTCCTAAGATAAACTAACTAACTGAAGTTTGTTAGGGGAACAGTTCTTTGTAGAAAGGTGTCAATGGGAGGAATAAGTGAGTGCACACACGCCCCGTTCCTAGCAAAGAAGTTACATGTGCTGCTGTGGCTGATGTATAGTGTCATGCGGATACTTCACACATTAAGGCAAGGTTTATTTTTATAGGTTTTTTTTCTCTCTGTCTCAGATTTTAAAGCTTTCCATATTAGTTCTGCTGTTCCAGACAGTAAACTTATATATTTGTCTACACCTCAATGCTTCCTGCTCAGTCTTTACCTTGCTTTGCTCCTGTTGGCTGCCCTAAATCTCTTTAACCAGCTAACCTCACACCAGAATCACATTCAAAAGCATATTAAATTAATACACAGTGGAGGAATTTATATATTTATTTACTTAATAGTACTGCTTAGGTCCAGTTTTACATATAGCAATTTCTTTCTTTTTTTTTTTAAATGATTAGCCCAGCAGTGGATGATCCACTGCTGGGCTAATAATTAAAAAAAAATATATAAAATAAATTGATTAAGTTGTTTTTTGGGATGTTGGTGTGGAGAGCGAAATTGCATGGGGGGGGCGCAAGAAAATGTTTGCCCAGGGTCCAGTCAATATTAAAGACGGCCCTGTCTCCACATGCACACATACTAGCACACATAGATCTCCATATGCACACAAACAAACACCCTCATGGACAATCAAGCACAAAAACATACTCAGGCAACAACATACATTGAGACAGAATCTTTGGGGAGAAAGCTCATTATAATGTCACCAGGTGTTAAATTAGAGTGAATGGGTGATAGGGATTGATATCTGTTTTCAAACTGGAATTCCCAGTCGCCTTCTTCAAAATACTTTTTCTGAGATTTGAATGTGACACAGGTTCAGCAATGCAGAAAACAGTGTACTATACCCCTGGGCTAATGCCTTTTAATATAGACACCAGCACAGCAATTTTGGACCCTGAAAAAAGTTTACAGAGTATAATGTGTAAATAAATTTACAAATAAAACCCCCAAAGTACCTAATATGCCCTTAAATACATCTAATATTTTATAAATGGGCATCTATAACAATTCAAGTATGAAAAAGTTGCTTCATGAACAGAAGGTTCCAATCAAAACTACTTTTTGGCCTCCCATACAGATAAAATATTGATGAAAGAAGCAATAATATGATACCTACAATGCTTAGATCCTCTTAGCACAGATATTAGATCTTAGTAGCACAGTGATTTCTCCCTTCCTTAGCAGTGATGGACTATTTCCATACTTTTCTTATAGAGAACAGTATATATATATTTTTTTTATAATGACTGCCCTTTCCATACATGCTTTTAGCAAAGCAAGTCATATTTTACCCTTTTATGCAAGTTACATGCAGATATATGATCTCTTTCATGTTGAATTCATTATACTACTTTATTTTGAGGTTAGAAAGAAAATGGGCGCCTCATAGTGAAATCCATATGTGATGTATAATATAGAAGGTAAATAGTAAAACTCACAATTTTTGAAGGCACTAGATAGTGCAAACAGGCAGGCTGACACTTCCAGTAGTCAGCTAACTTGATACTGATCGTGTATCAAGGTAGAGACCAGTTCTCAGGTCACAGGTAAGATCACAGGGAAGTTTGAATCCAAGTATCAAACAACCGACTGAAGATATGGTGCAGGCGAACCAATTGTGATGTAATGGTTTGTATAGTTCTTTGTGCAGATAGAGCAAATTCAATCTGAATAATCAGGAAGAAAGACTCCTCCGTATGAAAATGTTAAAAGACAAGTTTAATGTTGCTGCAACACGTTTCTCAACCACACAACATGGTCGTTTGATCAGGTATAAAAATAAGATAAAAATAAAAAGTAAAAAAGCGCTTTTTTAAGCTGCCACAATGTGTGCGCTTTTTTACTTGTATTTTTATCTTATTGTTATGCCTGATGAAGCGACCTTGTTGTGTGTTCGAGAAACGCGTTGCAGCAACATTAAACTTGTCTTTTAACATTTTCATATGGAGGAGTCTTTCTGCCTGATTATTCACCATATCTTCAGCCTATTGTTTGATACTTGGATTCAAACTTCCCTGTGATCTTACCTGTGACCTGAGAACTGGTCTCTACCTTGATACAGGATCAGTATCCAGTTAGCTGACTACTGCAAGTGTCAGCCTGCCTGTTTGCCTTCAAAAAATGTGAGTTTTACTATTTACCATCTTTATTATTTTCTAACCTAGATCATTGAGGTGAATGGAGATCATTCCTCCAAGTGGAGCTGCCTGATACACTCCTTTTTTACTTGGATTGAAAAAAAATCAACTTTTGTTTCTTTAACATGAACACTATTTCGGTCATTTATTAAGGTTAACCAATTTTACATTTGTTACCAGAATCTATTAATTTATTACTTTATCATGTTAAATAATATTTTACCATTTCACAAATTTTTTACTCATTCCTGAAAGTCCACGTATCATTCATACACCTTTTAAACTACAATATTTTTTGCAACAATTTTTCACATTACAAACATTTCTACCAATTCCCCTTTTTTTCACTAGTTATTTTTAGTGCGCCACCTCCTGGTTGTTTAATCACTTTCACTTTTTACTTTATTTTGAAGCAATGTACTTTAGAACTATCACCAAATACTACATAATATGCTATAAATTAACCAATACTTCACCCATTAACATTAAGCCTGTGTTTGTTCCCAAGGAATCTAGACTTTCTCCTGAGGTATACTTGCCTTATTAACCCCTTCGGCTCCATCCAGTGGGTCTTAGACCTAGGCAACCGATCCTTCAATGCCAAAGCTGGACATGAGATAGAAGATGTAGTATTCATGTACCATGTAATGCACTCCAGACTTGTGTACCAGCCACATAATCACTAAGAAGTAACAGTCTGTATGACATGTTTTTGCCTCTACAGTGGTAAGAGATTACCGGCTTTTTCAAATAAAATTTGTAAAATTCTACTCATATAACTAATCGGCAGGGACTTCACTCGAGCAGACTGGCTAAATGTAATATAAACATCACCAGAAAATCCAGCTGTCCTTGCACTTCTATCACTGTGTGTGGGGGGCTACTGCCCCACAATGAAACAGCGCACTGCCCAGCCTCTGTTGCTGACCAAGCAAACTTTTGCAGTTGGGTGTGGCTGAGAAAAAGAAGGCACTGCACATACACATGTAAGGTAAAAGATGCACTTGGTAGTTTATTAAATAAATATAATGTCTCAGAGTATGTTACTTAAAGCCTCTAAAATTATTTTTTTTTAATTTATTTTTATATGCAGAATAGACTCACAAGTATATTTACAAATATTTAATACATTGTTTAACTTACATCTATTTCGACTCCTATGTTTGTTTAAATATTTTTCTTTATAGTTTTATGTTATGAATTATTTTCTTAATACAGTGTTTTTCAACCAGTGTGCCGTGAGAGATCCTCAGGTGTGCCGCGGCAGACTGACAACAGTGCAGGGGTGTCCCTCTTTGAAATTTTAAAAAATATTGGGAAGTATGACAGGCTCATCAGGCATCATTTACAACCATGACATTGACATTCATTCACAGACAATCATTATGATTGTTTGTGAATGAATGTCAATATGTGTAATGTATAGTTTGTAGGAGGCAAACTATCCTGTATATATATCCTGTATTAGGCTACAATGTGTGATTTTGTAAAATTTTGGGATGGTGGTGTGCCACAGGATTTTTTAATGTAAAAAAGTGTGCCACGGCAAAAAAAAGGTTGCAAATCACTGTCTTAATGTATAGGCCCTAGATTACAAGTAGAGCGTTAAAATGGTAGCACTTATATTGCACTCACATTCTCACTATTTGTGCACTATTCTTACCTTGTGCCAAAGATATTGATAGTGCCCCATGCACTTACAAAAGTACTCCACTTGCAATCTGAGCCATAATATTTTAGAATTTCATATATTTTATAGTCATATTTATATGTGCATTTTATATGCAAATTATGAGTCAACATTATTCTTAAATATTTATATGACTTTACTGAGTATGTTTGTTTTTTCCATGTTTTAAAATGTTTCATATTTAGTAAAACTAGTTCAAAAGGGGATTCTGACCCTTTAAACCTTGAAGCAGAAGCCAATTAAGGAATGCATACAGCAAGCTGAAAGTAATTAACAGGTAAATTAGCATTATTTTTAAAGGAAAGCAATCCAAGCTGTGCTTCTGGTCTAAGGCATTTAGCCTAGAAGATCGGCAAGAGGTGACCTTTAGAAAACTGCAGTCTAGAACCTGAAACAGCTCATGTTCTTTAAAATCTGGAATAAATTTGGCTTATAATATGGAATTAGTAACTTGTACATGATTGAAATATGATGATGGGATAATGCTGATATATATTAAATAGCTAAAAGTGTATAAAGTCTAAAATTGTTCAAAGCTAATCCTTATGCTAATCCTTATAAACTCT
Source organism: Bombina bombina (assembly GCF_027579735.1). Taxonomy (NCBI): domain Eukaryota; kingdom Metazoa; phylum Chordata; class Amphibia; order Anura; family Bombinatoridae; genus Bombina; species Bombina bombina. The sequence goes on from NC_069500.1 coordinate 1,072,762,315, forward strand.
AAATTTCATATTTCAACACGAATGTTATCCAAAAGAACATGGTTATTGGTCAATGTTCTAGATGTATTTAAGTTTGTGTTTAAAAATAAGTTGCTACTAAGAAATCTTTTGACTCTGCTCTGTACCTTGCAGAGTTCATTAATGTTGAAATCTCATTATAAACAAACTCTATTTCTGTATTATAAAGGTATGAATACTGAAGTCCAAGCTCGTATGAAATGCAAGCTTTTTTAAAATTTTGTATGTAACAGCAAAATACATTAATTATAATTCCAACAATTTAAAACTCCTATTAGTACATTCACCATTATCAACTTTATAATTTCTCTTTTATAATATAGTAGTTAGGAAGAAAAAAAATTGTGTTATTTTGTTATTTGCTCTTTGTTTAGTTTATACAGTATATATATATATATATATATATATATATATATATATATATCTCAGCACAGCTGTGTAAGGGATGGCCTTTTTCAGACGAGTAAAAAACATCAAACTCAATATTAGCCACGCAAGTTCATTGATTAAAGTTCCTTTTTACTTATTAAACCCAGTGAGTGCTGTTTTTCTGCTTTATTATACTGTTGTCAATCACCTTGATACTGTGTCCAGTTGGTCTGTGAAAGTGCTCCTATATTATTATTATTATCATTTATTTGTAAAGCGCCGCCAAATTCCATAGCGCTGGGTACAATGATAGGGGTATACAATGACAAAGATCTGTGATAAAATACAAAACATAACAAAACTAAACAAATCTAGTACGGGAGGAAGAGGGCCCTGCTCCGGAGAGCTCACAGTCTATAGGTTAAGGGTGCAGAGACATAAGGTTGGCGTAGCTTGTTACATCGGTTGTATTTGCAGCAGAGAGTCAGGGAGTTCATGTGCATGTATTAGTTTGGTTCGGATGAGGGATGGAGGAGAGATGGTAAGCCTCTCTGAATAGGTGAGTTTTCAAGGAGCGTCTGAAGCTATACAAGGTTGGGGACAGTCTTATGGAGCAGGGTAGAGAGTTTCAGAGGACTAAAGTAGCATGTGCAAAGTCTTAGAGGCGGGAGTGGGACGTAGAGATAACAGGAGTGGAGAGACGTATGTCAGAGGTTGATCGAAGAGGATGGGATGGGGAATATTTCACAATAAGAGAGGATGTATGTAGGGAGTTAGACTGTTGAGTGCTTTGTAAGTTAGGGTTAATACTTTAAATTGTATTCTGGAGTGTATGGGGAGCCAGTGTAGAGACTGGTAGAGCGGAGCAGCTGATATAGATCAGCGACCTAGGTGGATGAGTCTAGCAGAAGCATTCATAATAGATTGGAGGGAGGAGAGGCGGTGTTTTGGAAGGCCATTTAGGAGTAGATTGCAATAATCAATGCGTGACAAAATGAGGGAATGAATAAGTATTTTTGTAGTTTTTCGAGTAAGGAAGGGATGAATTCTGGAAATGTTGCTTAGGTGTGAAATGCAGGATTTGGTAAGTGCTTGTATATATGGGTTAAATGTGAGTCTAGTGTGACCCCAAGACAGCGGACCTGGGGTGAGGTGTTGAGAATAGAGTCTCCAACTATCAGATAAATGTCAGGTGTTGGATGTCAAGAAGAGGGGGGGATAAGAAGCAGCTCAGTTTTGGACAGATTGAGTTGGAAGTAGTGTGAAGACCTCCAAGAGGAAATTGCAGAGAGGCAGTCAGAAATCTGGTTGAGTAAAGAGTGAGAGATATTGGGAGAGGAAAGATAGATTTGTGTATCATCAGCATATAAGTGATACTGGAATCCAAAGAAGTGATACTGGAATCCAAAGGGGCTATACATTTTGCAAGGGAGGATGTAGAGAGAGAGAAAAGCAAGGGGCCCAAGACAGAGCCTTGTGGTACCCCAACTGAGAGAGGCATAGGATCACAAGATATGTTGTTAAAGGAAACTGAAAACGAGCGGTTTGACAGATATGATGCAAACCAGGAGAGGGCTGTGTCTCGGATGTCAAATGAATGTAATATTTTTAGGAGGAGAGGATGGTCAACTGTGTCAAAAGCTGCGGACAGGTCAAGAAGAATTAGTAAGGAGTAATGGCCTTTTGCTTTAGCTGATAACAGGTCATTTGTTACTTTAGCAAGAGCGGTTCTGTTGAGTGTTTAGAATGGAAACCAGATTGTAGTGGATCAAGTAGGGAGTTAGTTGTGAGACATTGAGTTAGCCGATTATAGACTAGTCATTCCAATCATTTTGAAGCAAAGGGAAGTAAGGAGACCGGTCGATAGTTAGAAGGCGAGGAGGGGTCAAGCAAGGGCTTTTTTAGGATTGATTAAACAGATGAGTTAGGGTAGGGGTTAGTGAAGCAGAGAGAGAGGGAATAAGTCATGAAGGAATAGGGTCAAGTGGGCAGGTTGTGAGATGAACCAAGGATAGGAGTGCAGAGACTTCTTCCTCTGTTACAGGAGGGAAGTAGCATAGATTTTTGTTAAAAGAAGGGGTGGGTAGGATTGCTGGGTGCAGGCAATCCTACCCAGGGGTTGGATGCGTGAGATGACACAAGGGAAGAGAAATAGACTTGTTTGGTCAGGCTGAACGCAGAGTTGTAGGACTTGAGGGTGAATTTATAATGCTGCAAATCAGCACAGGTGCGTGATTTCCTCCACTGCCGTTAAGCAGCCCCTGAGCATCACTGAATATCCAGATAAAGAAAGTAGTTAGGAGCACCAAAACAGCGAGTTAAAAAAACTGAACTTTATTGTTAAACAAAAGGGTTAATTAACCCCCAGGGTAAGAGTTAAAAAATAGCAATTGAAAAACAGAGAGCAAAAAGGCTGACCGGTTTCGGCGTTTGCCTTAATCCTAGCCAGGCTAGGATTAAGGCAGACGCCGAAACCGGTCAGCCTTTCTTTATCTGGATATTTGTAAGCAGTGGCCACAGTGAGCACATCAAGTGGGTTTTATTATTACAAACATACCTTAACTGCGGAGATACGGTACCACTCTGCTTGGACTGCTATTTCTCAAGGGATATTTGCCAACCACCAACAAGTGCCTCACAACATGGAGTTGATAAACAGCACCACAGGGAGTGGAAGGAGACAGCACCCAGCGACAAGAATGTGGTGAGTCACTTGAGATATAGAAAATATTGTTTGGTGATATTGGAAGTGAACTTTCCCTTTAGCATTGCAACTGTCAGGGGTGTTGGTGGACAACCCACTGATATTGCACAGCAGTAATACTTATTATAATATCCAAGCTGTTTGTGAAAAGAGACTTATTAATTATAACCAAATTTACTGTGCAAACATCCACCAGCTGTTCCCTTTTACATTGATCATCGCTGAATATATCTGGTCTGTTTAGTGTGCCACGGTTGCCGTCGTGTAATTGATGTACGTCGAAGAGTGGAGGGTGCAGTTTTGTCATGTTGATTTTAGTGCCGAATTATACTGTAGAGTCACGTCGTTTGGACAAGAGAGGGATGAAATGTCAGAGAGCAGAGGACTCAGTTGAGTGGAAAAGTCTGTGAGATCCAAGTCATTTAAATTCCTGTAAGGTAGCAATTTTTGAGGGGCTTACAAAGATGTAGCAGGTAGAGTAAGAGCGGAAGTTAGTAGATGGTGGTCAGAGAGAGGAAAGGGGAGGTTAAGGGAGTTGGAAACAGCACAGAGATTTGTGAAGACCAGGTCTATGGAGTTGCCTTCACAATGTGTTGGAGATGTTGTCCATTGGGACAGGCTTAAAGAGGTGGTAAGGGATAGAAGTTTAGAGGCAGCAGGCATGTTAGGATTATCAAGGGGTATTTTGAAGTCCCCTAAGATGAGAGAAGGGACATTAGAAGAGAGAAAATGTGGAAGCCAGGCTTCAAAGTGGTCCAGAAATTGTGATGTTGGCCAGGGGGCCGATAGATAACTGCAACACGAAGAGCTATAGAGGAGAAGAGGCGGATGGCATGAACTTCAAAAGATATGAAGGAAAGAGAGGGTGGTGAAGGAATGCTGTGGAAGGTACTGTGTGGAGACAAGAGAACTCCTACTCCTCCTCCTTGTTTGTCTCCAGGCCTGGGAGTGTGACTGAAATGCAGGCCACCATAGGACAGAGAGGCTACAGCAGTTGTGTTAGAGGAGGAAAACCAAGTTTCAGTGAGGGCTAACAGGTTAAGTAAAACGTGAAATAAATAGGTCGTGAATAGATGTAAGCTTATTGCATACCAAGCGTGCATTCCAAAGGGCACACAAGAATTGGGGTGTACTAATAGAGGTGCAGTTAATGAGGCTTAGAGGGTTACGTGGGCAAGGTGTATGAGGTGTCATTTGGGGTAGTGATCTGAGGAAAGCAGAGGGTGGACCTGGGTTAGGCGAGACATCCCCAGCTGCAAGAAGAAGAAATATGGTGAGCGAAAGGAGATGAGAATATGTCTTATGTGAGTGTTTAAGTTTAGAATCAGTGAAGCATGGCTGGCTGAAGGATGTGAATAAGGAATAGAGTTCATGTGTGTTGTAGAGAGGGAAAGGTAGAATAGAAGGAGAAATATGAATGTTCTGATTGCTGTTTGTGAATGGAAGAGCTGTAACTTTAATGAGAAGGGAGGAAAAGGTTAATAAAGATATTAGAAAGTTTAGCATGTTTGCATTTAATTTGGGAAATTTGAAAAGTACTTATCTCTGTTGTCCACTCCTTTGTCTAACTCTGTTGTTTTAACTCTCTCTACACTTATGAACTAGCACACTCAGAGAACTACACACATGTGATGCTGCATAATATAGATAGATAGATGATAGATAGATGATAGATAGATAGATAGATAGATAGATGCTTATATTTCCAAATTGCAGCTTTCCATGCTACCTTCTGGGGCTTTTAGCACTTAACTATTATCTTCCTGAATGCACAGCCACAGTCTGTCACCCATGCATGATAACTCCTGATGGCATTGAGGTGTGACATCTCAGACTGTGCACAACCAGTACTCCCCTATAACAATGAGAAAATACTTAAAAAAAAAAAAACATACATCTTGCATTAAAGAACAAATATTTTACAAAGCTCAATGAAAGACAGTCAAACATCTCAGTAACGTAATTTTATATATAAATGATTACTTGTTATTATTACTGTATTGTATTAATCGTTTATTTTTCCAGAAATTTGCTCTTTAAGACCACGGCTACTTAGCCTGAAACACTGGGGCCCCAAAGCTGCTTTTGCACCTTGATAAATAGGGCCCTAAATTTATTTTTATATTCTTCTTTTATACATTCACATTAGACATTTTGCTTTAACCCTTTCACTGCTAAGTCTTTTTTACACTCAAGTGCTGAGGCCAATTTTGAGCTTTTATGGCTCCCTACATTTAAACTTAGCAATTATTCATACATTTTCATTTTTCATATCTTCTACAAACCATGGAAAGCAGCACCTGGTGTTTTCAAAATATTACAACTCATTCTTAAATATCACAAGTATTGACAGCAATAGATGGGCTCAGCACTGCAATGAGTAGTTAAACATTCTGTAGGAAGAACTAGCTTCATTCTAGCCATAAATGAGATAATTCTAATAATAATGCTTGTTGTGCACACTTACTACACGACAAGAGGCAAATTTGTAAGTGCAAACACTACACTGAATTCTGCAATTTGTTAGGCAATAAGCAACTATATCAAGAATATACTTAAAATAGAAGAGTGCATCCAAGAAATCATAGGAATAATTAATGAATGTGAAGTTGGGGAGATATTAAAGTACAAATGTGACACTTTACATCTTCTAATAAGGGCTATGTTATTTTAATAAAATGACAGCAGTACTATTTTATGTGCTTTTAAATAAATAGGGATATGAGGCATTATTATATATGGACTGATCTCACCAAGTGCCATCATCCTGGGGTTCAGCTCCTTTTCTTTATAAATCTTGGAGAAATGGAGATTCCTGAGATCCACAAGGCCCTATGAGATTCATTCTTATAAAGCTGAATTATTTGTGCATTCAGTGATGTGTCCTTACTAGAATAAGCCCTCACTAAGCATTCAGGCTGAAAATTTAAAGTCTTCCCTCCTGCCAATCACCTTCAAATCCATTCTGAAAGCCTCTGTCAGCATCTTAAATTGCTTATCCTCTGTCAATCCGTGACTAACTCCTAATATTTACTTTTATATATATATATATATATATATATATATATATATATATATATATATATATATATATATATATATACACATATACATACATTATTTTTCAAGACAATTTCAAACTATCAATAAAATGTTCTTTATGAAATTGTCTTGAAAAACAGAATTTATGTTTACCTGATAAATTTCTTTCTCCTACGGTGTATCCGGTCCACGGCTTCATCCTTACTTGTGGGATATTCTCTTCCCCTACAGGAAGTGGCAAAGAGAGCACACAGCAGAGCTGTCTATATAGCTCCCCTCAGGCTCCGCCCCCCCAGTCATTCGACCGACGGTTAGGAGAAAAAGGAGAACCATAAGGTGCAGTGGTGACTGTAGTTTACAAAAAATAAATTTAAACCTGACCAAAATGCCAGGGCGGGCCGTGGACCGGATACACCGTAGGAGAAAGAAATTTATCAGGTAAACATAAATTCTGTTTTCTCCTACATTGGTGTATCCGGTCCACGGCTTCATCCTTACTTGTGGGAACCAATACCAAAGCTCTAGGACACGGATGAAGGGAGGGCACAAGTCAGGTAACCTAAACGGAAGGCACCACTGCTTGCAAAACCTTTCTCCCAAAAATAGCCTCCGAAGAAGCAAAAGTAATGAATTTGTCAAATTTGGCAAACGTATGCAGTGAAGACCAAGTCGCTGCCTTACAAATCTGTTCAACAGAAGCCTCATTCTTGGAAGCCCATGTGGAAGCCACAGCTCTAGTATAGTGAGCTGTAATTCGTTCAGGAGGCTGCCTTCCAGCAGTCTCATAAGCCAACCGGATGATGCTTTTCAGCCAGAAAGACAGAGGTCGCAGTCGCCTTTTGACTTCTCCTCTTGCCAGAATAGACGACAAACAAGGACGATGTTTGTCTGAAGTCTTTAGTTGCTTTTAGATAAAACTTTAAAGCACGAACCCCATCAAGATGGTGTAACAGACGTTCCTTGTTAGAAACTGGATTAGGACACAGAGAAGGAACAACTATTTCCTGGTTGATATTCTTATTGGAAACCACTTTTGGAAGAAAACCAGGTTTGGTACGTAAAACGACCTTATCTGTATGAAACACCAGATAGGGTGAATTACACTGCAAAGCAGACAATTCAGAAACTCTTCTAGCAGAAGAAAAAGCAACAAAAAACAAAACTTTCCAAGATAGTAACTTAATATCTATGGAATGTAGAGGTTCAAACAGAACCCCTTGAAGAACTGAAAGAACTAAATTTAGACTCCATGGAGGAGCCACAGGTCAGTAGACAGGCTTGATTCTGACTAAAGCCTGTACAAACCCTGAATATCTGGCATGGCTGCCAGACGCTTGTGTAACCAAACAGACAGAGCAGATATCTGTCCCTTAAAAGAACTAGTTGACAGACCTTTCTCCAATCCTTCTTGGAGAAAAGATAGTATCCTTGGAATCCTAATCTTAATCCATGAGTAACCCTTGGATTCGCACCAGCAAAGATATTTCCGCCATATCTTATGGTAAATTTTCCTGGTGACAGGCTTTCTAGTCTGGATCAGAGTATCTATAACTGATTATGAAAACCCACGTTTAGCTAGAATCAAGCGTTCAATCTCCAAGCAGTCAGTTGCAGAGAAACTAGGTTTGGATGTTCGAATAGACCTTGAATTAGAAGGTCCTGCCTCAAAGGCAGCTTCCATGGTGGAACCGATGACATATTCACCAGGTCTGCATACCAAGTCCTGCGTGGCCACGCAGGAGCTATAGAATTACCGAAGCCTTCTCCTGCTTGATCCTGGGTACTAGCCGGGGGAGAAGGGGAAACGGCGCTACTAAGGTATCTACCAATGTCGCCTTGGGATCCCTGGACCTGGACCCGTAAAGTGTAACTTTGGAGTTCTGACGTGACGCCATCAGATCCAGATCTGTAATGCCCCATAGCTGGGTCAGCTGAGCAAAAAAACCTCCGGGTGGAGTTCCCACTCCACCGGATGGAAAGTCTGAAGACTCAGATAATCCGCTCCCCAGTTGTCCACTCCTGGGATGTGAATTGCTGATAGATGGCAGGAGTGATCCTCTGCCCATTTGATGATCTTGGATACCTCCCTCATCGCCAGGGAACTCTTTGTTCCCCCCTGATGATTGATGTACACAACATTCGTCAAGTTGTCCGACTGAAATCTGATGAATTTGGCCTCCGCTAGTTGAGGCCATGCCTGGAGCGCATTGAATATCGCTCTCAATTCCAAAATGTTTATCGGGAGAAGAAATTCTTCCCGAGACCATAGACCCTGAACCTTCAGGGACTTCCAGACCGCGCCCCAGCCTAAGAGGCTGGATTCAGTTGTGACAATGATCCACTCCGGTCTTCGGAAACTCATTCCCTGAGACAGGTGATCCTGAGACAACCACCAGAGGAGTGAGTCTCTGGTTTGCTGGTCCATCTGAATCTGGGGAGAAATATCTGCATAATCCCCATTTCATTGTTTGAGCATGCACAGTTGCAATGGTCTTAAATGAATTCGAGCAAAAGGAGCCACGTCCATTGCCGCAACCATTAGTCCTGTTACCTCCATGCACTGAGCTATGGAGGGTTGAGGAATGGATTGAAGAACTCGACAAGTGTTCAAAAGTTTTAATTTCCTGACCTCTGTCAGAAAGATTTTCATTTCTACCGAGTCTATTATTGTTCCCAGGAAGGGAACCCTTGTGAACGGGGACAGAGAACTTTTTTCTATGTTCACCTTCCACCCGTGAGACCTTAGAAAGGCTAGAACAATGTCCGTATGAGCCCTTGCTTTGTGAAAAGACGACGCCTGTATTAAATGTCGTCTAGTTAAGGTGCTACTGCAATGCCCCTTGGCCTTAGCACCGCTAGAAGGGACCCTAGCACCTTTGTGAAAATTCTCAGAGCAGTGGCCAATCCGAAGGGAAGAGCCACGAACTGGTAATCCGAATGGTTTTCATTTGGAATGATGGAACTCTGAGTAATTGGTTTAGGATCTTTAAATCCAGAATTGGCCTGAAAGTTCCTTCCTTTTTGGGAACTACAAACAGGTTTGAGTAAAATCCCAGTCCTTGTTCTGCTGTTGGAACTGGGTTTATCACTCCCATTTTTAAAAGGTACTCTACGCAATGTAAGAATGCCTGTCTCTCTATCTGGTCTAAAGATAAGCGAGACAAGTGGAACCTTCCCCTTGGAGGAAGGTCCTTGAATTCTAGAAGATACCCCTGAGAGACAATTTCTAGTGCCCAGGGATAGTCTGAAAAAACACCTTATTTATAGTGAAAAACATGCTAAAAAGCAATCGATTTTAAAGCCCACAATAGTGTCAACCAGCATAGAGCCCTAAATATAAGCCATCATTTTATACAGAGTCTATTAGAAAAAAATGGCTTACCAATCCCAGAGGGAATTTCTGACAGACTTCTAGCATTACATGGTCTTGTTAGAAAAATGCCTGATCATACCTGAAGCAGTTAAGCCTGCAAACTGTTCCCCCCAACTGATGTTCTCTGATTTCAACAGTCCTGCGTGGGAACAGCAATGGATTTTAGTTACTGGTGCTAAAATCATACTCCTCTCAACAGAAATCTTCATCACTTTCTGCTGTAAAGTAAATAGTACAAACCGGCACTATTTTAAAATAACAAACTCTTGATAGAAGAAATAAAAAACTACAACTAACACCACATACTCTTTACCACCCCCGTGGAGATGCTACTTGTTCAGAGCGGCAAAGAGAATGACTGGGGGGGCGGAGCCTGAGGGGAGCTATATAGACAGCTCTGCTGTGTGCTCTCTTTGCCACTTCCTGTAGGGGAAGAGAATATCCCACAAGTAAGGATGAAGCCGTGGACCGGATACACCAATGTAGGAGAAAAGGCTAGTACCCCAGCTGAATGGTCAACATGTTTTAAAGGATCGAAAATAAAGAATGTTCGGATTTTAAGAAAAACGTTTGTGCTTTCCCATGAATACCAGCCCAAATACTACAAACACTGAAGTTGCACTCAGGTACTTACAAGTGAGTGCAAGGATCTTGATTACAAATATATATATATATATATATATATATATATATATATATATATATATATTTACAGTACATATAAACTATATTAAATATGAATATTGCATAAATATGTTTTTACATGTTTTCATCTACTTAACTGCAAATGGCTCCAAATGCACATATATATATATATATATATATATATATATATATATATATATATACACACAAACATACATACATATCCATCAATAGACATCTATATTTATGTATCTCTATGTTAAAGCACTTTGTCTGCCTTTTCCCCCCCTCATATTTCTGAGCCCTTATAACTTTTTTTGTGCAATATGTTTTTGAATATTTTTATTAGATGATGTTACTGTACTTTGTAATGTATTTTTTTATGTGTTTTGTGACACTTTTTTGTTTTGCGAAACAGTTAACCAGATGCTGAAATCATTCTAGTGTAAATCGTGATTGCGCTCAAGTTATCTTGCTTACTTTCAACTCGTAATACCAGCGGTAAACACGAAAAGCGCTCCACTCGTAATCTGGCCCTTTATGGGGGAATTTTTTTCCAAATGTAATGTCCCTTTAAGAGCAGGGACTAAACTTAAGAGAAGCTCAGTACATGAGCTAGGACTCTGTGAGGCAATTCATGAACTCGTTGGAATATTGCTGGGCCTTAAAATGCTCAAACTCCCATAAGCTAGGGTAATGCTACAGTTAGTGTGATTCATATTAAACCAGTCTCTTTGGGAAGTAAAAAATGTGCCCTCCTGTCTACCTGTCGTAATGTTCAGAACCATAGCTGGGTACTTTTACCATGCAGATACATTGCTGTATTTCTCCTAGGTGTAAATACTTTCTGTTTTTGCAACATCAATTGAACATTGGGTGGGAAAATGTTACATTTTCCAGTAGTTCAGATATAAATATAATACTTACATAATTTTATTAAGGACAATGGTTTCATAGTATAAGTTGCCAAACAAGACACAACAATTTGTCCTTGAACTATCAGCTTTATATCTATCTAATGAGACAAAAAAAATCAGAGCGACAATTGTGGAGAATTTAGCAGTGGAAAGAAACAGCTTGATGGGCATTTCAACAACCATGAAGAAGGTCAGAGAAAGACTCTTACACAAGTTGCTGGTTGCTATGTGTTTACAGGGGCTGAAGGTAGAAAGATTTTCTACATAAATATACATGATAGTCTATCTAGATAATAATAATCATAATAATAATAATATCTTATTTATCTAATGCCTTCTGTGGAGTACATCAGACATATTAATTTGTACTTTACAGCACCTTCATTTAAGAAATAAAAATGACATCACATATTTATGGAATGGTAACCAGGATATAATTTACACCCATGTCCATCTATAGGTATTCTCCTAGGGAGGGGAGTATAAAAATAAAAATGTCTGAGAGATGTACATATAATATATATAGCAAAAGTATATAATAACAGGGGTTTTTTTTTAGCTCTAAACACAAGTATCTAGTTAAATAATTCTCATTTTTTTTTAATGATTTGATATCTAGAGTAGCTTATGAACCACCACTGAAAAGAAGATATACTACTTAGTAAAACAGTAGCACAGTTTCTGCAACCTTTCTGTTTTATGTCTATTTTATACCCTTTATTATTAATTATGTAACATACATTTTTTAACATTGCTAATTATGTAACAATGGTAGTTCCCTTTATTTAATTGAGAGGTCTCATTAGCTAATCAGTTTGTTTTTGTGGGAAAGAAGCAAAAATATCTCCCTACCTTTTATGATTTGAAAATTGGTATATGATGTTACGATAGTCATTTTCACATCAACTCTGAGATATCTCAAAGGTCAAATCATCCTTCATTTATAATATAAGAATTTCTTTACAATGAGGTCTCACATAGGTAAATGGATTAAATGCTGGCTGAGAGAGAAACATAGTTTCATACCAGTCCCATATTTATTATTTAAAATCTATAGTCTGATGGGTAAAAATAAAATATTATTTTCATATCTACCTTCCCATATTCAGTATGTCAGTGACTGCTAAAATGTAAAATGAGATTCTCTACTTTCATATGCTAGGTAATATTCACTTCTAAGTTGCACAATTGGTGAGTCATGGGGTATCTACCCCTCTGCTTCCGTAGACAAACATGACCACACCTTATAAGCTGAGAATTAAACTAGTATTGTGTCAGATTTGTCCTTCAATGACCTGAAAGTAATTAGGCAAATGTATATACAACTATTAGACATTCATACATGAACTGTGAGAGAACATTTCCAGTCATGATGATGTGGTGACATTTTATCACTGAAATATTAATCTAGCGGTTATTAAAATATAGCTCAAAGATTATATCCCTGGCAATTCACATAGCTGGTTTTAAAATTGAATATTCAAGTAGTTAATTCTTATTATTAATTATTTGGCCTAGTCTCTGTCTAAGAAGGACACTCCCAATAGCCTTTGAATGGCATTTAATAAACCACTCCCTATTGAATTGGGGTATAAAAAAACTGGAACATCAAAACCTCTCTCTTCTTATCCTGTTCCTGAAAGAATGGCTGATGTTGGACACATTGGAGAATTTGGCTAAGTATATTCCTTTGGGATAAAATTCTGTGATTATTTTAGCAGTGTTGCACAAATTGGGGTTGTGGTAGAGTTGCCCTGTATTCATTATTTGGACTGTTTTGCTGTAAAATAAATGTGATTATATATATATGTAAATATTTCTCTTATTATTAACATATATTGATTCCTAATAACTTACTGGTATTGGCATTTGGTTTTATCATAAAATTATATTTAGTACTAAATTAGAATTATATTTAGTAAAATTTAAAATCCATTAAACTAATTAATAACCACAAATGATACTAAAGACGTAAGAAAAAAGGTTCAAGGCAAAAATAACTTTACTCTTCCATTTAATTATCTCCAATAACTATATTATTTATACCAAGATACACACTACACAAATAGTGGCTGCACTAGAAACATACCTACAAAGAGTGAATTAAAAACCTTTACAACTATGGGTTTAGTGAAGAAATTATCATTATGATCAGGATGGAGGAACTTCTGGAGAAATCAGTGACTGAGCCATATAGTTTAAGGCCATGTCTAGATTTAAATCTTAAAGGGATAGTATACAGTATTTCCCCCCCCCCCCCCTTAATTGTGTTCTATTATTATTATTATTCTTTATTTATAAAGCGCCAACAGATTCTGCAGCGCTGTTCATAGGTAAAAAAGATAAAAGGACAGTACAATATGAGACACCAGACAAAATTTAACAAACAAATACAGGAGGAATTGGTAGCCCTGTTCCCATGGGAACTTACAATCTAAATGGGTAGGAGGGTGAGAAACAGGAAGTGGGGACTGCAAAGGTGGGAATGATGTTAGTGTGAAGTTAGATGAGGGCAACTATTTGGCAAGTGGAATTCATTAGTTACTGATTTGGTTATAGGCTTCCCTGAACAAGAAGGATGGGGGGTGACCTTTGCATGTTTGAAGGATGATGGAAATGAACCAGTAGGAAGGGATCAGTTGAATATGTGAGTAAGAGCTGGGGTGAGGGTAGAGGACAGAGAGGGTATTAGATGTGAAGGGATAGGGTCAAGGGGGCATGTAGTAAGGTGTGAGGAAGATATTAGGGAACTCACTTCATTCTCAGTGGTTGGGGGGGAAGGTACTGAGAGTGTTGGAGGGGGAGACCGGGGGCGGAGATGAAAGGTTGCAGTCTTGTGGTGGGATGTTGCTTCTGATGGTAAGTGTTTTGTTGAAAAAGTAATCTGCCAAGTCTTGAGCACTAAAGTCAGATGAGGGGGGTGGTGCAGGTGGATAGAGGAGAGTGTTGAAAGTGGAGAAGAGACGTTTAGGGTTTGAGGAGTGAGAAGATATGAGAGAATAGAAGTAGTTTTGCTTGGCTGAGTGAAGGGCAGAGGAGTAAGAATAAAGAATGAACTTATAGTGTAGGAAATCGTGTTCAGAGCGGGATTTCCTCCAGGCACGTTCAGCAACACGGGAGCATTTTTGTAGATAGCGTGTTTGCTGAGAGTGCCAGGGCTGGAGCTAACGACGTGGGGTTTTGCGTATTTGTGGAGGAGCAAGGGTGTCGAGTGCAGAGGAGAGAGTATTGTTATAGTGGTTTGTAGCAAGGTCAGGGCAGGATACCGTGGAAGTGTGGGGAAGGCGTTTTTGAATAAGGTTAGAAAGTTGGAGAGGATCCACAGTGTGCAGATTTCTACAGGTGCGGAGGCGGGGGGTAGAAATAGGTTTAGCCTGTACATTGAGATTATAGGTGAGCAGATGGTGGTCTGAGACGGGAAATGGGAGACAGGTGACATCAGAAGGGGAGCAGAGGTAGGAGATTTTTCTAAGGAGAATACCAGATCAAGACCTATGTTACTTGATCGTGTATATTACATTGGTTATCAATATCTATTTTACCTTTAATTTGTCATGTGAAATTGCTGCTTCTCCTACTGAAACCATCACTCATAATAAAAATAATAAGTTAACCTCCTACTAGTAAGGGATGAGAGAAAGACCAGTCCTTTCAAAGAAAGTTAATATGTTAACTTTAAATATAATGAACTCTTATCTGCTTTTTGCCTGAATACACTGTCCCTTTAACTATGAGTGTAGGACATCCATAGGTGTCACTGTTCATGGTTTTGTAGATAATAAAGTATAAATGGGCATCATTTGTGCAGGGTGGGTAATTTGGGCACGATCCGGCAAATAAGTAGTGATAATCTATAAAGAGATGCAGTCAGTGAAGGTTCTACAAAAGGTGTTCAGGGTCCTATATACCCCCATTTAATACTGTTGCACCCTTAAGCCTATAAGAATCCAACTTCCCTGAATTAATGTTAGTATCTTTTTTATATGTCCAGTGCTCTTTGCTGAGCTGGGAGACAGGTACATTTGGGAGAAGGGGGAATTAAACATAAAAATAAAATTTGAACAGGTAGAGTCCCAAATATGCTACAAGCAGTTTGAAAAACTCAATTTTTAGCTCAGTGTTAACTCTGAATCATCAACTTTTATGATCTAGAACAAGCTGCCCAAACAGTTTTTTGATGATGGTACATCCATGACAAAATTGGCCAGGGACCACATAACATTAGATCCACTGCTAATGGTAACAACGAAAAGTTAAATTTGTTTACAACTTAACCCCTTAACCCATTAGGACACATATACACGTCATGCGGTACTGTGCCTATCGTATTTCATGATGTATATATACGTCCGAGCTGCAGGAAGCTCCAGAAGTCTGAGCTGTAAAGTTATAGCTGGGAGCTGGAGTTCCTGAGCTCCAGGTCTCAGCCTGCATATTGAACCTAATTAACGCTTGCCGGGGGGGGGGGGATGAGGGGGGGCACTACACTACAGAAAAAAAAAATATTTATGGGTACAGTATTAAAGATGTATACAATTAGTAGGAGAAGGAGGGCTAGGGAGCTATTTTTTTTTGGGGGGGGGGATCAGGGAGGTGGAAAGATTGAGGATGATCACTACACTGCAGAAAAACATAGTAAAAAATAATAATAATAAAAATAACGAAACTGTATACAGGCAGACTGTTTTCCAGTACCTAAGATCGTGGTGACCAGTGGGGGGTGAGGGAGCTTTTTGGGAGGGATCAGGGGGGTGGGAGGTGTCAGATGTGAGGGTAATCTCTATACTAAAGTTAAAATTAACTTTACAAGCTACCCGATTAACCCCCTTCATTGCTGGGAATAATAGAAGTGTGGTGCGCAGCTATAATTAGCAGCATTCTAATTACCAAAAGCCAAAGGCAAAGCCAAGCACGTCTGCTATTTCCAAACAAAGGGGATCCCAGAGAAGCTTTTACAATCATTTGTGTTATGACTGCACAAGGGGTAGGTAAATAATTTTAGTAAAAACCCCAACGTTTGTGAAAAAGTTAATGATTTTTTTTTTTTATGATCGCATTTGGTGGTGAAATGGTGGCATGAAATATACCAAAATAGGCCTAGATCAATACCTTGGGATATATTTGTAAAAAAAAATATATAGTTTTGACAGTTAAATAAAAAAACAAAACAAAAACAAGGCTATATTTCTGTTTAAATGGAGTGATAGCATAAATGCTAAAAGTTATCTGGTATTTTGGGCAATTTCTACTCTGAAATTCCCCCGGTAGCGAAGGGGAAAATTTATAGTTAAAAATGCATATGTAATTTGTTACCATTAAATAAATTTTTTTTAATGAGTATGAAACTCCAATTTACAAAACTTGGAACACATGCACATATTTATTATATAAAGAACATTTAGTCACCAATTAGCAAGCACTACCCAGTTGCTGAACCAAAAATGTGCCGGTTCCTAAGCTTACATTCCTGCTTTTATAAATAAAGATACCAAGAGAACAAAGAAAAATTGAAAAGAGGAGTAAATTAGAAAGCTTCTTAAAATTGCATGTTCTATCTGAATCATGAAAGAAAAAAATGTGGGTTTCATATCCCTTTAAACTATAGTGTGATTATGTTAAGAAGTGGATGTTAAGTGCAAACCCACCTGGCCAATCACAGTCCTTGTTCTGGGGACCAATCAAATGGCAGTAATTGCAAAACATATTGTGTGAGAAGTTGAGGAAAGTCAGTAATGCTGTGTGTTCAGTAGAAGAAAGACTGTTAGCGGTGTAAGTGAACCATACTTGTAGATTGTGTGAATAATGTTATTATTTCTTTAAATTTAACGTGTAGATAATTAGTACAGCAATGGCACCAAAGAAAAGAGTTCATAAGTCACCCACGAAAAGGACTAGGATTGTTTTATTGCGTTAATCAGGTCTTCCTCAGGCTTAAATTGCAAGGCAAGTAGGTGGGTCAGTGACAACATCTGGTGTACAAAAGTGCTGTTTAAAGGGACACTCGATCAAAATTAAAGTTTCATTATTCAGATAGAGCATGCAATTTTAAACAACTTTCTAATTTACTTCCATTAACAAAATGTGCACAGTCTCTTTATATTTAAACTTTTTGAGTCACCAGCTCCTACTGAGCATGTGCAAGAATAAGTGTGTATGCATTGTCTTGTTATCTTGCATTTGTTAAGTTTGCAAATCTACTGTGTTGACTGGTCCTTTAAGTTATCAGGAAACAAAGTCACTGAAAAACAAATCAGGAAAAGTGCACAAAAGCAAATGATGACAGAAGAATAAAAAGATTGTGTCTGAAAGACATAAAAATGTAATCTGAGGCTATCAGAGCTGAATTGTGTTCAATTGGTATTTGTGTCAGTTCAAGAACGGTAACAAATGGGGCTAAGAGCTAGGATTCTGAGAAAAAAGTCATATCTGAATCTACAACAGAGCAAGAAACAACTACAGTGGGCAAAAGAACACATTGAATGGACAGACGATCAGTGGAAGCAAGTTATTTGAAATGACGCGAAAGTAAGATATCCTCATTTGGTAGTGATGGGCGAAAATACGTGAGACGTAGAGTAGGAGAACTACTACAATGTAAAGCAATCAACAAGTGTTATGATTTGGGCATGTATGGCAGCAAATGGTGTTGGCCATCTTAATGAAATCGACGGCACGCTGAATGCAAGAAAATACACTGACACCATCCTGGAACCAAAACTGCTACCTTCCATCAGGGATCTCTTTCCCAACAATGGACCTTTTCTATTTCTATAAGATTCAGCTCCCTGCCACAAAGCAAAGAAATGCAATTAGTGGTTCGCAACAAATTCCATTCTATTGTTGAACTGGCCAGGAAACAGCCCTGACCTGTACCCGATAAAAACATTGTGGCAATGTTTGAAATGCCTTGTACAAGTGAGGAGTCCATCAAATAAAAAGCAATTAATTGAGGCTACAAATGCTTTCTGGCACCACGTAAGAAATAATAACAAAGGTAGAGTTTTAAACACTTGTTGGCTCAATGAGATGTCACTGTGATGCGGTTTTAAAGAGTAAAGGCTACCCTACTAAATACTGATAGTAAATTGAAACCATAAGTGCATTACAGTATATTCAGTATGATTGCAGTATTCCCTGCATAACTTGTTTGTACTGCATATAATTTGCATTCTGTTATTTTGAATTGAATTAAGCATTACATTGTCTTTAAATTGACATATAAACATTCGCATTTGGTGCAAGATATCATTTCCTATAAGCCTGCAAAGTTGCAAAACATGAAAATTTCCAAAATCTATAATCGCTTCATTATATCTCTTTTTGAGAAAAATATTAATTTATGTAAGATCTAAGAAAGTGTAACCATATGTCAAACTTTAACCACAGAAATCCATCAAATTAAAAAAAAAAATCAGATAGCAGATTATATAGAAAGAAAAAAAAAATATATATAAACTGAATATGTCAGGCAATAGTTAATTAATGAAGCTTAGACCATTGACTGACAAACTGTTGCTTGCAATGCTTATTACTAAAATCAATGTGGTATTTGATTAATTTGCCAATCCTTGATGATCTAGGTCAATGTACTTTAAAAACTGAACAGCACATAGTTTTAAACATTCTTCTATAAGTGCTGACACTTTTATTTTTAATAAATTAACCACTGGCAGCTTCATACAGGATTGAAATACTGATGTGACCCATTTTTCTAGCCTTTATGTCATGGAACGTTGTTATTTATTAACTCTGCTACTAATTCAGCTGTGAAGATGACACAGAAGTATAACCAATTTATCATATTTTTATATTATTTGTACAAGAGTGGTCCCATGGTATAAACTATTGAAAGCTGAGTGAGACAGATATAAAGAACTAGAAAATTGCAAACCAAAAAGTATCATAATACAATGTATTCAACTTAATAAGAAGGGAGAGGTACAGTATATAAAATACAATGAACTTAAAGGGACACTGAACCCAATTTTTTTTCTTTTGTGATTCAGATAGAGCATGCATTTTAAGCAACTTTCTAATTTACTCCTATTATCAAGTTGTTTCATTCTCTTGCTATCTTTATTTGAAAATGAAGACATCTAAGATTTTTTTTTTTTTTTTTTTTTTTTTTTGGTTCAGTACTCTGGACAGCACTTTTTTATTGGTGGATAAATTTATCCACCAATCAGCAAGAACAACCCAGGTTGTTCACCAAAAACGAGCTGCATCTAAACTTACATTCTTGCATTACAAATAAAGATACCAAGACAATGAAGACAATTTGATAATAGGAGTAAATTAGAAAGTTGCTTAAAATGTCATGCTCTATCTGAATCATGAAGGAAAATGTTTGGGTTCAGTGTCCCTTTAATATGCATTGTGTGGCTGTAGGTGGGGGACCCAAGGAGTTACAAACCTCAATGTGTTTCTGGGCCTATCACCATTTGGCTAAATGCTGTAACTAACTCATCAGTTTCACTTTTAATCTAGCTCTGTGTCTCCAAGAAACTGCCAGACTTTCCATATGTTGTGTTAATAATTTTAATTTAATATTTACACAGAACAAGTGGCATAAAATTAGTTATATATATGTGTGGACATAACCGACAGAAGCTCACAAGCAGCTGTTGAGAGCGGGAGCACCTAAGTCATAAGGAGTTCAATATAAAAAGACAGGTAATTCAGAACTTCTTTTCTTATGTCCAAAATGGATTTGATACGTCAAAATTTACAGAATATCATAAATGCATGTCTCAAATGTAGGAGGTTACACATCTCCAACAACACAATGCATATGTTCAATAATACAATCATAAAAATACATACATACACTTCTAAAAACAAAGCAGGAACTGGGACAGAATATGTATCCAGGGGGTGAGTTGTGTCACTAGGGTTGGTGTCACCCGGTGCGGTAAGTTATGGTGTCACCCCCCAGTAATGTTCTTTTTTTACTGCAAGAAGAGGAAAGAGGATTTCATAGAAAAGGCAAACTTCTCCAATGGACAGAAAGCAGACACACACAAACACAAAAACACAGGCACACACACATACAAACACTCAGACACACACATATTCAGACACACATAAAAACATACTCAGATGCACACACAAACACTTGGAAACACACTCAGACACACACACAAAAACACACACACAAAAACACTCAGGCACACACAAACACTTAGACACACACACACAAAAACACACAGACACACACACACACAAACACTGAGACACACACAAAAAAATACTCAGACACACACACAAAAACACTCAGACACACACACACAAAAACACTCAGACACACACACACAAAAACACTCAGACACACACACACAAAAACACTCAGACACACACACACAAAAACACTCAGACACACACACACAAAAACACTCAGACACACACACACAAAAACACTCAGACACACACACACAAAAACACTCAGACACACACACACAAAAACACTCAGACACACACACACAAAAACTCGAAATTGGGCAGGGGAGGAGCAAAGTACAAACAAGCAAAAGCAGCCAGGAAAACTATTTGTGGAAATTGCGGCGTGGGCTCAAGGCTCAATCAAGTGTGTCTACAACTTCCCCAGTCCCACTAATGTTCACAACTGCTGGCCCCTCTAATAAAAAATCTATGCATCTCTACATTGTATTTCTTTGAATTTCAATAAAATAAAAAAAAAAAAAATAAAAAAAAAAAATGTTGGCTGGTGGTGTCACCCCGCACCCCCCCGCACCCCCTAGTGATTCCACTGCAGGGGGTTAACAACACCACGGCCAAAGCCAGGCTCCAAAGTAGAGGAAAGTGCCTGTTTGGGTACACCAAAAGGATCTACTGTATGTAACCCCTTAGCACTTATATCATATATACATGCTCAATACAGATAAAATAGGTGGAAGATGAAACCGGGATCTATGCTGTTTTAATCCTACGTATACTACAAAAGAAGGTATCTAATCATGATGAAATAACAATGCAATAAAGGTATATCATTTGAGAATACAATGTATAAGTGTAGCAGTATGTAAAGCTACATTCAAAGCCAATACAGTTTGTGTATTGGCTGTGAAGTTAAGCGTGATTGCGGCTCAATTATTTCCAATCATGAATTGCAATTTCTGCCACACAGACCCCTTTAATAATGGTGTAAGTTAGCCATGTAGTGCAAGGTAATAGTAATAAATTGCTAGCTTGCAACCTCCAGGGTATCCAGCATCAAATGCCAGGTAACTTTGCAAAGTATATAGCTGCTTCGTCACAAACAAACGCCTCTTGTGACCACCACCGCTTCCCATACAACTTGTAGACTGTTACACCACCTCCATACGGTTAACAATTTTGCTTTGTAATTTTCCCTATGGGCTTTGCACCCAGGCTTGTCTGGAGCTAACTGTCTTAGTCCTTGAAAGCTGTGCATAACATCACATAGAAAAGTAGTATGTCAGTCCATAACTGGCACAGACTAAATGGGTTTACAAGCACTCTTAAACCATGGACTTAAATGAGCTGCAATGTCTTTTGTTTGGGGCATCTCATGCTGAGCATTGATACATAACTATTGAAATAATAATAATAATAATAATAATAATAATAATAATAATAATAATAATAAAAGTAAAAATAAAACCAAGATCCTTGAGTAGGAATTGAACTTGTGAAATGCAAAGTAAAGGAAAGATGCTCTGCACTGAACAATAAATAATCTTCATTAAGTTTTTCATTTTATGATGACATCATAAAAGTAAAGTCTTGGTTCATTATAGACATAGATTAAATAAATAATATAATTTACTTGTAGAGAGCCAGCAAATTTGGTACGGCTGGAAACATGAGTATCATATACAAGGACGCTGATTCATGGTATTAATAGATACATAAACGATCATTAATAAAACAAGTTTGCTTTACAAAGGATCTTCAAAAGGGGTTTGTCTGTCATTACACCTATGCAAGTAATCAATTCTGATTCTCCCTGAGCTCTCCTTATTGTTCTAAAACTGTTCTAATTTTTAACATTGTGCTGTCAGTCAAACTGTGTGCCAGCCTGCCAGGCCAGTATCCAAAACTATACATCTCAAACACACTGAAATTAAATTAGATATACAAGATCAGAATCATTTCCAAAATCAATGTAAACTTAACATGGACCTAACTTCCAAAAGCGATATAAAATTAATATCACCATAGCTCCAGAAATCAGTATAAAAAGCTATCTGGTACTGAAAGCAATAGCTGCACATGCTTACAAAACTGAACTGGGCTTTTTTATTCTACAGTTCTTACAAAAGCAATATTGAAATATTACCACTTTGAAGCTTTATATTTCTGAGTCTCTAGTTCAGTTTTAAAGTTATTGAAGTTCTACCCCATGAGATCTATTTGCCTAATTTGATGAAGATTGGTACATTATTCAAATGATCTGACAAATTTTGCAATGCAAAATCATTTGAAAACCATTGTTTTCTTGGGGAGTCTGTAATGACCTTGAGTTTGAAAAATATTGATTGCACTGCGAAAGACAAGTCTAAGAGTTCATCTTACAAGCTTCAAATGCTTTATATAATTTAAATGCAAATTCTAGTTTAGAAAATAAAGGGCTAGATTACAAGTGGAGCACTAATTTATTGCGAACCCGTAAACGGGAAAATTCGCCCACGTGATACATAACCATAATAAGCTTGCGGTAGAAATTAGGGCTCTGAAAATTAACCAGAGTTCAGACCACTGGTTAATTTTCAAAATGTGCCCCAATTGCACCCAAAATACAATGTAGTGTAGTTTTTATTAAATAAAAAATTGTAGCATTTTTCATTTTTATTAAAAGAAACAGCAATGAGGGGGTTAAAGTGTGCAGGTGTGGGGTGTTAGAAAAAAAACAGCACTGAAAAATGCCTTTACATTGCGGTCTATGGAACTGTGTGTTCTCTATAAATATATATGTATATGCTTATATACATATATATATTTGTGTTAATGTGTGTACACACATATTAACATATAAGTATATATGCACATATTCATATATATTTAGATTTGCTGCCCATCTCGCTGTGCTAGGTTCTCATGCCGTGTCTGTCGTCATGAGAATGAGACTCCCATTGGAGCCTATGGAAGCACGCTCTCATGAGCACAACGCTTCCATGCAATTGCGTGTGCTGGTATTACGAGTGGAGTACAAATATCGCGCTTGCAAACGCGCAATTTTTGGCTCCACTAATAATCTGGCCCAAAAAGTTCTATTTTGTTATACATCACCATACCTAAGCATTCTCTTGTGCTGTTCCACATTAGGATATGGTCAGTGAAGGATACATATCTATTGTGCTCCTTATTTGCTCACCACCCATATATTTATCTATGTAAAGGTTAAACACATATTGAGAAAATGAAATTAATTTAAAAATGCTGTGATGAAATAATGCATTTGATTCTAAAACTGCAGTATCTAATCCATTTAAAGGAACACTAACCTTCCCACTCCCAAAATGCTTAACAGAATATGAGAACATGAACAATTTTGCATTTTCTAAACTATTTGCTAAGCTTTCATGATTATGCAGTTTCTAGCTCACTAAGCATTTATAAGGGTAGCTATTTCACCTCAACCTATAATGCCATTCTCTCTGTGTGTCCTACAACTAGAAGGAAGTTCTAGTCACAAATAACACTCCTTCCTTCCTCTTATCTAAAATATACAGTTTAGCATAAATTGTTTTAACAAAAACAAAACAAATTAGTAGCAGTATATTAAAGCACATAATTAAAGAAACTGAGGTTGGCCATAGTGCCTAAGACATGTGCACTTTCCTGAGTCTACCTCAGAATGTTCTCAAGGAAATTGAATGATGATCTAAAGCTCTGTGGTCTGGCGAGATTATCTAGGGAGTATTGTCAGTATGCGAGGTCCTTTACACCAGTGTTTCTCAACTGCGGTCCTCAAGTACCCCCAACAGGCCAGGTTTTCATTATAGCTGAACCAGTGCACAGGTGATGTAATCAGTCGATCAGTAACACCATGGTTACTAACCTGCTCTCACCCATAAGCTGATTATTTCACCTGGGCACTGGTTCAGCTATAAGGACAACCTGGCCTGTTGGGAATACTTGAGGACCAAGGTTGAGAAACAATGCTTTACACAATTTTATAAAGGGAAATCTTAGTGTTTATCTCAGTATAGAGTTCTTAATGTGAAGAAGAAACACCTACAATACAATGTAAAGTATAAAAAAATACTCAAAGATTTTGTACATGACTTCTATTAATGCTGGTGAGATTTTGATCATCAGGCTCTATGTTTAAACAAAGCAAGAAGACCAAGAGGAGAGGAAGATTTGCAAAAAAAAACCCAAACAAAAACAAACAAACGCTGATTAGAACGTTTTTTCAAAAATTGCACTTCTGACTAGGGTTATCATCCTGACTTATGCTGAAAATCTATTTAAGCAAATGTATGCTAATTACCGGTATTGTTTCCAATAAAGGTGACAACCTCTGCTCTGTCTGAGTCATGCTAGAATAACCTATTACTAATCTGGGCATTATTTGTTACCTTCACATTGTTTGTAATATGTTTCTAGATATATTCATTCAATTCTTAATACATATTTTTATGATTTTCTTTTCGTTTGATAATAAAAACTGTTTTTATATACATTTCCTCTCCTGTGCTTAGCTGTTTTGGAGTTTTTAGATGTTGCTCACATTTAATCCCCACAGTAAGCAATTTTTAAGTGAGAAACCCTCACAGCAAAATGTGTGAAACAATGTATTTTTGTATTAAATATTAATAAATAAGGTTGCAAACAGTAGTTTGATGGCCTATTATAAGATTTCCTCTTTGCCTTTTTGATGACCTGTTATAATATAATATGCTTAAAGATATATTGTATTTATTTATTTTTTAAATTGCGTACCTTTAAGGAAGTTAAAACTTTTCTCAAACATCTTAAACTAGATTTGGAACAAGATTATTGGCATAATCTGAGCTGTCAAAACTCTCAGCTGAGTAAAAACAAAAATGCCCATGGAATCCTTTTGTAAAGATACAATGTACCCAGGCAAACAGTTTATAAAAGTTCATTGTATTCAAACTGCTTGCATGAACACTCTACCAAATTAACTGAGCTCTCTCTCCCACCTCCAATAGGAGGTTAATTTCTGCTGTTGCCTCTTAATTACATTGTTTTTCTATAGCCTATGATAATGTATTGGAATGTTCAGTATAGACCACTGGTTTTAAAACCTGCCCTCAGGCCTCCCTAATAGGTCAGATTTTGAGGATATCTGAACTAGAGCACAGCGGAAATAATCAGCTGATTAGTAAACATGATTATTAACCTGCTCTCACCCAAGGTAATTCTGAAAACCTGGCCTGTTACGAAGGCCTGAGGACAGGTTTGAAAACCAGTGGTCTAGATAGAAGTTTCAACAGGCAAAATAAGTTATTTCAAAATTGTAAAGGAGCTAGTGGCAAACAATTTAATACAATCCAGCAGGTAACATTTATATTTGGGAACACATTATAGGAGAAAACAAGCTGCACAATGTTCCTTTAAAGAGACAGTAAAGTCAAAATAAAATGTTCATGATTCAGATAGAGCAAGCAATTTTAAAGAGATAGTTTACTATAAAATTGTTTTCACCTTCACAATTACTTGTTATACCAGCTGCAGAGTATAAAATGTATGATAAATCACTTATTTTGGTTTGTTTTTGTATTTGAAATAGCCAAATTTGTTCTTTGAAACCACAACCCTTCAAAATGGGTTGAGCTTGCAGGGAAATCAGATATCCTTAGTTTATAACTTTCTGTACACACACATGCTTCTTTATGTTATCTCTGTCTGTAAACCAAAGCCCAATACTTAGAACAATTGAAAATTTAAATTGTATTGCTTGTCTCTTCTACCTCCTACTGGAAGTGTAATTTCTTCTGCTGGCTATGTTTGCACAGACTGTCTTTAACCTATACTTAAGTATATCAACTTTCAATATAGGTAGGCATACCACAGGCAAAATCAGCTATTTCAATTGCCAAAATAAAATAAAAGGAGTGTTTTGTAAACAATTTAATACACTCCAGCGGGTAAAATGGATCATTGGGAACAAAGTAAAGGGGAAAGAAATTTTGAGTATACTGTCCCTTTCAAACATTTTTACAATTTACTTATGTTATTAAATTTGCTTTCCTCTCTTGGTATCCTCATTGAAAAGCATACCTAGATATGCTGGGGAGCAGCAATGCACTACTGGGAGTTAGCTGCTGATTGGTGTCTGCATATATATGATCTTGTTATTGGCTCATCAGTTAGCTCCCAGTAGTACAATGCTGCTTTTTAAACAAAGGATACCAAGAGAATAAAGCAAATATGATAATAGAAGTAGATAATGAAATTGTTTGAAATTGTATGCTTTTTATGAACAATGAAAGATTTTTTTTTGTTTAATTTGCCTTTAAGCATAACCTTTAAATGTCAAAAACTATTTTTACTGATACCCACTGTGAAATATTGTTTATATAAAGTAATTTCTCATTTAGTATTGGGTATTTTAGTTTCCTTATGGACTCACATGCACATAAAATAAATTAAGGATGTCACAGGAAACTTCAGCAGGGTAGATATAAAAATAACATGTTTAGAGCAGAAGAATTAACCAAATAACAATACATAAACTTGTTTTTTATGTAATGATTTACTCATTCGCCATATTAATGAAATAACTAAAACCTACTTTCCAGCAAAGGAGGGACATTAGAAAAGGTAATTGTAAGGCAAAAATGACATGCTTTAATTTGTTATAGCATGTAATACTTGCACTAGTCACCATGGAACTATATGTGTTTAACCCCTGCAAAAGGGTTAAACACATAGATAATGTACTGCTAGGAGCTGCAAAGAGCTGCTGGTCCAGAACAGGAATTAGCAGGTGAGCCAATTGGCAGAGGCAGTTGCCAATCACCGGCTGTGTTCAGCTCAAGTGCTGCAATACATGCAGTTCCAGAGCAGGCCTTTATTTATGTATTTAACCCATTTATTGAGAATAAAGACAAAAAGTTCCACTGCAAGTGCCATAAAAACTGCATGCTCTTATTAATTGTAGCATGTATTTTTTGTACTCTAATGTCCCTTTAATTGTACAATTCTATTCACGCTATATACAAATAATTGAGTTCCCACATAGTAAGCCCCACGTGTCTCCTCATTGTGGGTACTTAGTAAGAAACTACTAAATTAAATATGCATAGATATGTCAACAATTGAATTAATGCATTTTAAAAATCCCCCCCATAGGACCAATATACAATATTCTTTTAAAATTACATTTCTTACCAAGAGCAAACTCAAGCTTAGGCTTCTCTAACATTCCCTGAATCCCTGTAGATGAAGAAGAAAGATAAACAGTAATTAAAAATAAAGACTTTGCTAAACAGCATTTCATTAACAGTACCTTATAAATTCTTGTCAGACAAACCATTAATATTTTATTTATTCTTGCAGGTTAGAGGAGAGAAAAATAACCAATGTAGTGTTGCATCCTGACATAAACAAATAAAAGGTGTAGCTATCTAAAGTAATAGACTCTTTTCAGCATGTTTAAGCCAGAATCCTTTTTAGAACAGTGACTGCTGTGTCCAAAATTAGATTGTAATTGTGAATTCATTTTACCTAGGGGCTGCACTACAGCAAAACATGAAATACATTATTTATTTTGCATCAGAGACTGCTATGAAAAGAACCTTGGGTGTTCTAAAATATGTGTTTGTGTAAACAGCCAATTCCATTTGAAATACAAAAATAAAACCAATTTATATTTTTAAAATTGTGATACTATTTGATATTTCACAGAAATATGCTAGCGATTACAGTAGGAAGTTTACAAAACTTATATGATTTTCCTTTGTGTGTCATGGGCCTACTTGTTTTATTTTTACAATGAAAAGAGGATACTTCAAAATGATTTGTTACTTTTTTTATATTACATGTGTATGCAGAATAAACGTATTTTTCACATCACGCTTCTAAATGCTTGTCCCTTTCAGCCAATACATTTGTGAAAGTAATTTCAGCCAATCAGTGTTAATACTGCAGTATGAGATATTATTCTTGCTTGTAATTTTAGTATTAATTTGGACAGCTTTTAACGGATTCTATTTCATTGGGAAAATAGTTTTTATTTATTTATCTGCATATTGTTCATGTTTGATTTTAAAATGTTGTGTTTATGTCCTTGTTTTAATGCTTTTTCTAAAATCTTACAACTTGACTTTTACACTTTTTATAATATAGAAAACTGTATACACATGCACTTTTGAAGTATCACAGCCTTTTACCAAAGTATCCACTGATTTCAATAATAAAACCCTGTTTTTTAAGACTAATATGAGATTTCTATTTATAAATATTTTATTATTTTTTATTTATTTTAATGAAGTTTGAAGTACAGACATTACATATGTTTTGCATTGGGTATTGCAATTACCTCAACCTAACTGACAGGTGTTAATACCTTAATTTTAATATCTTACATTAAAGAATTGTATAGTAAAATATTAAGCATTGCACTGTAACAAGTATTATGTCAAATCCCTTGATAAACACCAGAGAAAACAAATCTAATTATATATACAATTATGATACATGTTGCCAAGATTCCTTTACTGTAATGGGAAATGGGAATCAAAAGAACTTTCCAAGTAGAATTTAGGGATTTTTTTCAGCAACAATATTTGACTTATAATTTAAGAATCTAAAAAACATAATTTTTCACTTTATAGTTACTTCAAGAAGTAATGAAAATATATGAGAAAACTTACACATTAATACAGATAGTTGGTCCACTTTACATGGATACTCAGTTTTTTCTCTTATTTATTAAATGAGTCCCACCTGTTCTATCTATTCACAGGTTATTTTGGCTCTTACATGTTCATACCACTAATTAGCCATTTGCAATGAATTTGTGCTGTACATATAATACATAGCATTTCTGCACTGCTACTTTAGTGATCAGCTCTTTGATATGCATACAAATACACAATGATCCTTGCAGTCAGGATCAAGCTGATTATCTGTGCATATGCAGAACCTGGCTAATAATACTGCTAGTTATTTATCACTCCCTTTCACTTGTATGTATAAAACTGCAAATGCCACATGGTGATTAGAAAAGGCAGTGTTGCAAAGCAATCTGCAGTTACATATCTACTGGAACTGAGCACAAATGCAAAAAAAAAAAAAAAAAAAAATCCATACAAGTTTTGTAAAGCATTTAATGAATACAATAATGTTGGACCCTTTGTGCAGCTTGATGTCTGTCTACTGCTGCCAATGTGTGTTGCTATGGACACAGAACGACTAGGAGTTAAAACAAAATGTTTGAAAAAAAGAGACATAATAATTTAAAAAAAAAATAATGATTTATGCAACTATTAATTTAACTACATACATGTAAGAAGAAAATTAAACCTTTTTGGGATAAAAATAAATAGGTAGATAAAATGCCAGCACTAGCCATCTAAATGCTATTAAATTACCTGATGCCATAGTGGTAGCTGATAAATCCTGTTTCAATTCAGGAGCATATTCACTTAGGAACTATTGCTGCTGAAAATGTGACTGTGTGTGGGTTCTATTGCTAATCAGGTTAAGAAAGGTCACAGAAATCAACTCTGCTCAGGTCTATGACAAATGAGGTTTTCATAAAATGTCATTAGCTCTGTACAAACGCTGCATTATGCCGAGAATCCAGATTGTGCTCAAGTATCCTAAAGGTTTATTGCATTACAGCACACATTATTTCCTAAGGTACCTTCATTGGTATTTTTTTTCCCCCATATGAAATATGTTATTGGTATTTTAATTTCACTACTGTGGAAACAGTAACTATAAATGTATTCAGTAATAACACACAAGTTATTAATGTATTGTAGTTTCCATATTCAAATATAGAACTGACCTGAAGACCACATAAGTTTTGCATCCGGACCTCCTACACCTACTTATAGTAAAACACTTCACACAGCAAAACATGAAACCGCAGCATCAAGTTTGAAGCCTTTTAACCAAGCTCACATTAAAATGGTGCAGTTTTTCTGAGTAATATGTCAGAAGTAAAAGAATAAACACCATATTATTTGCTCTGTAACTGTGTTCAGTGCATTGCAAATGCAGATAAAGCGCTCTGTTTTACACAGAATAATAATCACAAGATGTGGTGCTGTAATGCTTTGCACTTGCTATTAGTCAAGCAGCTGTGTTCAATAACTTTTACCCATTTGACCATTTTGATGCTAGCAGTAGTGGTTGATTATTTAACCCACTGGATGCCAGAGAGGACTGCAACACATTACACTAAAGCAGCAATGACCTGGTCAATAGCTAAGGCATTGCCTATTTGACAGTCAGACGGCAGCCAGGGGGTTAAAACTAGGTGCCTGCATACACATCTGCTATACGCTTTACATCTTGCACTTACTTGCTAACTCTGGGCCTCCAAGGTCGTTCTCTTCAGCCGAGGAGATGAGATTCTGATCAGAGGCTTTTCCCTCTATCCCTTCCATGGTCGCTGCCAGAGCTGATCAATTCTCCTGCACAGCCCTTGTGAGTTTTCCTGCCCCAATGCCACGGTCCAAGCCTTGCTGTCTCTCTTCAAGGTAAAGATGCTCCCTTCTCCTCTGCAGAAAACAGTAGCGCACCTGCAGCTGTTGTACTGAGGGCACTTAGCAGATAGCAGCAGGACTGATACTGTGTTTAATACAGACCATTCTACATCTATCCTCCCTGTCACTGGAGCACACACCTCGCACAGCTCTCCAGAATCAATCCCCTGTTGCTTCTTCACGTTCAATGCACTGTAAAGTCCAAGCTGCACAGCACAGCTCCCAAAGCAATTAATGCATTGAAAAACTAGGTGGCGGAATTATCAAACTGAAATGTGAAATCCTTCTCTAGTATAGATTTTGCAGCTCAGCTGGCAGCTACTGGGGCTGCAAACTTTAACAAGAATTCAATACATTAGCTGTGGCAGCAGTCAGCAATCTGACAAAGGGACCAGAGGGATTCAGTGAGGTGAATGTGTCCATCATTTCCTCTATTAGACCTGTCCTTTATGCTAAACTTCCCATCCATCCATGCCACAAAGCAGCTCATCAGAATGTGCACATAATTTAGGATGACATAGCTCTTCTGTCAGTAGCAACAGGTTTGTATGTGGGAGCTACCGACCTCATTACTACCCATGATGTCTGTTGCTGTGATATCTGATAAAAGTCATAATTGTTTCAGGATTCACCTTCTGGGAAGAAATTCCTTAACAGGAAATGAAGGAAACTGCAACACACACACACACACACACACACACACACACACATATATATATATATATAATGTGTATGTGTGTGTATATCTATATCTATCTATATACTATATATATATATATATATATATATATATATATATATATATATATATATATATATATATATAATGTGTGTGTAATGTATGTATATATATATATGTGTGTAATGTGTGTGTATATTATAATTATATTTCAATCTTAAAAAGAATCTTCACACTGGCCAAGGCAACGAGCCATTACACAAATACTTTGAAAATACACATATTGCATTTGCTATTCATTTATTATTCATAAATAAAACAAGAGACACCATTAGGAATTATGCTGGAATGAAGGGAAACAAAAGGAAATGCAAAGTAATGAATTGTGAACCTAGCTCTGTCATTTTACTTTAGACAACATAAGAGAATATTATTAAAGTTTCTGTTTTATAATGAGAGTGAAATATGCAAATGTACAGTTTTTATGAGAGATAATTTCACATCTCTGATCTCAATATCACATTATATAGATACATTTAAGTATATATTTTTTTCATTCTAAGAAAGTACTAAATGCTTTTTTAAATTACATTTGCATAAACATTTTCCATTAGTAGACAGGATCTGTGAAATGAGAACACTTGGCTTACCTCTCTGGTAAGACATATATTTCATATGTTTCAAAGGAAATCTACTACAAAGATGTACTGTATTGTGTAAAAAAATGACAAGGAAGGGCTTCAAGACATAAATATGCATAGCTTAGAGAAAACAAGTACAGGGCAAAATTTTCAAATAAATTTAAAAACTGAAAATGTTTTAAGAATATTTTTTCTCAAAGAAAACTATTAGAGCAATATCTTATGAGTTTTATAAACAGGGGGATCTGAAGCAATTAGAGATCCCTAAAAGGTACTTTTAAAAATACCTTTTTAAAAACAAACATTTATGAATGCTAAATTCAACGTTTACCCCAAATAAATCTCTCTTTTTATGCTTGAAAGCTCTAAGGTCAATGATTCTCTACTAATAAAAATGCGTCCATACGCAATTATGCGAGTATTACCAACTTTCTAACTATCTGACCTCTGATCAATCAGGTTTTCGACCGAATCACTCTACTACAACTGCCCTCCTTAAAGTTTGCAACAACATCCAAACTGGCATGGAACAAGGAGACCTAACTGGAGCTATTTTCCTTGATTTTGCAAAGGCTTTTGACACAGTGGACCACAACACACTACTGCTCAAACTAAAAAACTCTGGTATTGTTGATCGTCCGTTAACCTGGCTTAGATCATATGTATTAGATCGATCACAATATGTCTCCGTTTCTAACAGTGACTCCCTCCCTCTTCCAGTCACGTGTGATGTTCCCCAAGGTTCCATTCTCGGCCCCCTGCTATTCACATTATTTATAAATGATATGCCTAATGTCTGCAAATCCTCAACTGTACACATGTACGCAGAAGACACGGTAATCTATGCAAACAAATCTGATCTGCCGCAGCTTGAAGCAGTGCTCCAAGACCAGTTCACAGAGGTAGAAAAGTGGATCTCAAAAAACAAACTCTTCCTAAACACTGACAAAACTGTCACAATGATCTTTGGAACTGGACCTAAATTACACAAATAACAAAATTCCCATCTACGCATCAAAACAAAATCCAATTGCACGCTTACCGCAGTCCACTCTTTCAAATACTTGGGTATGTTGTTAGACCCTAATCTATCTTTTGGCCTCCAACATAGAAAAACTTGCATCTAAACTTTATCCAAAATTAGGTGCCCTGTACAGAAACAGATCTTGCCTCAGCCCTACAGTAAAGGAAAAGATTGTACGGCAAATGCTGATGCCTATCATGGAATATGGGGACGTAGTATACGCACCTGCACCCCAAACTCAACTAAATAAACTTAATACATTGTATAACTCGTTCTGCCGCTTTGTGCTACAATGTAACTACAGGACCCACCATTGTGACATGCTAAAAGAACTAAACTGGCTGACGCTGGAATCCAAACGCACCCTCCATCTTTCCTGCCTTGTGTTTAAGAGCCTTTCTGGGAAGCTCCCACCCTACCTGAGCAGAATGCTCTCCCCGGCTATTCCCACTTCCTATAACCTCCGATCCAGTACCAGCACATTATTTAGCTTGCCTCAATACAAAAAGGAAGCAGCTCGATCCTCCTTTTCCTACAGAGCACCACAGTTATGGAATGACCTCCCGCACACTTTCAAACCTTCCCCAAGCCTAATATCCTTTAAGACAGCGGTTCCCAATCTGGGGTACGTGTATCCCTGGGGGTACTTGGCAGGCCGGTTGGGGGTATGCAAAAATATTGTTGGTAATGGCGGAAGATGCGGGGGGAGGGTCGGGGGGGCACTCTCAATGGGTCATCAACTAATAAGCATTGTGGAACTGTGGAAGGAAGGAGCATTTAGCCGGAAAGTGACAAATGAAGTCCTGGCCTGGCATATAGGCAGATGGGAGACCCTGCACCTGAAATATGTGGACTGGGTGTGGATGACTCCGGTCCACATATTAAAGATCACCCTGTGTCACCAGACAGATTAGCCTCCTGCTCCACCCACCTCTGTCCCATGCACACAATTTTGACTGCAAGTGCTCAAATAGAAGCGGCACTGCAGCAGCATAGCTACGTGGACACGTGTGATAGAGCCTTTGAGATTGCGAGTGACACAGGCGAGGCAGGTCTGCATCCCCAAATAAGTTATAGTCAGTGCCGGTAAGTAAAGTACTGCTTCTAGTGCTTGCTTGATTCAGACTGCTTCACTTCCAACTAAAAACGTTCATAGTGGCTGGGTGGTTAATATCGATCTGATCTCACAAATTTAAATATTTATTTTTATGATCATTACTCCCCCAGGGCCTTGTTTAGGAGCAACCAGGCAGCTGCCAGGGGCACCAGCCACACAGCAGGACTCCTGAGAATAAGATCTGAGCTTTAATCCTGTTGATACACCTACAGTCGTCTGCAATTCAGGTATAGCTTACCTCCCCTATAAAAAAGTGCTTCCTTTATTTTGAGGGATGAGTGGGGGTAATGAAGAGAGGGGGTACTCATAAATGAAAAGCCTAATCGAGGGGTACAGGAGAGAAAAAAGGTTGGGAACCGCTGCTTTAAGAGATCCCTCCCTAATACCATAAAACAGAATCTTGAAATCCAGAAAGATCATAATCCCGAATATCTAAAATCCCCAAATCACAATGCAGAAAAAATAAAATCTGTAAATTTCAAAATCCCGAAAATCAAAATCCTGAAAATGCAAAATCCCTAAATATAAAAAAACCTATAGATACGATGTGCTGTGATGCCCCCATCTTCACTATCATTTTGCCTCCGCTTGGGGGGCTCAAGCGGGAAAAAGCCCTCTTGTAAACCTCATTTCCCAAGGTTCACTTGGGTTGGATGCCAGAGGTTCGGCGGTGCGCCCCCTTGAAGATACATCAACAAGGTAATCTTGCAGGTGTGTTTTAGGATTCAGGTTTTCAGTATTTTACAAGTTAGCGATTTTATTTTTTCGGGATTTTAATATTCGGGATTATGTTGTGTCAGCATTTTTAAATTTCAATATTTAGAACTCAGTTTTCAGTATTTTACAAGTTAGGGATTTTATTTTTTCGGGATTTTAATATTCGGGATTATGTTGTGTTGGCATTTTTAAATTCCGGTATTTAGAACTTCGGTCTTTTGATAGAGACCCGTAGATGGCAGTTCCATCAGCACTGACTAAAGAGAAGCTTTATAGTAGAAAAATATTGCTTCCAAATTGTGACTTTTTTAAAAGTTATTTTTATTTCTTTTTAAAGAGGTATTAAACACTGCATGCATTTCAGGCACCTCCCTCTAATTATAATACCATGATTTTTGGAACTTAGGTTTCACTGCAGGTATCTAAAGGAGATTCTGTACATGTGCAAACACAGGAAAAAAAGAGAAACAAGAAGGGGCGCCTCCTAGTTGATGCCTGAGGAAACGGCGCAGTGGACGCAGAGAAACGCGTTGCATTATGTTATATCATTTTATACTAGTGTTTTTATTCTGTTAACTTTGTTGTCTTTTAATCAATACACTTTTTTTGTAATATATAATATCAGCATTTTTTGGAATCGTTCTTTGGAGTGTTTTGTTTGGAATTGTTGGTTCATCGGGTGGCAATCAAGCCACACAGGACACCTTGCTGGCTGTATAGTGAGCTGGGCCACTAGAATAGCCCTGCATGCATCTTCAGCACTCGTATGTGCTTTTGAAAGTGTGAGTACCCCCTTTTCCCATTTGGTTTATACTGGGTCGACATCACCTGTTTTATTTCACTAGGAGGCGCCCTTTTTCTAGTGCAAACACACTATTACTCAAATTTAATAAAAGCTAGTTTTCAACATGGCATCACTCATAACTAGAAGCAGGTGGGGAATGACCTCAATACTATGCTTATAATAATGTATGTTGTGTTTAATGTCCCTTTAAAGGAGCTTTACAAAATAGTAAAGGATTGGAGAAAAAACTGAGCAAAAATATACATCTAGCACACCTAAATTTTAGATCCAGTCTCTTTTTAACATCCCCATGTGATCTGCCTCCCTCTACCGCCCTTTACTTCACCCAGACCATGTGACTGGAAACGACAGCACCCTAAAAATCTCAGTACAGCTGGGGTATGATAGGTGTAAAATGAAGAGGAGATTATCAGTGACTGTAAGCAGATAAAAACAGAAAAAAGAAAAAAAGACAAAATTAGATTAAAATAGAGGAAAGAGATTAATTAAATAGGAAAGTGGATAATAGACAGATATGTTTTTGACCACCTTTTTTAGAACTCTGGAGCAATGCATGCTTTTGAGGCCAGTAAACACCCTAGCTGAGCTTATTGGTTCCTATCTGCAGTCAAAATCAATTATTCTGTGTAATAATATCACTATAGGTACTAATCACGCACTTCATACACTTAATAATCTGCAATAGAATAGCTATGAGAATATTCATCATAATGCTATAAGACCAAGTAAGTTCATCTATTGAAACATTTGGAGTTTTGCCATATTCCTTAAGAATTAGGTTCCGAGAAAATATTATGAATATATTCATGCTTTGTACTAATATTTATTATTAAGTAAGCTGCTCTTAAAAAGGTTAAGGCTCACACAATGACTAATGTATACAAAATGTTAAATAACTAATAAAAAACCCACATTATGATAGTTTAATCATTATTTATAGCTAAAATATGGGGAAAATGGAATTACATAGTGGTTATTAAAAATGTTGGATGTACCAAAAAGTGCAGTAGTAATAAATTGATTAGCAAGTAATTGCCACAGTGAGGATATAGATATGAGGTGCATGTTATATGTAACCCTTTAGAACAGTTACTCATAAAGCTGAAATATTTCTGTGTATTAACTATTTAATGCTGCAAGGTACTGGTATTAATCAGATAAAAACACCCACTGATAGCTAATGTAGTTCATGCATCAAAATCCAGTTCCAAAGGAGAATGCACAGTGCTGAATTTCCTGCTGGACATAGAATTCAGCTGCCTATGGGTTCTTGAAGATCATATGGCTCCTATTGTCAATACTAAAACAGTTAAATTACACTGTTAGATGTCTCAGTAGCCTCAGACAGCATTGGGGTGCCTAGAGTGGGATTCATATCTCTGAAGTCAGACTGGCAGTAAGGTACTGCAAATCTACACACCTATCTCTGTATTGTATTTGGAAGCTGTAGTCTGTTTTGCTTTGGTGACAACCCAGAATAAACACAGATAAAAAACTCTCAGAGTCCCTGTTAGATGGTGAGTTGAGCCAATCAGAGGCCAGACATGTCAGATGACACAGCTCTAGTGATTCCTCTGAACTGCACTGTGAGGAGTAGTAATGCACTGCAATATTGGAGTATTATTTACCCGTTAATGAAATCCAGGTAACTCTATCTCTGTTTCTGGTTATGTAAGGGAAGACAATGCATTTTATTACATTTATTTATTGCTTTTCATTATATAATCACATGTATTTAGCAATGTATTCTATTATGCTACAAGGAGATAAATGCCTTAATAGTTTCAGAAGAATCTGAAATTTTGAACCAGTTGTTATTCTCTTGGGATTATGAGATTGGGAGTCCATCTTAATTTTGGTTCAATATGATACATTTTGCTATTTTGCCCTCATACACAAGATAAGCCCCCAGAGATGACATTTTGTTGTGGGAATATATAATTAATTTTCAATACTTGCAATCTCGCGCAAGGTCATTAATAAATATAGTGAATTCATCATAATTTTAGTATTTATTTTTGTAATAGGAGTCAGCTTATTTGTGTGATAGTATATTTCTTGGTTACAAGAACACAATCATGTATTTTTATTAATAGTCCTATTATCATTAATATATTACAATTAAACAATTCTTAATGTAAATGTAGGGTAGGGATTCAAATCACTGGTCAAAATAGAAAAGTCCAAAGAACAGCAATTGTGGGCGCTTAGTGTATAGCATATATATGTACTCCGATTATGTTTTAATGTAATATTTAGAACTGGGCTCTTGTAACACAGAATATGTAATACTCAGGTTCCTGCACTTCCATGTAACATAGTATTAACCCTGCCTTCACACCCGGTCACTTGGTAAATTTGGTAGTCTTCCCCACCCTGTACCCTCATTCAGGTGCAAAATCTATGGGTTATGCAAACCTGCACCTAGATTACGAGTTTTGCGTTAGGAGGGGTGCGGTGCTAACAAGCAGTTTATGTTCACTGCTCATTTACAGACAGCGCTGGTATTACGGGTTTTTACAAAAGTGAGCGAAGAGCAAAATTTAGCTCCACATCTCACCTCAATACCAGCACTGCTTACGTTAGCAGTGAGCTGGCTAAACGTGCTCATGCACGATTTCCCCATAGGAATCAATGGGGGAGAGCCGGCTGAAAAAAAAACCTAACACCTGCAAAAAAGCAGCATAAAGCTCCTAACGCAGCCCCATTGATTCCTATGGGGAAACACATTTTATGTCTACACCTAACACCCTCCGAGTCTAAACACCCCTAATATTACACTTATTAACCCCTAATCTGCTGCCCCGACATCGCCGACACCTACATTATAATATTAACCCCTAATCTGCTGCTCCGGACACCGCCTCCACCTACATTATAGTTATGAACCCCTAATCTGCTGCCCCCAACATCGCCGAACCCTAAATTATATTTCGTAACCCCTAATCTGCCACCCCCAATGTCGCCGCAACCTACCTACATTTATTAACCCCTAATCTGCCGCCCCCAACGTCGCCGCCACTATAATAAATATATAAACCCCCTAAACCTAAGTCTAACCCAAACCCTAACACCCCCTAACTAAAATATAATTACAATAAATCTAAATAAAATTACTACAATTACCTAAATAATTCCTATTTAAAACTAAATACTTACCTATAAAATAAACCCTAAGATATCTACAATATAACTAATAGTTACATTGTAGCTAGCTTAGGGTTTATTTTTATTTTACAGGCAACTTTGTATTTATTTTAACTAGGTACAATAGTTATTAAATAGTTATTAACTATTTAATAACTACATAGTTAAAATAAAGACACATTTACCTGTAAAATAAAACCTAACCTAAGTTACAATTACACTATAATTAAATTAATTACCTAAACTAAATACAATTAATTACAATTTAAAAAAATGATCTAAATTACAGAAAATAATAAAATAATTACAAGATTTTTAAACTAATTACACCTACTCTAATCCCCCTAACAAAAAAAGCCCCCCAAAATAAAAAAAAGCCCTACCCTAGCACTAAATTACAAATATCCCTTAAAAGGGCCTTTTGTGGGGCATTGCCCCAAAGTAATCAGCTCTTTTACCTGAAAAAAAGTACAAATACCCCCCCAACATTAAAACCCACTACCCACACAACCAACCCTACTCTAAAACCCACCCAATCCCCCCTTAAAATCACTAACCCCTTGAAGATAACCCTACCGTGAGACATCTTCACCCAACCAGGCAGAAGTGGTCCTCCAGACGGACAGAAATCTTCATCTAAGCTGGGCAGAAGAGATCCTTCAGACAGGCAGAAGTCTTCATCCAGACGGCATCTTCTATCTTCATCCATCCGGCACGGAGTGGGTCCATCTTCAATACATCCGACGCGGAGCATCCTCTTCATCTGACGGCCGATGACTGAATAAAGGTTCCTTTAAGTGACGTCATCCAAGATGGCGTCCCTTCAATTCCAATTGGCTGATAGAATTCTATTAGCCAATCGGAATTAAGGTAAAAAAAATCCTATTGGCTGATGCAATCAGCCAATAGGATTGAAGTTCAATCCTATTGGCTGATGCAATCAGCCAAAAGGATTGAGCTTGCATTCTATTGGCTGTTCCAATCAGCCAATAGAAAGCAAGCTCAATCCTATTGGCTGATTGCATCAGCCAATAGGATTTTTTCTACCTTAATTTCTGATTGGCTGATAGAATTCTATCAACCAATTGGAATTGAAGGGATGCCATCTTGGATGACATCACTTAAAGGAACATTCATTCAGTCGTCGGCCGTCGGATGAAGAGGATGCTCCTCGTCGGATGTCTTCAAGATGGACCCGCTCCACGCCGGATGTATGAAGATAGAAGATGCCGTCTGGATGAAGACTTCTGCCCATCTAAAAGAGTTTTATGTTACGGCGTTGTAGTGTAAAACTCTTAACTACTGACTTTTAAATGCGGTACCAGGCTTGACAGGAGAGGGTTTACCGCTCACTTTTTGGCAGACTCGTAATACCGGCGTTATGCAAGTCCCATTGAAAATATAGGATACGCAATTGACGTAAGTGGAT
Source organism: Bombina bombina (assembly GCF_027579735.1). Taxonomy (NCBI): domain Eukaryota; kingdom Metazoa; phylum Chordata; class Amphibia; order Anura; family Bombinatoridae; genus Bombina; species Bombina bombina. Next base: position 1,072,802,618 of record NC_069500.1, read on the forward strand.
TTGCGGTATTTCCGAGTCTGGCCAAAAAAGTGAGCGGTACACCTGTACCTGCAAGACTCGTAATACCAGCGGGCGTTAAAAAGCAGCGTTGGGACCTCTCAACGCTGTTTTTTAACCCTAACGCAAAACTCGTAATCTAGGTGATAGTTCTTTAAAACAATACAGTGCAATAACTTGTTTGTTTCTCTTACCCGGTCCTCGGATCCAAATACCAGTCTCTTCCTGAGCAGTATGGCATCCACTGTCCGTTAAAGCACCACTGGTTCAATGATTGGATGGTTTGATTAGTCTGTGTTACGCCCAACCAATCCTAAACAGGCTATACCGCTACCAGTCCATGCTCACTGTGCGGCCCAAACAGGTATACAAATGAAAAAGGATATGCATAGCACCAGATAAGCGGTTAAAATGTAACTTTTATTTTCTGCATATTGCATTGTAGCAAACATTCAGTTTAAAATAAAGGTAGCAATCTCCTTAGCTAGTGAAAAAATGGCTGATGTGTCTCGGCTTTACGCCATACTCTTAGCCATGTAAAAAGTGTGCTCAAAACTTGCTATCTGATTGGATGGATCCTCCATTATACACATTGTTTCATTTATTTAACTCTTTCATGTGGCTCACAGTGTATAATACAATTACAAACAATCCAGTATTACAATTTTACAAAAATGTACACAAATATAATTTTGATTTTTAAGTCTCTACAAGAATTACTTTTATACACCGATCTTGTTCTCATGTATTTGCATTAATTCCTTACGTCTGTTACCTAATCCCCAAGTTCACAAACCTCACTCCTGCTATAGGTCCGACGGTTAGTTTTGAGCTAATTGTAAGGTAGTCTGAAAGAAATATATATATGTGAGTGTGAATAAATGAATTAATGAATAGATATATAGAAATCTAAAAAATATATATACATAGTAAAATAACGTTAAGCTAGATTAAACTAAGAGTTTGCATATGGCTTTCTTAATTTAAATTATATAGGCAGACAGCCTAATAGCCATCATGTCAAATTCACTTAGAAGTATATATAATTTACTATAACTCTTTATATGGCCATCTTGTTCCCAGTGCCATATAATACTGTTAACCTATTCCTTGGACTCTGGTCAAGTGTAGTAAGTGTAGTTTGGGTAGTCTCTTTTATATATGTCAAAAAATGCTCATTTAGTGTTTGGAAGTATATATACAAAAATATTTTTTATGAGCATAAGGTCCAATACCTATTATACACTATCTTACACCAAATCTACCAAAAATGTATCAAATCGAATTTGAAATGTAATCCAGTTGAAACCCTAGTTTTTAGTCTGAAAATCCAGAAAGTTTCTCTTTCTGTCAACAGATCATTTCTATTACCTCCTCTCTTCTGCTTAACTTGTTCAATGATAGTCCACTTGAAACTATTCTCTTATTGTGAACTGTTGTAAAATGACTAATTAGGGGTGTAGTAAGGGTACAATTTCTTACATCAGACAGATGTTCATTCATTCTTACCCTAGTCTCCCTTGTAGTGAGTCCTACATATTGAAGTTGGCATTCCATGCATGTGATCAAATACACTACATACGTGGAGCGACAATTGAGACAGTACTTTCTGAAACAAGACTCCCCCGTTACTGTTGAATGAAACCTGTCTCCTTGTTCAAATCACTGGAGTATTTTAAGTTTAAAAAGGTGGAACCAAGAAACACAGGCATTAAAAACAAGCATATGATCTGGACAAAACTTTTCCAAGTATAAACATAACACAATGGGCACCATGTGCGGGCAAGGTTCCTGGCTTGGAAACTTCATAGAGAACAGCAGCAGACACTGTTTGTCCACTGTCCAGATGAATCATGCCACCCCCTTCTCTTGCATGACCAATCTCATGAGAGAAGGGCCTATCAATCACCCTGAACAAACAGGATTAGGGTGATTTATATCCACCAACTCAGAGGTGGCTGAGAGGGCAAGAAGCATCAGGACCCACAAGGGCTCACAAGCAGGATATGCCACTTAGAACATTTAGCCCTATATCTAATTCCTAATCCCCAAATCATTTTCTGACTTTGTTATAGTGATAAATTGATTGACCAATAATTTTTGAACCAATAGTTTATATCTACAACTCATTTGTAAAATGGGACACAAATTTTCCTTTGCTCTTTTTAGGTGTATAAATACCATTGCCTAAAGTCAGACAGCTGTGGTATATCCAAAAAGAAACAATAATATCTCAAACAGTTTGTCATGCACCTAGTGACAATACCTCTTCAACGTTACACAAGCAATACACGTGCAGATTCCCTATCTAGCCACACAACACATTATTGCTTAACCACAATAATAATCTATGAGTGCCATAACCTTATGCATGTTTATTTTCTTTAAAGTATTAGTTTACATTATCTCATCCTTGAGTATGATAAGAAATTCTGAAAAAAATGCTGCTTGATGACCTTCCTTTATTTGTAATCAGGGACGAAACTACAGGGGGTGCAGAGGTCGAAATTGTGACTGGGCCTCCAAGGGTAGGGGCACAGCTTAAAAAAAATAATATTTTTTTTTAATAAAAAAAACATTGACTTGCCACTGCCTGCACTGATATCATGTGAGTGTGACATGATGCTTCACTAGTGTCTCTGACTACAGGGGTTAGTCTTTCTGATTTACCCATTGGTGTTTATGTGTGTATGTGTGTATGTATGTGACTGTATTTATGCATGTATGTGTGTGTGTGTATGTATGTGTGTATGTATGTATGTGACTGTATTTATGCATGTATGTGTGTGTGTGTATGTATGTATGTATGTATGTGACTGTATTTATGTATGTATGTGTGTGTGTGTATGTATGTGTGTATGTATGTATGTGACTGTATTTATGCATGTATGTGTGTGTGTGTATGTATGTGTGTATGTATGTATGTGACTGTATTTATGCATGTATGTGTGTGTGTGTATGTGTGTATGTATGTATGTGACTGTATTTATGCATGTATGTGTGTGTGTGTGTGTATGTATGTGTGTATGTATGTATGTGACTGTATTTATGCATGTATGTGTGTGTGTGTATGTATGTGTGTATGTATGTATGTGACTGTATTTATGCATGTATGTGTGTGTGTGTATGTATGTGTGTATGTATGTATGTGACTGTATTTATGCATGTATGTGTGTGTGTATGTAAGAAAAAAAAGAAGTTATGTATCAAATTCACTTTTTTGGGGGGATTGGGGAGGCCCTTCTTAGATTCTTGCACCTGGGCCCTGTGGTTTCTAGTTATGCCTCTGTTTGTAATCAATTATTGTCTCAGTGCTATTTTGTAGATTCCTGTTCTATGATTCAGATAGAGCAAGAAAGTGTAAATGACTTTCCAATTTGTTCCTATTCTCAAATTTGCTTAGTTTTTTAATCCTTTGTTGAAAAGCAGGAATGTAAGGTCAGGAGTGTGCATGTGTCTGCAGCACTATATGGCAGCAGTTTTTCAACAGTTATACATTAGCAAGAGCACTAGTTGGCAGCACTCTTTCCTGTCATGCAGTGCTTCAGGCATGTGCATGCTACCTATCTAGATGTCTCTTCAACAAAGAATAACATGAGGACAAAGCAAATTGTATAATAGAAGTAAATTGGAACCTCTTTTAAAATTGTGCTCTCTATATGAATAATATATGTTGTGTTTCATGTCATTTGAGTTGACTTCTTTCACTAACTTATATGATACTTTGCTTAAGGTTTAGAGGACTGATCAATTCTAAGATTATACAATAAATATTTTGCTTCTATAAGGTTTGATTTTTGTTGCATGTTATTGAGTATTCTGAGGTGAGGTTAAGTTTACTGTGTTGTACAATACACTCTGAGATGGCCACAGATTACATTTTAGTAGTATGTTTGTATTTATGGTCTAGATGAATTAAACCTCAATTCATTGCTATTGTATTGTCCACCGGCAGTAGAAGATACAGAAATGTATATATGCATACGCATTTTACATGTCATATCCCATAATAAGACCAGCAGCAAATGAGAGAAAATGCAATTCACTAACACAAAATCTAGAACTTTCATGTAGCAATCGTAGTATACTTGCATTTTAGTTATTGTCAGCTACAGTACTTTTGTCTTTTTAAACAGGATTTCACATCGTTATGAACAGAATTGAACTTTTTGCTGTTACATCTTCTTTGTTGTTAACCCTAGATCTTTTGCACAGGTTATTTAAAAAATGAGAAGCCTCAAAAATAGAATATTTAGGATTTACAACATCTACAACCTTGTGTCATCATCTTATTTCTGTAATAGAAATTGGGCAAAAGCAAACCTCTTTCTGTAGAGTGAGGTTTGGAAATGTTGGAGACATTTTTGTGGCTTTATTATTGAAATGCACTGTAATTTATAAAAATAAGCCTTTTATTGGTGGATTCTGGTACAGAGGTAACAAACAGCAACATTTCAGGCAAGTCTGCCCTTAATCATGCTTATTTTACATATGTGTGCTGGTCCTTTTAAACCATCTTTAAAGAGTTGGACATGTCAGTTTTTCTTTAAAGATCAAGCATGGTGCATGGTGTAATGGAAATTGTTATTTTATGATTAACTAGTCCTAAAGCCCGTTCACAAGGGCCATATTTAGCAATACAGCGGTCCCACCCCTTGCGCTCTCTCCCTCCCCTCTCTTTTGCTCTCTCTCCCCCCCTCTCTTTTGCTTTCTCTCTCCCCCTCTCTTTTGAGCTTGCTCTCTCTCCCCCCCCCTCTCTTTTGCGCTCTCTCTCTCCCCCTCTCTATTGCGCTCTTTCTCTCCCCCCTCTCTTTTGTGCTCTCTCTCCCCCTCTCTTTTGCTCTCTCTTTCCCCCTCTCTTTTGCGCTCTCTCTCCCCCCTCTCATTTGCACTCTCTCTCCCCCCTCTATTTTGCGCTCTCTCTCTCCCCCACTCTTTTGCGCTCTCTATCCCCCCTCTCTTTTGTGCTCTCTCTCCCCCCTCTCTTTTGTGCTCTCTCTCCCCCCTCTCTTTTGCGCTCTCTCTCCCCCTCTCTTTTGCGCTCTCTCTCCCCCTCTCTTTTGCGCTCTCTCTCCCCCTCTCTTTTGTGCTCTCTCTCCACCCCTCTCTTTTGCGCTCTCTCCCCCCTATCTTTTGCGCTCTCTCTCCCCCTCTCTTTTGCTTTCTCTCTCCCCCTCTCTTTTGAGCTTGCTCTCTCTCCCCCCTCTTTTTTGCGCTCTCTCTCTCCCCCTCTCTTTTGTGCTCTTTCTCTCCCCCCTCTCTTTTGCGCTCTCTCTCCCCCTCTCTTTTGCTCTCTCTTTCTCCCCCTCTCTTTTGAGCTCTCTCTCTCCCCCTCTCTTTTGCGCTCTCTCTTTCCCCCCTCTCTTTTGCGCTCTCTCTCTCCCCCCCTCTCTTTTGCACTCTCTCTCCCCCCTCTCTTTTGCGCTCTCTCTCTCCCCCACTCTTTTGCGCTCTCTATCCCCCCCTCTCTTTTGTGCTGTCTCTCCCCCCCCTCTCTTTTGCGCTCTCTCTCCCCCCTCTCTTTTGCGCTCTCTCTCCCCTTCTCTTTTGCGCTCTCTCTCCCCCTCTCTTTTGCACTCTCTCCCCCCTCTCTTTTGCGCTCTATCTCCCCCCTCGCCTTTACTCTCTCTCTCCCCCTCTCTTTTGCGCTCTCTCCCCCCCTCTCTTTTGCGCTCTCTCTCCCCCTCTCTTTTGCGCTCTCTCTCCCCCTCTCTTTTGCGCTCTCTCTCCACCCCTCTCTTTTGCTCTCTCTCTCTCCCCCCCTCTCTCCCCCTTTCTCTCTCTCTCTCTCTCTCCCCCTCTCTCTCTCCCCTCCTCTCTCTCCCCTCTCTCTCTCCCTCTCTCACCTCTCTCTCTCCCCCCTCTCTCTCCCCCTCTCTATCTCTCTCCCCTCTCTCTCCCCCCTCTCTATCTCCCCTCTCTATCTCCCCTCTCTCTCCCCCCTCTCTATCTCCCCTCTCTCTCCCCCCTCTCTATCTCCCCTCTCTCTCCCCCCTCTCTCTCCCCCCTCTCTATCTCCCCTCTCTCTCCCCCCTCTCTATCTCTCTCCCCTCTCTCTCCCCCCTCTCGATCTCTCTCCCCTCTCTCTCCCCCCTCTCTATCTCTCTCCCCCCTCTCTCCCCCCTCTCTATCTCTCTCCCCTCTCTCTCCCCCCTCTCTATCTCTCTCCCCCCTCTCTACCTCTCTCCCCTCTATTGCACGACCACGCCCGACCATGCCCCATTCACGCCGACCACGCCCCTTCACGTCATTCACGTCCGGCCACGCCCCCTTTATGTAGGCCACGCCCACTTCTGCCGCAGAGCGCAGATCAGCTAGGGACTCAAAGGCCAGGTGTGTTTGACCTTGTGCTGTCTCTACTGCGAATGACAGCTTCGGACAAACACATTTGGCCTTTTATTATATAGGATAAAGGCTATGGGCCAGATTAGGAGTGGTGTGTCAATATTTACGCGTGAGTGATAAGATGTTTATTGTGGGTATTTTGCACTGATTGGGCTCATCGCTCATATTAGGAGTTGAAAGTAAACGCAATCGCTTGAGTGCAATTGCAATTTACGCTAGAATGATACTGTGTCTGCACAAAAAAGTTATAAGGGCTCAAAAATATGAGGTCTCAAAAAAAGCAGGCAAAGGGCTTTAACATAGAGATACATACATATACATGTCTAAGGATGGATATGTATGTATAAACAGTATATTTCTATATATGTGTACATATGTATTTTTAGGTGTATATACAGTATGTATTTACAGACATGTATACACATATAAACACATACATATATATGTACGTATATATATATATATATATATATATATATGCATTAGAGCCCTTTGCAGTTAAGTAGATGAAAACATGAAAAAACATGTTTATGCAATATTTAATAAAGGTTTTAACTAGGTATTTACTGTAAATACTTCACATTCCAATTTTCTGCACATAGCAGAATATGTTCTAAGCACACATCCCATGACCCTGCAACATGCTCAGCCCTGGGTGCTCACTGGCACTCACAGGAAGCTGTGCTGTCTCCAGATTCACAGGCAGTTAACCCCAGACAGGTCTGGGGGAAGAACCATAGGGAAAATTGCAAAACAAATTAATACAACACACAGAGAAAGTCCAGTATCTATACCTATATATAATCATCTATATATATAGGTTTAAATATATACTGTACCAAAAACACATCATATATATATATATATATATATATATATATATATATATATATATATATATATATATATAGGAATATTTATTTATAAATAAATAGCACATATTCTGTTATGTGAAGAGCATTCAAATGTGAAATATTCATTTTTATGTCGGGTTAGTGCACATGAGGGTTTGCATGATTGTAGTTTTTTTCCCACTTTTTGCTCCATTGACTTCTATGGGGGAATACGTGAATACGCACACGATATTCTAACTTCACCTTTTTGCACTCGTCGGTTTAGCGCGAGAGCCAAAACAGTTTACTTTAAACACATAATACAAGTGCAACCCAACAAGCGCAAAAGCTTACTTCTAGCCCAATTAATGCACAAGCGGGAGCGTTAAATAGCGCTCCACTTGTAATATGGCTCTATATCAGTTGTGAATTGTAACACTTTACATTAGCTTTCTATTTTTTGGGTTTTGCAACAATGTAATGTAGAAGAGGTTAACAAATTAGATGCTTTAAGGTAAATATTACTATTTGCTACTAGGTGGAGATATTGATCAAAAATGTAGAATGTTGGTAATGAAATGGTCAACAACATGGGTATAAAAAGACTTGAGAGTCATATTGCATATGTTGCAAGCTCACCAGTGCCGTCTTCTTAAGCTTCTGTCCCTTGTCGGCATTTGCTTTCAGTTTGGTCCGTGTTCCGGTAAGCCAAATCAGGGAAAGCTTGCCCGAAACATCGCTGTTAGTTACCTCTGAATGCATCAATGAAATGATAATTTTATGAATTTGTGTGGTTTTAAAACTGTTTGTGTTATACTTGGAGGGACTACACGGCTACCCCTGAATCCACGAGCACTTTTATACAAGTAAGAATTACACTGGTGCTGAACATGTGTTATTATCAGTACATAATTGCAATGGAGTAAACCTTCAAACTTAGGGACTTCACAGTTTACAGGATGACAACTATTAAAATCCTGTTCTTGAAGATGATAACAGTGGCAGCCACATAAAGGGACAGACTACACCAGAATTTGTATTGTTTTAAAAGATAGATAATCCCTTTATTACCCATTCCCTAGTTTTGCATAACCAACACAGTTATATAAAATATATTTTTTTTACCTCTGTGATTAGCTTGTATCTAAGCCTCTGCAAACTGCCCCCTTATTTCAGTTCTTTTGACAGACATACAGTTTAGCCAATCAGTGCTGGCTCCTAGGAACTCCACGTGCGTGAGCACATTGTTATCTATATGGCACACATGAACTAACACCCTCTAGTGGTGAAAAACTGTCAAAATGCCCTGAGAGAAGAGGTGGCCTTCAAGGGCTTAGAAATTAGCATATGAACCTCCTAGGTTTAGCTTTCAACTAATAATACCAAGAGAACAAAGTAAAAGTGATTATAAAAGTAAACTGGAAAGTTGTTTAAAATTACATGCCCTATCTAAATCATGAAAGTTTATTTTGGACTAGACTATACCTTTAATTCTAATATTCTATATGAAGAGCAAGGGGGCAATAAATATAAAGTGCTGATTCTCCGTCCTCACTAGTTTTATAACTTAATTTCAACCCACACTCTACAGAGGGAAAAGCACTAGCAGAGCAACAAAAGGCATGGTTTTGAAAGACAGGCAACCTAACAGTGCAGCAGCAGCAAACACTGCAACCAGCACCACTGCCAAACTTTGGGGCTATAAAAAATAAAAACTTTTACCTGGTCTTCATCTCACTCGTGATCCCTGCAATGGTTAATATCACTGCTATGAAATTTCTGAAGAGTCTGCACAACCCTGTCAACCTGTCAGAGCATCCAATCGGGGGCGCTCCTGATTTTCTAAAACATGCCACCAGGCGGGTCTAACAATCGTCTGGCTTAAAGAGACATTGTACACTAGATTTTTCTTTGCATAAATGTAGATTGTAGATGATCCATTTATATAGCCCATCTGTGAATGTTTTTGTAACAATGTATAGTTTTGCTTATTTTTAAATAACATTGTGCTGATTTTCAGACTCCTAACCAAGCACCAAAGTTTTAGATGTATACTGATATATACAGACTTCACATTGCTTCTGTTTGAATAAAAGATCTATTCATATACAGGGGAGAGTCTTCTATCAGCACTTTTCAGTGGGTGTTCCAGACTAACCTCATCAACAGTGCTAAATTGGGAGCTTCTAAGTAAGTTTTTAAAAGGTTTTATACTGGATTTTTATATCAGTATCTGTGCATATTATTATTTATAGTAGTGTCTATTACATGCAGTTTAATTACAATTGGTGTATATGTCCATTTAAAGGGACATTCCAGTCAAAATTGAAATTGACATGGATGCATTTCAGTTTTAAATAGAAGCCTTTTCTTAATTTACAGGTAATAGCAAAAATGCTTCTAATAAAAGCTATAGCTGTTTCAAAAGTATATTTAAGCACTGTGCATCAACATTTTAAACACAAGACCTGTTTAGAGAGCCTATGGTACTTGTATCACCTGGTAATGACTCAGTTTGTTAATTGCTAACATGATAAAAGCCTCTGAGCAGCTGCAGTATTTAAAATGCTAGTGCACTGAGAATAGTTAGCTATTCTTAACATGCACATGCAGATGAAAATGTTAACACTAAAACAGTGAATACTTTTACTAGAAGCATTTTTGCCAATTCATGTATATTACAAATATGTATCTATTCAAAGACATAATTAATTTATGTGCATTTAAATTTTGACCAGAATGTCCCTTTAAGGAATTTTTATTCTGCTATTGCACATGTTGCACACAGTTTTTTTGGAGGAGCAGAGCCCGAACCGCCCATACTGAGGAGCCTCAACTGGTCTGAATGCATTTCGGATTGGGATAATTTGAAGGAAAAATCAAGGCCTAGATTATTTAAAGGGAGAATAATGTAATTTCTAAGTAAGAATAATAAATAAATCATTGCATTGGAAAATATCTGAATACAAAATAAACGTTTTAACGCAAGTAAACAATTATTTTTTTTACCTCAATTTTGCATTGTTTTCAGGGACAAGCTTCTTGAAAAGTCCATTGAGTTGTTATATTATCTTATTTAGGCCTAGATTACAAGGGGAGTGATAGCGTTAACACAAGCGCAATATTGCGATCATGTTAACTTATGCTCATATTCAAAGTTGAAAGTAAATGCGATCGCTTTAACACAATTAATGGACATTCTAGTGTAATAATAATTTTAATGCATTTATTTTATTATTAAATGAATGCCCTTTTTTGTGTAATTTATGCTCATGTGTATTTTTGTAGATTTGTAGTTTTATTAACACGGCTCTTTATGCAAGCTCAAAGCTCACATAAAGGCTTTGTGCTTCAAAATAAGTTGCACTAAACCAACAATTAACATAAAAATTAAGTTTTACAACCTACACTATCCACCCCTACACTATTAACCCCTAAACCACCATTACCCCCATCGTAAACTACCTTGCTACAATACTTAACTCCTAAACCACCATTACCACATCGCAAACTACCTTGTTACAATACTTAACACATAAACCACCATTAATTCCATCCAATAACCTCTACACTACTTAACCCTCTAAACACCATTACCCCATTGCGAACAGCCCTGCTACACTACTTAACCCATAAACCGCCATTACCCCATTTCAATAACCCCTACGCTACTTATCCCCTAAACTGCCATTACCTCCATTGCAAACTAACCCACTACACTTTTAACTCCCTATAAGCTAAATCCCCAAGACCCCTAACCTATAAGAAAAGTAAAAAAACAAACTACAATAAAAAAACAATGCAAGAACCCCCCCAAAAAACACAGTACCAGTACAAAAAAATACACAAAAAACCCTATCCTAAAACTAAACTACTTTATAAAAAAGCTACCCTTAAAAAAATCCTAAAACTTAATTAGCCCCACAAAATAAAAAACTATCTTAAAAAAAAGACCTATTCTAAAAAAAACTTTCCTAAAAATAAACGCCCCCCCCCCCAAAAAAAATTAATTTTAAAAGCCCAAGTTTATAGTCATTGTCTTGAATCAGACTCCTTTGAGGGACAGCGGCTGGTCCACATGGGGTCCATGGCGGCGGCGGACCTCTGGTGGCATTACCCTGGCAATGGTTCCCTGTCCTGTTGTGGGGTAGTTTGCGATGGGAGATGTGGCAGTTTAGGGGTTAATAGTGTAGCAGGGTAGTTTGCAATGGGGATGTGGTGGTTTAGGGGTTAATAGTATAGTGGGGTTACCAGAGTAGGGGGATGTGGTGGTTTTGGGGTTATTAGAGAGGGCTTATTGCAATGGAGGTTAACACGTGATATTACACCCTGTTACAAATTATTATGCAAATTCTATTTCAGTGTCACAAAGATTAAATATTTTTTTTTCAGTTAAACTCATGGATGGCGTTGTGTCTCAAGGCTCTTTTGATCACTGAAAACAATCTCAGACACCTGTGATAATTAGATTGACAGGTGAGCGCAATTAAAGGTAAAACTACTAAAGGAGGGTGTTCCACATTATTAAGCAGAGCACCATTTTCAAGCAATATGGGGAAGAAAAAGGATCTCTCTGCTGCCGGAAAGAGTGAAATAGTTCAATGCCTTGGACGAGGTATGAAAACATTAGATATTTCACGAAAACTTAAGCGTGATCATCGCACTATTAAGAGATTTGTGGCTGATTCAGAGCACAGACAGGTTCGTGCAGACAAAGGCATATTGAGGAAGATTTCTGCCAGATCCATGCATCAGATCAAGATAGTAGCTGCTAAAATACCATTACATAGAAGAAACAGATATTTGAAGCTGCTGGTGCCTCTGGAGTCCCACGGACATCAAGGTGTAGAGTCCTCCAGAGTCTTACAACTGTGCATAAACCTTCCATTCGGCCACCACTACCCAATGCTCACAAGCAGAAACGGCTGCATTGGGCAGAAAAATACATGAAGACTAATTTTCAAACAGTCCTGTTCACTGATGAGTGCCGTGCAACCCTGGATGGTCCAGATGGATGGAGTAGTAGATGGTTGGTGGATGGCCACCCTGTTCCAACAAGGCTGCAACGTCAGCAAGGCAGTGGTGGAGTCATGTTTTGGGCCGGAATCATGGGAAGAGAGCTGGTCGGCCCCTTTAGGGTCCCCGAAGGTTTAAAGATGACCTCTGCAAAGTATGTGTAGTTCCTGACTGACCACTTCCTTCCCTGGTACAGAAGGAAGAACTATGCTTTCCGTAATAAAATCATCTTCATGCATGACAATGCACCATCTCAGGCTGCAAAGAATACCTCTGCACCAATGGCTGCTATGGGGATAAAAGGAGAGAAAGTCATGGTGTGGCCTCCATCCTCCTCTGACCTCAATCCTATTGAGAACCTTTGGAGCATTCTCAAGCAAAAGATCTATGAGGGTGGGAGGCAGTTTACATCCAAACAGCAGCTCTGGGAGGCTATTCTGACATCTTGCAAACAAATTCAAGCAGAAACTGTCCAAAAACTCACAAGTTCAATGGATGGAAGACTTGTGAAGCTGCTATCAAATAAGGGGTCCTATGTTAAAATGTAACGTGACCTGTTAAAATGTTTAAAAAGTTAAAATGTTGTTCAAAGTTTGATTGAAATAGCTTTTGATTTTAGTAAATATGCTGCAAACACAACAAATGACAATTTTCAGTCCCTTACAACCTATAAAGTGTTTTGAAACTTACTGTGCGTAATAATTTGGAACAGTGAATTGTAAGTTTTTTATTTAAAAAAAAAATACTGTTATCATTAGTAGGTTTGTTCAATAAAATTTGAATTGTACTCTTAATAGTTGATAACATGAGAATTATGCTGACTGTTGTTTACATCAATTATTTAGGTAAATGAGAAAGATATCATTAGCATATTAATTTGGAACAGGGTGTAGGTGTTAGTTTTTTTTTAACTTTGCTGCTCCATTGAAGTCAATGGGGAGAATGCAATATCCGGATCACAATATTGTGTACTTAACTTTTTTTTGCGTGCGTTGGGTTTCACTCGAGTGCAACAAGTTCATTTCTAACAAAGTGAGGGCCAGATTATAAATCGGCCAGCAAAATTAAATTTACTGTTAGTGAAAACACTGCAAGCTATATGGTTTTTGCTATTTTCAGGATCCGCTGGTATTACAAGTTGGAAAAAAAAGTTTTTTTGCTAGCGGTAGCCCGAGAATCACAAACTTTGCTAGCAGAGTTTTGGCGTGCACGTGCATGTGTTCTCCCATAGAAATCAATGAAAAAAAAAAAAGTTGAAAAAAACAACACCCTACTTGCGAAAACGACAAAAAAACCTAACACCCTACCATAAGCACCTAGTCTAATAACCCCTAATCTGCTATCCCCCACAATGCAAACACTAAATAAAACTATTAACTCCTAAACCGCCATCCCCCACATCGCAAAGTACATAAACAATTACCCCCTTAACCGCCATCCCCCACATCGCAAAGTAACTAAATAAAATTATTAACCTCTAAACCTCCACCCCCTACATCGCAAAGTAATAAACTAGCAACTAAAACCCCTAAGCTAACACCCCCAACTTAACCCCAATTACATTCCCATAAATTAAATAAAAACTATACTATCTTAAAAAAAAGACTTACCTGTAAAATTAAATTTAAACCTAAGCTTACCCTAAAGAAAATCTAACATTACTTCAGCCTATACAGATTTCATCATATTGGCTGATTTGAATTTGAAGAATCAAATTAGCCAATAGGAATGCTAGGGTACCCCTATATAAAAGGGGTACCTTGCAGTCAATCTTCAGTGTGCGGCTGGAGACAGCATTAAAAGGGAGTTCCGTGTTGCTGGGCTGAAGATGAGGACCTTTGTCACCTCCACCATCGCTGATGACCTTGCCGCCGCCGCCGCCACCGGGATGAAGATAGAAGATGGACCGCGGAAGGGATGAAGATGGAGGAAGATGGACCTATGATTGATGAAGATGGAGCTCCGCTGGGATGAAGATGGAGCGCCGCCTATAATCATTGATGAGTACCAATTTTGGGGTTAGTGTTAGTTTTTTTATGGCAGAAAAAGAGCTGAATGCACTTTTAAGGGCTATGCCCATCCAAATGTCCTTTTCGGGGCAATGGGTAGTTTAGGGGTAATTTTAAACATTTTTTAGGGTAAGCTTAGGTTTATATTGTAAATATTATCCTTATTATTATTTTAATAGTGTACCCGAAATGTGTATTATGTGTTTAGATACAATAAATATTATGGAACATCTATATCATTCTGATAATGTAACTCAATATTTATATAATAGCGGTTACCAACTTTGCAGGGGCAATGTGTGCAATTTAATAACACTCTGAATTATATCATTTCCAAAGGATAATACATATAAAACCTGAAACCTTTTAGTTCTGATTTGTCTATTAATTAAACTGAGACCAGATCAATAAACAAACTTAGTTTATTAAAATAATTATTGGAAATAATAAGCAATATTTGAATAAAACAAATCAATAAGTATATATCATTACAATGATTTAATGATTATCAGGTTAAAACTAATGAAAACAATCACTAAATTATTTTATTTGCAGTAGCTTGCATGTATAATAGAGAAACAGAAACTTTTGTTATTTAAATTCTCAGCATAGCTGGCAAGAATCAGGTAAACTAATAATCCTGGCAAACCATAAGAAAATTATATTATTACCAGATTCCTGATTGACCCAGTGTTATTGTCGACAGATAAGACCAGGTTAACAGGAATTACCTAACAAAAACATTTGTGACTATAAATACAAGGCCCGGATGAGGGGAATTGAAGGAGGGCCCATTTGACCCCACTGTACTGGAATGGACGGTTAAGGGGCGGAGTTTCGTGAAGGGGTTCATAAGCCCCTGAAAGGAAGTGATGTCACAAGTTGGGACCGGAGCAGCACGGCAGGTGGTGGTTTTCGACTTACCTGGAGATGGAAGCGCTTCTTGCAGAACTGCTGGTGGCGACGAGGAGGAACGGTGAAGACTGGATCCGGGAGCAGTTGGGCACGGCTGGTGAGGCAGCTGCGGAAGTTCCAGTGGTGGATGGAGTGACGACCAGGAGCATAGGATGCCCGGCCAGGAGGTCAAGGCCACCGGAGCGACTGAGTCCGGACACCCACACTGCCAGGTCCAGGAGGGCGGGCGGTCAGCCAGGCGGTGCACGAGAGCAGTGGACGAGTTTGGTAGGCGGCGGAGGACATTGAGTGGCAGCAGCGGCCGAGTCACGGCTTAGGATGGCGCCGGTGGAAGAGTTGGGTGCACCCAGAGGTTGAGGGAGGTCGGTGAGGACTTGGAGAAGCGACGGAGGGTCAAGTAAGGGTCAGCTGAGCTATCGAAGTGGTGGCAACAGACCGGGGGCTGGTGAGATGGCCAGAGGGCTATGACAGGGCCAGGGAGGCCTTAACAGAAGGGGCCCAAAGTGGAGGGGAGGCCGTGTATAAGGCCTAAGCAGGGGCATGGGGGGATTGCATAAGGGATGGACAGGCAGGCTAGAAATGGGAGGAGGCCGGGATAAGGCCGAGAGGGTTTGGCGGAAGAAATAAAAAAGAAAAGAAAAAAAGAAAAAATAATAAAGAATAAAATAGAGGCAGAAAGGATTAGGTGGGGGGAGTAGGAGAGGTTACCGGGCACAACCGGTAGAGGAGGGGAGAAAGGCGTGGGGATCTGGGAAGGCCAGGATAAGGCCAAGAGTAAAAAAGGGAGTGCGAGAGGCCACGAGGTCTGTAGTGAACCCTGTGGTGTGCATCTAAAATGGGCCAGTCAAGCATCAGGGCGCAGGGTAGGGGCCTCTGCTGGGAGAGTGAGAGAGTTCAGCAATAGGGCTAGTTCGAGGGAAGAACTAGAGAAGGAAAAAAAAGGGGGGCTTCTCATGCACCGGTGATGGTAAGGGTGGGATTACAGCAGGGCTGGTAGAAAAAAAAAAAAAGGGATGCTCGATCTTTTCAATTAAATCCGGGTACCCTCAACGTCAGTGGGGAAATTCATTGCTGTTGCAATGTCTAGGAGGGTAGGGTATAGAAATCGCACAGCTAGGACCCCTAGTGAGTATCTTAGAATCAATATTATGGTTACACTGGGAAAGGGGGGGCAGTGGCTAGGGAAGGAGGAAAGAGGTATGGGAATGGGGGACATGATGTAATTCTGATATTTTGCATTGTGCAACGTGGTGGATCGTAGGGGTTATGAGGCAGTGGATGCTAGCAGGGTGGAAGCTGTGGAGCAACAGGAGCTGTGTACGGAGCCACTGCTGGAGCTGGAGGCCAGCGGTGACTTCAGGGAAGAAGAGGGGAAGGGATCTCAATGTTATGTCTCCCTCACAGGCACCAGAGGTGGAAAGCAGGAGGGATAATCCTTCCCTGCCAGGCAGGGTGGCAATTTCTGGTGGATGCCGGAGATTGAGGACACCATTGCGAAGGATGAGAGGGGGAGGGCCCGCCACTTCCCCAACCTGGGCACGAGTGAAGAGGGACCATGACAGGAGCAGACACGGCAGGGGGCGGTCCCCCACCAGGAGATATGATGTCAGGAGACGATTGGTCAGCAGCAGGGGACAGGATAATGGAGACAGGGACAGCAGACACAGGAGGGATGCAAGAGCAGACAGGGCGGATGGACCAGTGATGGTGCAGCAGCCTGCAGGTGAGATAACGGCTGGTGGGGCACCTGGTATGAGTGGCTCAATGTATGGTTAGAAGGAAGTGATAGTGGCAGGTTTGAAGGGCTTGTTGGTGGCCCTAGAGAGGCCTAGTGGGACTGGGAATGCGGCAGCGGCGGACTGGGTGGCGCCGGGGCCGGGGTGGAGTTTCTCAAGCTAGTATGGGGGTTGGTGGTACAGGTGGAGTGGTAACGCTGGTGGCAAGCGGGGGGTGAAGTAGTGCAGGTGCCCGAAGGGGCTTTGAGAAGACCATGCTTGTGTTCGGTGGGTCCACTGGGGTTACACCTGACTATCGAATTAAGGGACAAGGTAGGGAAAAGAGAGTTTGTGGAGATATTTTCCTTGTTGCTATTAGAGCACGTGTTAGAGGTAAAAGAGGATGAGAGGGAGAAGGGTAAGAAAGAGGAGGAGGAGGAGGAGAGGAAGAAAAGGTTGTCATGTCCCTTTAAATATGGGAGTGTCTATCCTGCTTCAGCCCTATATAACTCCTTACCACACTCTCCTAGTTGCTTAGTATTGGAGTCTTATGCTATAGGACTGCTACAGCCAAGCCTATCTTCTCTGCAAACTGTGTCTGCCTCTGCCTTTTTTGCCTGTCAGTTCCGGATTTCACAGAGCGGTGACGTCACACGCCATCCTGCTTCACACAGCAGCAACACACAGTTCAGCTGCACTGTCTCCCAGACTGCCAGGACTTGCAAGCTCCTAATTCCTGCGGACCCTCTAATAATTTCTCAAGTAAGACTCTTAACATTCACTCTCCTGTGACTCAAATCATATATGAGCATACCAGACTCTTGTTTATCATATATAATTGCAATTGCTAAATCTATCTGAGCCAACTTTAACTAGCTATCTTAAAATACTCACTAAAGTTAGTTACTTATTATTTAGCTTTTTGCCTGATCTCTTTTTATTGCCTGTACTACTGAAATTCCAAACTAGTTTGTAATTATATTTTTCTATGTATCCATACTGGGGTTTCTATGTGTTATACTGCTGCAATTGTTTAGTGTTTACTCACAGGTGGCAGCTGTAGTGTAATCACCATTAACCCCTGCTAATAACTGAACTATGATGTCTGGGACTATCTTTTACTCTGATAGTAATTAACGATAAATCCCAGTATTCTTTGAACAACACACATACTATTTTAAGTTTATTCCTTTTAACTCAGCAGTTGAGGTTCTTGAAAATAAATTCCTTGCCTTACAGGATACGGCAAGACTTAAATCCTGACAAAGGTGGAGGAAGCTGCCTAAGACTTTTGGGAACTGGTCCCGGGCCTTTTGTATCATGGCCAGTGTTATATGTGAAAAACAGGGAGTCCCGCTCTTCTGTTATTATGATGAGATAGCTAGTGCCTATAGGACATATGGGGGAATGGCATGGTGGTGTTATGATGAGGGGTTTAGGCAGCGTATGGCGGTATGTCCGGAGATGAGATGGGACGACAAGGATATGGGGATTTGGCTGGAAATGATGACCCCCTTAAGGGGGAATTATTCCTTTCGAGCCTACGGGCAAGCGAGTGGGGGTGGAAACACAGTCAGCGGGCAGGGAACGGCCATTATGAAAAGGTTTGTGTTTTTTCAGTTCAATGAAGGGCAGTGTAGGTTTGGGGCATTGTGTAAATACAAGCACAAGTGTTCTGGATGCAGCGGGATCCATGCCTTTGCCAAGTGTTTCAAAAGAGCTAGGCAGGTGTGGCCAGTGAACATGGGTGCAACGGGCACGGACACCAGTGAGGGTAGAAAGGATGGTGCCATGGCTAGAAGTGTACGCCCATAAACAGGGGCACGCAGGGGACGTAGAGACAATTTTGACAGGGTTTAGTACGGGCTTCATAATCCGAGGGTGGGGGGTTTTGATGGAAATTTGAAATCGGCTAGGGAACATCCGGAGGTAGTGAGGGAAAAATTGTGGAAGGAGGTGAGATTGGGTAGAATGGCGGGCCCGTTTAGGCCTAACCTGAGGGTTTCCCCATTGGGGGTGGTCCCTAAAAAGACAGCGGGACAATTTTGCTTAATACATAATTTGTCCCACCCAAAAGGGTTATCGGTAAATGATGGTATCGACCCGGAATTGGTAAAGTATGCATCTTTTGACAAGGCGGTGGCGTTGGTGAGATCAGCTGGTAAGGGAGCATTAATGGCCAAGGCAGATGTCGAGGCAGCATTCCGCCTGTTGCCGGTGCACCCAAAATGCCACCACCTCCTTGGCTGTAAACTGGAGGAATCATTCTTTGTGGACCTCTGCCTGCCGATGGGCTGCTCGATTTCATGCGCCTATTTCGAGAGGTATAGTTCGTTTGTGGAGTGGGTGGTGAAACAAAGGTCCGGGAGGTCATCAGTGGTCCACTACTTGGATGACTTTATTTTTGTGGGCCCGGCCGGATCAGAGGTGTGTGAGGCGTTGGTCAGGGTGTTCAGGGAGGTGGCCCGGGATTTTGGTATCCCGGTAGCAGAGGAAAAGTCTGAAGGGCCAGCCACCTCACTGAGTTTTCTGGGCATTCAGCTGGACTCAGTGAGTATGGAATGCAGGCTTCCGGAAGACAAAGTTCGGGATCTGAGGGGGGTGATTGAAAGCATCCTGGGGAGTAAAAAAGTTACACTCAGGGAGGTGCAGTCGCTGTTGGGCAAGCTAAATTTTGCGGGGCGAATTATACTCATTGGACGGGTTTTATGTAGGCAGCTGGCCCTGGCGACAGTAGGGGTGCCAAGCCCAAGGCACTATATCAGGTTGTCAAGGGAAGTGAAAAAAGATTTGAGGGTTTGACAAATATTTTTGGAGAACTTTAATGGGAAGTTGATGATGCAAGAAAAGGGGTGGTCGGATGACCAGCTATGTTTGTAAACAGATGCTTCAGGGGCCCATGGTTTTGGGGCATATCTGAAGGGGCAGTGGTGTGTGGGGGCATGGCCACAGTCATGGGCCAAGTGGGGTTTAACCAAGAATATGACTTTTATGGAGTTGTTCCCACTGGTGGTAGCTCTGAAGGTATTGCCTGAACGGTTGAGTAACAAAACGGTGTGCTTCCATTCGGACAACCTGGGTGTGGTGTGGGCGATCAACCGTTTGACTGCGAATTTGCCGGCGGTAATCAAATTTCTGAGAGTGTGTGTGGTGGAATGCTTGCGTTACAATATTTCTTTCAGAGCAGTACATGTCTCAGGGCATTGGAATGTGATTGCTGACCCTTTATCCCGTTTTCAGTGGGAACGGTTCAGAGAGGTGGCACCGGAGGTGGAATGGGATGGAGTCAATGTGCCAGAGGAGCTGTGGCAGTTGGGCTGCCAGGAGTGCTGAGTTTGGTTAAAGGGGCATTGGCCCCTAACACATGGAGGGCATACGCCCGAGTGTGGCAGCTGTGGTGGAGTAGGGCTGGGGTGGAGCACCTGCAGGAGGACAGTGATGGTGGTTTAAAGGTGTTGTTAGAATGAATTGGAAGTTGGGAAAAAAGCAGGCTATCGCCTGCTGAAATTCGAAAAAGGATGGCAGCGTTGGCATTCCTTTTTCAGATGTTGGGTTGTGAGGATCTAACCAAAGTCTTTGTAGTGAGGATGGCGATTAGGGGTCTTTGTAGGAGTAGCTCAAGGGCAGACGGCCGTAGACCAGTGAAGTTTGCCATCTTGCAAAGTTTGGTAACGCATTTGGGAGTTATATGTTCATCGGAGTATGAGGTATTATTGTTCAGAGAGGCTTTTGTACTGGCGTTCTTTGGGGCCTTTAGAGTATCGGAATTGATAGGGAGGAACCGGCAAGATAGCAGTGGGTTGGGGAGGCAGGATGTGGTCCTAAAGGAGATGGCAGTGGAGCTATGGGTCAAAAAGTCCAAAACAGACCAAGGTGGAAAAGGGTTAGTGTAGTATTGAGAGAGATTGGGGGGGGGGGGCTGCTGCCCGGTGGCTGCGATACGAGAGTTCCTCAGGGTAGCACAGCATAGTTCGGGCCCTTTGTTGGTACATGCGGATGGGTCGAGTTTATCTAGATTTCAGTTTACAGAGGTCATGAAGAAAGCTTTTGGGGTAATGGGCCAGAAGGGTACGGATTTTGGGTCCATTCGTTCAGAATCGGGGCGACTACAGAGGTGGCAAACTGGGGGCTGGAACTGGCGGTGATTAGGAAGATTGGTTGGTGGAGGTCTGAAAGGTTTCGGGGGTATGTGAGACCGGGCTTGGTGGTGTAAAAGGGGGTAGCTGATGAGTTTCAAAATTTTCATTTGACAGATCCAGTGAGATGTTGGATGTTGGATAGTTGGACATTCGTATGTGTTTTGGGCGAGAAAAGCAGCTGCAGTAAAGGAAGATGGGGCCCAGATGGGTTTTCCTAGAGAGCAAGTAATAGTTAGATGGTTTGGGGTATGAAGTGGGAACAGGTGGTAGGAAAGGTGGTTGAGTATGCAAGGTTGTTTTCTCTACCGAAGGTTGGTTATACATGCAGGTGGGAATGACCTGGGGTTTTTGCCTCAGAAGGACTTGGTTGAGGATATGAAGAGGAGTTTTGATAGGCTGGTCCAATTGTTTCCAGGGGTGGTCTTAGTGTGGTCAGAAATTGAGAGTAGGCAGGCCTGGAGGTCCGCATGGGACCTGAAGAAATATGAGGCCTCCAGGCGGAAGGTGAATAGAATGGTGAGTGGGTATGTGAGGAGGGTGGGGGGTGTTGGTTTACGCCATGTGGAGTTTGAGGGGGAATCTGGTAGATGTTTCTACCTCAAGGATGGGGTGCACCTTAACGAGGTAGGGTTCCATCTGTTTAATTTTACTCTGGAAGAGGGGATTGAAAAGGCCTTGGCTTTAGGTGGCGGCACTCACTGAGGTGCGAGTGGTGGCAGGGTGCTTGCTATGTTTCTGTTTAGGCTTACGCCTGATGGATAATGGCTGGTACTTTGGAGGTATGGAAAAGGAAGAGTGATAGTGGATGCCCTCCCTGAGAAGGGGCGAGGCTTATAGTGGAGAAAGCAAGCACTGATGGTTTACAAGATATTTTAAAAAAGATGTTGAAAGTTAAAATGTTAACCTGTTATTTGATTGGGTTTTAATAAATAAGCTGCGGCCTTTTCTCCCCCAACACAGTGGTCTTGGATTTATTGTGGGAAGGGAATGAATGACTCAGGAATGTGGGGTCAAGACAAGGCCCGGATGAGGGGAATTGAAGGAGGGCCCATTTGACCCCACCATACTGGAATGGACGGTTAAGGGGCAGAGCTTTGTGAAGGGGTTGATAAGCCCCTGAAAGGAAGTGACATCACAAGTTGGGACCGGAGCAGTAAGTAAGTGTTGTTGCAGCAAAGGCGGGGTGCTTGCTATGTTTCTGTTGAGGCTTACACCTGATGGATAATGGCTGGTACTTTGGAGGTATGGAAAAGGAAGAGTGATAGTGGACACCCTCCCTGAGAAGGGGCGAGGCTTATAGTGGAGAAAGCAAGCACTGATGGTTTACAAGATGTTTTAAAAAAGATGTTGAAAGTTAAAATGTTAACATGTTATTTGATTGGGTTTTAATAAATAAGCTGCTGCCTTTTCTCCCCCCAATACGGTGGTCTTGGATTTATTGTGGGAAGGGAATGAATGGCTCAGGAATGTGGGGTCAAGGGCAAACCAGAATTGATTAACTCACCCGATTCAATAATAAAACTTTGAATATAAATGTAAAGAACATAAACCACATTAACAAAACTGTTTCATGTGGGTTTGTTTCATACTTATCAACATTGTAGGATCCTTGACTGGGGTTCAGTGTAAATAGACCCTCTTAGGTTACCCCTGGACCCTCTCTCGCCATTATCCTAACTTGTCTATCTGGTCAGCTTAGCCTCCCATCTCCTCTGGTCAGGGTGTGGTCATCATGCATGCTCAGTGTGGGCCCTTGTGTCATCTGCTTGTGTCCCCTCCTCCTTTTGTGGGTGAGTGTGTATTTTATGGAAAACTTTTAACTCCACCCTCACTGATAAAGTAAGGTTTGCCTAAATGAGTGGCTAACACTAATTACAGATTAATTAACATTTTTGTTAATGAGCTAAGGTTTAGCACTTAGAATATTTTTTCCCTCGGAAGATGGCACTCGGCACTAAGCTATAATAGACAAATATGTATTTTGTAAATATATTCTGAAAAACAAGTCAGTATCTCTATTCGACCGTTAACCAAGGTTGAACCCCACTAATGTTTATAGAAAAAGAGACTTACTGGAACCATGTATGACAAACATGGGGATATTTGTGGATATTTATACCAGTAATATAATGATAGGAATCATGCAGTTATGTCAGGGACCTTGAATATTATAGTAACTAAACATGAATTATTTTGATAAAGTACAAAAACTTCACAGTAAGCAATTATATACTGACAAGCAACACTAGCTAATAGCTACATATTACTACTGATAAATAATATATATGTGTACCTGAATCTATAAGTAAATACACATGGTCAATTTTACCCCTATATTATATAGCTCAGACATATGTGATTAATATGCAATATCAAAATGTTGAATTTTATCAGACAATTGTCCTGACAATCCAAATGTCCTTTTCGGGGCAATTGGTAGTTTAGGGGTAATGTTAAACATTTTTTTAGGGTAAGCTTAAGTTTAAATGTAATTTTACAGTAAGTTTTTATTTTTTTAAGGAAGTTTGGATATTTTTTATTTAATTTATGGGTATTTTAATTGGGGTTAAGTTAGGGGGTGTTAGGATAGGGGGTTTAGGTTTTAGTTTACTACTGTACATTGAGAGGGGATGTTGGTTTAGGGGTTAATAATTTATTTAGATATTGTATTTCAGTTTTCCAATAAAAGGCAATTTCCTGCTATCTTCTGAGCTAGGTAATTTTATTCCTCACATGGAGTTTACCAAGCCAGTCCAGTGCTAATTGCTCTGTTCTTTTTCCCTATTAGATTGTATTGTTCTGAACAACTTGAATATCCTTCCTAAACTCCTATCTCCAAGGTGCTGACTTTGTCTCTGTTATTTGCAAAATCTATCTTCAAACTTAAAATCTGGATAAAACTTCTGAGGCAGTTCTTTTGTAAACCAGTTAGCTGATTTTCCTTACTCTGTGTCTCAGCTGCTGACATCACAATCCTGTTTCCACTCTCAGGTGTTTCTGCTCAGCTGTGCAAGTTACAGAGCTCTCACACTGCTGGTCTCTCCAGCCTTCAGGACACTCCAGCATTTCACCTCAGCTGTTTAAACAAACTAAACCTCTACCGGTAAGAGAATTTATTTGATTATAGTTTTTCTATATTTATGGCTATAAGTTGTTACATTACTGCAGAGTTTCCTGTGGAAGTCATACAAACGTTTAACTGCTGAATTTAACCCCTGACTTAATCCAGCAATAGTTAAACATGGTACTCCAAATATAAACCAGCTGTATAAATTTGTAATTTATATCCTTACTTAAATATAACATTTTGCATTTAATTGTATCTGTGAATTCAAAATTCTCCTTGCTACAGTTGCTCAAACTCTTAAAGTGACAGTATTACTAATATGTAACATTGCAAGAAGCTGCAGTTGTGCTTCTTTGATATATTTATATACTTTGCAGGATCCAAATCCAAAAGAGATTACTACCACAATATTGATCTGAGGCATTACAGCGCGTCGAGTTAGTGCGCAAGTGAAAACATTTTACTTTCAACTTGTAATACTTGCATATTACAAGTTGAAAGTAAAATGTTTGCGCGAGAGTGGAATCCGATGCGTATTAAGTTCAGGACTTTGGATATCGCAAATTCACCTCATAAACTTCAATGGTGTGTGTTATAAAAAAACAAAAAATAACGCTTACCGTTTGTGTGTAAACACTGTCATGAGATGCAGGACACAGCAATGATGGTACAACTCTATTTTATTACAGAGCACAGAAACATACATCTAGTCAGGTTGATTCCACTAACTAACTACGACACAGACTACCGTACCTAAGCCCCGCCCCAAAACTAGTGACATCACTTCCTGCTCTCATCACATCTTCCCCCTTTTCAAAGGGTGAAGCATACATTTAAATATAACAAATAACAGGGTATGCAAAGAGCATACAACAACATTTTTGAACATTATATAGCAACTTGGTTACAGAAAAATAAACAACATTAATTACATCCTGACTTGGACATCGGGGTAGACTACCCTAGTCCACAGTGACCATGGGATTATTCTGCCCATACTTCCGGTCACTGTTCTAGCTAAAGTCAGTCTCTATATCGGGCTGGAAGTTTCACCACTCTTCCGCTTGATGTAACTTTGCATGAACTGTCCTCTGATACAGAAGGAGGTGAATAAGAGTCCGCTGGAGGCAAAGACATATCCCTGCTGTGATCTTGCTGAGGGGAAGGCACCTCTCTTAGAACAGGGGATCCCACTGGCGGTGGTACTGAGGCATCCAGTTCCAGACTCTCTGGTACAGGCTGAAGATGTCTTTGGTTACGGCGTGTAACCGTCCCTCCATCAGTAAGGACTACATAAGACCTTGGTTCTGGAGAGCGTCCAATTACCGTAGCAGGCGTCTTCCATTTCTTCTCATCATCTAGTTTAATTCTGACACTTTGCCCCGCATATAGTTCCTGTAAGGGCCTGACAGAGTGTCTCCTGTCATAGAAGAAACAATAGCCCTTTTTGGCCTCTTCATCCCTCCTAAGGACTTCGTCCCGAGGAACAGAGCCAGTCGGCTTGAAGACACCCACTGAGGGTAAAGTGGTGTGAATCTGGCATCCTAGCATCAGCTGTGCCAGGCTAAACCCGGTGGCTTGAATGGGTGTCGCCCTGTATGACAAGAGGGCTAGGTATGGCTCAGATTGCTTTAAAATGAACTTTGTTGTTTGAACTGCCCTTTCAGCCATTCCGTTGGCCTGCGGGTAATGTGGACTTGACGTGGAATGTACAAAGTCATATTCCCTGCTGAAAGCACTGAACTCTGCAGAAGCGAACTGCATGCCATTATCACTCACCAGCTCCATTGGAATGCCCCACCGGGCGAACAAGCGCTTGAGACGGATGATAACGGCTTGACTTGTGATATCATTCAAAGGTGCAATTTCCAAATACCTGGAATAGTAGTCGATCACAACAAGGAACTTTTTCCCGTGCAGTTCACACAAATCAGCAGCTATTTTCTGCCACGGCCCCGCAGGCAGTGGAGTAGAAATCAAGGGCTCCCTTCTCTGAGTAGGCCTGCGTTCCCGGCAAAAGGCACATTTAGACACGTGATTTGCAATGTTGGAGCTGATCCCAGGCCACCACACAGCTGTAGCTGCCCTTTCTCTGCACTTTGTAATGCCTAAGTGGCCATTGTGAATCTTGTTTAACATCTCCTTCCTCATGCTGACAGGGATAACGATGCGGTCTTGGAACAGCACCAACCCCTCCAGCTCTGTGAGCTGCGACCTCTCTGACTGGTAAGAACTTAAAGACATCCAGACTGCCCTGCTCTCGGGCTAGCCTTCTTTTATGTACTTTATAACCTCTTGCAG
Source organism: Bombina bombina (assembly GCF_027579735.1). NCBI lineage: Eukaryota > Metazoa > Chordata > Amphibia > Anura > Bombinatoridae > Bombina > Bombina bombina. Next base: position 1,072,828,955 of record NC_069500.1, read on the forward strand.
ATATGTGTCAAAATATGTCTCTTTCTTTATTTCTTCCAGTTTCCTTGAAGAAATGGACTTTGAGGCCAGAACCGAATCAACATACACTTTCACATCAGATTCGGTTGAGGATTCTTCAGCAGCAGCCAGCGAGAGCCTGGATAGTGTATCTGCCACAACCAGTTGTTTCCCCGGCACATGCACTGCCTGAACATTGAACCTGAGTAGTCTCATTAAAAGTCTCTGGCATCTTAAGGGTGTTTTGTCGATATCATAAGAGTTGATTAGAGGGACTAGCGGTTTATGGTCAATCTCCAGACTAAATTTCTCTAAACCCACTAGATAACTCTGAAAGCGCTCACAGGCCCAAACTGCAGCCAGGCACTCTTTCTCAGTTTGAGCGTATTTTGACTCAGCAGTCATCAGTGTGCGGGAACAGTAGGCGATGGGCTGTAGTTTATTTTCATTTAACTGCAGGAGAGCAGCCCCCAACCCATAACTGCTTGCATCAGCACTAACCACAGTCTTTTTAGAAGGGTCGTAGAACCCCAGCACTGGGGCAGACCCCAGCAGGGTCTGCATAAAAGGTTTTTCTTGTGAAGGTCCCCAGACCCAGGCAACGTCTTTCTTTAGCAACTCTGTGATAGGGTGTAGAACTGTTGATAAATCTGGATGAAACTTGCCCACATAATTCACAATGCCCAATATCTGTCTCAGCTCACGTACATCAGAAGGACTTTTCATCTGTTCAATAGCACAAATTTTCTCGGGGTCTGGCTTGATGCCATCCCCATTGATGATATGCCCAAAGTAACATAACTCAGTTTTCCTAAAATGACATTTTTCTTTATTTAACTTCAGCCCAGACTCTTTGATAGCCTGCAGCACACAGCTTAAATGCTGATCATGCTCCTCCGCTGTAGACCCATACACTAGAATGTCGTCCATGACGACTGCCGTGCCCACATGGTCACTCAGGAGAGAACTAATTTCCCTTTGAAAGATTTCAGGAGCAGAGGATATCCCAAAGGGGAGTCTGCAGAAGCAAAACCGACCTACCGGTGTGATAAAGGTAGTCAGTTTGCGGCACTTTGGATCCAAGGGGATCTGCCAAAAGTCGCTAGAAGTGTCTAACGTAGAAAAGAACTTCGCCACAGCCAACTTTGGAGCTATATCTTCTAATGTCGGCAGCACAAATCTCTCTCTCTCTTCACTGCCTCATTCAACCTTTTCAGGTCCACACAGATGCGCACCTTTCCGTTTTTCTTTGCAACAGGAACAATGGGGGCACACCAATTAGTCGCTTCAACAACCTCTTCAATAACCCCAATAGACTTCATGCGCATAAGCTCCTTCTCCACTTGAGGCATGAGCGGGAACGGAATTCTACGGGGAGTAGAAATACTGTAAGGGACTGCGTCACTTTTAAGTGCTATATGCACTGGCTTGCAATTCAGTAGGCCCAATTCGCCAAACATAACTCAGTTTTCCTAAAATGACATTTTTCTTTATTTAACTTCAGCCCAGACTCTTTGATAGCCTGCAGCACACAGCTTAAATGCTGATCATGCTCCTCCGCTGTAGACCTATACACTAGAATGTCGTCCATGACGACTGCCGTGCCCACATGGTCACTCAGGAGAGAACTAATTTCCCTTTGAAAGATTTCAGGAGCAGAGGATATCCCAAAGGGGAGTCTGCAGAAGCAAAACCGACCTACCGGTGTGATAAAGGTAGTCAGTTTGCGGCACTTTGGATCCAAGGGGATCTGCCAAAAGCCGCTAGAAGTGTCTAACGTAGAAAAGAACTTCGCCACAGCCAACTTTGGAGCTATATCTTCTAATGTCGGCAGCACAAATCTCTCTCTCTCTTCACTGCCTCATTCAACCTTTTCAGGTCCACACAGATGCGCACCTTTCCGTTTTTCTTTGCAACAGGAACAATGGGGGCACACCAATTAGTCGCTTCAACAACCTCTTCAATAACCCCAATAGACTTCATGCGCATAAGCTCCTTCTCCACTTGAGGCATGAGCGGGAACGGAATTCTACGGGGAGTAGAAATACTGTAAGGGACTGCGTCACTTTTAAGTGCTATATGCACTGGCTTGCAATTCAGTAGGCCCAATTCGCCAAACATATCTTCGGAGATCTCATTCACTCTGGCCACGACGCCCAAGTCACATGCTGCTTTTCTGCTCAATAAATTGCTAACACACTGACCTCGAATCACATGCACCCACATGGTGAATTTCCTTTGCTTGTACTCACAGCTGGCAAGAAATTTCCCCGCACAATCAATGCGGCCACCAGGACTATGGAAATTTGTAGTAACCTTCACCAGCTGCGGCTGTCGAGGCAGTTTCATAAATGCAGCGAGAGACATTACAGTGATATCTGCTCCTGTGTCAATCTTAAAATCAACTTTGGCTCCCATTACAGTAAAAGTAATCTTCCAATCCTCCTCTGAGCTTGGCCATTCCACAACAGACCCCACAAAAGACACTTCCTGACCCTCCTGGTCACTGTCCACCTGCATCTCCTTAATGTATTCAGTTTTACACACCACTTCAAAATGGCCCATTCTGTTACATTTTCTGCATCTTTTATCTCTGGCCGGGCATATAACACTCTGATCATGATGCACCGTGTGCATCGGGCATGCTGCGCCCATCCACTTCTAGGTCTATCCGTTATTTTAGATCTACCGCTCACACTGTACCTTTCACTAGCAGTTTTCCTGGACTGTTGCACTTCATCCACAATACTCTCAGACCTCAGATCAGCACTTTGCTTTTTCACCAGTTCAATCTGGCAGGCCATACTAATAGCCCCATCTAATGTTAAATCAGGCTCTAACTGCAGCTTCAGTGAGACTTCAGCATCTGCAATTCCAATAACTATTCTGTCTCTGATTTGCTCTTCTTTAGCAACACCAAACTCACAGAATTCAGCTAGTTCATACAGGCTGCGCACAAATGACTCCACAGATTCTCCCACACGCTGATTACATTTGTGAAAACAAGCTCTCTCATGAATCACATTTCTTTTGGGCACAAAGTGGGCACTGAGTTTATCCATAACTATTTCAAAGTTAAATTCTTCCCCTTCTTGGAAAGTAAAAACATTGAACACTGGTTCCACATCTTTCCCCATAGAGTATAAAAGAGAATTAACTTGTACTTCACCACTCTCCTTGTTCAGTTTAGAAGCGATCCTGAAGCACTGAAACCGCTGACGCCATGTGGGCCAAGCTGCAGGCTGAGAGAAGTCAAAAGGCTCAGGTGGGGTAAACTTTGACATCATCATCCATCAGGAACAGAAGCGTAGGCCAGAACTCCTGTCACCATGTCATGCAGGACATATGCAGGACACAGCAATGATGGTACAACTCTATTTTATTACAGAGCACAGAAACATATATCTAGTCAGGTTGATTCCACTAACTAACTGCGACGCAGACTACCGGACCTAAGCCCCGCCCCCAAACTAGTGACATCACTTCCTGCTCTCATCACAAACCCGACACAGCATTAGGCCTACAGCGCTTGACTTGTATTCACCAAGTTTTCCTATTAATCAGAAGACCACAAAGGAAACATTTTTAGTTCTGCTTTTTTACAAGGGCCACAAAACTATGACACAGATTCTTTGTTCTGCTTTTTCCCAGGTGGCATAAAACTAGTGCAGAGAGTTGCATGTGGCCCATGGGCCATCCCTGCTCTCTGTGAAGATAGTTACTGATTGTATAAGGGAATACTGAGATGGGATCATATTCTCCTATCATATTTTGGCAATAGCAATTATATATCTAATGTAGTTACTGTATGCAGAAATGGATTTTAAAGACAGACAGCACAGATGTTCACACAATCCATGTTAGCACAAAACGTTTTCTCTATTAATTGAGAGGCCAAATTCACATGTAGCTATTAGGTGATTATTGGAGCAGTGGCACTTGATGAAACCATAATCATGTTGAACATATTAATAGGTGCCAGTGTTATCTTCTTGCCCCCAACTTTACCTAATAGAACATGAGACTGATTATTTAAAGGAAGAGTTCACCATCATTGATATGTTGAGGTCTGAATCCCTCAGCTGCCAGGAAATTGCAATAACAATGCAAATACAGCACCTCCATTTTGTACTATATGTAGTGATGGAAATCTCTGTAGAATCTCCTATATTTGAAATATAAGACCATCATGCAAAGAAGAAATGTAATGTCTGTATAGCTGTGATGCTATTGATATAGTAATAAAGATCAATTTTAATCACACTGGGTGTAGCCATCTTGATATTTAAATATTCTCTCACCCTGTGACGGAAATGGTGCACATTCACAGATCAGTGACATTGTTGTCTTTCTGGCAAGCCGCACTGTACACTTCAGTTTAGCGTGCTCAATACAGAGCCAGAGATGTCAATTTTTTAAGTGGCTGCATTGCTCTGATATTCCTGTGGTGTGTTTTTTTATGTTACATGTAAATTGTGTATTAAGAAAGTAATCCCCCAAAAGGGTGGAAGAAAAAAAGACGACTTTTCGGACACTCACATTTAAACAACACATGCAAGCGATATTGGCACTCCACTGAGTAATACATTAGCATGCACTGGTATTACAAGTAAAGCGCAATGCGAACACAAGCTCGTGTTCACATTGCTAGGAAGCATTGCGCTCACAAAAATGCACTTCCATAGGCTCCAATGGGACCCTTGTTCTGATGCCGTCAGAGATGGTATCAGAGCCTCATTCAGTGAAGGGGTAAGTAGCGCAGCAATTGCAGCTTATTTTAAAATATATGGATATGACTATATACATATATATTATGTGTTATGTGTATAAACACATATAAACACACAAATATATATGTATATATTCATATACATATATATTTACTGAGAACACACAGTTCCTATAGACCACAATGTAAAGGCACTTTTCAGTGCCGTTTTTTTTTTCTAATACCCCACTCCCACCAACTTTGGACCCCAAATACTGCTTAGTGCAGTTGTTTTTTTATTTAAAAAAAATGATACATTTTTTTTTAATAAAAAAACTATAATGCCCTCTATTTTGAGGGCATTTGTCGCACTTTTACGAAATTAACCAGAGATCAGATCTCTGGTTAATTTTCTGAGCACTAATTGCTACCGCAAGCTCGAGTAGAGTGGTATTTTGCGTTCCTGCTCATGCATTAACTGCACTAGAAGTAAGCTTTTTGCGTATGTGAGGTAGCGTATTACAAGTTAAAAGTAAAATGTTTTGTACCAGCGCTAACCCAATGTGCACAAAAAGCCGAAGTTAGAATATCATGACTACTTTAACGTATTCCTCCATAGAAGTCAAAAAACATAACACCCAACTTGGGCGCAAGCGTGATCGCATTTTCTCAGGTGCGCTAACCCGACATGAAAATATTAATATTTCACGTTCCAGTGTTCTTCACTAAGCAGAAGATGTTCTATTTATTCAAAAAGGTCAGGTCAGGTCAGATATATGGACCCACAGCCTAAATTAGATATCTGAACAGATGCACGGTCTCAGTAGCCCTGTTTATTGCTACTTAATGCCCAGATAAGACCTAATATTAATTGTTTGAATCTTGCAGCTTGCCACTTTATGCCAGATCTGTGCCCAATGAGACCTGAGGTCAGATGCATAGTCTTTGTTGACCCATCGTGCCACCTATATACCAAAATTTGAGTTCAGATCAGAGGTATAACCCCTGAATATTCTTCATACCCAATATATGCCCAGATTACATTTTAGATCATGTACACAGCCCCTGAAGTCCCTTGTTATTCTCTTACTCTATTCAGTCAGTCAGGTCCCAGGGTTCTTAGTCACACAGGTAAATGTAATGGTCCCTTTTTAAAAAAAATCCCACTCTAAACCCTGCAACACAGTTCTGCAATATATGTTTTTTACAACACTCACCAAGCACAAGCTTACTTACACATACACACAAACGCACACATTTTCTGACACACACACACACACACACACTGATACACACACGCATGAACAAACACACTCTATAACAGACACATGCAAACTCACTCTTGCTCATACACGTAGACATAAATACACTCTTGCTCACACACACACACACACAGAAACAAATACACACTCTTGCTCACACACACTCTTGCTCACACACAGACACAGGAACACACACTCTTGCTCACATACACAGGAACAAACACACACTCATGCTCACACACAAGAACAAACACATGCTCTTGATCACACACAAGAACAAACACTCTTTCTCACACACACAGGAACAAGCACACACTCATTCTCTCACACACACACACACATGAACAAACACACACTCTTGCTCACATACAAGAACAAACACACACTCTTGGTCACACACAAGAACAGACTCTCTTTCTTACACACACACACACACACAGGTACAAACACACACTTTGCTCACACACAGAAACAAACACTCTTGCTCACACACACACACTTAGCTCAAACACACAGGAATAAACTAACACTCTTGCACACATGTACACACACATTAACAAACTTACATGCTTACAGTGACACACAAATACATATAAAACCCAGTTTAACATAAATATAGAAACATTGACACTTACATGCCAGCTGCTACCTCCTACAGCACAACTCCAGGGGCGAGACTTTAGTCTGAGCATTAGCTGGCTCCCACACCCATTTTGGACCTGACCAGTGACCACCAGCTGGCTCCCTCACCCGTTAAGCACCTACCCTTCCTCAGCAGCATCTAGCACAAGCTGGTATTTTGCCTAGCAACTGATGACTCACACAGGCAACCACTCCCATTTTTGTGAGTCATGGCACATGAACTTCATAAGGAGCAGACTGTGCTGAAACAGGACTGGAAAAGACAGTAAAGCAGCTGTGCCACAATCAGAACAGCTGCAATGTGAGGTAATAAAATACATAAACAGTTTCCCAGTCACTGAGACTTCTGTCCTTGCACCACCACTGGCCCTAATAATATAATCTACAGTGGCCTGGAACAATTGCTGTGTGCTTGCGAATTCCAGGGGGTCAAGCTCCCCCCCTTGCCCCCCTTCTCCGGAAGGCCATGTTGTTATATTAGATTATTGTTTACATATAACTGTTTAATATCTGCAAAAGGGATAACGCATTTCAATCTAAAGCAGCAATGTACTTGAACAGACTTACCTGAACACATGACAAGATGCATATGTGCAACCGACCACCAGCTAGCTCCTAGTAGTGCATTGCTGCTTCTGAGTCTACCTAGGTATGCTTTTCAACAAAGGAAGTACATTTTATTGTAGAAGTAAAGCCTTTAAATATTGCATGCTCTGAGAATGAAAGTTAGATTTTGAGTTTCATGTCCTTTTTAACTTGTTCTCAGCTAGGTTGCTACTGATGAACTGGTCTGTTAGTGTGAGTGTGACAGTTAGGGTGAGTGGAACTCAATATGCAGGAATAGATGAACAGGAAACCAAAAGTATTTTAAAAAGTTTTTAAAAAGCAAGAGAAACAAAAACTAAGGGTAAAACAAGAGCAGAGTCCAGGAACAGGCTAAAGATCAGCTACAGTGAGATAAGTCCAGCAACTAGATACCAAGATGGAAAGCAGGATCAATGACCAGCAATTATTATTGGACAAGCTGGCACAGGATACCAGATAGATGCAGTAGTAACAACAGTAAGCTGCCACTGGTATAGTAAGCACAGGAGACTCAGCAGCAGGATACAGAGAGACTCAGCAGGCACAGGATACCCAGCGGGTACTGTTGGTGAGACATTCATGGGATAACAGGTGAGTGCAGCCGGGACAGTAGGATACAAATAAGTGCCCACTGGTACAGAAGGATACAGGAGACTGAGCATGCTGTCATGGGATACCAGGTGAGTGCAACAGGCACAGCTGGATACTGGTACAGCAGGATACAGGAGACTCAGCAGGCTGTCACGGGATACTAAGTGAGTACAGCAGGTAAAGCAGGATACCCAGCAGGTACTATTGGTGAGATAGTCAAGAGATACTAGGTGAGTGCAGCAGGATACATGTAAGCTGTCAGTGGTACAGCAGGATACAGGAGACTAAGCAGGATGTCATGGGATACTAGGATAAGTGAAAAAAAGAACAGGAGCGCAGGTAAGCACCAGGTAAGCTTCTCAATAACTCAGCCCAGAGTGATGGGCTGAGTAGGTTTATATAAAAATCCCCACACCTGTGGTCACTTTTGGTAGGAGTTCCTGTAATTAGTTGATGCCCCTTTAAATTAGAGCAGCGCATGGCACCGTGTGTTTAGGGAGAGCAGCGGCAAAAGACAGACCTTGGCGTTCCTCTATGTGGAGGCAGGAGCCCATTGTGGGATTAGGTAAGTTTCTGACAGTGGCTGCTAAGAAGTGAAATTGAAGAACTTAGAGCTGGGCTTCCCAAACTATGCCCAGGGGCCATACCTGACCTGCCACATGTTTGTTTTCTGCTCAGTGGCACTGAGGACCACACAGACATTAAGTAATTATTTGTGTATTTGTACCACCCATTAGTAAATGTAACTATGTAATACTGAGATTTACAGATAGCAGCTTGCTACATAGTTAACTAAAATGATTATAATCTAATTTTATATTGAGGCATTTTCTCTAGTATCATGTAATGTGTCCTAATGCCACCATTAGTGACTGACCCTTGTACCACTAGCATAGCTCCCAGAACCTTTGTGAAGGTTGGAGCTATATCCAACTTAAAAGGTAGAGCTGAAAACTGGAAACGTTTCTCTAGGAAGGCATATTTGTGAATAGACATCTCTGTGAATAGTGAAATACAAGAAGATGTCTTTCTTGTACAAAGGGTAAGATGATCCTAATCACCTCCATCTTTAACGTGTTTACCCGAAGAAATGTTAAGAACTTGAGATCTGTAACTTGAGAATGTAACTTCCCTCCTTATTCGGAACTATGAACAGATTTGAATTTAATCCCTTGACTTTTTTCCAACTCTGGAATGGGAATGATCAATCCCAATTTTTTCAGGCCTTGTTAACATTGGAAAAAGGCTGGTTACTTGTGTAATGCTTGTGGGATATTCCACTATCAGACCAAACTCGGCCAGTAGTCTTCTTATCCCGGCGTCGAGCCGGAATGATAGGGAATATCCCAGAGCAGAGAAAGTTCACAAGATGAGGTAAATGGCACTCACCACAGGCAGGATGGTCTTCGGCGGCAACAGGCACGGAATCAGAGAAAAGCAGTTCAGGGGTAAACCACAAGAAGGGTCAGACAGGCAGGGTCTGGCAACGACAAAGCAGTCCAAAGGTAAACAACTAGAATGGTCAGGCAGGCAGGGTTTGGCAACTGTAAAGCAGTCCAAGGGCAAACCACTAGAATGGTCAGGCAGGCAGGGTTTGGCAACAGTAAAGCACAGGATTTGCGCCACAGGAATCCGGACCAGTATCAGAGAGAGGAGCATGCAGCAATGACGTCAGCGCCGCACGCATCTGGAACTGACACAGCCCTAGGCAACGAGCAGGGAAGGAGACACCGCGCCCCTAGCAACGGCTAGAGCGGCACGGCGTGACAGGAAGAACATTTCCCAAGGTGGCCTTGACTAAAGACCTATTCTGTATCCCTGAAAACAATGTTGAGTACCCAGGCTAACTCAAAAAAGACATTATCTGCCCCCTATCAGAGCTAAGCCTGGTTTAGAGGTTGCACCTTCATTCAGATTTTGATACAGAGTAAAGTGCTTGAATTTGTTCCAAGTACTGTCTGGCTTCTAATGAGGCTTGGAAGTGAAAAGAAAGAAAACAATAAGCAAATATAGTTTTGTCTTTGGACATTTTGTCCTGAGGTAAAAAAGCACCCATAGCACCAGACACTGTCAATAATTGCATCCATGCTAGGACTAAATAAAATGTATCCTTTAACCCCTTAATGACCGCAGCACTTTTCCATTTTCTGTCCGTTTGGGACCAAGGCTATTTTTACATTTCTGCGGTGTTTGTGTTTAGCTGTAATTTTCCTCTTACTCATTTACTGTACCCACACATATTATATACCGTTTTTCTCGCCATTAAATGGACTTTCTAAAGATACCATTATTTTCATCATATCTTATAATTTACTATAAAAAAAATTATAAAATATGAGGAAAAAATTGAAAAAAAACACACTTTTTTAACTTTGACCCTCAAAATCTCCTACACTTCAACAACTACCAAAAAACTCCCATGCTAAATAGTTTCTAAATTTTGTCCTGAGTTTAGAAATACTCAATGTTTACATGTTCTTTGCTTTTTTTGCAAGTTATAGGGCAATAAGTACAAGTAGCACTTTGCTATTTCCAAAAAAATTTAAAAAAAATTAGCGATAGTTACATTGGAACACTGATATCTGTCAGGAATCCCTGATTAACCCTTCACATATATATATTTTTTAAAAGAACACAACCTAAGGTATTAAACATGGAGTATTTTGACTCTTTCCATGCAACTATTTTACCACCAATCTATGCCAAAGTTTGAAAAAAAAAAAAAAAAAATGGTGATTTTTTGACAAAATAGCAATTCAAGAATACATTTACTGAGAACGTTAAGGGTTACTGCCAAATAACACCCCAATATGTCTTCAGCAGCATCTCCTGAGTACAGTGATACCACCCATGTATAGGTCTGTTGGGTTCTCTGGGGGCTAAAAGGCTTTATTTTTAGGGGGCGCATTCCAGTTTTTTAATTTGGAATTTTCACATCTGTCGTCATGCACCCATGTCCTATTTGGGACATTTCTGAAGCCGGACAATGCAAATTACCCCCATCAAACCATATATTTTTAAAAAGTAGACACCCTAGGGTATTTCAAATGCTGGTATTTTAACACTTTGCATGCACTAATTCAACCACCAGTCTTTGTCAAACTTTTGGGTAGTCATTTTGGTGTGTTATTTTTCACACGCATTGTACTTTAGGCATGGATTCTCAGTTCCTGTTATATGTTACTGACCAAAAACACCTCAATATGTGTTCAACAACAACTTCTGAGTACAGTGATACCCCCCATGTATAGGTGTGTCGGGTTCTCTGGGGGCTAAAAGGCCTTAATTTTAGGGGGCGCATTCCAGTTTTTCAACTTGGAATTTTCATATCTGTCATCATGCACCCATGTCCTATTTGGGACATTTCTGAAGCCGGCCAATGTAAATTACCCCCATCAAACCATATATTTTTGAAAAGTAGACACCCTAGGGTATTTCAAATGCTGGTATTTTAACACTTTCCATGCACTAATTCAACCACTAGTCTTTGTCAAACTTTTAGGTAGTCATTTTTTTGCATTATTTTTCACACACATTGTACTTTAGGCATATATTCTCAGTCCCTGTTATGTGTTACTGCCAAAAAAAACCTCAATATGTATTCAACAACATCTCCTGAGTACAGTGATACCCCCCATGTATAGGTGTGTCGGGTTCTCTGGGGGCTAAAAGGCCTTAATTTTAGGGGGCGCATTCCAGTTTTTCAACTTGGAATTTTCACATCTGTCATCATGCACCCATGTCCTATTTGGGACATTTCTGAAGCCGGCCAATGTAAATTACCCCCATCAAACCATATATTTTTGAAAAGTAGACACCCTAGGGTATTTCAAATGCTGGTATTTTAACACTTTCCATGCACTAATTCAACCATTAGTCTTTGTCAAACTTTTAGGTAGTCATTTTTTTGCATTATTTTTCACACACATTGTCCTTTAGGCATATATTCTCAGTCCCTGTTATGTGTTACTGCCAAAAAAAACCTCAATATGTATTCAACAACATCTCCTGAGTACAGTGATACCCCCCATGTATAGGTGTGTCGGGTTCTCTGGGGGCTAAAAGGCCTTAATTTTAGGGGGCGCATTCCAGTTTTTCAACTTGGAATTTTCACATCTGTCATCATGCACCCATGTCCTATTTGGGACATTTCTGAAGCCGGCCAATGTAAATTACCCCCATCAAACCATATATTTTTGAAAAGTAGACACCCTAGGGTATTTCAAATGCTGGTATTTTAACACTTTCCATGCACTAATTCAACCACTAGTCTTTGTCAAACTTTTAGGTAGTCATTTTTTTGCATTATTTTTCACACACATTGTACTTTAGGCATATATTCTCAGTCCCTGTTATGTGTTACTGCCAAAAAAAACCTCAATATGTATTCAACAACATCTCCTGAGTACAGTGATACCCCCCATGTATAGGTGTGTCGGGTTCTCTGGGGGCTAAAAGGCCTTAATTTTAGGGGGCGCATTCCAGTTTTTCAACTTGGAATTTTCACATCTGTCATCATGCACCCATGTCCTATTTGGGACATTTCTGAAGCCGGCCAATGTAAATTACCCCCATCAAACCATATATTTTTGAAAAGTAGACACCCTAGGGTATTTCAAATGCTGGTATTTTAACACTTTCCATGCACTAATTCAACCACTAGTCTTTGTCAAACTTTTAGGTAGTCATTTTTTTGCATTATTTTTCACACACATTGTACTTTAGGCATATATTCTCAGTCCCTGTTATGTGTTACTGCCAAAAAAAACCTCAATATGTATTCAACAACATCTCCTGAGTACAGTGATACCACCCATGTATAGGTGTGTTGGGTTCTCTGGGGGCTAAAAGGCCTTATTTTTAGGGGGCGCATTCCAGTTTTTCAACTTGGAATTTTCACATCCCATGCACCCATGTCCTATGTAGGACATTTCTGAAGCCGGCCAATGTAATTTACCCCCATCAAACCATATATTTTTGAAAAGTAGACACCCTAGGGTATTTCAAATGCTGGTATTTTAACACTTTCCATGCACTAATTCTTTGTCAAACTATTAGGCAGTCATTTTTTGTGTGTTATTTTTCACACACATTGTACTTTAGACATGAATTCTCAGCTCCTGTTATGTGTTACTGCCAAAGAAGACCCCAATATGTGTTCACCAACATCTCCTGAGTACAGTGATACCACCTATGCATAAGTTTCTTGGCTTGTTCGGGGGGTGTAATGCCAAATGTCCAACATGCGTTTGTGATTTTTTTTTCACATTTAACATATTTTCTTTGCCTATTGTCTTTTTGAGGGTATTTTAACATACCCCAATTTATTTGTTTCCATGAATGTGCATATTTTTGAAATGTTGACACCCCAAGGTATTGTATATGGTGTGCTTTGATGCATTTGAAGTAACTGTTTTAGCTAAAAAAATTGGAGAAAGTGTATGGTGGCATTTTTTCAATTTTCATTTTTACACACACATTGCTTTTTGACTATGATTTAGGAGAGACTGTTGTAAGTTAGTGCAAAAAAATACTTCAGGTTGTTTTCTGCTAGGCACCCTGAGTACACCTATGCCCCCCATGCATAGGTTTGCCAGGATTTTGGGAAGGTTATGTTACAATTTTATGACTTGTGATTTTAGTTATTAAGTGAGAGTATTTCTTCTGATAGGCCTATCTTTAGTTTGGGGCCTATTGTAAACCCCACTTTTATTTATTGCCATGAATGTGCATATTTTTGAAATGTTGACACCCCAAGGTATTGTATATGGTGTGCTTTGATGCATTTGAAGTAACTGTTTTAGCTAAAAAAATTGGAGAAAGTGTATGGTGGCATTTTTTCAATTTTCATTTTTACACACACATTGCTTTTTGACTATGATTTAGGAGAGACTGTTGTAAGTTAGTGCAAAAAAAATACTACAGGTTGTTTTCTGCTAGGCACCCTGAGTACACCTATGTCCCCATGCATAGGTTTGACAGGGGTTTTTGTAAAAAAAAAAAAAAGAACAGCCCCATTTTAGAAAAAAAAAATATATTAGTGAAATGTAAAAATCTGGCACATTAAAAGTAAAAAAATAACAAAAAATTTAACAGTAAACATAACAAAAAAAAAATAACAGCAAATTTATTTATTTTTTAAAAATTGACCATTGTATGGTACCGCTTGAAGCAGTCCCCAATGCAGAGTCCAGGCTGTCCAGGGCAATCAGGACAGTGATATACAGTGTCCCTTCTCTGCCCCCTCTTGGTACAGACTCTGCATTTTTTTTGTGGTCTCTGCTTTGCGGCAGTAGGGGGGATTTTAAAAATAAAATGAGTAGCCCCAACTCTGCTCTCTCCCATCACCGCCCGGGGAGCAGGTGCATCATGGTACAAAATCCCCGAAATGATCTGGAGCTGAAATTGTAAAAAAGTCAGTTTCATTCCGGGGTTTGCTTTTTTGAACAACAAAAAAGCGTTGTGGGTTGCAATCTGCATTAGGTAAATTGCAACCTTTTTGTACCAGGCCCTTGTCTTCCGCATAATTAGGTAGGGCTGCAGCAGCTGATCTGCCAGATCAACCCCACCCATATGTCGGTTATAAGATTTGATGCACACTGGCTTCCTTATGATCTCAGCTCTGCCACGTACAGAGACCGCCACCGTCCTCTCTGTGTGGATGGTGGTAAGAAGGTATACATCCTTCTTGTCTCTGTACTTCAGTGCCAACAGCTCCTCTTGGCGCAGAGCAGAGGTCTCCCCCCTTCGTAGCCGGGTGCGTACAAGTTGTCCTGGGAAACCTTTGCGGTTCTTTTTAATAGTACCGCAAGCTACTGTATCAAAGCAATACAGTAGCTTGAACAAAAGGACACTTGTATAAAAATTGTCTAAGTACAAGTGATACCCTTTGTTCATTAGGGGTAATATCAGGTCCCAGACAATCTTGCCAGTGGTTCCCATATGTTCTGGGCAACCTGGAGGGTCAAGGTGGCTATCCTTTCCCTCATACACCCGGAAGGCCTGAGTATACCCAGTCTCGCTCTCACAGAGCTTATACACCTTTACCCCATACCTGGAGCGCTTGGAAGGAATATACTGCTTGAATCCCAGCCTTCCCTTATACTTCATCAGGGATTCATCAACGCATATATTCCTTCCAGGTGTATAAGCCTCTGCAAACCTGGCAGAAAAGTGGGTAATCAGGGGGCGGATTTTATACAGCCTGTCAAATTGGGGATGCTCCCTAGGGGGGCACAGGCTGTTGTCGCTGAAGTGCATGAAATGAAGAATCATTTCATATCTCTGCCTCGACATACTCTGGGAGAAAATGGGGGTAGAGCAGATGGGGCTACTGCTCCAGTAGGAGCGAACGGAGGGTTTCTTTATGATGCCCATCAGCATAGTCAATGCCCAGAATTTTTTAAATTCTGGCACATTGATGGGGGCCCATTGCTGCTTTGCCAAATATGTTTCAGGCTTTGCAGCACGGTACTGATGGGCATATAAATTAGTTTGGGCGACAATGTTCCCCAATACATCATCACCCAGAAACACCTCCAGAAACTGTTGGGGGCTAAAACCTGCCACATCTATATTTATGCCAGCATTTGCTGTGAAGGGTGGGATATCTGGCCTCTGGAGATGAGGCGTTACCCACTCTTCAGCGGCAATGGCAGCAACACGCCTCCTTCTAGCAGGGGGGCTGGCAGGGGGGCTAGCAGGGGGGCTGGCAGGGGGGCTAGCAGCCACAGATACATCACTATCAGTTGAGACTGCATCTAATGATGTATCTGAGCATATGGCAGGGTCAAAATTGGGGTCTGAGTCAGACATAGAGGCATCTGACTCTGACGCAAGGATGGCATACGCCTCCTCAACACTATATCTTTTCTGTGACATTTTTGTATCTGTCACAGAAAACCAAAATTAATTAATTAACTAAATGGCCTTTGGTTTTTTTTTAAAAAAAGTACAGCTATGCTAATGCCAGTGATTTATAGCGATCACTGGCAAGCTAGGGGTTAAATACTCTTTAAATTAAATTAACTAAATGGCCTTTGGTTTTTTTTTAAAAAAAGTACAGCTATGCTAATGCCAGTGATTTATAGCGATCACTGGCAAGCTAGGGGTTAAATACTCTTTAAATTAAATTAACTAAATGGCCTTTGGGTTTTTTTAAAAAAAAGTACAGCTATGCTAATGCCAGTGATTTATAGCGATCACTGGCAAGCTAGGGGTTAAATACTCTTTAAATTAAATTAACTAAATGGCCTTTGGGTTTTTTTAAAAAAAAGTACAGCTATGCTAATGCCAGTGATTTATAGCGATCACTGGCAAGCTAGGGGTTAAATACTCTTTAAATCAAATTAAATTAGCTAAATGGCTCTGAAAGGAGCGTTTAGGTTTTTAAAAAATTACAACAACAAAAATTAACCCCTAAAAAAATGCACAGACAGCAAAAATGTAGAGCTATGCTAATGCCAGTGATTTATAGCGATCACTGGCAAGCTAGGGGTTAAATACTCTTTAAATTAAATTAAATTAGCTAAATGGCTCTGAAAGGAGCCTTTGGTTTTTTAAAAAATTACAACAACACAAATTAACCCCTAAAAAAATTCACAGACAGCAAAAAAGTACGGCTATGCTAATGCCAGTGATGTATAGCGATCACTGGCAAGCTAGGGGTTAAATACTATTTAAATTAAATTAAATTAGCTAAATGGCTCTGAAAGGAGCGTTTAGGTTTTTAAAAAATTACAACAACAAAAATTAACCCCTAAAAAATGCACAGACAGCAAAAAATTACAGCTATGCTAATGCCAGTGATGTATAGCGATCACTGGCAAGCTAGGGGTTAAATAGTCTTTAAATTAAATTAAATTAGCTAAATGGCTCTGAAAGGAGCCTTTGAGTTTTTAAAAAAAAATACAACAACAAAAATTAACCCCTAAAAAAATGCACAGACAGCAAAAAAAAGTGCAGCTGTGCTACTGCCAGTGATTTATAGTGATCACTGGCAAGCTAGGGGTTAATGGCTCTGAAAAGAGCCTTTGGATTTTAATTTTTTTTAACAAATAAAAGAAATAAATCTCTCTCTGCTAAAATACAGGTCTCTCTCTTTCTCCAACAAAATGGCAAGTGAGGAGAGGGAGGGAGATCCACACTGATCAGAGTCAATATTTACAAATATTGACATGATCAGACAAATGGGGTATTTTATTATTATTTTTTTTTTTTTCTAAGAAGGCTCAGATTGGGTGACCCTAGCTTGCCCCTATGGTGAGACAGGCTAGGGACACCCCCAGATGCCCCATGATGCACCGGGCATCGCCATTTTGGAAGCCTCATGGGGGAGGGGGGGGGGCGCTATATGTGGGGCTTTTTTATTTTAAATTTTATTTATTTATTCCCATTTTTTATTTAATTTATACACTAACTAAGTGCCTCGACCCACCGAGGCACTTAGCACACTAGCAGAGCATCGGAAGCGTGTCCGATCGCTTCCGATGCTCTGCTGCACTGCCGGGCTCCACGTGGAGCAAAACCGGAAGTGATCACTCAAGGGGGAGTGATCGCTCCGGTCCCGGCACTCCGTAACAGCACTGCAGGGATGCCCAGACATCGAGGCATCCCTGCAGTACTGTAATAGTGCCTGGAAGCGATCTTGATCGCTTCCAGCACTCACTTTAGCCGAGGACGTGCAGGGTACGTCGTCAGGCGTTAACTGCCTTTTTTTTTCAGACGTACCCTGCACGTCCTCGGTCACTAAGGGGTTAAAAGGGAGAAATAAAAGTATGCCCATTGACACCATGTCTACAGACCAAGATTTGAGCCACAAAACTCTCGTGAGAACAGCTACAATCTGTTAAGAACAATCTTTGCTTTAATGTGAATGATCTCAAAAATTGCTAAAAATAAAGGAATTAGCAACCTTGATTATTTTAAGACAATCCTAAATTTCCTCTAAGGAGAGGTTTCTGAAGTGGAACCATCTCTGAAGGTGTCACACCACAATGTGATTGCACCCGCTCCATAGGCCACACTGATTGCTGGCCTAAATAAAAAATCCTACTTGATGAAAAGCTTGCCTATGAAAAGCCTCTAGCTTTCTATCCATGGAGTCAATTCCAGATTTGCGTGAGGAATTGAAAACATCTTCTTGAACTCGTTAAAAAAAAGCCAAAGTTTTAGGTGGCTTAAATAACAAATCTAGTTGTTTACCAATCTTTTCTTCTGTAGAAACATGTTCTTGGAATTACCAGAGTAAGGGAAACTTATCACAGCAAAGTTTGCAGATAATCCACCTTAAATATGTGCTCTCAGATTCCAGGTCCAATGAAGGAATTGAAAACATCTTCTTGAACTCTTTAAAAAAAAGCCAAAGTTTTAGGTGGCTTAAATAACAAATCTAGTTGTTTACCAATCTTTTCTTCTGTAGAAACATGTTCTTGGAATTACCAGAGTAAGGGAAACTTCTCACAGCAAAGTTTGCAGATAATCCACCTTAAATATGTGCTCTCAGATTCCAGTTCCAATGAAGGATCCTAATTATTTAACAGTATCTCACTTTATGGTGTATCTGAATCTTACACATCAGAATCCTTAAGCAGTGTTACCGATGTGCTGCTTCTGGGAGATATACCAGATGAACTGAAACCAGCAGAAGTATCACCCTCTGCGAGCAAACGCTTATGTTTGCTATGGTGAAGCATAGATGCCAAAACTTCACAAATAGCGGAGTGAAAATATTCTTTCAAAATCAGGAGAAGCATCTAGTTAACCTCCCTGGGACCTGTCTTACACTATAATGGTCTCTCAATCAGCACACCTATAACACAAACAGTTTCCCAAGGCAAAAACTGACCTCTACACAAAGAATGTAAATAAATAATACCAAGCACTGACTCTAAGTTATAAATTGCCCTATACCTGTCAGAGAAAAAAACCTATGTGTGTATTGTCCTCAGGTTAGGTGTAAAATTAACAATATACATACTAATAGCCTGTGGGCTAAGTAAATACTCCTCTTCACCTTCCTGAATTCGCTCCACCTTTCTTACCCAGCTGCAGTAAACCTGTGCCCATCCTGGTAAGATCGGAAGCAGGAGTACATCAAGAAGCCAACAGGAGTAGGCTGAAGGATAATTCCCAGCAACACCTGAGGCAGGCCAGTGACAAACTCCCAAGGAAGAATTACTATCAATGCCAGTATACGCCTGAACGTCCCATTTTCCTTTTCCCAGCTCTCTGAAGGGGATGATGGGTTTCACATAGGTCTGAGAACCCCTGAAGAGCACTTCCATTTTTACCTTCTTTGATGGAGGCAAATAAGACTGAGGTGTACTGGGAATTGGGAGGGATTAAAGGCTCATGGTATGTTGGGTATTTTTTGCCTTCTCCAAATGGACTGGAGTTTAATTCCACATGTGATGGCTTGTGGGCTCTCACCACCTTATGAAAGAAAAAGGGATTAGCCAAAAGAAATAGTAAATAAAATATTTTACCTCTTCCTCCACTCCAAGGGTTTGATTGGCAGTTGTTTTTAAAGCTTCTTAGGAAGCTCAAGACCTGTTTGAAAAATATTACAAAAACATACCAAGTTAGTTTAGCAAAATATAAAACACATCTTAATGCTTTTATCAAAAAACAAAGAAACCAAAAAAATCACAAAAATAAAACAGCTTGGCCCAAAAGAGATGGCAAATAAAATGGCTTACCTCTTTTTCCATTCCGAAGGTTTGAATAGTTCTATTTAAAATTCTTGGGAAGATTAAGACCTGGTTTACAAAAAATATAAAACATATCTAAAAGCTTTTATCAAAAAACACAAATTTAAAAACGGCTTATCCAAAAAGAGATGGATAAACAAATAACTTACCCCTTCCTCCATTCCAATGGTTTGATGAACAGTTCTATCTTAAACTTCTTGGGAGACCTGTTTAAAAATATTATTTTAAAAAAACATACAAAGTTAGTTTAGCTAAATATAAAACATATCTAGAAGCTTTTATAAAAAAATAGTTTAACCCAAAAGAGATTATATATAAAATAGCTTACCTCTTCCTCCATTCCAAGGGTTTGAAGAACAGTTGCATTTAAAACTTCTTGGGAAGCTCAAGTAAAGAGACATGTTTAAAAACATTAAAACAAACAAAGATATATATATATATATATATATATATATATATATATATATATAAAAATATATATATATATATATATATATATATATATATATAATCTAGCTCAACCTAATAGAAGTATATAACTTTATGGCTTCATGTAAAAATAGTTCTATTTGAAATGTGCATGAATGCATTTCATTTTTGATTTTGACCTTTCTATCCCTTTAACCCATTAAGGACCAGTGCTGTACCCTATATTATGCTGCTGTCCTGGGCCTCTCTCAAGTTGCAATCTCTCTAAAAGATCAAGCTATTTCTGCATGTCTTACGAGTGGGGCAGTGCAGAAATAGAGTTGCAAAGTTACAGATGCAGAGAAAGACACTCTGTGTCCCTCTCTGCATGGAGTAGCGGTGGTCTCAGTTGTTGGTGGTGTGGGAGGGTTAGGAGGGAGGCGGGTGGGTGGCCCATCTCTGGAGGGAGAGTCTGGAATGTGTGGGACCTCTACACTACGGAAAAAATAAATGCTGAGAGCAGGAGGGAGGAGGAGGGATGGGAAATAGAGGGTTGGGGGTCCTAGAGTGGAGGGGGGAATAGAGGGTAGGGAAAGCAATCTTTGTTGGTGGGGTAAATGAGGGGGGCAGCTACACTGCAGAAAAGAAAAATGACATCTGCCAGTACCTAAGATGGTGGAAATTAGCTAGAGGGGGGAGGGTTAGAGAGCTTTTGGGAGGATCAGGGAGGTGGGCATGTAAGGGGGTAATCGTACACTGAAGGAAATAATAATAATAAAAAATAATAAAAAACAAACAGGTCTAAAACTGATTACTCACAGACTGTCTGCCAGTAACTAAGATGGGGGTGACCAGTAGGGGTGAGGGAGAGAAGAGAGCTGTTTGAGAAGGAACAGGTAGGGATCATGGGGTGGAAAGGTGGGAAGATAATCTCTACAGTTACAGTTAAAATTAACCTTACAAGCTACCTTATTAGGGAGGGAAGAGAGCTGTTTGAGAAGGATCAGGCAGGGATCATGGGGTGGAAAGGTGGGAAGATAATCTCTACACTACAGTTAAAATTAACCTTACAAGCTACCTGATTAACCCTGTCACTGCTTGGAATAATAAGTGTGGTGCGCAGCTGCAAATAGTGGCATTCTAATTACCAAAAAGCAATGGCAAAGCCATATATGTCTGCTATTTCTGAACAAAGGGGATCCCAGAAAAGCTTTTACAACCATTTGTTCCATGATTGCACAAGAGTTATGTAAATTCAGTGAGAAACCTAAAGTTTGTGAAAAAGTTAACATTTTTTTTTATAGCATTTGGCGGTGAAATGGTGGCATGAAATAAACCAAAATGGGCCTAGATCATTACTTTGGGTTGTCTACTAAAAAAAAAATCTAGTAAATAAAAAAATATATCTGTTTAAATGTAATGGTGGCAAAAATGCACTGGTCTTTTGGGGAAGTTTTAGTCTGAAATGCCCGGTCCTTAAGGGGTTAAAGGTTCAGGTAAAACAGGATTTTTTTTAAATCTTAATTTAAAATTAATAACAAAAAAATTATAAAATAAATGTTAAATCGAATTAAGAGGTATAATATTCAACAAAAATCTAATAAAAAAAAAACACAGCTAAATACAATATAAATTACAAATTTAAAGGAAGGACACTCATCAAACTTTCATCTATCTAATTTAATTGATATAAATTGTAAAAGATCACCTACGGATTTCTACAGAACTCAAACACAGACCAAACAGTGTGAAAATCCCATCTTCTCTCTCACCTCCACAAGCTCTTTACCTTTCCAGCTCCCCTCAGAGGATGAAGGGAAGTGCCATTCTGCTTGGTTTCCATTTGGGTCCTGTAGAGATTTAGACAACTCTCCTAAATGCTTTTATTAAAAAACACAAATTTAAAAGGGTTTTAACCTAAAATAGGTGGTAAATAAAATAACTTACCTCCTTCCTCCATTCCGAAGGTTTGATGAACAGTTCTTTTTAAAGCTTCTTGGGAAGCATGAGTAAAGAGGTCTGTTTAAAGAATATTAAAAAAAACCCTGTTATTTTATAAAAATATAAAACATAATAATGAAGGTGAAGAATATTGCTACATGATTAGTGTACTCTCAGGATCACTACAGATTTATACCAATGTCAATAATTCCGTATTAAACAGGACTTCAGATTTGTATAATTTTGATTCCAAAAGAGGAGCTTCATTAAAAAACAACAACAATTCTGACTCAATGTAAGATTGTTACTTTATTTTGAACATAACTGTTTGTCATATCATATGTTATATATATTTCATGGTATTTCATATTGGCTATGTCACTCTTATAACCTCAATAAAAAATTTATTTAAAAAAAAAAAACAACAACAACAATCTCCTCATGTTTGAAAAAAAAAAAAAAACAACAAGCATTTAACATCTCTTTAGCAAGTTAGGAAACAAGACACTATTTTTAATATGGAATAATATATGGGGGTGACTAAAAAGTAAGGTAACAAAATTATATAAATAGAAATATTTACAAATGCTAATAAAAAAGACAATCAGATATGTACAGGCTTTTTTTTTTTTTTTTTTTGTTTTGTGGTGAGCGGTCCAGGTGGGATGATAGATCAAAAATCTTTAAGATATCAAGATAACAAGATATGATAAAACCACGGATAAATAAATGTCATCAAAGTATGCTTTTTTTCTTTGTTTATTTTAATTCTTTGTTCTTTATTTATTTGGTGAGGTACCGTATGTATGTAGATAAATTGATAGTCTATGTAAAATGAGGTTCCAATACGGCATAGTATTCCTGATGTACTTATACTTTAAGATTTTATATGCTATATTGTTTGAAAACAGTAAAACTTGTAATTTATTATATACCAATGTAACTATTTTTTTGTCATATGGTTGCCTACAATTATATTTTCTGATAACCTCAATAATAAAAAAAAATATGTACAGGCTACATTACAAATTAAAGGGCCAGTCTATGTGCAGAATTATGTAACATTAACCTAGCGACACATGCAAAAGAAAAAAGTGAGTTTGAAGATTTACCCTCCAAAACAATACTCACCTTACCTTCCTCGCTAACCTCTACTGCTCTTCAGGCTTCTTTAACAGTCTGTACGAGTGCGCTGTCTAATCACAGTGCACCAGGTACTGCTGTTGAACTACATGTAGCGCGTTCCTGCGCTGGGTAAAGCAGCCGACAGCTTTACCCAGCAAGAGACCTGTTTATATAAAAATTAAAACAAAAAAAGTTAGTATACAAACATATACAAGCTAAAAAAGAGGTTAAGGAAATTTGCTACATGATTAGTAAGCTCTCAGGAACATTACAGATTTACACCAATATAAAAAGCTTTACAAAAGTACTTATATCATTTTGATTTTAAAGGAGGAGCTTTAAAAAATAAATAAATTATGCTTTACCTGATAAATTTCTTTCTTTCATGAAGATGAGTCCATGAGAAATCACTTGTGGGATTATACTCCAGTCCACTAGGAGGAGGCAAAAAATACTCAACATACCAAGAGCTTTTGATCCCATCCATTTCACTGACTACCACAGTCAAACATATGGCCAAGAAAGGCGAGGAACAGAAAAGAAGGAAAGATCAAGGTAGGGTAAATGAAGTGCAAACTGGAACTGCTGCCAAATGAGTATTAAAAATGGGCGTGTCTTGTGGATTCTCATCACCATGAAAGAAATTCATTTATCAAGTAAGTATAACGGTTGCTTTCTTTCATAAAGTGTTGAGAGTCCACAATACATCACATTTGTGATCTAATACTCAAGCTGTGGAGTCTATGAGATAACCGTGAAAGCGAGGAACATGAACTTAAGACACAAAACTAATGACAAGATACTGCAGCCTGGAGAAAGAACTTTCCTGTTAAAAACACATGACACAAAAAAACATAAAAATGATAAAATGCAGTAAAATAATGTAAGAACCAAATAGATGTCTTGCAAATTTGTTCAACAGATGCTTAATTCCTAAAGGCCCTAGAAGTAGTAACAGATCTCTATACCAGTCTTATGAATTATTTGCTTTAGTCAAGAAGCAAGTGTAATTGCTGAAGCTTTCTGACCCTTATGAGATTCATAAAAAATGGACAAATAAGGAAGAAGATTGTCAAAAAAATCTTAGTGGCCTCTAAAGACAATTTTTAGAGCCCTTACCACATGCAGATTATGTAAAAGATATTATCTTCCAGATACTGGATTAAACACCTGTCTAATGGTAAACAGTGCCTGTGTCATGCCTGCCT
Source organism: Bombina bombina (assembly GCF_027579735.1). Classification (NCBI taxonomy): domain Eukaryota; kingdom Metazoa; phylum Chordata; class Amphibia; order Anura; family Bombinatoridae; genus Bombina; species Bombina bombina. Next base: position 1,072,853,133 of record NC_069500.1, read on the forward strand.
GTTTGATGCCCCTGTCTCTTTAAGTATGTTATTGGGCTTCCCTGTCAGTCAGCTTGCTTTGGGTATCAAACTCTTCTGCTGGAACCTGTGAGATTAATTATTTCCCACCTAATCTCTGATTCAGTTTTGATTTACTAAATTTTCAAGCCTAGGCTCAATGCACCATCTTAGTTGCAGTTTCCAACGTACCTTTTCCCTGTGTATTTCAAGTCAATCCAGCCCTGCCTGATTTTCTATGACTGTGTTCTTCTGCCCGCACGTACCCTGCTGTATTTTTTTTGTTTATTCTGCTGTATTTATCCTGGACTCTGCTATATTGTCTATTCTAAACCCTGCAACATATCTTAGTTCCCAAAGAACCATTATTGTAATTATCCAGCCATTTGCTACAAGTAAATTCTATACCCTAATCCTGCAAAATAACTCAGTTACCAGACAAGTTTTAATGCGATTACCCAGTCATCTGCTACAACTGTATTGTATACCCTGACCCTGCAACATAACTTAGTTACCAGATACGTATTACTACAATTATCCAGTCATCTGCTACAACTGTATTACATACTCTGACCTTGCAAAATATCTCAGTTACCAGATTACTATTACTGGGTGTACCCAGTCATCTACTACTGCTGTATTGGATACTCTGAACCAAGTAACATATTTCAGTTGTCCAAGGAAACTCTTACTGTGACACCAGGAAAGAAAACATTTCCAGACCTTATGATAAATCTTCCTAAAGGGTTCCTACCTTGAAGAAGAGTGTCAATAGCTGAATCAGAAAAACCTCACAAACAGTCGTAGAAATACATGCATACAGTCCTGGTTTGAATAAAATCTTCCCCTGAAAAGGAGACAAAATCTGCCTTTACAAACCATATCCAACAACCAAGATTTTAACCACCAGGCTCTTCAAGTTAAAGGGACATAATACTTATATGCTAAATCACTTGAAACTGATGCAGTATAACTGTAAAAAGCTGACAGGAAAATATCACCTGAGCATTTCTATGTAAAAAAGGAAGATATTTTACCTCACAATTTTCTCAGCTCAGCAGAGTAAGTTCTGTGTAAAAAGTTATACTCAGCTGCAGGTAAAAAATAAATGAAGAAATGAACAGCAGCCAATCAACATCAACAGTGCTGAGGTCATGAACTATTTTACTGTGATCTCATTAGATTTCACTTAACTCTCATGAGATTTCATTGTAAACTTCTTTACACTGAATAGGGAAATAAGATTGTGCACAAAAGCTTGCTCCTTCCGCTGTCCCGGGACAGACATACTGATTTGCTGCTTAGAAGTCCTTTACAATGGGATGTGGGTACTGAGGATCTTTTGAGGTAAAATATCCTTCTTTTTTTACATAGAGACGTTCAGGTGATATTTTCTAGTCAGCTTTTTATAGCTATACTTCATCACTTTCAAGTGTTTAAACATTTGGGTATTATGGCCCTTTAAACGGCCAAGCTGCAATTTGGCATTGTTGAAGATTATTTCAACAACAGCATCAAAAAAGTAAGTACTGGCAAGTTTAATCATCTACGGGCAATCCTGAATCTTGTCCAGTGAAATGTTCTCAGAGACCATCTCTGATAAAGAGTCACACTATGAAGTTATTGCATCTGCTACTCAAACACCACAAACTTCTGGTCTGAAGACAAAAGACAGCCTGCTGTAAAGCTTTTCTATAATAAGCTACTAATGTCCTATCCATTATCAGAGCAAAGTGATCATTGACTCAAGTGCTGATACCTGTTTGCGAGCAAAAGGG